>NC_058524.1:546547428-547174262 GCF_904849725.1 Hordeum vulgare subsp. vulgare | reverse complement strand
CTTGAGTGATTAATATTGTACAAGAAATAGCCAACACAATATAGTGAGCACAACCAATATGCAATGTATGTATGCTCAAGTAACATAAGTAAACCAAAAGTAAGGAGTTAGGGTTAAGGATAACCAAGGTCACTGAGACGAAGAAGTATCCTGATGTTCACTTCCTTGGAGGGAAGCTAGTCACCGTTAGAGAGGTGGATGTTACCACGAAGGCACACCAACGCCACGAAGTCTCACCCTATTCTCCCTTTGAGATAACACCACGAAGGCGTTTCTCAACCACTAGTGGTAAGCCTTTGAGGTGGCTTCCAAACCCTCACAAACTTTTCCGGGGGTAATCACACAGATTGATTCCTCTCCGAAGAACTCCTACCGCCTAGGAGTCTCCAACCTCCAAGAGTAACAAGATCACGGGGAATGCTCAAAACTTGCTCAAATCTCAAATAGCTTGGGTTGAGAGAAGGAGAGGGAGACGATCTATCTTTTGATTGGAACAACTCTCAAAGGGGCTCACAAATGCTCTTGGGATCTAAGATTTGGTGTGAGCCAATGTGTGTGAGGTAGAAATGTGTTCTTATGAGGATATGGCTGTGTTGGACACCCTCTCACGAAGTGGGAGGGGGTATATATAGTGGGGAGTGTAAAACAGCCGTTGGGGACACTTTAAGTCACACAGGGTACGGACGTCCGGCAGTTTTCGGAAGTCCGGGCGTCCACAAGGGGTCGGACATCCGACAGGGGTCGGTCGTCCGAGGGCTGTAGATATGTCTGGAAACACTGAGATTTGAACAGGGACCGGACGTCCGGAGAAGGCCGGAAGTCCGAGTTATTCGACTCAACTTCTTCTGGTGCAAGGTTCCGAATTTCCGAAAGGGGACGGACGTCGGTCCTCAGACGTCCGGAGGGAGCCGGAAGTCCGAGTTATAAGGCTCACATTCTTCTGGTGCAGGGCTCCGGATTTCCGAAGCTGGTCGGTCGACCGACCCTCGGATGTCCGGAGGGAGCCGGAAATCCGAGTTATAGGGCTCAAGTTCTTCTGGTGCAGAGCTCCGGATTTCCAAAGCCTGTCGGTCATCCGACCCTCGACCGGCCCTCGGATGTCCGGAGGGAGCCGGAAGTCCGAGGCATTAGACCTGTTTTGAGATAGGAGCAGAGTAGTGAAGATGTGATATTGAGCAGAATAGTGGATATCTAGTTTGAGCAAGTTCATCACAAAAACCTGTGGTCCCCTCTTAATAGTGCGGGATCCCTAAAGACTCAAGAATTGTAAAAGGGATACCGATGATCCATACTTGAGTGTATACTTTTATTCGCTGATCATCACTCTGCACCGCTAACATCAAAGTAACTGATACCTTGAGTTAGCCCTTTCACTTGAGCTTGATGTTGTTGTTCCTTCTTGGCTCAATGTTGAAAGCAAGACATGATGAAGTCTTCAAGTAGCTCTCCCATACACAATGTGGAAAGCCTAGCTTATATATTTATCTTCATTTGTCCACCATGTGAACATCCACAAGGATCAAGCATGTAGTGCTCAGGAATGCTTATCTTGATCTTGTCCTTGTTAGCACATGAGCTTGTCCTTATCAACACATGATCATTCACAATAGCTTAAAAAAGGGTTAGTGATTAATTATCTATATGTGTGTTGTCAGCAACACCAAAACACGATTAAGGGCATGACTGCACTTTCAGTGGGCCGCTGAAGTGTTGCAAGAGTTTTATCGGTGGTGCAAGACTATGCTGCGAGGGTCGTCATTGTGGTGCAACTCGATAATACGTGGGGCACCACCATACTGCAAGAGTGTCACTGGTGCAAGATGATGATGGAAGGCTCGTCATACGACACAAGGAGATGTTACGTGGGGTTCCAAGCTACAAGAGTGTCATTGGTGCTGCAAGTGATGTTTGTGAGGGCCTTTGCCGTGCTGCGGGGAGTGTCGCCAAGCTCCCAGTCATGCTAAAAGATGGTATTGTAGGCCATGTTGCAAGAGTGTCATCCGTGCTACGGGAGCGTCGTCGATGTTGTGAGCAACAACCGCATGTGTTGAGGGGGGGGGCACCAGGCGGGGGAATTTGTGGGATATACTAAATACGAGAAGCATTATTGTGATCATGTGCGACGACTGACCAAGCGACAAGTGATGGTTATCATGTTGCAAGCGAGGACGCGCGCCGCTGTAAGGGCCGAACACCTCGTCGTTGTTGCAATCCTTGACACACAACGCTACAAAGGGACGAACATCATTGTTGCAAACACGACATCTACGTGCAACGTCTCAAGGGGTGGCCATTTCTGCTACAAGATGAAACAGATGCCATGGTTACACCCGGTTGTCATTGTTGCAAACCAAGACAAATGGCATTATGAAGGGCCGACCACTCCTAAAGCTCGGCGGAGTTAACTTTTGACATTAGCAAGGTTGCGTAGAAATATTGTATATACTAATGAAGTTCGAGTGGCATGATCCTCTCATGACAGCTTTGCTATCTGTTGATTGATTCCATTGTGTATGCGTATGTACATGTGTGTGTGTGTGTTAAAGTGACGTGTGTGCGAAAGTGATTTTTTGTATAGCTGAAAACACCTCAAGTGATACGAGTGTTTTAACGCATCTATGCGACGCAAAATTCACACCGCTAGCTGGGTTCACTCGCATGGTTGGGGAGGCGGTTGAAAACGCAATCATCATCCGGCTCATCTCTAGTATAGGCCTAAGATTATCCCATATGACACTTTACATAATTTATAGCTTTTTTATTACAACTGACCCGCATGTGTCATACCCGACTACCCGTCGAGGAGACGAGGCCCGCGCACCGGCACGACTCATAAACGAGTCTCTTTCTCTCTGTGTGAGAGAATAGTTGTTAGAGTCAACTTCACACAATTACAACCGCAACAGACTATCACAAGTCCTGTGTCCTACTCCTTTTATTTATCTATATATTTAAATACTTGATCCCACTTCTTTTATTTATCTATATATTTAAATACTTGATCCCACTCCTTTTATTTATCTATATATTTAAATACTTGATTCCATTCCTTTTATTTTTCTTAATATGCACTCACATCATCACACATGCCACCTCATCAACTCCACTGTTTTTGTTCCTCTACCATGAATGCATAAAAATGCTAGCTATACTGATTTTCTCAACATGCACACATCCCATTGTATCAACCCCACATTTTATTTATTTCAGCATGCATGAGAAATACCATTTCGTCAATATTTTACAATTATACAAAAATCAGATGCAATAAATAATTAGCATTTTTAATCTTTAGTCCCATATTCAAATTCAAGACATCCAAATGTCACTAAAATACTCCGGCGCAAAGTGTGGGTATCATCTAGTAATATCTAAAGTTCTCCCATGAGCTTCGATGCAAAATTTGTGAGCTGCCACATTTTGCCTCACCAGCACCTCATTGACTTGTTGTCATGTGTTGGAGAAGACGCGAGCATCTCGTTGCTTCCATAGGCTCCAACAGATGAGCATGAAGAGTGAATCAAACTTCCGACCACAGATGCCACGGACATGAATCCACCACTGTTGCAGTCAATCGAGTGTACTAGGAGCACCAAGCCACCAACCATGGGGAAAAGCTCGGAGAAGCAAGCCCACCATACATACCTAGCATATACGCACTGGATGGGCAGGTGGGCAGGTGTATCATGGTTTTGGAGATACAAAAGCAAGGGCTCATGTTATCCTGTAGAACATGCCTAAGGCCTTGTTCGGTTCTTTGAAAATTGAAGGGGTTTGGAGGGGATTGGAAGGGATTAAATCTCCTACAAGTCAAATTTCATCTCAATCCTCTCCAATCCCCTCTTTGTTGGGATTAACCGAACAAGCCCTAACTCGATGATCCGATGTCCTGATGCGGTGTTGTAGGGTCAACCAAACAGAGATTTTGCAGTTCGTCGGACTCAGTTTTTCCAAAGTTAGACCGTTCCAGATCATGTAATTTAGAAAAGGTATTAATGTATTTTCTTAAAATGTTCACATATTTTTTAAATAATATATGTGCAAACTTCAATATATGCAACTAGGTATTTTTTTAGGCGTCATTATTTTGTAAAAAATAATCATTATATAAACATTTTTTTAGCACCGATACTTATAAATACTACTCCCTTCGATTCAAAATAAGTGTCACATTTTAAAATCGGGATTAGTTCAAAACTGCATCATTTATTATGAACCGGAGGTAGTATCAGTTTTACTGCAACATCTTTCTCAAAAAATAGGAATGAATTTCGGTGATGTCAGTGTGAAGCGCTGCTGTTAGAAAATAAAGATGGCCATATATATAGAAAAGAAGAAGAAAGATGATTGGTCAAGTTGACTGATTTTCAAGAACAAAAGAAGACGAAGCAGAATCACGCATTCACACTTAAACTTGATTGTTTCTCCTTTTTGAACTAGGGCGGCTAACCTTGACTAAATTTTGATGGGTGCTAACAATTTTGTTTTGTTTCGATAACTAATCATGTAAACATACGTAGAACAGTAAGAAACGACCAATTAAATTCTCCCTAAAAGTGATAAAACCAACTCCAGGAGCAGAAAGTTCGTCATAAAGGAAGGCTACACAATTTCAAACTAACTCAAACTGACGACCTCATCATCCTTCGCTGGCAGGTAGGTCGATCTACTCTTGATGAACTCCAAGCAGTCTGCAATGGCCTCGGTGTAGAAGGAGCTCTGATTCCTCTCCGCCGGCGCCGTACGGCGACAGCAGCTACCGCCAAGGGACGTCGCCGTCCTGCGCGCTCTCGACGTCGAGCAGCCGATCTTGCCACGGGCGGGGCAGCATCTGAGCTCCTCCACGCCCCTGACGAGCAGGCCGACGATGCCAGACAGCCGCACGCGCAGCCGGAGCAGCAACCCCAGCCGGACACCACCGCCGCTGCGGCGTGCACGCCGGCGCCCTCGCCGCCGGATCAACATTTGCCGTTTCTTAATTACTGCTGCGACTTCCGTGAAGCTGTACAAATGGAGCATATGATGGGCTAACCGCATTGGTGTGCTTATGCTTATATATACAGCGACATTTCTTCACTGCTGTAGGTAAAGTGTTGCACTACTAGCTAGGAAGGAGTAGGAGGGTGATGTGGTAGGTCAGGAGGTGCACCCGGGCGTACACAACACGTAGACCCATGTGGTAGTCACCGTTATTTTGAGGGGGGTTTGGTGAGACGGTCAACATTTTGGTTTGGTGCTATTTGGAAAAATGTGTCCTATATTATACACTTGGTAGACTATTTGGTTGTACTCGAGAGGTCTGGCATGAAAAATACGCACCACTTGTAAAATGCTACCCGCTTCCATAGGCTCTGTTTTTCTTTAGAAAACGCTTACTATCATCCCACGGAGCACAGATCAACATCACCTGGAATAAACGCACGCCACCACCACACACAAAAGACAGGATAGATAGACGTTGAGTGCAACAACACTACCCCTAGCACTATCATCACGAAGAGGTGAAGCCGCATACAATGAACCGTGGACTCCAAGACGACGTCTTTAGTAAGGATACGACACCGGAGCGCCTTCACCGCCTGATCCGAGCATCAGAGTTTCCCCTGAAAAAGCACAACGGATAGTCAGTGCCGCGACGACGTCGTCAAGAAGGGAACGAGTTTCGTCGCCACCGGTCCATCCGAAGATAGAATAGATTTTTCATCCCGGCCAACACTCACCGCAACCGATCGCCACATCCCGACTACTACGTCGCCCACACGACCGTGGCCACCGGGCAACACCAAGCCACGACCTCTACCCAAGAGCACTGCGCTACCGTTACCCGAGCCGCCGCCCCGGCATCCAAGACCTTGACACCATCTCACCCAAGACCCACTGCCACCCCAACTAAAGAGACGGACGAAAAGGTCCCAGCTTTCCACCCCTAGGAGACCCCCAGCGTCGAGACACGATAGGCCGACCAGCACTGGCATCCATCGACCCGTCTGCAGCCCCAAGCGCGAGACAAGCTCGGTCCTATAGCATCGTGAGGGGGACGAGGTCAGTCCTGATGCACAGTGCACGAGACGAGCTCGGTCCTGCTGCACCGTGCACGAGACGAGCTCAGTCCTGCAGCATGGGGCGCGAGACGAGCGATGAACCGCGGCTGAGAGAGGGCCAACCCTTCGATGGAAGTAGCGCCCGGGGGGACATGAAGAAGGGACGAAGGTTGAGACGGTCCGAATGCAGACGAGCCACGCCGGAGAGCCGGCCACCGTCACATGTAGATCCGCCATGCCACCGTGAAGCCGCCGCGACACGAGGAGGCACCATCCCCGGGCCTCCCCACGCCACCGCCCACAGCTGGAGCAAGGACCACTGCCCTACCCGCGTCTCCCGGCGAGCTCCACGCGTTGGAGCCGTTGGGCACGCCAGTGGCGAAGCCACACTTCACCTGGGTAGTCATTTGACTACACAACTTTTTTGCATGAACGACATATATCAAGTAGAAATCATGTCAGAAATTCTTAAAAATGCATACTTCTGACTATACAACATTAAGTTGATCACATATCATTTTATTTTTGACACCGCCACTGGGGCACGCACCACCTTTGCCATGCCACCACCACCACACAAGCGTATCTGCGCTCTTGCCAAAGCCGCCCACCACCCCACCACCCCACATCGAAGTAGTCGAGCTGCCAGCCGCCACGTTACCACCTAAGCCTGGCCACCACTCACCCCCATGGTCGTCCGCCGCTGCCACCCTCCGGATCTGGGCATGGGCACCCAGATCCGCCACCAGCATGGCCTCCGCGCCCAGCCTCGGAGCCCAATGAGCAGGGAAGGGGGTGGCACTGCCAGCAAGCCAAGGCGTAGGAGGGGAAGGGACTGAGCCCGAGGAGAGGCCGACGACCGTCGCCGCCGATGCGGAGGGCCGTGCCCTGCGATCCATATTATATCAGAATTTTGAGACCACCAAACAACCACTATTGTCGCCAACATGCTGTTGTCGCCCCTTGCAAATCTGCAGTCAATTTCTTTCTCTTTTCTTTGTCTGAGGTAGATTTCTTCCCTCCTTAAGGTCGAGCATCTGACATGACGTACCACCAAATATTCCATATGCAACACCACATTCTGTCCTCGAACTCATAAACCTACTTAACCGGGAATTCGTAGACAATTCTATAGCAGGGATGGAATATAGCAATAGCAATAGCATAGCATAGCACCAACCCTATATTCAGACAATGACAAAGAGGTAAACTGATGGTTGGCATCTCGTCGGTTCACTGTTGTAAGTTTGCTGGTGTGAACAAGTTTCACGCCAATGGCGCTCCAAACCCCAGAACCAGAACCAGAACCAGAACCGGGACAAACGCGGAGTTTAGCGCGGGGCCGCGAGATGTGTGCGTGGTGGGCACATCCGGAGGCAGCGCGGCGACACCGATGGCGAAAGGCTCGTCCTCTGCCCCCGCAGCCCGTTTGCTCCCAAGGCTCCGAGTCCGAGCCTGCGCTGCGGCGGCCGAATCATTGTGGCGCGCCGACGGACCAGACTTCGCCGAGTCTCGCGTGGTGCCGATGTGACCGAGGATGTGTGTGTTTTCTCCCGTGACCGGGGTGCGCAGTACGCGGCAGGGCCACCTGCGCCTGTCTCCCGCGTCTCTCGTTGGACGTCAGATCGATGTGGAACCGGAGGAGGTGGAGTTCGGCGCGGGTCAGGTTTTGTTGATTCGGCGTCGCCGTCGTGCGCCCTCGCGGCCGGTGGAGGGCCCTCGTCTCGTTGGCTTCTGAATCACGGGAGCAGCTAACTTGTCACGACTAATGAAGACCAAATACACTTATACACACCTCGTCCGGCCAACTTGTACCACAGCTTTTATTCGTTTCAGCTCCCCGGGCGATTAGGCCAACTTCAATTCACGACCCCAAATGATCCGCCCGCGTCCATTTAAGGTTAAACGCATACAAACTATGGACCAATACGCAGGAGCAAATGGACGAATGTCTGTTCTCGATCAGTTTTCGAGTCATTTTTTGTCTAAGTTTATGCCGTGTTTGCAGCCAAACGGACACGCGCAGACGGGTGCTTCGCGTGCTCTTGTTCTCCCGTGGCCCATCCGTCGATGGCACAACCTTTTTCTTCCTCCCCTGTCCTTGCTCCGCCCTCCGCCCCTCATCATCGTCGACGCCATCCACGTTCCCGCTCCTCTTGCCATCATCTACTCCAACAACTTTCGGCATGGGCAGCATTCTTGCAGGGCACCCGTGGTCGCCCACCTTACTTTGCTGCCTGCGAAGAGGCTTGACGTGCCTTTTTTAGCCGAGTCTTCACCACGACCGCAAGGTGTTCGACACTTACTCGCAAGGTACCATAGATAGCGAGGATGAGTACTTTCTTCACAACTTCATCTATTCATCGGATGATTCGTCCTCGGACGATGAGGACATAGTTGTGGCAGCATCGGTCGTCCATGACCACGTCACTAGGATGCGGCCTCGATTCAGGGGATCAATCTTCGGCCATGCTCCGGCCTTGAACCGCAATAGGGAGAAAGGGCACACCCTCCTCTATTTCGATTACTTTGAGAATACCGCACTCTACAAACCACATCAATTTCATCGCCGCTTTCGAATGAGGGGACATGTGTTCAATTGTATTCGGGAGGAAGTGATAGCATATGACCCATACTTTGACTGCAAAGAGGATGCCCTTGGCAAGCTTCGCTTCTCTTCTTATTAGAAATGCACTGCGTCTATCGCATGCTTGCATATGGAATTCATGATGATCTTGTGGATGAGTATGTTCGTATGAGTGAGTCCACATGTCTCAAATCAATGTACAGTTTCTGCAAGGCCGTGGTGGTTGTGCTTAGCCCTGAGTACGTGAGAAATAAAAATGGCGCTGATACAGGGAGGTTGTTTACGATCAATGCCGAGAGGAGCTTTTAGGGCATGCTTGGTAGTATCGATTGTATGCATTGGAAGTGGAAGAACTGTCCATTTGCTTGGCAGGGTCAGTACAAGGAACATGGGAAAGGTACCACTGGCATACTTGAAGTTGTGGCTCCACAAGATATGTGGATATGGCATTCTTTCTTCGGCATGTATGGTTCTCACAATGATATCACTATTCTTCAGCGTTCTCCGGTGTTTGCAAGGCTTGCAGAAGGCCACTCCCCGAAGGTCAACTTTGAGATCAATGGCAATCATTACAACAAGGGATATGTTGGGTAACGTTGCATGGGAAAAGAAAATTTTCCTACGCACACGAAGACCTATCATGGTGATGTCCATCTACGAGAGGAGATTTGGATCTACGTACCCTTGTAGATCGCACAGCAGGAAGCGTTAAGAAACGCGGTTGATGTAGTGGAACGTCCTTACGTCCCTCGATCCGCCCCGCGAACCGTCCCACGAACCGTCCCACGATCCGTCCCACGATCCGCTCTGATCTAGTGCTGAACGAACGGCACCTCCGCGTTCAGCACACGTACAGCTCGACGATGATCTCGGCCTTCTTGATCCAGCAAGCAAGATGGAGAAGTAGATGAGTTCTCCGACAGCGTGACGGCGCTCCGGTGGTGGTGAGGATCTACTCCTGCAGGGCTCCGCCCAAGCTCCGTAGAAATACGATCTAGAGGTAAAACAATGGTGTCTAGATCTGAGTTGCACGTGGCAAAAGTTGTCTCAAATCAGCCCTAAATCACCACTATATATAGGAGGGAGGGGCAGGACGCTTGCCTTGAGGGCCAAGCCCTCAAGGATGCTCCAGCCTAGGGAGAGGAGGAGTCCTACTCCAATCCTAGTCCAACTAGGATTGGAAAGTGGAGTCCTTCTCTTCCTTCCCACCTCTTTTTTTTCTCCTTGGTTTTCTCTCCTTGGCACATAGGCCCTCTTGGGCTGTCCCACCAGCCCACTAAGGGATGGTGCGCCACCCCTAGGGCCTTTGGGCTTCCCTCGGGTGGGTTAGCCCCCCTTCCGGTGAACATCCGAAACCCATTCGTCACTCCCGGTACAATCCCGGTAATGCCTGAAAACCTTCCGGTAACCAAATGAAGTCATCCTATATATCAATCTTCGTCTCCGGACCATTCCGGAAACCCTTGTGACGTCCGTAATCTCATCCGGAACTCTGAACAACATTCGGTAACCACACATATAACTCAACTATACTAAAACATCGTCGAACCTTAAGTGTGCAGACCCTGCGGGTTCGAGAACTATGTAGACATGCCCGGAGGTACTCCTCGGTCAATATCCAATAGAGGGACATGGATGCCCATATTGGATCCTACATATTCTCCAAAGATCTTATCGGTTGAACCTCAATGTCAAGGATTCATATAATCCCGTATGTCATTCCCTTTGTCCTTTGGTATGTAACTTGCCCGAGATTCGATCGTCGGTATCTGTATACCTATTTCAATATCGTTACCGGCAAGTCTCTTTACTCGTTCCGTAATACAAGATCACATGACTTACACTTAGTTACATTGCTTGCAAGGCTTGTGTGTGATGTTGTATTACCGAGTGGGCCCCGAGATACAACTCCGTCACACAGAGTGACAAATCTCAGTCTTGATCCATACTAACTCAACAGACACCTTCGGAGATACCTGTAGAGCACCTTTATAGTCACCCAGTTACGTTGCTACGTTTGATGCACACAAGGTATTCCTCCGGTGCCAGTGAGTTATATGATCTCATGGTCATAGGAACAAATACTTGACACGTAGAAAACAATAGCAATAAAACGACACGATCAATATGCTACGTTCATAGTTTGGGTCTAGTCCATCACATGATTCTCCTAATGATGTGATCCAGTTATCAAGTAACAACACTTTGCATATAGTCAGAAAACCTTGACTATCCTTGATCAACTGGCTAGCCAACTAGACCCTTGCTAGGGACATTGTTTTGTCTATGTATCCACACATATATCTATGTTTTCATTCAATACAATTATAGCATGGATAATAAACGGTTATCTTTAAACAAGAAATATAATAATAACTATTTATCATTGCCTCTACGACATATTTTCAACAGTCTCCCACTTGCACTAGAGTCAATAATCTAGTCCTCACATCGCCATGCGATTTACATTGTAATAAATCGAACACCCATACAGTTCTGGTGTTGATCATGTTTTGCACGTGGAAGAGGTTTAGTCAGCGGGTCTGCTACATTCAGATTCGTGTGCACTTTGCAAATATTCACGTCCTCTCCTTCGACGTAGTCGCGGATGAGGTTGAAGCGTCGTTTGATGTGTCTGTTCTTCTTGTGAAACCTTGGTTCCTTTGCTAAGGCAATGGCACTAGTGTTGTCACATAACAGATTTAATGGATCTAGTGCACTCGGCACAACTCCAAGATCTTCATGAACTGCTTCATCGAGACACCCTCCTTTGCTGCCTCCGAGACAGCAATGTACTCCGCTTCACATGTAGAATTTGCTACGACGCTCTGCTTGGAACTGCACCAGCTTACTGCACCCCCATTAAGAATAAATACGTATCCGGTTTACAACTTAGAGTCATCCGGATCGGTGTCAAAACTTGCGTCGACGTAACCCTTTAAGACGAGCTCTTTGTCACCTCCATAAACGAGAAACATTTCCTTAGTACTTTTCAGGTATTTCAGAATATTCTTGACCGTCGTCCAGTGATCCACTCCTGGATTACTCTGAAACCTTCCTGCCATACTTATGGACAAGCTGACGTCTCGTCTAGTGCACAACATTGCATACATGATAGAACCTACGGCTGAAGCGTATGGGACGTAACTCATTTGTTCTCTATCTTCCGCAGTTGCTGGGCACTGAGTCTTACTCAATTTTATACCTTGTAATACTTGCAAGAACCCTTTCTTGGACTGATCCATTTTGAACTTCTTCAAAACTTTATCAAGGTATGTGCTTTGTGAAAGTCCTATCACGCGTTTGGATCTATCCCTATAGATCTTAATGCCTAGGATGTAAGCAGCTTCTCCTAGGTCCTTCATAGAGAAACTTTTATTCAAGTAATCCTTTATGCTCTCCAAAAGCTCCACATTGTTTCCAATCAGCAATATGTCATCCACATATAATATTAGAAACGCCACAGAGCTCCCACTCACTTTCTTGTAAATACAAGATTCTCCAACCACTTGTATAAACCCAAATGCTTTGATCACCTCATCAAAGCACTTATTCCAACTCCGAGATGCTTGCACCAGTCCATAAATGGATAGTAGGAGCTTGCATACTTTGTTAGCATTCTTTGGATCGACAAAACCTTCGGGTTGCATCATATACACCTCTTCCTTAAGAAAATCGTTAAGGAACGCCGTTTTGACATCAATCTGCCAGATTTCATAATCGTAAAAGGTATTGCTAACATGATTCGGACGGACTTAAGCATCGATACCGGTGAGAAAGTCTCATCGTAGTCAACTCCTTGAACTTGTGAAAAACCCTTTGCCACAAGTCGAGCTTTATAAACGGTCACATTACCGTCTGCGTCTGTCTTCTTCTTATAGATCCATTTGTTCTGAATAGCCTTGCGGCCTTCAGGTAGTTCTTCTGAAGTCCACACTTTGTTCTCGTACATGGATCCTATCTCGGACTTCATGGCCTCCAGCCATTTGTTGGAATCCGAGCCCACCATTGCTTCTTCATAATTCGCAGGTTCATTGTTGTCCAAAAACATAACCGTTAAGACAGGATTACCGTACCACTCAGGAGTAGTATGTGATCTTGTCGACCTGCGAGGTCCGTTAGCAACTTGATCCGAAGTTTCATGATAATCATCATCAACTTGCTCCTCAACCGGCGCCGCAGCAACAGGGGTTTCCCCTTGCCCTGCGCCACCATCTAGAGGGATTAGAGGTTCGACAACCTCATCAAGTTCTATCTTCCTCCCACTCAATTCTTTCGAGAGAAACTCCTTCTCAAGAAAAGCTCTGTTTTTAGCAACAAACACTTTGCCGTCGGATTTGAGATAGAAGGTATACCCAACTGTCTCTTTTGTAACCTATTAAGACGCACTTTTCCGCTTTGGGTTCCAGCTTTTCACGCTGAAGCTTTTTGACATAAGCATCACATCCCCAAACTTTAAGAAACGACAATTTTGGTCTTTTGCCATACCACAGTTCGTATGGTGTCGTCTCAACGGATTTTGATGGTGCCCTATTTAAAGTGAATGCAGTTGTCTCTAATGCATAACCCCAAAACGATAATGGCAAATCGGTAAGAGACATCATAGATCGCACCATCTCTAATAAAGTACGAGTACGGCGTTCGGACACACCATTACGCTGTGGTGTTCCAAGCGGTGTCAACTGTGAAACAATTCCACATTGTCTTAAGTGAGCATCAAACTCGAAACTCAGATATTCACCCCTACGATCAGACCGTAGGAACTTTATCTTCTTGTTACGATGATTTTCAACTTCACTCTGAAATTGCCAGAGCTTTTCAAACGTTTCAGACTTGTGCTTCATCAAGTAGACATAACCATATCTACTCAAATCGTTAGTGAGGGTGAGAAAATAACTATATCCACCGCGTGCCTCCACACTCATCGGACCGCATACATCGCTATGTATGATTTCCAACAAGTCACTTGCACGCTCCATTGTTCCGGAGAATGGAGTCTTAGTCATCTTGCCCACGAGGCATGGTTCGCACGTTTCAAGTGAATCAAAGTCAAGTGACTCCAAAAGTCCATCGGTATGGAGTTTCTTCATGCGCTTTAGACCAATATGACCTAAGCGGCAGTGCCATAAAAAACATGGCGCTATCATTGTTAACTTGAACTCTTTTGGTCTCAGTGTTATGTATATGTGTATCATCGCTATCAAGATTCAATATGAACAATCTTCTCACATTGGGTGCATGACCATAAAAGATATTACTCATAGAAATAGAACAACCATTATTCTCCGTCTTAAACGAGTAACCGTCTCGCAATAAACAAGATCCAGATATAATGTTCATGCTTAATGCAGGCACTAAATAAAAATTATTTAAGTTCATAACTAATCCTGATGGTAACTGAAGTGAAATTGTGCCGACGATGATTGCATCAACCTTGGGACCATTTCCCACGCGCATCATCACTTCATCCTTTGCCAGCCTTCGCTTATTCCGCAGTTCCTGTTTCGAGTTGCAAATATAAGCAACAGAACACGTATCGAATACCCAGTCACTACTACGAGAGCTGGTTAAGTACACATCAATAACATGTATATCGAATATACCTGATTTTTCCTTAGCCGCCTTCTTATCAGCCAGATACTTGGGGCAGTTGCGCTTCCAGTGACCCATACCCTTGCAATAGTAACACTCCGTTTCTGGCTTAGGTACAACTTTGGGTTTCTTCGTCGGATTGGCAACAAGTTTGCCGCTCTTCTTGGAATTACCCTTCTTTCCTTTGTCGTTTCTCTTGAAACTAGTGGTCTTATTCACCATTAACACTTGATGCTCTTTACACAGTTCTGACTCTGTGACTTTCAGCATCGCGAATAACTCGCCGGGTGACTTGTTCATCCCTTGCATGTTATAGTTCAACACAAAGCTCTTGTAGCTTGGTGACAGCGATTGAAGAATTATGTCAGTGATAGCCTCTTGCGGGAGTTCAATCCCCAGCTCAGCTAGACGGTTTGAGTACCCAGACATTTTGAGCACATGTTCACTAACAGACGAATTCTCCTTCATCTTGCAAGCATAGAATTTATCAGAGGTCTCATACCTCTCGATCTGGGCGTTCTTCTGAAAGATAAACTTCAACTCCTGGAACATCTCAAATGCTCCATGACGCTCAAAGCAACGTTGAAGTCCTGGCTCTAAGCCATACAAGACTGCACATTGAACTACTCAGTAGTCCTCCTTACGTGTTAACCAAGCGTTCTTAACATCTTGGTCAGCCGTAGTGGGTGGTTCATCTCCTAGCGCGGCATTAAGTACATAATCTTTCTTCCCAGCTTGCAGGAGCAACTTAAGATTACGAGCCCAGTCTACAAAGTTGCTTCCATCATCTTTCAACTTAGCTTTCTCTAGGAACGTATTAAAATTCAGGGTGACTATCGCGTGAGCCATTGATCTACAACACAAATATTTTCAAATTGGACTTAGACTATGTTCAAGATAATTAGAGTTTAACTAATCAAAATTACTTGCTAAACTCCCACTCAAAAAGTACATCTCTCTAGTCATTTGAGTGGTACATCATCCAAATTCACTAACTCAAGTCCGATCATCACGTGAGTTGAGAATAGTTTCAGTGGTAAGCATCTGTGTGCTAATCATATCAACTATACGATTCATGCTCGACCTTTCGGTCTCATGTGTTCTGAGGCCATGTCTGCACATGCTAGGCTCGTCAAGCTTAACCCGAGTGTTCCGCGTGTGCAACTGTATTGCACCCGTTGTATGTGAACGTTGAGTCTATCACACCCGATCATCACGTGGTGTCTCGAGACGACGAACTATAGCAACGGTGCACAGTCGGGGAGAACACAATTTCGTCTTGAAATTTTAGTGAGAGATCACCTTATAATGCTACCGTCGTTCTAAGCAAAATAAGGTGCGTAAAAGGATTAACATCACATGCAATTCATAAGTGACATGATATGGCCATCATCATGTGCTTCTTGATCTCCATCACCAAAGCACCGGCACGATCTTCTTGTCACCGGCGCCACACCATGATCTCCATCATCATGATCTCCATCAACGTGTCGTCATTGGGGTTGTTGTGCTACTTATGCTATTACTACTAAAGCTACGTCCTAGCAATATAGTAAACACATCTGCAAACACAAACGTTAGTTTAAAGACAACCCTATGGCTCCTGCCGGTTGCCGTACCATCGACGTACAAGTCGATATTGACTATTACAACATGATCATCTCATACATCCAATATATCACATCACGTCATTGGCCATATCATATCACAAGCATACCCTGCAAAAACAAGTTAGACGTCCTCTAATTTGTTGTTGCATGTTTTATGTGGCTACTATGGGTATCTAGTAGATCGCATCTTACTTACGCAAAAACCACAACGGAGATGTGCAAATTGCTATTTAACCTCTCCAAGGACCGCCTCGGTCAAAACCAATTCAACTAAAGTTGAAGAAACCAACACCCGCCAGTCATCTTTATGCTACGAGGTTGCATGTCAATCGATCAAACCAGTCTTTCATAAGCGTACGAATAATGTCGGTCCGGGTAGCTTCAATCCAACAATACCGCTGAATCGAGAAAAGACTAAGGAGGGCAGCAAATCGAACATCACCGTCCACGAAACCCTTTGTGTTCTACTCAAGATAACATTTACGCATGAACCTAGCTCATGATGCCACTGTTGGGTAACGTTGCATGGGAAACAAAAAATTCCTACGCACACGAAGACCTATCATGGTGATGTCCATCTACGAGAGGAGATTTGGATCTACGTACCCTTGTAGATCGCACAACAGGAAGCGTTAAGAAACGCAGTTGATATAGTGGAACGTCCTCACGTCCCTCGATCCGCCCCGCGAACCGTCCCACGAACCGTCCCGCGATCCGTCCCACGATCCGCTCCGATCTAGTGCCGAACGGATGACACCTCCGCGTTCAGCACACGTACAACTTGACGATGATCTCGGCCTTCTTGATCCAGCAAGCAAGACGGAGAAGTAGATGAGTTCTCCGACAGCGTGACAACGCTTTGGTGGTGGTGAGAATCTACTGCTACAGGGCTCCGCCCGAGCTCCGCAGAAATACGATCTAGAGGCAAAACTATGGTGTCAAGATCTGAGTTGCACGTGGCAAAAGTTGTCCCAAATCAGCCCTAAATCACCACTATATATAGGAGGGAGGGGCAGGAGGCTTGCCTTCAGGGCCAAGCCCTCAAGGGTGTGTCGGCCTAGGGAGAGGAGGAGTCCTACTCCAATCCTAGTCCAACTAGGATTGGAAAGTGGAGTCCTTCTCTTCCTTCCCACCTCTTTTTTTCTCTCTCTGGTTTTCTTTCCTTGGCGCATAGGCCCTCTTGGGCTGTCCCACTAGCCCACTAAGGGATGGTGCGCCACCCCTAGGGCCTTTGGGCTCCCCCTGGGTGGGTTGCCCCCCTCCCGGTGAACATCCGGAACCCATTCGTCACTCCCGGTACAATCCCGGTAATGCCCAAAAACCTTCCGACCAAATGAAGTCATCCTATATATCAATCTTCGTCTCCGGACCATTCCGGAAACCCTCGTGACGTCCGTGATCTCATCCGGGACTCCGAAAAACATTCAAACCACACATATAACTCAATTATACTAAAACATCGCCGAACCTTAAGTGTGCAGACCCTGCGGGTTCGAGAACTATGTAGACATGCCCCGAGGTACTCCTCGGTTAATATCCAATAGCGGGACCTGGATGCCCATATTGGATCCTACATATTCTCCGAAGATCTTATCGGTTGAACCTCAGTGTTAAGGATTCATATAATCCCGTATGTAATTCCCTTTGTCCTTCGGTATGTAACTTGCCCGAGATTCGATCGTCGGTATCCGCATACCTATTTCAATCTCGTTACCGGCAAGTCTATTTAGTCGTTCCATAATACAAGATCTCGTGACTTACACTTAGTCACATTGCTTGCAAGGCTTGTGTGTGATGTTGTATTACCGAGTGGGCCCCGACATACCTCTCTGTCACACGAAGTGACAAATCTCAGTCTTGATCCATACTAACTCAACGGACACCTTCGGAGATACCTGTAGAGCACCTTTATAGTCACCCAATTACGTTGTGACGTTTGATGCACACAAGGTATTCCTCCGGTGCTAGTGAGTTATATGATCTCATGGTCATAGGAACAAATACTTGACATGTAGAAAATTCTAGCAATAAAACGACACGATCAATATGCTATGTTCATAGTTTGGGTCTAGTCCATCACATGATTCTCCTAATGATGTGATCCAGTTATCAAGCAACAACACTTTGCACATAGTCAGAAAACCTTGACTATGCTTGATCAACTGGCTAGCCAACCAGAGGCTTGCTAGGGACATTGTTTTGTCTATGTATCCACACATGTATCTTTGTTTTCATTCAATACAATTATAGCATGGATAATAAACGATTATCTTTAAACAGGAAATATAATAATAACTATTCATCATTGCCTCTAGGGCACATTTCCAACATGATATTACCTAGGTGATGGTATCTATCCGAGTGGTCCATTCTTGTGAAGGTCATACCCAATTCGCAAGAAGAGAAGAGACACATGTTTGCCCAAATGCAGGAGAGTGCTAGGAAAGATGTGGAGCGTGCTTTTGGTGTGCTCCAGTCTCGATGGGGTGACGTTCGAAACCCTGCATTGACCTCGAGCACTCAGAAGTTTTGGAAGGTGATGACTTCTTGTGTGATCATGACAACATTATCATTGAGGATGAGTGTGATGACAACATTTACGACCAAGGGTTTGATTTCCAGGGTGAGAATGTTGAGCCGCAGCACCCACCCCCGGCAATTTTGATCAGTTCGTCTGATTTCATCGTGAGATGCAGGATTGGCACACTCATACGCAGCTGCATGATGACTTGGTTGAGCACATGTGGGATCACATTGACAATCAGTAAATCTACGAGTTTAATATTTTTTCGTGCGCACAAACTTTGGTTGGTTATAAGACTATTTGATATTTTTTTTAAATTTGATTGGGTCGTAACAAGAGCAACTCTAACGTGTCGATCCAAATGGATGGCGCTTTTGTTTGGTTTTTGTCCGTTTGGGTCGGCCAACCGCTCGGTGTCCGCCCTGTTTAACATTTGGATCGGCAGTTCATCCAATGCACCGACCCATATATGCATGTGTGGCCGGCTGGCCTCCCTTTTTAAACAAATATGTATACATTTTGCATTATTTGACAAGCAGACATATAAAAAATAGCATAGTTTCACAACTATATAAAGCATAGTTTCCAAATAAATAAGTATAGTTTTACAAACCGGATAAAGTTAAATTGTCTCAAATACATATGAAAAAAGATACATCTATTGGTTGCCAACATGAGCCAACATATGCTCAATCAAATCATTTTACAGTTCCGTGTGAGTTTTCCAATCACGCATTTCATGATGAAATTGGGTGAGTTATTCAAACGTTGTCGTTCCTTCATGCTCAGGCACAACATTCTCACCCTGAAATTGAAACCCTTGATCGTAGATACGTTCCGGATGCTCATCTTCAACGATCATATTGTGCATAATCACACAAGCTGTCATCACCTCTCACAGCTTCTTGGTGCTTCAAGTCCTAGCAGGATACCGAACGATGCCCCATCGAGATTGCAAAACATCAAAGGCACGCTTGACGTCCTTCCTAGCACTCTCTTGCTCTTGGGCAAATCTTTTCCTCTTATCTCCGACAGGGTCAGGTATTGTCTTCACAATAATGGTCCACTGAGGATAGATACTGTCACCTAGGTAGTATCATTTGTCGTAGTTGTGGTCATTAATGATAACATTCATCGGCGGGATGTTGCCTTCCGCAAGCCTTGCAAACACCGACGAGCGTTGAAGAACGTTGATATCATTATGTGATCTGGCCATGCCAAAGAAAGACTGCTACATCCAGATATCTTGTGAGGTCGCGGCCTCAAGTATGACAGTACAATTAGCCCTGACGTGGCCCTTATACTGCCCTTGCCAAACAGAAGGGCGGTTCTTCCACTCACAGTGCACGCAGTCTATGCTGCCAAGCATTCCTGGGAAGTCCCTGTTGGCATTCATCGCCAACAAGCGGGTTGTATCTTGAGGAGTCGGCTCTCTGAAGGAATCAGGGCCAAACACAACAACCATAGTTCTACAGAACCCGTACATGAACTCTAGGCATGTAGACTCGCTCATACGGACGTACTCATCAATGAGATCACCGGACACTCTGTATGCAAGCATCCGGATGGCTGCAGTGCATTTCTGATAAGATGAGAAGCCAATCTTTCTAAGGGAGTCATCTTTGCACTCGAAATAGTTATCGTATCCGACCACTCCCTCTCTAATATGGTTGAAAACATGCCTAGCCACACGAAAACGCCGCCGAAATTTTTGATGTTTCAATGGTGGGTTGGTTGTGTCAAAGTAGTCCTTCCAAAGAAGGAAATGACCGTTGTTCCAGGATTGAGCCACGACACAACGGCTGCTGGCTATTAAGGTGGTGATGGACCAACACGACAGCCAAGATCTCCTCCTCATCTTCGGACGAGGAATCATCGGAGTTGCAAGGGAAATTATGGAAAAAACTCATCGGCGGAATCCATTTTGTACCTTGACAAACTGTCGAATAACTTGCGCGCGTCGTCGAAGGAGCTGGCCGACGAAGAGACTCGCGCCTCCCTTTGACTAGGTGGTTGGCCTGGAGAAGTCCTGGCGGCGAGAAGGCGGTGGGGGCGAGGTGGCGACGTTGGGGGGAGGTGTGTCGGCACCGGCAAATGGGCGGCAACGACGACGCGACGGAGGCGGGCGAGGGTTTGTTGTAGATATGGAGTGGGAGAGGATGACCAATGTGCCACCGACTAGCGGGCCAGGGGAGGAGTAGGCGGGCGTCATGCGCTTCCGTCTCGTATCCGCGCCGACGCAAATGAGCCTCAAAAATAGGTCGGGAATGGGTCGGTAGGCGGACGAAAAGCGAACGCGCGTCCGTTTGGGTCGACGCATTGGACCGACTTTTCTGTCAATGGAGGCGTGCAGACGAAATGGGTCGCCGTGTTGGCGTTTCTCTAAAAGACTATTTTAAATATAAAACTATTTGCTATGTTTGATTTGAACTATTTTTGCTATGCTTAATTTCGTTGTCGTGGGTATAAGTCTGACAGTAGATGTGTAGGGTACGAAAGGATGGGCAGAGCCTTAGCTACGGCGAGGTTGTATGAGTTCAGGACCCTCTACGGTGGAGGTAAAAGCCCTATGTCTCAGTGCTCTTGGGAGCTTGTTGTCGAGTGGAATATGGATTACAGTGAATTGCTAACCCCTGCACCAGTGGGGCAGGGCGGCTTATATAGAGTGCGCTGCCCTTCACAACGGTTCGGTGCACAGGGGTGGAGTAGTGGCGAATAAATGCCTACGTTACAGGTAACGTATGTCTTAAATGCTAATAAAGGTACATGGAAACGTATGACCGTTGCCCTCCAGGGGGGTTACGATGCACAGAGTGGAATCCAGTCGGTAAGTTCGGTACGCTCCGAATGCTCATCTCCGACTGGATGATGGGGGAATCGTCACCGACTGGATGATGGGAAGTCCTTAATTCAGTCAGAACTGACTAAGGGCCTTATCCCTTATGAAGGGTAGCCCTTGGGTAGGACTCATAGGGCAGGCCTATGACCCTACCCTAGGACTATAACCCCATCATTAGTCCTCGAATGGATTGGGGTTGGAATGACGAAGCGATGCTTGGAGTACGGATCCGACTGGTACGGATGCGACTTTGGCGTTGTTTGCCTCGATCCATTTTATCCTCTTTGACTAGTGATCTGAGTCGATGTATTTGTGAAACGAACCGTCACGGACCGAGTGCTTCTGTGGTATCTTTTGACGTGACCAGTCAACTGACAGCGGCGGATTTTCCGGGATCCTCAAATTTCGGTTGCCGCACGCTCAGCGGTGATGACGACATCGTAATCGAGTAGTATCTGTCGCCTCGATTCCCGCGCCTTCATCTTCTCCACTAATATCGCAGCAACCGGTCGGGGGATAAGATTTCGGGGCCACCTGCTAGTGACCTAGTCGGAACCTTATTTAAACCTCTGCGGCGAGGGTTTTTCGTTACACTCGCCGGATAGCTCGCACTTGCCCCGCTTCTCTCGCCATCCCCTGCGCATCCCACGCTCCTTCTTTCTCCTTCTCCCTCGCGGATCTGCAGCCTCCGCCATGACAAAGGGGCAGACTAGCCAGCTCGAGGCGCGGAAGAAGAAGGGGAAGCCGGCGGCTCCTGCTCAACGGCGACAGCGAGCACTGCCTGCGGGTTGGATCCAGGGGGATTTCCTCCCCTCCACGACGACTGAGGGGGACTTGCTGGAGTTGGTGGAGCACGGCATGATCGAGCACAAGACGTAGAGGTTGCCGGCGGAGGGTGAGACCGAGCCGGCGCCCCAGGAGGGGGAGCGCGTCTTGCTGCTCAGTCACGTGCACCGAGGCTTCTCTCTGCCTCCTCATCCCTTCTTCAGAGGTATATTGAACCACTTCGGGGCGCAGCTCCACCATTTTCCTCCCAACGCAATAGCTCATCTCTCTGCCTTTGTCGTGCCGTGCGAGTGCTTTATCGGTTGTCCTCCCCACTGGGGGCTTTTTAAGCACATCTTCTCTGCTAGATCCCAAACCATAAAAAGGCTGAGCCAGTCGGATGACAAAACTCACCTCCTCCAGCTCTGCGGAGGTTTAGGCTTTCAAAAGAAAAGCAAAAGTAGTTATCCCGCTCTTCAGCTGTCTGAATCTGTTAGGAACTGGCAGTCGACTTGGTTTTACTGCCAGGACGTTGCTAGTCCAAATGCCACCATTGGACTACCACCTTTTAGCTTAGACCGACCGGCTCCGCCTAGGCAACTTGCGCTCACGAAGATGGAGAAGATCCAGATCCAGCCTCTGGTCGAAGCGCTTGTAGAGGTCGTCCGAAAGGGAGTCACTGGCATAGATTTGCTGGAGGTTTTTCTGGGTCGGCATATCCAGCCTCTGCAAGCTCGACACCACGCCATGTGGCACTACACGGGGCCTGAGGACTCCACTCGGACTAACCCCGAGTGCGTGACCGGGGAGCTGGTGGCGTCGTGGGTCCTCAACATCACAGGCGCTTGCGATAATCCCAGAGGATCTCGACGAGTGAAGCCCTTCCGCGCGAACAACCCTCCTCCGAATGAGGTGAGTATAACTTGTCGAGTGCACCCAATTGTCTTAGATTTATCGCTTTTTCTTGTATTACTGTCTGACGTATGATGTTGTCGACTGTATCTCGTGGAGGCGTGGACCAACTGGTTTTCTCCTGTCTCGAACGGAAATCCGGCCGAGGAGGAGGAAGGCAGCCAGGAGGGCAGTGTGGAGAGCGTCGAGTACGTCTCCGACAGTGGGGAGACGGAGGAGGAGTCCGAAGAAGAAGAGGGGGAAGATGAGGAGCAGAACTCGCCGCACCCGCCTCCAGAGCCTTGAACCAAATGCCGCCACGAACCCGTGGCTCCGTCGGCTCTTCCAGCGGCCTCGAGTGCTCCGCCAGCCGCTTCTGTGGTTCCGAGTGCCTCGCCAGCTGCTCCCGTGGTTCCGAGTGCTCGGAGCACAAAGAGGACCAGGGACTCTGCTGCTGAGCCCGCGGGCCAGCCCTCTAAGGTGGCCAAACCGAGTGGATCCAAGCCTCGGAAGGCTTTACCGCGGATGAGGATCGCCGTTCCCGTCGCCTCAGCGTAAGTGCATTGTTCTTCCATCTTCTTCCAGTATTTGATTGAACTCATGCTTATTGGTCGAATGAATTTTACTCGAAAGAGCTGCCACCTCCGCCACCTCTCCGCCACGCCAGGGGGACGATCCCATGGACATGGACAATGTTGTCACATCCCAGCCAGGTGCGTCGTGGCGATTCCGAGAGCTTTACATTATTGCGTCACGAATTCTGTCTTTGGTCTTGCTTTTTTCCTGTGATCTCACGTCGTTCGGTCGGGTTTCCTTCAGAGGTGATTCCCGTGGAGGAGGACGACCAGGAGAGGCCCGAGCAAGCTACGGTGCGTGTCCTTGAGGCTGTTCCACCGGTTACTACTCCTGCCATGGATGCGCCACCGACTGAGACGATGCCGTCGACTGGAACTACACTTATCGCTGCTGAACCGACTGGAGCAGGACTTGGGATGCCCAAGGAGTCTCTTGTGGTGCCAGGTCCATCGACTGTCCAGTATGACGCCCGACGCCTCCTGGAAGATCAGGTGGGAGTTGCCAAGGAGGCCACGGTGCAGGCGGAGTTGATGGCGGGTGACGCCAAGAGAGCGTATGACTCCATCGTGTCTGTGTACAAGCGAAGCTTCGAACTTCGGGACGATATCCGAGTAAGTGGGCTAGTAAGTATTTACTTTCCTCTTGTAACCCACTGGGTGTTTAAGCAATGTACTCGGATACAGTATGATTATTTTGCAGTGGGTTCAATCTTAGTGAACCCAGTGGGTGTAGTCCCCGAGACTTTTGTCGAGTGCTTGCACCGGCAGTTGTCTTTATATACATTTTCTTTAACTTGATCAGATCAAAACTAATCTGTTCGAATGTTACCGGTGGGGGCACTCCGAGTGCACCTACTGGATGAGTCCCTGAGAGTAATTTTACTCAGGTCGTGTAGTAGTAACCTCATAGGCTTTTTTATTGTTATGTATCTCAATAGGGCGGGCCTGTTTGAGCTTCATGCCAGTGGGGTCACTCTCAGTGAACCCACTGGGTGTAGCCCCCGAGACCGCTGTCGACTGCTTGCGTCAGCAGGGGTCTGAAGAACTTCGAATTTTATTGTTGTCCTTTTTGAATTTGTCTCATCGTCTCTTGGCGCTGACTTGTAGAAGACTTGCGAGATGGGATCAGCTACGAGACTCTGAGGGCTGAAAAGGTTCATTTTGCTGCGGAACTGGATGCAGCAATGCTTGCCTTGGCTGGTATGAAGGATGTTCTGGCTGAACGAGAAAAGTCCTTGGAGGAGTCCCGTGAGGCAAACAAGGCATTGGCGGCTGAAGTGGAGAAAATGGGGAAACAAAGGACCGAGCTGATGGGACAGATGCAGGTGTTGAACAGGCGGTGCATAGCACAGGAGAATTACGTCGGTGACTGGGCAAGGAAGATGATAGCGCTTCTCGGTGGTAAGTTCTGTTTTTCCGAGTGCTTCTTGACTGTGTATTTCACTCTGTGTTTTTTTTGCTCGTCCAGTCTGTGCAGATTTTTGCATGGACGCTGAGGCTGAGGCAGCTGACGTTGAGCGGTCAGTTCTTCCGAACATTCCACTCGGCGAGGACGCCAATCGAGACCTGCTCCGAGCGCACATTCGCCTAGGCAAAGTGGGACCTTTCATCGGTCGACTGAGAGAGGTCGTCGGCCGAATCGACAAGGAGCTTTGGCCTGAAGACGAGTCTCGGCAAGAGATGGAAGGTTTGATGACTCGGCTGGAGGAGGTCCCGAACCGAGTGCAGGCGTGGAAGAAGTTTGCGGCTCGCTGTGGTGCGGACGTGGCGCTGTCGCTGGTCCGAGTGCACTACAAGGAGGCTCGCGAAGAGAAGCTGAAGGCGTTGCAAGTCGCCAACACCAAAAAGCTTCGATTCAAAGATTTCATGGAGACCTTCCTTGAGAGAGTCACTCGCATCGCAGACGAGATCGACCTTGTAACGACCAAGATGCGATCCTTTCCGATCTGGGGGTCGAGGCCCCGAATAGGAAAGAAGCGCATCTAAGTGTTTCGCAAGCAAGTAAACATAGCACATAATAATAAATATAGTAGACAATCTGGGATTCAACTGTCTTCTTATTAATAAAAACAGAGTACAACGCAGATACAAACAAGGTAGTTTCGGTATGGACTACAAAACAAGGGAAATGCTATGCTACCCGCTGCAGGCCCACGATCACGACCACGGCTCAGTCCTCTGGATAGTTCACGTAAAGGCGATCTGTCTCCTCGTCGTATTGCCACGCCAGCTGGGCTCCATCGGGATCATCTGCCTCTGGGGTACCTGTACCTGCTGGGAGTTTCGGAGGAATCCGTGAGTCACGGGGACTCAGCAATCTAAGACCTTGGTGCCAGATCTAGTCATGTTACTGGGTAAGGAAGGGATGAAGTGTGTCAGGCTGCTGCATCCTAAGGTTGAATAAGTGGCTAGCTTACGCAAGAGAAGAGGTGACAGTGTGCTACACTACCGGTCGTGAATCCTTGATCAGAAAGTGATCCTGAACACCTACCTACGGCATTCATAACCCCGCCGTGTTCCCGATCGAAGAGAGATCTTCAAAGGGACAGTCACGGTTACACACACAGTTGGCATATTTTATTAGTTTAAGTTTAAGTTTTCTAATACCGGATGTTAACAAAATATTCCAAGTTGCCACATAACCGCGGGCACGGCTTTCCGAAAGATTAAACCCTGCAGGGGTGCTCCAACTAGTCCATCACAAACGAACACAGGCCGCAAAGGCATCCTCTATCACGACTCTCGTGATCTCGTCGGATTCCTTAGAGGAAAACCTCATCTCTGGGGAAAACCAAAGCTTCACCGGAATTCCTATACGCAAGATATACCGCTAAGGTAAGACAAGGCTAGCAGGACCTCCCGACGTGTCGACGACCCTAATAAGAGCCGCGTATCTCAGTCTCAGGACACGCCGGATGAGCACAGCGTACGGTGGCCTGATAGACATCTCCCGAGTTGCCCCGGGTTGGCCCCGCACACGACTCAAGTTTGGACCAACGCTCATGAGGAGCACTGGCCCGGGGTGTTGATTAGATTCCTCGGGGTAGCTATTCCCTATGCAGTTTATTATTAAGTGATTAGCAGATTAATACCAAAGTTGGGTCCTGCCGGACAAGCCTTAACACTACGCGATTTATCAAGGGGGTCCCCATAACAACCCCGAACGTGTTAGGAGCGATCATTATGGAATCAAACACCGGTAACCGGTAACTAAGGCGGCAATAACGGAACAAGACACCCGGCAAAAGGCTAGGCCTCCCGTCATTTACCAAATATATAGATACATTAATTTAAATACAGGAATTAAGATAATGATATCAAGCTCATGACAACTCATGAGTTATAAACACCTGCAACTAGCAATGCTAACATTAGTAGCTGAGCAAGCCTACCTAGCAATGCAAATTTGCTAGGAAAGAGTAAGGTGTTTAGGCTCATGGCATAAGAAGAGGCAATATATTTTCAGTGGTAGGCAGCGAGCAATATGACGTGGAATCGAAACTACCATAACAAGTCTAGATATGGGATCAAGGTCATGTCATCTTGCCTGTGATATCCTCAGCTTGGAAAGGTTCTGGATCGTCCTGCACGTACTCTCCTGACTCCACGTATTCGGTCTCCGCTCCCGGTGCTACCCAACACAAGAATAACAGCCAATGAACAGCAGCACCACAACATGCAACAATCACAAGATGCATGAGATGAAAGTTGAGCATGCACCACTATTTCTAACACTAGCGCAAGCAAGATAAACTACAACAAGTTCCTGGACAGAACTTTGCACTAAACTATTTGGACATGCATGGGAATGATATGAACAGATGCATCTCGTAAAAACGGTGTAAAACCATATAAGGAACTTTGCAAACGGAGCTACGGAACAACGGGAATCAACGAATCACGATATGAAGCCCTACGTGAAAGATTCATCACCACACACACAATTGGCACAAATCTGGTGTTCCCAGGTTGCCAAGACATATATTACCCCAACATGAATGAAATGGAGCAAGGTAGAACACCCCAACAACAATTAAGCACAAACTTTGAACAAAATGTCAAAACTACGCAATCTGCCAGTTTCTGCATCTTAGCTGTTTGTGAGCAACATGCAACATAGCTACAGGTCTTCAAATATGACAAATAAAATATGTGGCTGTTGCCAACCAAGGACACTACCATCTCCAGCAAGAATCACAGCAAAAGGAATTAAACTCTAGAAGGTACAAGGCCACAAACTTTCCCAAAACCATCAGTTCTCAGGGACTTGGTGAAAATTCCTGCACCTGAGTTTCTGTTTCTGTTCTGAAGCTTTTTGACAGCAATCAAAACACAAGCTACTGGACTCCAAATGACTTGAAAATTGACAGGAAGCTTCACAACCATACCAGGTTCAAAACTCTAGCACTGAACTAAGTCCAGTTCTTAACAGAATGACCAGCACAACCTTATCTACAGGGGAAGAAAATGTTCTCAGCATTCCAGACTTAGTGAAATTTTCAGAGTTCAAAAATCTGGAATTTTCCCAGCCACATGCCCACTTTGTCTAGGCATAGTTTGCACACACAAGTTCCCAAGAGGTGTTTGACACCACTATGGTATTGAGCACAAACCCCTACAACTAACACACCAAGATCCATGCCTTTGGGCTCCATCTATACCATGGAGACAAAGCCCAAACTTTCAACAATAACGAAAATGCAAAACCACAAGGTATGCTTTTTAAGATGACAACTACATAGGAGGGCTTTATGTGCACAATGACAAAGTGACATGGGGGTTTGAACCCCACGTTTGTGTCATGCACATCAACGACTCCAACACACACAATTCCTCTCAAGCACTAGCATCAAGCTCACACATAAGAAATCTTTATATAACAAGAGAGTATACACACCCCCCACATATGGGCATGTGATGGTGCACACTCTCACAAGCATCACTAGGATCTTCCTAGTATTCATGTCACCATCAATATGCAAACTACCACAACAAACCACACCCTCACATGCTAACATAAATAGCTATCTAGTGCTACTCCTCACCTCAAGACATGTGATGAGGGGGAGGCACCCACACCCCACTACATCAAAGCAAGCAAATAAAACTACAAGAACCCTTAGACCACCTAAAACTCCCAAAGATGGGCTCCACAAGAGTAGCTAGTGCATCTTATCTCCTTAAGGCACAACACACACAACGAAAACACATCACATGCACAACTCCTACCAAGTGTACTCCCCACCACTAGATGCAATCCACAAGGCTCACAACGCTAGCAATACGAAATCTAATCACTTGCAAGTGTGCAACTCCCACACAAAGGGAACTGCTACTAACTACACTAGCATGAAAAAAAAATGACCTTAAATCCAGCTTGCTGCCCAAGCCCAAGGAAGAGGAAGAACAAATAAAGGCAGCAAGAAAAGAAGGGAAAAAAATAGCTACAACAAATAACAGGGTCCTGGGATTCGAACCCTGCACCCCCTGGTACACAGGGCACCACCTAGCCACTGCACTAGCACCACCATCTCGACAGAAAGGGGGAAGAGTACAGGGAAACATGTCCCTGCTCCTCTTGCATAGGATCAACAGGGGAAAAAAATCTGACAAAAATATACTCAGCGCCGAGGGGGGATTCGAACCCACAACCTCTCTTCAGGCACATGCATATGACAGAGAGATACTACCATCAGGCTACGAACCGGAGTCTGACTAATACTAGAAGGTAAAACAGAAGAACACGCCTCTCACGAGAAGCATCCCGCCGGCGGCCAGACCGGAGGACGCTGGCGGCGCCACTCCCGGCCACCACCGGCGGGGAGAACCAACGGCGGGGCCCGCGGGACTCTCGGGGGATCCATTCCCGCCCTGAGCACGGGGAAAGGCCTCCGCTTGACTGCCGGGACTGCAGCTGCCGGGACACCATGCCCGCCTGGGAGCACGCGACAGATAACCTGTCGGGCCTCCCTGCCGGCGCTACCGACGACGAGAGGGTCCTCTGGGCACGACGCTGCCGCCGAGAGGGGGGAGGAAGCCCTCTCCTACTACCGCTAGACTACCTGCGAGCTGAACCTACAGGAACCACTAGCGCTGCCGACCTGGAGTTCCAACGTACAGAGCCCTTTGTCAGAGAAGGGGGCGCACGCCCTGCCGACGCGGCGGATCCTCGCGCTGGGAGGAGGAGCTGCTGCTGCTACTGCTAACCCTACCACCCGCAGCAAGGCGACACCACTTCACCTCTTACCCTGCGCCCGCTATCTAGACGACACACAGCAGCAGAGAAGGAACGAAGCTTCTACTGCAGAACATGACCGAACCGCGGAGGAGGAGGCAAGGGCGGAGAACCTCACCTTGGGGAGAAGAGGGGCGTCGAACGGGGAGGAGGAGCGCCGGAGAGGAAGAAGGCGTGCCGACGAAGTCGTACCGCCGAAGACCGAAGAAGGGGACGACGCAACTCGCCCGGTTCGTCCCGTTGACGAGGACGAGCTCGACGGGGGGGGCCGCTCCTCGGGGTCCTAGCACCGGGAATGGGTCGCGGGGACTCACCCCGAGCCCCCGGACATGGCACCCAGTGCCGGAGACGACGGATCGGCGGGTTGACGGAGGAGGCGCTGCACCCTCTCTCTCTCTCTCTGCTTCTCTCAGAAACTTACCAGGGAAGAACGAGGGCAGGAGGGAAACTGGCGGCGCTGGGGAGGAAAGGAGAGGGAACCCTAGGGCGGAGGAGGAGGTCTCAGGCTCCTTTTAACGCCTCGGGAGGCGAGCTCGAGCCGCTGGATCAAGAAGAGAGCGATCGGGAGGTTGAGCGCGCGTCGTACAGGAGGTGACGTCGGGAGGAAGAAGGAGCGCTCGCCAGTGGGCTCTATCGCCAGGGGTGGAGTCTAACTGGGCCAGCACGGGAGAAGGCTTAATGGGCCAGGGGAAGAATCAGATGCACAGGAAGTTTAACCAAATAGAACAACAGAGAAAAGAATGCTTCCAGGGAAGAAAAATATTACCCAAGAAAATTACTGGGTTAAACACTAAAAGGAAAATCCTGCTAGACATAAGAAATAATAGCCCAATAGGGAAAAATAGGGATGCAATATTTGGAGATGTTTGAAATAAATGCAAAACAGTAATTAACCTACTGTTTTGAATTTCTTTGCACCACTAAAGTCAAGGAATCAAACCAGAAAAATTGCACCCCCTCGCAAGCACATTTTATCAACCCACTAGACATTTTAGAACCCTCTTTGGGACGAAGGAATTTTTACAAGAATAAAAATAGGAGGGAAAAGGAGTTTAAAAGGCAATAGCTTTAAAAGACTAGCACACCCTCTTGCATCACACACACCGTTATCACATGCATCACAAGGTAGTGCAAAAACACCACTTAATCCTAGCACGATCACATTCACTCACAACATCACAACACTACTCCTATTAAACTCAAATGCAACATGATCATGGCATGCAATCATAAATATGGCAAGGGATCATATGTAATTCATGCATGCAAGGGAAGTAAGCACTAGGGAACACACATGAATTCAAGGCACAAGCTATATCCTCAAGATCTCTGACAAGGTGGCCCTACATGGAAGGTTACAAGAAGGGAAAGTTCTACACTTGGGGCATTACAGACCTCGACACTTTCGTGGAGCCTGCCAGTCCTAGTGCCAGTCCTGACGACGTTTGAGAAAACTTTTACCTCGGTATGCCGAGTGTTAGCTGTATGAAACTTTGGCCACTGTTGTTGGCCGTCACATTTGTGGTTCGGTGTGGATAAGCTTGATCTACACCGAACCAACTATCTTTAGACGAACTTTGAATTTGAATCGAATCTTTTGCTCTTCTTTTGCCAAAGAGTTGTTGACACGATTTTGGCTCGTGGTTTTTGTTTGGCGTTTCTTGGTGAAGCCAATGGCAAACATGCGGAGCATGTAATTGTCAGCTGTCTTGACATCTGCATGAGCCTCACTGAGGGTTTGCTGAATCTCCGAGTGGATCTGGAGGATACACTCGAAGGCAATCAAGTACTTAGGCGATTCGTGATCGTGGCTAAGTCTTCGAGTGCGAATGTCAGGTCGTACTCGGAGCGAGTTGTGACTCGTGTAATTGTTAGTTATCTTGACATCAACATGAGCCTTAATGAGGTTCTGCCACTCATGTAATTGTCACTTGTCTTGACATCTACATGAGCCTCAATGAGGGTCTGCTAAGCCTCCGAGTGGATCTGTAGGATACCCTCGAAGGCAATCGTGTCTTTAGGCGATTCGTGATCGCGGCTAAGTCTTCGAGTGCGACTGTCAGGTCGTACTCGGAGCGAGTTGTTACTCATGTAATTGTCAGTTGTCTTGACATCCACATGAGTATCAATGAGGTTCTGCCACTCATATAACTGTCAGTTGTCTTGACATCTACATGAGCCTCAATGAGGGTCTGCTAAGCCTCCGAGTGGATCTGTAAGATACATTCGAAGGAAGCTTTCATTTTAGGCGATTCTTGATCGCAGACAAGTCCCCGAGTGCGACGTTAAGTGCACACTCGGAGAAAGTTTGTACTTAGGCGATTCGTGATCGCAGCTAAGTCCCCGAGTGCAACATTTAGTGCACACTCGGAGAAAGTTTGTACTTAGGCGATTCTTGATCGCAGCTAAGTCCCCGAGTGCGACGGTAAGTGCACACTCGGAGTAAGTTTGTACTTAGGCGATTCGTGATCGCAGCTAAGTCGTGCAATGTTTAGTGCACACTCGGAGAAAGTTTGTACTTAGGCGATTCTTGATCGCAGCTAAGTCCCCGAGTGCGACGGTTAGTGCACACTCGGAGAAAGTTAATACTTAGGCGATTCTTGATCGCAGCTAAGTCCCCGAGTGCGGCGTTTAGTGCACACTCGGAGAAAGTTTGTACTTAGGCGATTCTTGATCGCAGCTAAGTCCCCAAGTGCAACGTTTAGTGCACACTCGGAGAAAGTTTGTACTTAGGCGATTCTTGATCGCAGCTAAGTCCTCGAGTGCGACGGTTAGTGCAAACTCGGAGAAAGTTTGTACTTAGGCGATTCTTGATCGTAGCTAAGTCCTCGAGTGCGACGGTTAGTGCACACTCGGAGAATGTTTGTACTTAGGCAATTCTTGATCGCAGCTAAGTCCCCGAGTGCGACGTTTAGTGCACACTCGGAGAAAGTTTGTACTTAGGCGATTCTTTATCGCGGCTAAGTCTCCGAGTGCGACGTTTAGTGCACACTCGGAGAAAGTTTGTACTTAGGCGATTCTTGATCGCCGCTAAGTCTCCGAGTGCGACGTTTAGTGCACACTCGGAGAAATTTTGTACTTAGGCGATTCTTGATCGCGGCTAAGTCTCCGAGTGCGACGTTTAGTGCACACTCGGAGAAAGTTTGTACTTAGGCGATTCTTGATCGCCGCTAAGTCTCCGAGTGCAACGTTTAGTGCACACTCGGAGAAAGTTTGTACTTAGGCGATTCTGGATCGCAGCTAAGTTTTTTTTTTGAGACCGGAGTCTGCGACCGCGGAAGAATTTTGAATCTGCCAAAACTCAATCTGCTTTGTATTACTTCAACGATACTTGTTCTTTACATTGCTTCAGTCGACGGTCACGTGTAGAAGCGCTTCAGGAGATCTCCGTTCCATGCTCGCGGCTCGTCTGTTTCCCTGTCGATGTTGTAGAGTCGGTATGCTCCGTTGTTCAGCACCTTGGAGATGATGAAGGGTCCTTCCCAGGCGGGAGCCAACTTGTGAGGTCTGTGCTGATCCACTCGGAGCACCAGGTTGCCTGCTTGGAATGTACGACTCCTGATGTGTCACGCGTGAAAGCGCCGCAGATCTTGTTGGTAAATGGTTGAGCGTGTCAGTGCCATCTCGCGCTCCTCCTCTAGGAGATCCACTCCATCTTGCCTTGCTTGCTCTGCTTCAGCTTCGGAGAAGAGTTCAACTTGTGGAGCGTTGTGAAGCAAGTCACTCGGAAGGACTGCCTTTGCTCCGTAAACGAGGAAGAACGGGGATCGCCCTGTAGATCTATTTGGGGTTGTGCGGAGACCCCAAAGCACCGAAGGTAGCTCGGTGACCCATGCGCCGGCGGCATGTCCCACTTCTCGCAGGAGTCGAGGCTTCAAATCTTGCAGAATAAGTCCATTCGCCTGCTCTGCTTGCCCGTTTGTTTGGGGATGCGCCACAGATGAAAAATCCACTCGGATACCTTGGTCTGTACAGAAACTTTTGAATCTGTCCGAGTCAAAGTTTGTTCCGTTGTCGGTGATGATGTCCCTGACAAACTTGATGGCCCAAAACTGGAGATGATGTCCCTGACAAACTTGATGGTACCCCGAATCTGGAGATGATGTCCCTCACAAACTTGATGGCCGTAAGGGCGTCGAGCTTCTTGATGGGCTTGGCTTCAATCCACTTCGTGAACTTGTCGACTACCACCAACAGATGTGTGAATCCCCCTTGGCCTGTCCTGAATGGACCGACTGTATCTAATCCCCATACTGCAAACGGCCAAACAAGAGGGGTTGTCTTCAACGCAGATGTTGGCTTGTGGGACTTGTTAGAGTAGAACTGACAGCCTTCACATCGGTCGACCATATCTTTCGCCATTTCATTCGCCTGCAGCGAGAAAAAACCAACTCTGAATGCTTTGGCGACGATTGCTCTTGAAGAGGCGTGATGACCACAGGTTCCCGAGTGAATTTCTTCCAGGATTAACTGTCCCTCCTCAGGGGAGATGCATCGTTGAAGGACGCCTGAAACGCTTTCTTTGTACAACTGGCCATCAATGACAGTGAACGACTTTGACCTGCGGACGATCTGTCTGGCTTGGACTTCGTCTTCTGGTAATTCTTGCCTCCCGATGTATGCAATGATCGGCACAGTCCAACCGGGGATGACAGCAAGAATCTCCATGATCAAATCAACCACAGCAGGTACTTCGACTTCAGTCGGATCTCTTGAGCTCTTTGGTTGTACTGGTTCCTCTGTGAAAGGATCTTCTTTAACTGAAGGAAGGTGGAGGTGCTCGAGGCAGACGTCACTCGGGACTGGTCTCCGAGTGGATCCGAGTTTTGCCAACTCATCAGCTGCTTGGTTTTTCAGTCGCGGAACATGGTGGAGTTCTAGACCTTCAAACTTTTTCTCGAGCTTCCTCATTGCATTGCAATATGTGGTCATGGTGGGGTTTCTAACGTCCCACTCCTTCATCACTTGATTAACCACCAAATCCGAATCGCCATAGACCATCAGGCGACGGACGCCGAGTGCGATGTCCATGCGCAGTCCATAAAGGAGAGCTTCGTACTCTGCCTCGTTGTTGGAGGAATCAAAGTGTATCTGCAACACGTACTTGAGGTTGTCACCCTTTGGCGATATGATCACAATGCCAACGCCGGAGCCATTCAACATCTTGGACCCATCGAAGAACATTGTCCAATGAGCCGAGTAGATGTGGGTCGGTTGCTGTTGTTCTACCCATTCTGCTATGAAGTCAGTCAGAGCTTGAGACTTTATAGCTTTCTTGGCCTCGAACTTGATGTCACAGTACAACATCTCCATTGCCCACTTCGCCACTCGGCCCGATGCGTCCCGATTGTGGAGGATTTCCGACAACGGAGCATCAGAAACGACAGACACCGAGTGGTTTTGGAAATAATGAGCCACCTTCTTCGCAGTCATGTAAATCCCGTAGATAAGTTTTTGATAGTGGGGATACCTGTGCTTGGAAAGAATCAGGACTTCGGAGACATAATACACTGGCCGCTGAACCTTGTATGCTTTGCCTTCTTCTTCCCGTTCGACTGTGAGAACAGTGGTGACGACTTGATTTGTAGCCGCGATGTACAGAAGAAGGGGCTCTTTACTGAGCGGAGCAGTAAGAACTGGCTGGGTGGAAAGTAGGACTTTGAGGCCGTCGAATGCGACTTGGGCTTCGTCTGTCCACTCAAAAGTATCTGATTTCTTCATGAGTCGGTACAGAGGAAGCGCCTTCTCGCCGAGTCGACTGATAAACCTGCTCAAAGCCGCTAGGCAACCTGTGAGCTTTTGAACATCATGTATTCTGACCGGCCGCTCCATTCGGACGATGGTCCCGATCTTTTTGGGGTTGACATCGATCCCTCGTTCGGAAACGAAAAAACCGAGTAACTTTCCGCTGGGAACGCCGAATGAACACTTGGCTAGGTTGAGCTTGATATCGTACCTACGAAGGTTGGCGAATGTTTCTGCCAAGTCAGTCAGCAGGTCGGGACCTTTGCGTGACTTGACTACGATATCATCCATATACGCCTCCACATTCCGACCGATCTGGTTGAGGAGGCATTTTTGGATCATGTGCATAAAGGTTGCTCCTGCATTCTTCAAAACAAATGGCATAGTGATGTAGTAGAAGCACCCGAATGGGGTGATGAAGGCTGTTTTTAATTCGTCGGGGCCATACAGACGGATCTGATGATAGCCCGAGTGGGCATCGAGAAATGACAAACGCTCGCAACCCGCAGTCGAATCGACAATTTGATCGATGCGGGGGAGCGGAAAATGGTCTTTCGGGCAAACCTTATTGAGATGCTTGAAGTCGATGCACATTCGGAGCGACTTGTCCTTCTTGGGCACCATGACAACATTGGCGAGCCACTCAGAGTGGTGTACCTCGCGAATGAAGTTGGCTGCCAAAAGCTTGGCCACCTCTTCTCCGATTGCCTTCCTCTTGTGCACGGCGGACCGACGCAGGCGTTCTCGGACAGGCCGAGCGGCGGGATCCACATGCAGTCGGTGCTCAGCCAACTCCCTGGGTATACCTGGCATGTCAGAAGGCTTCCATGCGAAGATGTCCCAGTTCTCACGGAGGAATTGGATGAACTCGGCTTCCTATTTAGGATCGAGGGTGGTGGAGATGTTCGTCCGGGCAGCGGTGTCGTCCGTCGGGTGGATGCTGACCTTCTTCGTCTCTCCCGCCGACTGGAATCCGGATTCCGAAGCTGGCTTCTTCGAACGCATCAAGTCAGCGGGTTCGACTGTCTTCTTGTACTCGTCAAGCTCGAGGACAGCCATCTTCTGATCGGCGATCCTCGATCCCTGCTGCACACACTCCTCGGCCCGCTGCCGATTGCCTGTGATTGTGATCACACCTTTCGGGCCTGGCATCTTCAGCTTCAGGTACACATAACATGGACGGGCCATGAAACGCGCATACGTCGGGCGGCCCAGAATTGCGTGATACGCACTCTGGAAGTCCACCACCTCGAACGTCAACTTTTCCTTGCGGAAGTTCTTGTCGGAGCCGAAGACGACGTCCAACGCGATCTGGCCGAGTGACTTGGCCTTTCGTCCAGGGACGACTCCATGGAACTGCATGCTGCTCTCGCTAAGTTTGGACATCGAAATGCCCATCCCCTTGAGAGTGTCAGCGTACATGATGTTCAAACCACTGTCGCCATCCATGAGGACTTTGCCCAGTCGGACTCCTTCCACCATCGGGTCGATGACCAGAGCCTGCCTCCCGGGGGTGGGTACGTGTGCTGGATGATCTGACTGGTCAAAGGTGATCGCAGTCTGATACCATTTGAGGAACGTGGGGTTGGTCGGCGTGGCCATGTTCACCTCCCTGTTCACCAGCTTCAGTCGACTCTTGCTCTCAACGTCAGCAAAAATCATCAGTGTTGCATTGTGACAGCCCGATGCCGGCATTCCAGAAGCTTCCCTTTTCTTTCCGTTTTCGTCGTGTGGGTATTTTCAGTTGCCGCATCATCATCGCATCATGCGCATCATCAGCATTGCATCGGCATCTCCGTTGCCGCCAGTTTTCAAAACTTGCATTCGTTAGTAGTCGCCGGTTCTCGTCGTTGTCCGTTTCGAGCCCGACCGCACTCGCACGCGCCCGCGGCACCGTCGAAACCCTGTTTTTAAAGTAAGTTTAAAACTTTCTCTGATCGGGTTGAGATTTGACGTGCGGTCGTAATTAGTTGTAGCTAGGCCGCATATCAAGTTTGTCAGGGCCCTCGCCTGCGCATCCCCTGCCAAGCCGTCGTCGGCGACCGCACGGGCAGGCCGACCCTCGCCGCTCACAGGAGATGAGAACCCCCAGCAAGAACTCCTCGCTACGCCTTCCTTTGTTTTTTTTCCTTTCTCTCCCTTCTCCTTGTTCATCTTTGTGCCTCTTTCTTCCCTGCAGGACCCGAGCAGCCATGGATGCCCAGCTCCTCGTCGGAGCTCCGTCCGCGGCGTGGGTGCCTGGATCCGGCCATGCGGGGCCAGATCCGTCCATCACCGGCCCTGGCGAGCGTCCCCAAGCCCGACTTTGTGGCTCCCGTCGCCGTGCTGCAGTCCCTAGCGCAGTCCTCTGTTCCTCGCTGTGGGCAGTTCATCTGCAGGTGAAAAACTGTGTTGTTTTTCGTAGATTCGTTCTAGAACGTTGAGGCTATCTAAAACCGATGTTGTAGTTTACCACGAGCATGTGAGTAGGCGAGTTGGTTAGTGCAGTTATTTGCAGGCAAGGGGTCTGGGGTTCGAATCCCAGCCACCCCCTATTTTACTTGCGTTTTTATTTTTATTTTTTATTTTGGCAAAGATGGAACACATCTAGCCGTAGCTAGCACACGTACACACATCACCGTTCCACCCAGGCAGCCAAGGATCGAATCCCTGGAGAGCCCTTTCTTTTTGTTGTTCTGGTATTTTTCTGTTGAGTGCGTGTTAGCATAGTTTGCCCATGGCGCTGGTTCATTTCGGGCCGCACTATTCCAATGAGATTCAGCCCAATATCTTTTTTCCCGTTCTGCGATTTTGTTTGTTAAACTTGAGGGATTTCGTGAAATTGCATTGATTTTAAAACGTGTGTAACGTTTAAACCGTGCGACAGACCGGAACGAGTTATGTACGTTAAACGTGTAGAATTTTGCTTAGATTAATATTTTCCAACTCTCATGCATATTTAAATTTGTTAGGCGTGATGTTTGCTTCGATTTGCATGTCGACGTGTTGAAAACGGTTTAGGTCGTAACTATTTGTCCGTAGCTCCGTTGGTGTTGTGCCATATATGTAAATGGACCAGAACGACGAGTAGAATCACGTGTTCCACTTTGTTTTGCTTTTTAACAAACTTAAAATGTGATTAGGACAAATCTGGACAGAATTAGAATTTAACACGTGGGGTCATTTGGGAGATTCTATATGTCGTTTCCGACCTCATTTAAAATGCCTAGCTAGGTAGATTAATTTGTGCTTCACCCCCTTGCCATGTTAACAAACTTTTAGTATTGCCGAGTACCTAATCAGGATAAAACTAAATAACTAACGTGGAGTTTCGTCAAAATGCAACTCGTTGCATATTGAACTTCACTTAATGTGTAGTGTTTGTTTGTGTGATTTGTCATGCCGTGACTTGCATGTATTCAGTAGCTCATGCATCATATGTGTTGTGCATCGTGTGATGAATATCGTGTGTTGATGCTTGTTTCCGTTTCCTCCGTATCGATAGAGTTCCGCAAGCGTGTCGGATGTGAGGACCCGTTCGACTACGTCGGTTCGTCTGCTTTACGGAGGCATTCTTCTTCCAAGCGGGATCTCAGGCAAGATGATCATTTCCCCAGATACCATTACTATCATTGCCATGCTAGTTTTACCGTTGCTGCCGTCTATGTCTCGTTGCCTACCACCTGTTAAATATCAGCCTCTCAACAATGCCATGATAACCTTCAACTGGTTCGACCTAGCAAACCACTGATTGGCTATGTTATCGCTTGCTTAACCCTGTTGTTAGCGTTGCTAGTTGCAGGTGCAGATGCATCCATGTGAAAGCATGGGTTCCTTGTTATATCACCATAATACTGCTATTTAATTTAATGGACCTATACACTTGGTAAAAGGTGGAAGGCTCGGCCTTTCTAGCCTGGTGTTTTGTTCCACCTTTGCCCCCTTAGTTTCCGCTACCGGTGTTATGTTCCATAAATGAGCGCTCCTAACACGATCGGGGTTGTTATGGGGACCCCCTTGATAATTCGTTTTAGATTAAAGCTGGTCTGGCAAGGCCCAACATTGGTACTACATTTGCCTAATCACCTAATAAAATTGCATAGGGACTTCCCGGGCCCCGAGGATAATTTAATCAACCCCCGGGCCAGTGCTCCTCATGAGTGTTGGTCCAAAACAGAGCAGCTTATTAACGCTACCCGGGGCAACTCGGCGTTTGGCGTGGTAACCATCGCTCATCCGTCGTGTCGTGAGAACGAGGTACGCGACTCCTATCGGGATCGTCGACACGTCGGGCGGCCTTGCTGGATTAGTTTTACCTTTGACGAGATATCTTGTGCATCGGGATTCCGGTGATGCTTTGGGTAATCTTAGAGTTGAGGTTTTCCACTAGGGAATCCGACGAGATCACGAGCTTCGTGATTGAGGATTTCTATGCGGCTTGTGGTAATTTGTGATGGACTAGTTGGAGCACCCCTGCAGGGTTAAATCTTTCGGAAAGCCGTGCCCGCGGTTATGTGGCAACGTGGAAGCTTTGTTTAACACTAGTTCTAGAAAACTTGAAGTTAACTTAATTAAAATTGGCCAACTGTGTGCGTAACCGTGACTGTCTCTTTCGTGAGTTCCTTCTCCGATCGAGGACACGGTGGGGTTATGTCTGACGTAGGTAGGTGTTCAGGATCATTCATTTGATCATCAGTACTTCACGTCCGCTACGCGTAGATCTTCCCCCTCTTATTTCTGGTACTCGTAAGTTAGCCACCATATACATGCTTAGCCGCTGCTGCAACTTCACCACTTAACCATACCTCACCCATTAAGCTTTGCTAGTCTTGATACCTTTGGAAATGAGATTGCTGAGTCCCCTGTGGCTCACAGATTACTACACCACCAGTTGCAGGTACAGGTAAAGGTTACCCGACGTGAGCGCGTTGATTGTTCATTTGGAGTTGCTTCTTCTTCTTCTTCATCGATCTAGGATGGGTTCAAGGCCGGCAGCCTGGGATAGCAAGGATGGACGTCGTTCTTCTTTTGTCGTTTATTTTCGTCCGTAGTCGGACCCTGCTCTTACTCTTGATGATTATGTAATGTACTGATGTGACTCTGATGTAGCTTGTGGCGAGTGTAAGCCGATTCCATATATCTCTTCTTTTCAGTACATGTGTTTGTAACGATATCCATTCTTGCGACACGACGAGATGCGCTTCTATCCCTGACGAGGCCCTCGTGCCAAATTGAGGATAGGGTCGCATCTTGGGCGTGACAAGTTGGTATCAGAGCCCGTACCGACCTAGGAGCCCCCTTGATTGATCGAACTTGGCCGAGTCGAGTCTAGTGAAAAACTATTTGAGTCTTAGTTATATATCGGAGAGTAGGATTCTTTTTTCTCCTCTTCTATGCTCTGGTGAGGAATCTTGACGTAATATTTTAATTCTACTTCTCTTCTCACTCAAAAAAAATTTAGGATCACGCGGATATTTTTGGAATCTATATGATGCCGATGTGACGGAGTTCTGTCTTGGTGCCTCCTGTCTGACTTGATTTTCTTCCGGGGGGTTGAGCTCCAGGGGATTCTTGAGCACATCGTTATCATTCAGATTTCTTAGTATCTCAGGACGAAGGATGTTCGTAATTGCTTCAATACTAGTAGTGGCGAGATAACCCCGATGTCCCCAGTACTGGTGCAGATTGTTCGGGAGTACTGCCATACTTTGTATCGTTGTGATCACGAGGGTCTGTTGTAGATGAAGGTCCGAGATTCTGGTCGTGTGTTGACGGATGTGATACAAGTGACGGTTTAGTATAGGAGTTGTGTGATATTACTCCTTGTATCCGTGTACCAGATTGCATGACCAGATATTTCGGGAATTCATAGGTGGGAATTCAAGTAGTTGCTTATAGGACAATCTTCCAACAAATGCATGATGTTAGGTTGGGGTTCGACATCTAGTGGATTCGTTTGTTCACGGTCGACTTACAGTGGTACACGTTGTGTCTTAAAGAATCCTTGTAGCTTGCTACAACTCGGGGACGCTTCGTATGTCAGGTGCACTGCCTTGCACTTGATGGCTTCTGTAAATCGTGCCCGTGCGATCCTGTCCACGAAAATATCGAACGGAAATCTTTCTCATGAGTTTGTTCTGGCTAATTGCAAGCCGCATCCTTGTTTTGTTGAATATGGCAATTCAAGTTGCTTCGATGTCAAGTGGTGATTTCAGATCTTTTCTAAGCAGTGTTCTCATGTTCATATGAGAGTGCTAATCCTTTTGCTCAATCAATTGTCATATCAATTTCGGCCACCGGAGTCGTCATGTTAATTCTTTTCCAACCGGTGTGCTTCTCTTCAAGTGCATTCCATCCTCTTTAATTTTTGCAAGATCATTCTCTCATTTTATGTCGGAGTCATCTCATTTGTCTCAAGCTATTTTGTTTTTCCCCGCCCTCCCACCCTTTTCTTCAGTAATTCAATTTCCATCTAAGAGTTTTCTCTTCTGTGTGCTTCCGCTGTCTGTTCTTTTCTCTCTTATCCGGTGATTCGTTGTGAAGATTCTCACGAGCGTCGTGTTCATCTTTATTCAATCTTGTCATCCCTACAGGTGATTTTAATTCAACTATCCGTGTTCATCATATCTTAATTTCCTCGTAATTCTTTTCATGTTGGAGATTCTTTCAGCCTATCTTGGTTATTCATTTCTCTCTTTTCATCCGGGGTGTTGAAGATATCTCGGAAGTTTCGTGTTTTCAATTCTTTTAGTTCTTTCGAGGTGTTCAACCTCATCTAGTTCTCTTTATACCGGTGCAATATCTCTCTTCTAAGCAATCTTTTCTAACGGTGGTTTATTTGAGTGGGCCCATAACCCACAGGTTTTTCCACGATCTTACCTGGCTCTTTAATCTTTTCCGGAGATCCTTAATTCTTTTCATCTATGACGTAAGTATGAATTTCATCAGTCATATTCCTTCTTCTAGATCTATTCGAATTAATTCTCATATTGGTTCAACCTTTCATTCTTCATTATTCCGGAGTGTCTCAGTATTCTTGGTGTTGTTTCTCGTCATCATTCTCAGTTTGCAAAATCTGAAGGAGTGTTTCTATCAAATCTTGGTCCATTCTCTTGGAGATTCATCATTTCAGCTTTGCGTTATCATCTTGAATTTGTTCCCAATCATGAGTAATCCCTTTCTTCCTATCCGGTGCTTCTCTGAGTTGTTTTTATTTCTCGTTCCTCCGAAGGCCATCATTTTAGAAGAATCTTCGTTCTCAGCTTTCAGCTTTCATCCTCAATTCTTCTCCATTGTTGTCTCGTCGTTCGTCTCTCGTTTATTCCGGTGTATTGTTCAAGTTTTTTGTTAGGTGGATCATGATCTCTTCATTCTCATGTATCTCCATTAATTCGTGGTGTTCCCATTCAACTGTGAATTCTTACCGGTGTTTCTTGCAACATTTCTTCTATTTTGTGCTTTATTTATCTCTCTGTCTCTTCAAGATTCTTTCAAGAGGAATAAGTGGTATGCTAAATCCGTTGCTTGTCATCATTTAAACGTGATGAAGGATGAGCATAACATAATTCTTATTCTTGTTCTTCCTTCTTCCAAGAGATTTCAATTCTTCTTCCAGAGTGGCTCATGATATCAATTCCTTTTCTCAAGTGTTCTTATCTTTTCTTTTCCGGAGTTCCAAGTTCTATCAAGTATCTCTTTGTGAGGCTTCATCTAAATCCTCGCAAGGTCATAATGTTATTCTTTCCACCTTCATGTCTTTGCATCATTCATTTGTATACGGTGGTCCTTCTTGGTGGTTCATCAAGGATGTGATTCATTCTCATGTGTTCTTCAAGATTCCTGTTGGAATACCTCAAGTATTCTTTCTCTTCCATTTTCGGTGCATTTGTTCTTCCTTTTTCCTTGAGGTGGTATTATAGCCTTCTTGTTATGTAGGAGCCTCGAAGAGTTTTCCTCTCAAGAATGAGATAATTAAACCCACCAATTCTATGATCATGAGATATTTCAACCCATGATTTCTTCATCAAGCTACCTTGGTTTGGATTTCACCTAAAGCCTTTCCTATGGATTGTTGCTATCATGGTGCTTCTCATTAATCCAAGTTCCCGATGTATCCTCTTGGTGTAAGAATTGTTCATATCTTGTTTCTCCCAATCAATCCTTGTTTCTTTTAGTGGTTGGTTGTCACCTCATATTTGTTGAGATGATTTTCATAAGCCCACTACTATCTTGTTCTTTTCGTTGTTGGTTTTCCAACTACTATGTCAATTCTCTGTCCGGAGGCTCTTCAATTCTATGGTGATGGTAGTTGTCATTCTTTTCTTCATTCTCCTCTTCTGCTTGAGCTAGTTCATATCCTATTGTTCCGGAGGCCGTGTGATATTGCTCTTTTGGGTCAATCTTGTTGTTCTATCAAGATCTTGGTGTTCCCTTGCTCTATTTACTTGTTTGTTGCGAATATTGTCTATTTCTTCCACCTTTCCGAATTTTTTGTCCCTTTTTCCTACCGAAGTGCTGCCGAAATTTTCCGTGAATTCTTGCTTCTTTCCCATATCATTCCTCATCACCTTGCAACTTTCAAGGATCGTTGGTTTCACTCGTTTGTCAAAGAAGCGACTAAGTTTTTACCTCTTGTTCATCCTCATCCTCTTCCCCCTTTCATTCTTGGATCTCGGGGCGAGATCCTCTTGTAGTGTAGGAGAGTTGTGACAGCCCGATGCCGACGTTCCAGAAGCTTCCCTTTTCTTTCCGTTTTCGTCGTGTGGGTATTTTCAGTTGCCGCATCATCATCGCATCATGCGCATCATCAGCATTGCATCGGCATCTCCGTTGCCGCCAGTTTTCAAAACTTGCATTCGTTAGTAGTCGCCGGTTCTCATCGTTGTCCGTTCCGAGCCCGACCGCCCTCGCACGCGCCCGCGACACCGTCGAAACCCTGTTTTTAAAGTGCGTTTAAAACTTTCTCTGATCGGGTTGAGATTTGACGTGCGGTCGTAATTAGTTGTAGCTAGGCCGCCTGTCAAGTTTCGTCGCAATCGGAGTCCGTCTAGTGCCCGAACGGTCGACCGTAGCGGCACCGTATTCGGTCTATCGTCGGACGTTTTCCGGTATTTAAAATCTCGTTGCCGGGCTGCCCGTTTTCTCTCTCATCTCCGCCTAGCCTCTCTGCACAGTGCACCGACCCTACGCATAGCCTAGTCCGAAAACCTCCCGGAACCCAAACCGGACGGTCGTGACCGTTGGATCCGAATCAACCCCGTTTTACTGCAAATCGTCATTGATTTGTTCATTGGACTCCCTAACCTAATTATCTCGACCATCCGATCTAAATCGGAGGGTCGAGATGCCCCCAAAGCTAACCCATTTACGATATTTAGATCAACCGCTGACCTAAGCCCCAAAATCTAGGACTCCTGCCCCATCGCGCCGCCAGCCAGCCACGAGTCACCTCCCACCTCGGGATCTCCCAGATCCGCAGCCGTTCCGACCACCTCCTGCAAATTTTTTTCACCAACCAGCCCAATCCCTCCATTCATCCAATCAGCAACCTCTCCATCGATCCTCGGATCCGCAGCCTCTAGCCCACAGCTCTTCTGCTTGAGCACCCGAGGGCCCTCGCCTGCGCATCCCCTGCCAAGCCGTCGTCGGCGACCGCACGGGCAGGCCGACCCTCGCCGCTCACAGGAGATGAGAACCCCCAGCAAGAACTCCTCGCTACGCCTTCCTTTGTTTTTTTCCTTTCTCTCCCTTCTCCTTGTTCATCTTTGTGCCTCTTTCTTCCCTGCAGGACCCGAGCAGCCATGGATGCCCAGCTCCTCGTCGGAGCTCCGTTCGCGGCGTGGGTGCCTGGATCCGGCCATGCGGGGCCAGATCCGTCCATCACCGGCCCTGGCGAGCGTCCCCAAGCCCGACTTTGTGGCTCCCGTCGCCGTGCTGCAGTCCCCAGCGCCGTCCTCTGTTCCTCGCTGTGGGCAGTTCATCTGCAGGTGAAAAACTGTGTTGTTTTTCGTAGATTCGTTCTAGAACGTTGAGGCTATCTAAAACCGATGTTGTAGTTTACCACGAGCATGTGAGTAGGCGAGTTGGTTAGTGCAGTTATTTGCAGGCAAGGGGTCTGGGGTTCGAATCTCAGCCACCCCCTATTTGACTTGCGTTTTTATTTTTATTTTTTATTTTGGCAAAGATGGAACACATCTAGCCGTAGCTAGCACACGTACACACATCTCCGTTCCACCCAGGCAGCCAAGGATCGAATCCCTGGAGAGCCCTTTCTTTTTGTTGTTCTCGTATTTTTTCTGTTGAGTGCGTGTTAGCATAGTTTGCCCATGGCGCTGGTTCATTTCGGGCCGCATTGTTCCAATGAGATTCAGCCCAATATCTTTTTTTCCCGTTCTGCGATTTTGTTTGCTAAACTCGAGGGATTTCGTGAAATTGCATTGATTTTAAAACGTGTGTAACGTTTAAACCGTGCGACAGATCGGAACGAGTTATGTACGTTAAACGTGTAGAATTTCGCTTAGATTAATATTTTCCAACTCTCATGCATATTTAAATTTGTTAGGCGTGATGTTTGCTTCGATTTGCATGTCGACGTGTTGAAAACGGTTTAGGTCGTAACTATTTGTCCGTAGCTCCGTTGGAGTTGTGCCATATGTGTAAATGGACCAGAACGACGAGTAGAATCACGTGTTCCACTTTGTTTTGATGTTTAACAAACTTAAAATGTGATTAGGACAAATCTGGACAGAATTAGAATTTAACACGTGGGGTCATTTCGGAGATTCTATATGTCGTTTCCGACCTCATTTAAAATGCCTAGCTAGGTAGATTAATTTGTGCTTCACCCCCTTGCCATGTTAACAACCTTTTAGTATTGCCGAGTACCTAATCGGGATAAAACTAAATAACTAACGTGGAGTTTCGTCAAAATGCAACTCGTTGCATATTGAACTTCACTTAATGTGTAGTGTTTGTTTGTGTGATTTGTCATGCCGTGACTTGCATGTATTCAGTAGCTCATGCATCATATGTGTTGTGCATCGTGTGATGAATATCGTGTGTTGATGCTTGTTTCCGTTTCCTCCGTATCGATAGAGTTCCGCAAGCGTGTCGGATGTGAGGACCCGTTCGACTATGTCGGTTCGTCTGCTTCACGGAGGCATTCTTCTTCCAAGCGGGATCTCAAGCAAGATGATCATTTCCCCAGATACCATTACTATCATTGTCATGCTAGTTTTACCGTTGCTGCCGTCTATGTCTCGTTGCCTACCACCTGTTAAATATCAGCCTCTCAACAATGCCATGATAACCTTCAACCGGTTCGACCTAGCAAACCACTGATTGGCTATGTTATCGCTTGCTTAACCCTGTTGTTAGCGTTGCTAGTTGCAGGTGCAGATGCATCCATGTGAAAGCATGGGTTCCTTGTTATATCACCATAATACTGCTATTTAATTTAATGGACCTATACACTTGGTAAAAGGTGGAAGGCTCGGCCTTTCTAGCCTGGTGTTTTGTTCCACCTTTGCCCCCTTAGTTTCGGCTACCGGTGTTATGTTCCATAAATGAGCGCTCCTAACACGATCGGGGTTGTTATGGGGACCCCCTTGATAATTCGTTTTAGATTAAAGCTGGTCTGGCAAGGCCCAACATTGGTACTACATTTGCCTAATCACCTAATAAAATTGCATAGGAACTTCCCGGGCCCCGAGGATAATTTAATCAACCCCCGGGCCAGTGCTCCTCATGAGTGTTGGTCCAAAACAGAGCAGCTTATTAACGCTACCCGGGGCAACTCGGCGTTTGACGTGGTAACCATCACTCATCCGTCGTGTCCTGAGAACGAGGTACGCGACTCCTATCGGGATCGTCGACACGTCGGGCGGCCTTGCTGGATTAGTTTTACCTTTGACGAGATATCTTGTGCATCGGGATTCCGGTGATGCTTTGGGTAATCTCAGAGTTGAGGTTTTCCACTAGGGAATCCAACGAGATCGCGAGCTTCGTGATTGAGGATTTCTATGCGGCTTGTGGTAATTTGTGATGGACTAGTTGGAGCACCCCTGCAGGGTTAAATCTTTCGGAAAGCCGTGCCCGCGGTTATGTGGCAATGTGGAAGCTTTGTTTAACACTGGTTCTAGATAACTTCAAGTTAACTTAATTAAAATTGGCCAACTGTGTGCGTAACCGTGATTGTCTCTTTCGTGAGTTCCTTCTCCGATCGAGGACACGGTGGGGTTATGTCTGACGTAGGTAGGTGTTCAGGATCATTCATTTGATCATCAGTAGTTCACGTCCGCTACGCGTAGATCTTCCCCCTCTTATTTCTGGTACTCGTAAGTTAGCCACCATATACATGCTTATCTGTTGCTGCAACTTCACCACTTAACCATACCTCACCCATTAAGCTTTGCTAGTCTTGATACCTTTGGAAATGAGATTGCTGAGTCCCCTGTGGCTCACAGATTACTACACCACCAGTTGCAGGTACAGGTAAAGGTTACCCGACGTGAGCGCGTTGATTGTTCATTTGGAGTTGCTTCTTCTTCTTCTTCTTCATCGATCTAGGATGGGTTCCAGGCCGGCAGCCTGGGATAGCAAGGATGGACGTCGTTCTTCTTTTGTCGTTTATTTTCGTCCGTAGTCGGACCCTGCTCTTACTCTTGATGATTATGTAATGTACTGATGTGACTCTGATGTAGTTTGTGGCGAGTGTAAGCCAATTCCATATATCTCTTCTTTTCAGTACACGTGTTTGTAACGATATCCATTCTTGCGACATGACGAGATGCGCTTCTATCCCTGACGAGGCCCTCGTGCCAAATTGAGGATAGGGTCGCATCTTGGGCGTGACATGCATGGACTTGGGGGAACGGATCCTCCTTGTCCTCCTCATCCTGTTCATTGCCCTTTTCACTCGGTTGCCCTTCGCCGAACCCCTGAAGCAGGAGGCGACATTGCCGAGTGGTATGCTTCGGATATATGGCGTTGCCCTCTTCATCCATCTTCGTGTGAATCGGACATGGCTGGTCCAGGATGGGTTTTCCGAACTGCTTCTTCTTGGGGGTGAACTGAGCCTTCCCCTTGCCCTTGAACTTGGCATTGGTAACGGCTGCGGCCTGTGCCTACGGAGTGGACGGAGCTTTCTGCTTCTGCTTCTGAGTGTTGTTCCCATCTCCATCGGCCACTGCTTTGTGCTTGCCGCTCCGAATGCGGTCTTCTTCTTCGCCATTTGCATAGCGTGCCGCTATCTCCATCATCTTACTCATGGAGATGTCGCCTGTTCGACCGAACTTCAGGTACAAATCTCTGTACCGCACGCCTGCCTTGAAGGCGCAGACTGCTTGGTGCTCTGTGACGTTCTCCACCGTGTGGTAGAGGGTCGTCCAACGCTGAATGAAATCGCGCAGGGGCTCATTCTGCTTCTGGACACAGTGATGGAGCTCCACGAGGCCAGCAGGGCGTTTGCACGTCCCTTCGAAGGTCCTGATGAAGACTCGGGCCAGATCTGCCCAGCTGTAGATGCTTGAGGGGGCCAACTGGTTCAGCCACGCTCGTGCCGAGCCGTCGAGCATCAGAGGAAGGTGTTTCATGGCGACGTGGTCGTCCCCTCCTCCGATCTGCACTGCCACTCGGTAGTCGTCCAACCACGTTTCTGGCTTGGATTCTCCTGTAAACTTGCTGATCCCCGTCGCCCATCGGAAGTTGGGAGGGATGTCAGCCGAACGGATGGCTCGGCTGAAACACTCGGGACCAGAGGTGATGGTTCTGCTTCCACTCGGACGGTCCATATCGTGACCATCGCGGTGGGCCCGGCCCCTGTCGACCCTCCTCTGAGCGATATGCCCTCTTGCGTCGGGCCTTGGATCATAAGTGTCACCGAATGAACGCCGATCATCAGGATGTCGGGGCCCGTAGGGCCCACCCCGCGGAGGGGTGCGTGAGCGGCGACGATCTTCGGGATTCATGGAGCGGTTGTCTCCCCTGTGTCGCTGATGAGAACCGGGGCTGTGAACTGACCGATGCGTGTTCACGCGAACAGAACTATTGTGAATCCTGTTGTGCGACTGGGAGACCGCCGAATTTTGCTGTTGCGCTGTGTGCAGCAGGGCACGGATCTGCTCGATCCCTCTGCCAGCCTCTGAATCAGTCGGCTGGAGGGAATCGGCTATCCTGGCGGCGGCAGCCAGGTTGAGGACGGGTGTGCGGAACACCTCCACGTTGCTCTGACGAGTGCGCCGACTGGCAGAACGGCGGGGTTGACGGCGAGCGCCGGAGGTTTCGCGGACCTCGTGCTCGTTCCGGCCGGTCTGGCGGGGGCTTTCATGGGAGTTGGCCATGTGTACTTCAGCTGCAGGCCCGCGACCCACGTACTCGGAAGGGAACTTAGTCGAAACTGAGTCCGAGCACTGGGACGGCGGCGCAACTACAACCGACTCGAGGACCGCCACTTGTGAAGACGCGCTCTGGCGCGCCTGGGCGTGTTGCACCCAACGCTGGAGCCGCGGACGGCGAGACCGCTTGTTGCGGCGCGTGACAGGGGCGAAGGTCACAACCGGAGCCGATTGCTGGAGAAGAAGAATACCGCGGGCGCCGGCACGGAAGTGCGTAGCCCCGCGACTGGGGAGCGCCTCGACGTCAAGAGGGGCGTCCCGAAGCCATGCCAAATCGTCGACGATGAAGGAGAGAGCGCCGAAGAGGATCTCGTGACCCATGCTCAAATCTCCACCGGATGACAGGATAAAAAAATGTAGTCGCAAACTCGCCGGAAGTCGCTTAGACGCCTGCCCCACGATGGGCGCCAACTGTCGTGGGTATAAGTCTGACAATAGATGTGTAGGGTACGAAAGGATGGGCAGAGCCTTTGCTACGGCGAGGTTGTATGAGTTCAGGACCCTCTACGGTGGAGGTAAAAGCTCTACGTCTCAGTGCTCTTGGGAGGTTGTTGTCGAGTGGAACATGGATTACAGTGAATTTCTAACCCCTGCACCAGTGGGGAAGGGCGGCTTATATAGAGTGCGCTGCCCTTCACAACGGTTCGGTGCACAGGGGTGGAGTAGTGGCGAATAAATGCCTACGTTACAGATAACGTATGTCTTAAATGCTAATAAAGGTACATGGAAACGTATGACCGTTGCCCTCCAGGGGGGTTACGATGCACGGAGTGGAATCCAGTCGGTAAGTTCGATACACTCCGAATGCTCATCTCCGACTGGATGATGGGGGAATCGTCACCGACTGGATGATGGGAAGTCCTTAATTCAGTCGGAACTGACTAAGGGCCTTATCCCTTATGAAGGGTAGCCCTTGGGTAGGACTCATAGGGGAGGCCTATGACCCTACCCTAGGACAATAACCCCATCATTCGTTGTTCTGGACTTTTGACGGATGAGATGCAGTCGAAGATACGACCGCACGATGGACGTACGGTCGATACATCCTTAAACGAATAAAATACAAATAAAATAAATATCCGTTTAAAGTTGTGCGTTGCAATTGTGAGATCGACGCCGTTGACGCATCGACGTGAAAAAGGCCCAAGCATGAACTCAGGTTCTTGAAAGGGAAACGCTTCTAGACGGCGCGCCGGCCGAGCCGGTCGCGTCCAGTTTAGTACGCATGCAACTTTTTCCGTCTAATTTTGTTGCAACTAGCGTTCAAATTTGCTACAATCGTTTTTTATTTGCTACATTTGTTCATTAAAAAAGCTGCATATACGTTTGGTTGCAACTTCAGTTCATTAATTTTTTTTGTTACAACCGGTGTTTTTGATTTTTGTTACAACCGTGTTAATTTTTGCTATAACCGGTATCATTTTTTGCTGTAATCGTTCAGTAAAAAAGTTGCATATACGTTTGTGAGAGTTGCAACCCGAGTTCATCGGATTGTTTTTGCTACAACCAACATTCTGTTTTGTTACCACACATCATCAGCGCCGTTTTTTTTTTCTACAATCATGTTGATATTTTTTTGCTACAATTATATTTTTGTTGTAACCATTGTGAAAATTTGTTGCATCGTGGTAAAAAATTACTGCATTGAAAAATATTGTTGCATGAATAGATCTAACGGTGCGGACGCGCGGCGACTGACGGATCGGACGGCCCACGCGTGATCGGACGAAAATTTAGGCCGGCGCGCCGGCGCAGAGCCTTCTTGAAAGCGGTTTTCCGACGACGTTTGGTGAGACCGTGAGAGTCGCACATGGTACTACGCTGCACGGAGCCAATTTGCTTGCGCGCGATGTTGCTATTGGTCGCCCGTTTCTGGCCGTGTCCAGAGGGTGCTCCGGGCCAGATCACTGGCGCCCCTGCCAGGGCTTTTGAGGATGCAAGGTATCGAAACAAACCGGCTTACGTCCCTGGCATACCAAAAACCGGCATGTTACCGTCAACACTGCCGACCTGCCGCTCCTACTGGAATTCGCACAAAGCCAGGGATGGTAGTGGTAGGAATCACTTCTGATAAAATGGAATGAACGACGTGATCCTACGGCGATTATCCAATCTCTAGCTCTCGGAGCAGGCCTGCAGGCAGTACGAATATGTTGTGCTAATTTCATCTTATATAGTGTGTAGGTAGTAGTAGACTCGTGGTGTCATGGTCGTCGCATGTGTGAGCACCGAGTGGTGAATGTGTCATGCTTTTCTCGAGGATACCAATAGTAGGATGCTAAGAAACACCATGGTTGGCACCCCTAGGTAGGTTGGGTATCCTCTAGGCAAGATGACAATCCAGTCTCCGTCTCTACTACTTGTTTAGTTAACAATCATGAGAAAGTAGCAAATTTTCCATTCGTAAAGAACCGTAGAGGTATGCAGATTAAGTAGGACGAGCATCATCAAGTTTTCCTAGGGGACGTAACTCAGGCCTTTCACTACGTGCTCCATATCGAAACTTTGGAAAGTATGCCACGTACACATGGATGCCACATGAAATAATTCATCGCCCACACAACATTGAAGAATCTTGCATCGACTGAAGCTCGGTCCCACATATATAAACTAGGACTGCCAGCGTCTCTTCCTGGCTCGCTGCACACGCGACATGTCTTAGGCTGACCGTAATAACAGTATCATAGATAGTATCATGTGTGCCAACTAAACAATTTTGATGAGGTGACATAAAATTAAATAAAGAAAAAAAGGATTGAGTATCATATCATGATACCGTATCATATTAAATGATGCGCTACTGTATGTCTTGCATGTCAATAAATGAACTGTCCTATGATACTAACATATGATACTACTATGCATTACAGATGTAATATCATACAGTAGTATTATATGTATGATACTAGTAGTATATAATACTACCCATTACAACCAACCTTACTTTAATGTCACGAAGGGTTTGGCATCAGAGGAAGTAGGTGCTCCCATGCCCTATTATATTTGTCTGAAATCATAGGTGGTCAATGGTACATGTCTAAAAAACAAATTCAACATCGATTTTGGTCCACATAGTGAAATATCTCATATATCGATAGAGGAATTCCTCTTTTACGGAAGATAGAAGGGTTCTCATTTTTTTAGCGAGGAGACATGTAAGAACGTCTTATATCAAATCTTTACCTAATAATAAAGAGGTTATCGCTTCCGTCGGAAAACCCACCGAGGTGATTTTACAAAAAAGCCCTTACTGTTTATGACATTAAACTCGTAGTATATATTAAATGTTTTTTAAAATACTCATATCTTTTAAACCGTAACTCCAAATTTAACATATTATATATGGAATTTGATTAGAAAAATATGTAGAATTTAAATATGATATTATTTTATCTGTTAAACGTTTAATAAAAATAATATCTAGGATGCAATCTTAATAAATAAGTCATTATTCGTCTTTCTTTCATACCGGTACTCATCCGGGTTGGGGATGAACACATCAACAAAATCAGGATTAGAGATGAAACTGAAGGTCACTTGACTTATTCTTTGTACGTATTAAATCTACATGCAAGCCGTGTTAAAATAGAAGACATGTGAAATTTTGAACTGCATTTTTGTAGGATAAGACCATCTTTATTTGTGTCGTAACTACAAATTCTCAGATTATAGACCATTTTTTATAAATTAAGAGCGTGTGGTATTTCTTTCTCCCGTTGCAACGCATGGACCCTTTTGCTAGTAACTATTAAGCAAAATGATAGGCAGTATAATGGAAAGACAAAACGATGAGTAAAAAGTAAGTCTACATTGAAAAGTGAAAACCATATTGTTGTCTTCTTTTAATTGCACGCCATCCATTGGAGCTTGAAATTTGCGTTGAACCGACGGTAAAAGAAAGGGAGTCATACATTACTCGCATTCTATCATGCTTTGAAAACCACAATGGCCACTCATCGCTAGAAACAAGATTAGTAACAGGTGAAGGAACATCGTTTGGGGCAATTGCTCATGTACCGCATGCTTACTATCCTTCAATTCCAGTCCAGACAGTTAAAGAAATCGGGTCATACGACAGAACAAATTTAAAAATAAGGTTGAAGTCACTGCATCAAGAGCCAGCCAATTGCTTCTCTTAATTGAGACACCAACCGCCAAGATCCAAAGAGAGCTAACATATCTAGCAACACCAACCCTCATAATCACTTTGTCAACGACGATCAAACATTGTCAAGGTTCAAAGAGGTCGGAAAAACATTATTCCAGTGCATTATGTTACTTGTGTGTCCTATTCTTGTCATTGTTCATATCTAATCGTGTCGATAGGGTACTCCGGGAATGATCACTAGCGCCCTTGCCAAGGTTTTTAACGGTGCAAGGTACCCAAACAGATCAGCTAATGTCCCTGACACACAAAAAAATGACATGTTAAGGGCATCTCCAACGGAGTTCATCAAATGGACACCCCCAAATGTATTCGGATACGTTTGGACGTATCTGTGGACATCAGATGGGACGAAGGCCATCCGACGGTATCTCGCATAATTTTCCATCTTTCAAACATTTCAAACATGAGACTAAACCTGGGCGTACACCGGGCCGGGCTTCGGGGCCGGGCTTCGGACCGGGCTTTGGAAAGCCCGAACCAAAAATATCATGCCCGAGCCCGACCCGGCCCGGCCAAAAAATGCAAATCTCAGGCCCGAGCCCGTTCCAAACAAACTAAAAAGGGAATTTTTGGGCCGGGCTGGGCCGGGCCTCTGTGTAAAATGGTGATTTGTGCAAGCCCGAGCCCGGTCCAAACTGTTGTCGAGGCTTGAAAACCCGGCCCGATCCCGACCCGAACTGCAAGCCCGGCCCGGCCCGACCCGAGTTTTTCGGGCCAGGTTGCCCATGCCCAGATTTACATGAGACACACATGAAATTTTACCAAGTTTGACAAATTTTATGTAAACTAAACAAGGTTTACCGAGTTTAATATATGACATGCACACTGACCGAACTTAAACTCAATTAAACTAATCAGAACTAAGAAGTGGCATTGCTCTCATAAGCATCGCACTGAGGCCACCCAGACCACAGTCATCATTGTCGTCGTCGAGGAAGCCGAGCCAGTCACCGCCTCGGCGCAATCACGCCTCAACGGGTGCGTGCCCGCCTCCACCATGTGTCGCCCTACCCCTCCTTCTTGTGGAGCTCCCGCTTTGACTCGACAATACCGAGGTGGAGGACATGGCTAATTTGACGGCAACGATCTCCTTGGTGGTTTTGGACCGGTCCAAGGCTCACACTATTGTGAGCTCCTCTTCGGTGAGGACCTAGTCTGGCGCCACCTGTGCCTTGGCAAAGGAGATCGAGTGTTTCTCCACCTCATTGAGGGCTTTCGAGCCCCCGAACAAGGTGGAGGATGTGATGCACGACCCGATGTCTTTGATTTAGTACTCGAGGCAGGTGCATGACTAGAATGACGGTGAGTATAGATCCTCCTTCTTGACGGTGGTCGGGTGCCATTGGATGCCTGGCGAGCGACGTGACGAGGACGACGGATGCTCCATGATGCAACATTCGATGTAGACATCAAGACTTTGTGGTTGCGATGAAAGCTCCTCATTCACGTTGTGTCCTATTCGGACGCAATGGTTACACGACGGGTACAATGATATCTTATATATATCCCTTCCTTCCTTCGTGTATAAGCGTTGGTACAGGTCCTCATACGCCCAACCCCTTTCTTTACTCACAGGTCGCTTTTGCGACCTTCTTTGTTACCTTGTACTTCTCTATGTTGTGTGCACTCTTATCTTGGTGTGGGTGTCTCAAACAAACTTTCTTCTCCTTAACAATCATTTGGACATCATCATTCCATCACCAGGTATCTTTAGCTCCGCGTCTACTTCGCCCGATCACCCCAAACTTCTGTGAAGCCGCCCTTACGAATGCAAGTTGCTATCTTCATCCACATATTGTTTTGGATTACCTTCTTTCTCCCAAGGGCCCCCTTAGTAATCCTCTCCTTAAAAACCTGTGGTTCTCCTCCCTTGAAATTCCACCACTTCGTTCTAATAACTTTGATGTGCTTACCCAGTTGGACACAAATATGAAAGAGAAAGTCAGCCACCACAAGCTTATATTGAGGGATATCACTCTCTTTAGGTACCACCTTACAATCTAAGAAAGCATGCATATCTTCTCTCCTTGAGAGGATGAAATCAATCTGGCTAGAGTGTTGACCACTACTAAAAGTCACTATATGGGATTCTCTCTTTCTGAAGAGGGTGTAAGCTACGACCATGTCGTAGGCAATACTGAAGCTTAAGACATCTTCTCCTTCTTGACTCTTCATGCCATAGCCAAATCCCTCATGCATCCCTTTAAAACATATGTTAGATGTACCCACGTGGCCATTGAGGTCCTCAACCACAAGCTTCTCACCAATAGGTACACTCCTGACCATGTCCTCCAGGCCTTCCCAAAACTCCTTCTTGGTGCTCTCATTATGGCCTACGTGTAGGGCATACACGCTAATAACATTGAGAACTAAGTCTCCAACTAGCAGCTTGACGAGGATAATCCAGTCCCCTTGTCTCTTGACGTCCATCACTCCATAATTAAGGCTCTTGTTGATCAAGATGCTTACTCCATTTCTGTTTGTAGTTTTTCCCGTGTACCACAGCTTAAAGTTGATGTCCTCCACCTCCTTCGCATGTTTATTAGACGCATACGATATCAACACCTCTCATCACCATTGTATCAACTAGTTCTCGTAACTTACCTATCAAGGGCCCTTCTTTCCAGCTATATATGCAGATCCTAATAAACTCGGCTAGCTTCTTTACCCTTCACACTCGTCGAGTCCCTTACTCATTTTTCACTACACTTGGGCGTCGTTGTAGTGCACCACTAAGGATGCAGTGACCCGATCCTTGCTCACTTATCGTCGTACCCAGATCAAGCGGCGAACCACCAAGGGGGTCAGACGGTCATGCCCAACCCTTGCCTATTTAACACCACACATGGGTTTTGATATGGTGTGCCACTCAAAGGGTCACACTGCAACAATGTTCTTACCGGTTTCATCTTCATAAGAATGGCTGAGTTTTGACGTTGGCTTGCTAAGCCTATCACAATCCTTCTCCTTACCCGAGCTTGGGACCGTTTGTGTCAAGACAACATAGGCAAAGTTGAACTAAGGCTAGGTGTTAGAGGGACAAAATCATGAAATTATTTATAATTTGGGTAGCTCCCAAATATTACATCAAACCATGTGCAAGGTTTGAAGGTGAGGCTAGGTGTAGAACACCAAAAGCAAAGGGGGTTTAGTTATTCACCATTTAGTATACTGGCAAATGAAAATAGAGCTTAGTTTTGTACTCCCTCGTCATTTTTTACACTAAAATAGTGTAAAAAACGCTCTTATATTCTGGAGCGGAGGGGTTAAAATATATCAAACTTAATTTTTAATAAAATGTCATATGATTCTTATGAGATGCATATTATGTACAATCAATATATAAGGAAAGTGTTGGTCATGGGCTGTTACTAGAAGCTCAAGCTTCGGTCAGCATACACGATGAGGTTTCTACTAAAGCTCTTCTGTTTTTTTTTTCCTTTGAACTATGCAAGAGATCTACATGTAAATTCATCAAGAAGTTGATACAACGCCAAATAAATACATGGCCCCATGCAAGCGACATGACAAAAACTAACGATATATTTTTATTTTCTGTTATATGTTCCAGTGCTTCCACTTTTGTGACCCAAACAACTAGTGAGCTCAGTATACTATACGTTCCGCAACAAGTAGTACTCCTGATGCAACCGTTAATGGATCACGTTGTGGCATGGTTCCACTTCATTTTGGATCTAACTATACAACTGTTTCTCCACCTTCCAACTGTCTTTCTCTGCCTACGTTGCATTGCACTGTGTGATATTTACAACATCTGATGGACAGGATTCACGATTCCGTTGAGCAACCTTGCCAAATAACCCTAGTTAAACCTGAAAGACCTATTGAAGACTGTCTGATTACATCTCTTCATGACCTATCTATTATGGTGGCTCTTGGAAGTACGGATGGTTCAATGCTTCATCAACGCTTAGACGGTCATCCTGCAAGACAGGTAATTTATTACATGTTAAATCAAAGAAAACGAAGAAAATGGTAGAATCACACTAAGAACTGCATTATTGTCTAAATCGGTCAAACTCAATAACAAGACATGGATGGTCACATAAGTGTTTAACATGGTTCTTTTCAAGTTTAATACTGTAGGACGCAAAAGACCAAAAATGGGATATCCATAGCCTAATCAGTGCCTTATTATGCACAACTGCACATTGTGCAATTGAGAGCTGGGTGTGGGACTACAGTTAGAACAACTCCTATCAGGATTAGGGGTATTACAACTTAGACAACATTAGACACATGATCTTTTTTGCAGATAACAGAATACTGCCTCAAGTGAGGTTTATTACCTACATGCATAGTAATTGAAGTTTCCTGACGGAGATGTTTCATAACTGCTACGATACCACATCACCCAGTCGTAATAGCCAGATTCTATTGAAACAAAGGGTACAAAATGCCTACTTTTTGCAGAACTGGGTTCAAGACACTTACATGATGCCACACTAGTAGCTGGCGCGCTAGTCGCAATGCCCACAAATTAGGAAAGCTGGAATACGTTAGCAATGTGGTACAAATACAATTAGATGTGATGATCTGAACAAGCGTGGTCTGCAGAAAATGGTGATAAGAAAAAAATACGAACCCCATTTTAAGAGGGTCTAGGATTTTCACTTGACGGGCAAATGACTCTTCAGAGCATTTCCAAGAAGCTAACCCGCCGTGGCCCTTAAACAATGAAAAAGGAAAGAAGGAATCAGGGGACATGGAAGCTTAAAGCATAGTAATAAACTAATAATGATAGAATAGGTCGATGCAAGGAATAATAAAAGATGTATATGCAGATCTGTACATTTCCTGGAAAAAAAATCTCTGCCAAAAATATAGCTTTCTGAATTTTGCCGTCCTGAACAACTATGTGAACACAGGCATTTATCTGACATTTTTGGAAGAGAATGACATATAATGCACACGATCATTACAAATTAATCAATAGATAATGTACTTGTTGTACTGACCCGTTCGGAATTAATGCTGCCTTGCTGTTGTGTAGAAATCCCCGGTACTAAAATGCACAGTTCCATGTAAGACCTCAGCCTAACATCATAACAAGACAGAAGAAACACTATGTCTTAATACTCCACAGCATTTGCCAGGAAAAAAAATACTGCACAGCTAGTTTGGAATCACCATAATTCAAATAATCAAGCAACTTGACACTAATGGTTCAGCAGTTCCCCAAAACAGACAAATTGCATTTTGGCACTGTGACATGCTGATAATTAAAAAAGGCATTTAGCTAAGATGCTATATATTGTTAGAAAACCATTTTTTTTGTAGTTTTCTGTGTGGAAGGTCGAATTTCCAGAAAAATCTGAATTCTGCTATTAATCACACACTTCAGCTTAGGGCATCAATTGCTTATGTTGGCTTACAGAATTGGTCTACTTTTTGAATCATGGGATATCCAAAGAACCATGAGCCTAAAATGATGTTTGTATTATTTCGTTCATAATGAACATATTTGATTTCTTAGGATTGGCATGAGAATCAAGCTGCAAACTATAACAGCTTTGCTAATCTAGGAACAGAAAATGTACTTCATAACTCACATATCAAAAATCAAAACAGTGTCTCACTTGTATGCAAGCTCCTTTGTTTCCTCACTCCACCCGTCAAGGCGTTGATCCATTAAAATACGTGCACGGTCACTTATCTGGAAAACATGTGGAGAACCAACTATCAGTTCCAGCATGACAACTCCAACACTCCAGATATCATACCTGTAAACAATGCAATGAGAATATCAATGACTTTCAGTGCGGCTGTGCTGACAATGGTGGCACAGGGAAGCATTTGCAGAAGTAAAACAAATGGAGGACAGAGACATACTTCAGGCTTGCACTTTTTGATCCCTGAAACCAGCTTGAATTGAGGAGTGCCTCTGGAGGAGTGTACTCAAAAGTCTGCTCAGACCTAGAATTGAGTTCAAAACTAGGATTAGAACGGAGTGAAATAAAAGAAAGCAGGATCGTACAGTCTTCTTCAAGAACAAGCATGTTGGACAGTGTAGAGTATAGCCTTCTGCAAATGCGGAAAGAATGCTGGGCAATAAATTGACGGATAAATAATGACCAAAGTACTTAGCATGGAAAAACACCTCTTTCGAGAAACAAAATGTTGCAGTTCAGCATTGAACATGTCCACTAAGAGGAAAATCATGCAAATTCGCACAAGAACCTACTCTAAAAATTATCCATTGGAATAAACATGATGAGAAAATAAAGAGATTACTTGAAAAAAATCTAAAATAAAAAACACATATACTAGTTAATAAATTCATAAATCCTGCACATCATACAGTTCATGAGCTTCAACTTTGAAACCAGCGTGTAGAGCCGTTCAAAAAAACATCACAGCTTAGTTCATTGAACTCTTAAAGATACATTCAGTTCCAAAGGAATTTTTAGAAACAAAAAGTCATATTTTCACATTTTATGTTCAACTTGTTGGATGGTAAGATATACTCCCTCCGTCTCAAAATAAGTGTCTTAAGCTTAGTACAAATTTGTACTAGAGCTTATACAAAGTTGAGACAGTTATTTTTGGGACGGAGGGAGTATGTCCAAACCAAATCTAACATTTATAGCAAGGTCTTGAAGCACTAAAGGGTACATGCCAACTCAATAAAACAGGCTACGTTCTTTCAAACCTAAACATACAAGACGGTCGAGACTTCAAGTACTATGATATTTAAAATATATGGTTGAGTTACACAATGATCATATAGGAGGTAAAATGGAGAAGTATAACAGAGCAACCTACTTAAGAAGTGATGATGATTTTCAAACTGCAACATCCAAAAAATAAGAATAAATACATGCTCAGTGCCTAAAACTCAACAACCTCATCAATGTATGCTCTAACAAATGATAATAGGAAGAAAATTATCACACACCGAGTAGGCCCTGAACCATAAAGATGCTTCAAAGTGAAATCATCAATGGCACTGCCGAAGTCAATAAGACGCCTGCATATAAAAAGTCAGTAAGTAGTGCCAGAAGAATGCAACATCCTTCTAACATTTGTAGATGTGCAAACATGACAGTTGACTATGTCACAATTTGAGTATTAATATCTCAAGTTAGAACTGAAGTTCACCTAGCAAGAGTACGCCACTTCAAGCCATGTAATGGTATATGTCATATAATTGAACTTTTCTATATTGGTCCCTTAGTGACTTGTTGACAAACGAGAAACAGAAATGAAGAACATTGTGATTTGTTTGGGAATACTTGGCCAAAGTATTCTTTAGGGCTGGTACAGCTAGACTAATGTACATGTGAGGTAAATTTCTTATAAACATTGTACTACTGTTACCCACTTTGACTACTTGGTAATATTCTATAAAAAAAGTAGGGTGCTTGAAAAAATAACGTGGGACCTGCATACACACCTCTACCACTGATTTCAGCTATCTGAATGTTGTTAGAATTTTGTCATCCAGCTATCAAGAAAAATGAAATATCCAAGTAAAAGATAAATAAGCTCAACCTAACTGTAAGAGGTACATCTCATAGAACATCTTAGTTCTTACATGTTCAGCTTGTTTTCCGTTGCTTCAGATGGGATCTCTCTTAAACATTTTCCCGTCTTCACATCCTCAAAGCAGATGATCATGTTCTCTACAAGGCATAAGACAAATCATGTTAACACAACTTGTTGATAGAATATGTCTGTGGAAAAAATGATGGGAAGATGGAGGACTATGTGCGGCTCAATTAGTTTGGTAAGGAACTAGACTACTAGAGTAGAAGTCAACGGAATTTTTACCAGGTTTAATATCCCTGTGAGTGATGTTACGATCATGACATGCTTTCAGACCCATTAGCTGAAAAAGAAGCAAGAAAGAAATGTATATTAATCTATTAAATATGAAATCATAAAAAACAAGCCAGCACCTTACAAAATATGTCTTCCTTTTTTAGTTAAATAGAGGTAAAAAAATACAACAAACTATGTGAGAATGCTGGTTACCATTCAATATAAATCTCACAATGATTAAAACCACAATAAACTATGTGAGAAGCACCTAAGCCATGACATTCGTTTACAGGACTATAAAGATTAGAATAAGCATACCAGTTGCCATAAGAGATTTTGCATTTGTCTTTGCCCAGCTTCAGTAGTCCTTAACCAATACCACCACTTTGATGGTTGCAGAACTTGAATATATCTGACCCTCTCATTATCATCACCGGTAACTAACTTTGTTTCTTCAGCAGCATATAACAATTTTGACAATGAGCGGCCTTCATTGCGGTACACAAGCCATATTTCCCTTGATTCTGATTCAAAAGATTCTATAAACCTAGCCACATGCTTCAGTGATTCTTCAACAGCTGAGATGTTCTGTTCTGGAAATGTATACTCAATGAATTGCATGTCCATCGGAAACGTTGCAGATGATGATTCCATCCTTGACAAAACTTCAAGGGTTTTTGAAGCATTTGAAAATAATTCTCCAAAATACTTCTCCCGCAGTCCGCTCAAGTAAGCAGCATTTCCTCTTTCCACCTGCAGTTTCCAAGCACCAGAGTCAAGACAGAGACAGGACAGTAAAGATTTTCAAAAATCTAACTTCCTTATTTTAGGGCAAGGACAATGTTGCTCTTAAATGTATCACATGAAATGCTGGAGAAGTGGTCGGACCCTTCCCCGGACCCTGCGCAAGCGGGAACTGCGAGCACTGGGCTGCCCTTTTTGTGCAATGGCGGAAAAAATCGAAGCGCCAAAGATGCCCAATATGATCATTTGACCACAGCAAGAATGACAAAACCCAGCATTCAGTGAAAACTAATATATGCAAGAACATCAAACATTCAGCAGATTAGTCGCTCCTAGCACTTACTGGCTACCGCAGCGTGAATCAAAATACATCAGGTAGGATCAATCACTGTACCTCTAAAACTAGATAATTGGAGTACATGAAAGAATGGCAGATAGTTCATTGGAAAGAATAGTGGGCTTACCATTATGCGCTTCAATATGAATAAATCACCATCTATCATGTCTGAGCCATGATTTTCATCAGATGACGACGATGTGTTTGAACTTGTGCAATTATACGAGTCTGGTGTAAGTATAGTGCTAAAGTGGGAAGGATCTTTATGTATATCTACATCATCAGAGCAATTCCAACGAAATGCCAACCAGACTTCACCATATGAACCGCGATCGAATCTTCTCTTCAGCTTGTACCTAATTATCGTTACAAAAAGGAAAAAGTCATACTTGTGTACACATGATTGAACTATTACAATGAAAATGATTATATGTTTAACCACTGCAGTTGGCAAAGAAAGAGTGACATATGTATGCGACTTGATGTGAGGAAAATGGTTTCAAATGAAAAAAAAAATCTATCTCCAGAGGCTCTTCTCAAACTATGCCCATACACCTGACACTCCACCTGACCAATTAATTGTACCACAAGCAACTCTTCCACCCTTTCACCGGTGCATTCATGAATGAAATACCGCGATAATCAGAATATAAACTATAAAGTAATATCTTTCTGCTGTGCAATTACCACTTGCGCGTGATTCTTCATTTGGAAAAGTAATAGATATATTGCACCCGTTATCACCTAAAACTTGAAAATAAAAGTACAACAAGAAATACAAGATAATATATGTATATGTGACTTCGGGCAAAAGTTTGGCTGGCATAGAATCTACCAGCAAGAAATATAATAATGTCACTTTTCATGTGAAGCATGCCGGTTAAAAAGCAATTAAACCAAATAATCTGAACTTCAGCAGAGATCTACAGGTTATTATCTGAACATGCTAAAAGGGTACTCAGGAAGATGCTCAACAATAGAAATGGTACCTGATGTCAGCTATCTTGTAGCCAAATGCATGTGAACTGCTTGATCTGCTTCCATTATGTGAAACAGAATCAAGCAAGCCAAAATAATTTGCGAACCCTTCAGGACTGGTACATCGTCCCATTTCATCATCTTGATGGACAAGGTGCCAGCAAAAGTTTCTGTCCTTGTATTTTTCAAGATTTCCTGTACCCAAATGTAGGAAGAAATGATAACTGAGGGCATGAGTAAACATCACATTACAATCCACATCTATCTCAGGTACCAAAAGTCTAAGATCAAAATCAAATGTATAGAAAGGATTTTTTTTAACTCAAACATGCCCACATCAATATGTATCAACTATCAAGTGGTGTATGTCAGAACCTGGCTTAATAGGAATGATAGACTACTCATATCAACAAGGAATTCCTTCTTTTCCAGGAGCCCGTTCTTTGAAATTGGTCCCAGGTGTGCACGAGTGAGGACAAAGTGCACAGGAAAGACTAGTGTTGGTCTGTGGGGCCGGTCTAGATCCAGCCAGGCGTAATGGCCAGGAACCGGTGGCTGTGGCCCGTGCACAAGTCTTAAAAAGAAGATTACTAAGTCATTGAAATAAGACTACACCCTCCAACAAGAGACTACACCCTCCAACAAGCTAAACGCCTCCAAAGAGACCTTGCTACTAAAAAAAGACCAAACACAAGCATCCCTGAAAAAGGTAACTCACCATCAGAAGATAACGCATTTTCAGCTGGCACATGATTGAAGTCACGGACTCCTTCCTGCTGATAGCCCTTGGGTACCCTAAATATAAAGTCCATGTCTTCATCAAGGCTCTCAGATAAGTAGAAACAACCCAGTCTCTTAAGCTTTGCATCAACCTAATTCAGAGCAAGCACAAATACAATTAATAGCATACAAGATTCTACTATAAACTCCAACAAACATTGAACATGTAGCTTAATAAAGGAAAGTATAAATAGGATAGGGCTTTCTTGTCAAAGACTTCAAGTTCATGCACAACACTAACAAGGTAAATGAAACATATTTTCCGTTCACACAGCACATGGAATGATGGAATGTAAATTATCTTTGTTTGGTAATATCTAACTTTCAGAGCAAACGGTGACATAATAAATTTCCCACTCACCAAGAATCTCTGGAACTTTGCCGATGAGCGCTTGAAATACTCCATTTCAATAACAGCTGAACTTACTCCATCTTCTGCAAATACATCGAAACAAAAGTAAATAAGGACTGAGAAAGACTTCACAGGAGGCCTTGAACTATCTTTTAGGGCAGAAAGTCAAGCAACGAAATTTCATGGGTAAGCTAATGGTCAATAGAAGTTCACTAAATTATAATTTTAGATTCACAGGATCAATCCAGTTATGTAATACTTATATAAGAAACAATCACTTGAATAGAACAAAATGTGGCAACAGGGCAGCAAAAGAAGAGGATAACATCATAGAACAAGGAGCGTTGTTTTCCCTTAAAAAGTAATTTGCCCTCCTGTGAATTTTTCGGCACACCTATTTAGGGTGTCCAACATAATAATAACAGGGAACTGACTACCATGCAAACTTCAATCAGCTTAAGATTGAAGGGAAACTTGAATCAAACATTCAAACTGATAACAAAATGCAGAAATTAGCAAATTATTAGTCATCTGCAATAAGTTAAAGTCAAAGAAAATACAAATGTGTTAAAATAAAATGGCAACGTAAAATTTTAACAAATATAAGTAATGAGAGACTGAGCCTACCCGACTTGTGTTGGTACGGAATGGTCTGTAAAGGCAAAACAGATGTCACTGGATTTTCTTCAAGATGGTGCCAATATTCTATTCTAGCTCCAGAGCTACTAGGAAACTCCAATGGAACAACCACAGCTGCTACATTGTCTGTTGTGCCTTTCTGTAAAGCAAGATGAACTATATAATCCGCCAAATTCTGTTGCATAACAGCAAAGGGTTCAAAATCCTGGTTAACACCAAATTTTGCATATAGCATCATGTCGCAAACATCTTGCGTACTCATTTTCTCAAAGACACCATCAGAGGAGGCAATAAGGAAGCTATCATTTGCTGACAGAAGCTCCCACCCTGTTAGTTCAGGTGTCGATATTACACCATACCTACAAGAACAATGAGCCAGAACAATTCAGCATGCCCATGCAACCAAAATATCAAGGAACGGAGAGAGTTTTGAACATCAAAATGTCACATTAGACAAGCCACAGACATAAATTCCTACAGTCATCTGAAACTTCTGCATGGGCTATCTACAAACAACAACGTATCAAATAATTCCATGCCACGATATTCTGGATCTCCCAATACTTTAATCGTAAATCTACAAATGCTCCTCTCACTGGCTTGATATTTTTATCGACTTTGTTGCAGATTGCCTTGGGATCTAGAACATCTCAGTTCTCACTATGCCATCCAGGAGCCACATTCAACCCAGTGAGGGAAGTGTCGTGTTGAGGCTGCGCATGCTGAGTTTGGGCGAGCTCAGCATGCACACTTCATACTGTCTGTATATGTTGAGCATTCTTTTATTTGGCTTTGTTATGACTTCTTCAAATCAAATAAAGTTGCCCAGGTATGCTAGTACGTAATGGGGTTAAGCATCTGTCATAGTGAGGTTGGACAGAAACAACTTAAAGGAAGAACAACACTCGTGCCTACTGGGGGTAGAGACAAACTAGAGTAAGGACTTTGGGAAATATAAGACTAGTTCATTCTTTCTTAATAAAAAGAGATGGGGTGCCATGCATAATATAGAGCCAGACACTTAACAACATATTTTAATATTTCCCAAACCAATAAGATCCTGAATCTCTTCTGTAAGTAACACTGCAAATCACAGAATGGCGGATTTAATGTACAAACTACAGATTCCATGATTAATTACATCACATGACATCAAATTTCAGCATGCACCGACTTCAGGTGTGGTTTGACCATCTGGGTGCACAAGCCATCCTCAGAGATTTGTGCAGCGGTTCTACGAGTAAATTTCAATCGATCAGCTCTTATCTCACTGCCTGGAACTGGTGCACTATTTTGAGAGGCCATCTTGTGGCCCAAGTTAGTAGACCAAATGGAATGTTCAGTGCACCCGACAACATGTGGTTATGTGATAAATCAGAAATTGAACCATCTATAGTTCTTGGTATTGATCCAAAAACCCATAGTTTTCTGGGAATTTGTACTTTGTACACTGTACTTGCAGTTTAGTGAAATTTACTCTTTAATAAAATGCAGTAGGGCTATGTAACTTTTCTATTTTTCAAGATACAAACTCCAATACATTAGAAAACTTGGAAACTGATACGTTAGACATAATTAGAGAAAAGAACTCAATAGATTGCGTACTAACCGTTTAAAAGGCACGTCGCCAATAGCTCGAGATAGTGCAAGCTCACCATTAACACGGTATACACCAGCCCACTCAAGAACATAACCACCAGCAGCTTCTACACGCCTTCTCTCATCCTCTCTATCCGGATGATGGTCCCTGGTTAACTCCTTTACATTGTAAAGTGGTCCACCATAATTTGCCAAAGCAAAGTCCTCGTGATTGCTAGAATTTCTCTTTCTTCTCCGTTTCCCTGATAATGGAAGCTTTCTGATTATTGTTTTTCCACAAGTCCACAGTGCAAGACATACACGCAGATTAGGATGTAGACACCATTTAAAGCAGAAGGTTTTATCTGTATGAAGTTGCAAAATGTGTAATTTTGGAGCATCTCCTGTTCAATTAGAAGTGAAGAATCTGCTACCACGGTTCTTTCATGATCTGATCCATAAACGAACCAAGATGGTCTTGGTTACTGCAACCTACCTAAATTATTACACAGTAGCCTAACAGATAATTTTTCTACCATGATATTATAAGTGAAGATTTTTTTTCCTAGAACATGCATCAAAATTCACGTCATTTTGTATTAGAAAGGGCACCATGAAGGCACGAAACTTCAAAATGGAAAAGAAACTAGCAAGCGCACGAACAAAACTGGAAAACCACACTGCCTAACCTACCAGCCCAGATTAAAAACGGTTATTGAACACAGCCAGCTAGGCAATGTCTTAAGACTAATGCACATCCAAGTAGTCACATAAAAAGATGAAAGCTAGGCCTAGAGAAGCTTGTATAGAAACAAAGGCCATGCTAACAAGACAAGAGATAATGATGCATCACGACATGAACAAGGCAATGGCAGTTTCAAAAGTTACAGTTAAAAGCTAAAACGTGGCGTTCTCAACATTTCTCAACATATGTAGTTCTGCTATATTATGGTGATTTTGATTTTTGGTTTTACGCCAAAGTCATGGCGCACCTATTCTCTCCCAGATTACCGCTTAGCTTCTGCGGCATTATCTACGAGGATGTCAAATCTCGTACTGAGGCAATGTGGATCACCATTCACCAGACAGTGCTAGTCGTATCTCATACAATTTATTATAAACATTGCTCAAAGAAACTTTGATCCAAGGAGGATAGGATAACATTATTAGTATGCCTTGATATTTTCAGCCCAGATAACTATAGCCTGTAAATCTGTAATAAATATGAGACCGAAAGAGTATGGGATCTGGAGATACAGGGTAACAGGGGGAGGGCGAAAATACTAAAATGCAAGAAATGCTTGCCAGCAAGAGTAGGAGAGTAGTTGACAGGACAGAAGTACCAGTGCTTAAACATCTAGAATAAGCAACATCCAATTGGGTAAGTTACTCAAATAATAAAAGAAAGAAGACTAACTCTTTTCGCTGTACAGAGCATGACTTTGTGAGCACAAAAATGCTTTTGAATCTCCCACATTAGCCGTTATGATTTGGCCATCGGCTATCAAGACCACAGTAGCTGTTGAACCAGACTTCAAATTTTTTCGTAAAGCTTCCTGCATTACACATGGCAAATAATCCTTTTCAATTATTACGAAAATGCACAATGAAGTTTAATTTTGCTTACGAAAATGAGACCTTCCTTGGAGAATGTTAGGTCAATATCCTGAACTGCCCTCAATAATGATTCCTTCAGAATTTCCATGTGAAATGATCGATCAAGAATAGTGGGCAATGTCCAACATGACCTGCACTTTTTTAGAACCATGAACAACTTGTATTGCCCTGAAAATATGGTTCAGATTCTTCGAAAGTGGCATATGAGCATTTAATACTAAAAAAATAGCATTCTGAGATCAAGGAAACATCAAAATCATCATCAACACGCTGTAAACAGGATGTAACTCCATAGTGTAAACACAACCAGAACTATTTACATGGATTAGAGGGCATGATAAAAACTCCATAGTGTAAACACAACCAGAACTATTTACATGGATTAGAGGGCATGATAAAAGACAAACCTCTGCCCGTAATTGGACTGATCCTCTTTGTACAGGTTAAGAACACTGTTAAGAATAGTAACTTCCTTATGTGTCAGCTTTCCAGTTGAGTTTCTGAACATGATGGAGTATATACCATCAAGAAGAAAATAAACATGAAGCAACAAGTACTCCAGTAAGAGCTTAGAAGCCATCTCACTGGCCTCATCTCCATTATGACCATCAAATATTGCCATCACTCCGACATCCACCTCTTTAATCCTCATTTGCTCTGCATAATATAGCAAGTTAGTCAGGATCAGATTACAAATGAACAGGGTGCATATTAAAGGATCGAACATAAAATCACAATAACCAAAGAACTTTTGAAGAAAGTACTTCTACAAAATCATTTGACTGACTACGTAATAGGCTAATAGCAGCTTGTTATCCCTAGGCATATGAGTCATGTGGCACTAGTCAACTCGAGCAACTCGCAGTCTTGCAGTTTGCAACCTTAATTGCAGGAAAAACATGCTGTGCTAGGCCAAAAAAACTCTGCGGGGTACTTTTCTACAGGAAGCACCCAGCACATTCACAAACTATGATCCTTCCAACATGATATCCAGCTTCCCACTCCCATTTTTACGATTTCTTAGTGACTACACTCTGACATGAGATGCCAACTAACATTTCAGGAGTACAAATCATATCTTATTACCAGTAAACCAGAAGCAGAATACTGTTTTTATTCCTCATTTCTAGCTCAGGGTTCATGAAGCATAATAATAAATTAATAAACAAGGTTGCCAGTACAATCCTGCAAGTTTTGGTTAATTGCACACAATTTCTCAATGCTCCCTCCCTCGTCCTTCCACCACATAGTCGCAATGCAACACCGCGTGTGAATTGCGGACTTGTTTTACTAAAACTCCGTGCTGTGCAGGTGTACCTAGGAAGGGGATGCGGATGCCGAGCGCGCAGACGGCGCGGTCCTCCTGGGAGCGGCGGCGGCCACGGTGGGCCGCCACATGGCACCTCCTCGGCTGCGGGGAGGAGGAGACCTTCTCCCCATCCCCCTCGCCGCCGGAGAGGATGGTCCAGCGGGGGCAGTGCGCGGACTGGTACACCGCGGGCGCGCCGCCCTCGCGGTACACGGCAAGGCACGTCGCCGACTCCCCCGCGCACCGTGGCGGCACCAGGAGCTCGATGAGGATGAGAAAGAGGACGGTACGGCGGCCGGATAGCTGTAAGGACATCGGCGAGTCGCCGGAGTAGAGGAGGGGAAGAAGAATTATGGGCTTGCGCATCGCGAGCCCGTGGTGGGCCCCGAGCAACACTTCATTGCGAGGGGAAGAGGAATTTGGCAGGCTGGCAGTAAAGCGGCGAGCAAGGGAGCTGCTATAGCGCCAGCTGCGAGTGATACGATCTGATCGCTCACGCACGTCTTTCATGGGCCGGCGCAAGTAACGCAGGGTTTTTTAGATAAAAAAATTACAGTTATGCTCTCAGAAGCTCAAAAAAAAAAAAGGAAATGCCCTTACAAACAAAAAGGTGAAATACACTACTCCCTTCGATCCACGTTATTAGTCGCTCAAACGAATGTGTATACATGTAGTCAGTGCTAGACACATCTATTTCAGTGACAAATAATAAGGAACGAAGGGAGTAGTATATTTTCAGAGACACATGAACAGTTTTTAAGATATTTAAATGAAATAAATTGTCTTAGTAATTTGTATAAATATAACCAATTTGATAAAAAAAAATGTGTGTGTGTAAAAGTATTCACATGTACAATAATAATGTGATCCTAAAATAAATTTATGCATTTTCGAAAATGTTCATCCATTTGAAAAATATCCATGAAATTTTTAAAAAGTACACATGCTTAAAAAAACTATGGTATTAAAAATTTGTTCAGCATATAATTAGATAAATCACCAGCTATTTAAGATGTATTCAAATGTTCCTCATATATTCAGAAAATATTTAACATGCATTTGAAAGGTGTTCTACATGTGTTTAAAAAATCATATATAGAAAAAATATTTACATTTCTTCTAAAATCTAAATTTAAAATAAAAATTGAAATGATAAGATAAAAAGGAAAAAAATGATAAATAAAATTGAAGAAAATTCAGAATAAACACAAAAAATGGGACATACAAATAAACCATAAAAGAGAAGCCAAAGAATCCAAATACAAAAAATGCATTACACGCATAATAGGGATCAACTCATTTTTCCTATATTATAAAATTTAGATTTTAGAAGAAATGTATATTTTATGAAGTGTCTTTGGTAGGTTGCCTTTTGCCGCACTCGGCCAACCAAAACTAGCGATGTGGCATGATCATTTGCTTGTGATCCGTTTGGTAGCCCGCATCAAACCCAATAAGGTCTGCGTGCGAAAATACTGATTGTTTGGTTATCTCGACTGCATGAGATTCTTGCGTGGCATGAAACATAAATTAACTCCTATTCAGGCCCACTAGGAACTATCGATTCACCGTTCCACTGAGCCAAACTCGAGCGATGCAAGTGAGAGAAACGCGGCGCTCACCTCATGCGTCCACGGAGATGGCGCGAGTTCATGCGCCTCCCTCGAAAAGCGGCGTGAGGAATTACCATCACTTGTTGTCGAATCAGTTGTCCTATATAGCGAGTCTCACCTCACCACCCAAACTTCCCCCACCATCCCTCGCCCTTCTTTCGAGCTTCCATGTCGTTGCGGATCGACATCGACGACCAGGTAAGTCGCGCTCCTGCTCCGACCATCCGTTGGCAGCGGCGGCGATACGTGTCCTCCTCTTCTTTGGATTGCTCCGCACCTCCTTCGAGCTGCTTCGACGACGTCTGTGAGTTTAATCACCCCCTTCTTTGTGCTCGTTCTAGCTAGATTTATGAGCATGTGATAGGGTTAGATTATATAGGACAATCTTGTAGCATTGTACACCGTCGATCTGTGTGAGTGTGATGTTGTGGTAGCTAGTCGTGATGGATTTGTAGCATGGTAGTTGTCGTTTCCATGTCAGCAAGGATTGATAACTAGTGGTGATGGATTGGTAGTATGCTTGATGTGTACTATGCTAGTATGCAAGTATTTGTGCTAGTTTGTTGAAGTCCTTCATATGTTTTGAGATACTGTGTTGAACTAGATGATCCATCTGTCTATGTATAGTGCTCGTTTATACTGTCCATATTGGTGTTAGTTCATAATGTCCATGTTTAGTACCCTCGCACTATCAATGTGTAGTGTGCTCCACTCATACTGATAATTACGCTTGTAGGGCATGAGCACGTAAGAGTTTAGTCAGGCCTTTGTCGTGTTTCAGAGCTAGTCCCCCGACGTCATATCTCGAGGACTCCCAGCCTCCCATCGAGGAGATGCCTCCTGATTCAGATTTTTTTTTAGGTGTCTAGTACACTTCCACCCTTTTCACCTACAACATATGTGTTGGCTCAGCCCAATGCTGCAGCTCATACTGCTGCTCAAAAGGCAACCGCCATGGAAAGGAAGGATGCCACGGGAAATCCATGAAATGGCAACTTTTCTTGTCGACGTTCGTGCTTAACATGATATGTGAAATCATAGCCAGCAGGTGAGGACAGACAAGGGATTCAAGGAGGTGCACTTGAAAGTTGTTGCAAAGCACGTATTCGAGTTTTGTGGGCACGAGGTCACCTCAACACATGTCTATAACCACGTCAGTAAGTGGAAAGCAGATGGTTCACAGTATCTGATATGTCTCCGTCATATCTATAATTTTTAATTCTTTCATGTCAATATTCTACAACTTTCATATACTTTTAGTAACATGTTATATTAATTTTGGGACTAACATATTGATGGAGTGTGCCAGTTCATGTCTTTTGTGTGTTTTTTGTTTTGCAGAAAATTCATGTGAAACGAAGTCCAAGCGCGATAAAAATTCATGGAGGTTTCTTTTGGAATATATGTGACTTTTGGGAGTTGGAATCAATGCAAGACGGACCGCCATGTTGCCTTGGGACTCCCTCGTAAATTGGTTGGAGCCCTTCTTTCGCTGCAATAAAGATAATTTCCCGAGAAAAATTCTCTCAAAAGTTCAGTCCAATTAGAATTACGAATCTCTGGATAATTAGAAACGGTGAAACGCGAGAAAACAGGACGCGAAAACAGAAGAGAAAGAGAGAGAGGTCCAATCTCACAGGGGCTCTTGCCATCCGGGAGCCATGGCGGACATGGACTAGAGGGGAACTCTCCTCCCATATAGGGGGAAGACCAAGGAAGAAGAAGGAGGAGGGGGCTTTCTCCCCCTCCCTCCCGGTGGTGCTGGAATGCCATTGGGGCAATCATCGTGTGACGTTGATCTACTCCAACAACTCTGTCATCGTCATCAACACCTCTATCACCTTCCCTCATCTTTTTTCAGCGGTCCACTCTCCCAAAACCCATTGCATCCTCTATTTGAACGTGGTGCTTTATGCTTCGTACTATTTTCCAATGATGTGTTGTCATCCTATGATGTTTGAGTACATTTTTGTTGTCCTATGGGTGATTGGTGAATTTATATGATTGGTTTAATTTTCTTGCGGTTATGTTTTTTTTCCTTTAGTGCCCATCATATGAGACCATGTGGGGATGACACCATAGGTTAGTTGTATGTTGATATGACTATGCATTGGAGGGAAAGAGTGACACAAGATTCTTCCTAACATAGAAATTGATTGATACAGGATTGAAGGGGGGGCGATGTTTATCTTAATGAACGTTAGAAGTTGCTGTTAGAGCATATATCTCCATATGTGGTTTTGGTAATTGATGACAATTCCTATGGACTAATGGTTGCCTTAAGTTATATTTATATGATTTGTCCATAGGCACTTCTTGAAGTCCATCTGTTGGGTTCAAGGAGTTTATATGATGGCCAAGATGTTATTCAAGGTATTATCCAAAGAATGGTCATAGAAACACTAGGTTGATCAAGATCTCAGACAAAGAGTAAATCAAGATGATCAACACACAAAGCGTATAAGATGTACCGAGAGGGATCAAGTGATCCCATGGTATGGTAAGCATTGTCCATTACGTGTTTGTGTACTAACCCATGGTCTTTGTGAGACTCCTATGTGGGGGTTAGGTGTGCTTCCATTGGGCTGCCGTCAAAAGGAAGATCTCATACAACCCATGAAGGATGACGTCAAGTGGTGATCGTCATCAAGATTGTGGTGTGCAAGTTCAAGCGGATCAGCACGAATATATCATTGAAACTATTGTCAATGATCATGTGCTGACAAGGACAACCTCATGTGCTAACAAGGACAAGATCAAGATAAGCATTCTTGAGCACTACATGCTTGATTCTTGTGGATGTTCACATGGTGGACAGGACAAGATCAAGATAAGCATTCTTGAGAACTTCATGCTTGATTCTTGTGGATGTTCACATGGTGGACAAATGAAGATGAATACATAAGCTAGGCTTTCCGCATTGTGTATGGGAAAGCTACTTGAAGACTTCATCGTGTCTTGCTTTCAACTTGAGCCAAGAAGGAACAACAACATCAAGCTCAAGTGAAAGGGCTAACTCAAAGGTATCAGTTCCTTTGACGTTAGTTGTGCGGAGTGATGATCAACGAATAAAAGTATACACTCAAGTATGGATCATCAGTACTCTTTTATGATTCTTGAGTCCTTAGGGATCCCGCACTATTAAGAGGGGATCACAGGTTTTGCGATGAACTTGCTCAAACTACATCTTCACTTGCTGTTCAGACCACATCTCCACTGCTGTGCTGTTATCTGAAAACAGAACCAGTGCCTCGGACATCCGGCCTCCTCCGGACGACCGACAGCTTCGGAAATCCGGAATCCTATACCAGAGAAATCAGATCCATTTAACTCGGACTTCCGGCTCCCTCCGGACGTCCGAGGCCCGGATGTCCGGCCAAGTCCCGGAAATCCGGAAGCCTGCACCAGTAGAAGTTGAGTTCTATATCTCGGTAATCCGACTCCCTCCGAACGTCCAAGGGCCGGACGCCCGGCCAAGCTCCGGAAATCCGGAGGTCAACACCAGTAGAATGTGTGCACTATATCTCGGAAATCCGGCTTCCTCCGGATGCCCGAGCACCGGATGTCCGACACCCATCGGAAATCTGGAAGCCACCACCAGTAGAACTTGTGCTGTATAACACGGACTTCCGGGCCACTCCGGACGTCCGTATACTGATGGATTCAAACATGTTCAGGCACACCTACAGGCCTCGGACGACCGACCCCTGTCGGGCGTCCGGTCGTTGTTTAATTCAAAATAGTTTCAGTCGTATCTACACGCCCCGGACGACCGACCCCTGTCGGACGTCCGACCCCTCGCGGTCGCCCGGACTTTCGATAACTGTCGGACGTCCGGACCCTGTGTGACTTAAAGTGTCCCCAACGGCTCTTTTTCTCTCCACACTATAAATACCCCCTCCCACTTCGTGAGAGGGTGGCCTAACACAGCCTTATCCTCATAAGAACACATTTCCACCTCACACACATTTGCTCACTCCAAATCTTAGATCCCAAGAGCATTTGTGAGCCCCTTTGAGAGTTGTTCCAGTCAAAAGATAGATCTTCTCCATCTCCTTCTCTCAACCCAAGCTATTTGTGATTTGAGTAAGTTTTGAGCATTCCCCGTGATCTTGTTACTCTTGGAGGTTGGAGACTCCTAGGCGGTAGGAGTTCTTCGGAGAGGAATCAATCCGTGTGATTTCCCCCGGAAAAGTTTGTGAGGGTTTGGAAGCCACCTCAAAGGCTTACCACTAGTGGTTGAGAAACGCTTTCGTGGTGTTATCTCAAAGGGAGAATAGGGTGAGCCTTCGTGGCGTTGGTGTGCCTTCGTGGTAACATCCACCTCTCTAACGGTGACTAGCTTCCCTCCAAGGAAGTGAACATCGGGATACATCTTCGTCTCAGTGACCTTGGTTATCCTTAACCCTAACCCCTTACTTGTGGTTTACTTGTGTTATTTGAGCATACATACATTGCATATTGCTTGTGCTCATTATATTGTGTTGTCCATTTCTTGTACAAGATTAATCATTCAAGCATACCCTCTATATCCACACGTTCATACTTGCATCCCTTGATATATCGTGTGATATAGTGTGATCTAGTATCTTGTGTTGTTCACCTACTTGTCGTGTGATATAGCTCAAGTAAGTTTGTGTAACTTACTTGTGCTTGTTAGTAACTCCATTGTGTCCATCTTAGTAGATCGTGTTGTTGATACACATTGCAGTGCCTAGTGCATTTAGGATTTGTGCTTGACAAGTACCCTCTTAGTTTATTTCCGCATCAGGTTCAAGCCAAATCTGAAGAAGTTTTTAAATAGCCTATTCACCCCCCCCCTCTAGGCGTCATCGAGGTCTTTTCAGTTGCGGATGCTTGCTAATATTTCCAATCATAAGTGCATAGAATTCCAAGTGAGGGATGACATGCTAGCAGTGGCCTCTCCCCGTGAAAACTTGCTATCGGTCTAGTGACTTAGCCAATCGCTTAGGGACAATCTTGCAAATCCTACCACCACTTTTCCACACTCGTTATATTTACTCAATTGCTCTTTTATTAAAACAACACCTAACTTTTATTTCCATATTATTTCTTATCTTGCAAACCTATATTAATACACCTACAAAGTACTTCTAGTTTTATTCCCGCAAAGTAGTTTATTTCTTGTACTAGGTATAGTGAACATTGTTGTGCGTAGAGTTGTACGGTGGTTGATAGAACGTGAGAGAGTATTCATTCTACGTTCAGCTCCTCGTTGGGTTCAACACTCTTACTTATCGAAAAAGGCTACATACGATCCCCTATACTTTTGGGTTATCAAGACCTTTTTCTCGCGTCGTTACTCGGGAGCAATAGTGTGGGCTTGATATTCTCGTGGGTGCGTGTTTGCTCTATCACCAAGTTTCATTTTTTGTTCTAAGTTCTTTCATATCTTTAGTTACGGATCTGGAACACAAAACACCAAAAAATAGTTGTACTTGCTACTCATGGACATGAGGAACCTCCTAAAACCCTCGATGTTGGTTATGTGAAAAACGTCGAATACTAATTTGAGAATCTTGAGAAACTCCCATTCAATTGTTAATGGAAGACACGTTGGATCACCGTGAGTACTTTAGATATTACCGATTGCTTGAAAAAGGGAAGCACTTATGTGATCAAATTAAAATATTGTGTTGGTATGCTTGGAATTTATGCTTGAGATGTGATTATACTTGTCGCTCTAAGATGGAGGCTCCACACATTCCCTTTCAATGTGAATTTAATGGCAATCAAACCTTGGATTCTTATGCTAAAGGTATTTATGATTACTATGATGTTGAACAAATAGAAGAATTTGTTGCTTTTAAGGGTGCTTATGAAATCGAATCTTTGTTTGAAAGTGTGATAAGATGATGTTGTTTGCAGATCTAAAAATTATGCGATACTTAAATATTGCTATGAGAATTATGAATGTAATGCCTATATTGATAAATTTATTGAGAAGGTTGAGGGAGTCCTGGATTAAGGGGTCCTTGGGTGGTCGGCTTATCCCTTATGGGCTGACCATATGGGCCGCATCATTGAAGACCGGATTGTCTGTCGAAGTTATGATCCAGATGGAATGATCCGAAGGCTGGCATGCACTCCAAGTTAAGAAGACCAGACCGGACCATCTGTCCCCGGCTGAGGTCGATAATATGTAACCCTAGGAACCCTAGTGTCTAACCATAGGTTCTCATGCATATAGGCATGTTGACTCATCTAGGGTTTAGCTCATTCGATCTCGAGGTAGATCAACTATGTAATCATTATCCACATCAATATAATCAAGCAGAACGTAGGGTTTTACCTCCTCGAGAGGGCCCGAACCTGGGTAAATATTGTCTCCCCTTTTCTCCAGCAATCCATTGATCCAAGGTTCGCAGTTCACGAGCCCCTACCCGAGATCAGTCGGTTTTAACACCGACATTGGTGCTTTCATTGAGAGTTCCGTTGTTGGATCGCCAGAAAGATCGATGGCTCGCCTGATCATCATCGATCGAATCAGCAACGAGGGCATCTTCACTCCCAAACAGGTCCTCACGCTCGGCAGCGTCACGCTGTGCGCGGACCCAACTGCCCTTCCCAGTTAGATTGGAGGCTTCGTCCCCAGTCGGCAAATAAGGTTTGGAGATCTCGAATTCTCCGCCGACTCCTAGGGCAATATGTTCCCCGCCAAAATCACGGCCTCGACCAATGAACCTAAAAACCCCGAAGCCTTGACTCCAGGTCTCTTGTCCGGCCACGGCATCAGTTCCCTCTTTATTGAAAAGTCAGCTTTGAGCTCGGACCCGACCGCTATGCCCGGACAACAACGAACGACCATTGCTGAACATGCATCCCTCGCAGAAGCCACTTAGGTCAACTCCAAAAATCACCAATAGATCGATCAGGACAGTCTCTCGATGTTAAAAGAGATGCTCGACCAGATCGAATCGCTTCAAATCTTAGATAGCCGGAGCCCAACCTATGCATAGATCGGCTCACAAGCGGATTATGATAAATTTTATGGCCCACCCACCACCCATATGGTAGCCACCATCAAAGACTTAACCGATGCGTTGGACTACGCCTGCGAGGAGCTCGAGGACATGGATGACGAGGCCGACGACCCCACCCCCGTAAACACGGGGCGGTGGACTGCAACGTCCACCTACGACGTCTACATGGTAGACACGCCCGGTGACACGGGCGACGTTACACCCAAAGAAAATGACAATAAGTCCAAGGAGGAGCCCTCAAAGAGCCGAAGGCCGCGTAAGCGTGCCAAGGCAAATAAGGGAAGGGCCTCCATAAAAGCTACAGGGGAAAACATAACCCCAGAGGACCACGACAACCACAAAGCTCCCGATCAACAACTAGAGGACCCGGACAAACTCGAAAGCCGAAACGATCCCGACGACCTCAATTATTCATTCGACGACGATTAGCTCCCCCTTGTCAACGATGAAAAGGGCTTAGATGCCAAAGACCTCGTAATTCTCGAGGACCTTAAAGGTTAGGAACAGTTATGGCAGTGACTTATAGCTACCGCTCAGAGCTTAAAAGCGAAACAACCGGAGCTCCAGGCCGAACAAGACACCATTAACAGGAGGTGGACCAAAATTCTGGCCGCCAAAGAAGGATATGACACCGAGTGGCCGGATCAAAAGAAAAGCTACCCGCGCCGGCACCTGCTGCCTCAGTTCGACGATGAGGCCCCAGAGCTCGCGTCCCGAGGCGCATGGACTACAACCAGCCTGATCGCCCGCTCTGAGGGCGTGACACAGTGGACGGAGAGGTCGAGTATAGACCTGAGCCTCCCCACAAAAAAGGCAAAGAACATGTGCACCCTAGGGATAGGCATGACCTACGATACGACTTGGACATTGGAACAGGTCGCATCAGATCCATCTACGGATCTAGGAGGTACTCCCCCACTCGATGGGACGGAGAACCACCTTGGGTAGCCTACAACAATAGAGGTCGAGAACCATATCGGCCTCAACCCAGAGCTGAGCTTGGGCACAATATAGCCCAGATCAGAGGCGCCGCTCACCCACTGTGCGTCATGGATGAGGTCATGCATCACCAATTCCCGGAACGGTTTAGACCCATGAACATAGAACAATACAACGGGACGACAGACCCTGTCGTGTGGATAGAAGATTTCCTTCTCCACATCCATATGGCCACGGGAGACGATCTCTGATACGTCTCAAACGTATCTATAATTTTCGATGGTTTCATGATGTTATCTTGTCATCTTTGGATGTTTTATGTACCTATTATATCTTTTTTTGGGACTAACTTACTGATTCAGTGCCAAGTGCCAGTTCCTGTTTTTTCTGTGTTTTTGGCTCTTTTCACATCTGATTTTGGAACGGAGTCCAAGCGGAATAAAATCCCCGAAATGATTTTTTCCCGAACGAAAGAAAATCAGGGGGCCTGTGGACCAAGCCAGGAGGGCTCCTGGAAGCCCACAAGCCCCCACTCCGCCACCAGGGGGAGGCGGCGGTGGCAGGGCTTGTGGCCTCCCTGGCCGCCCCCTGACCTAGATCCTTGGCCTATATATTCCCTAAAATACAACAAAAAATGAGGGGATCGACGAAAATACTTTTCCGCCGCCGCAAGCTTCCGTTTCCGTGAGATCTCATCTGGAGACCCTTCCCGGTGCCCTGCCGGAGGGGACTTTGGAGTTGGAGGGCTTCTTCATCATCATCATCGTCCCTCCAATGACTCGTGAGTAGTTGACTTCAGACCTACGGGTCCATAGTTAGTAGCTAGATGGCTTCTTCTCTCTCTTGGATCTTCAATATAAAGTTCTCCATGATCTTCATGGAGATCTATCCGATGTAATCTTCTTTGGCGGTGTGTTTGTCAAGATCCGATGAATTGTGGATTTGTGATCAGATTATCTATGATATATATTTGAGTCTTTGCTGATTTCTTATATGCATGATTTGATATCCTTGTAAGTCTCTCCGAGTCTTGGGTTTTGTTTGGCCAATTAGATCTATGATTCTTGCAATGGGAGAAGTGCTTGGTTTTGGGTTCTACCATGTGGTGACCTTTCCCAATGACAGTAGGGGCAGCAAGGCACACATTAAGTAGTTGCCATCAAGGGTAACAAGGTGGGCTCTGTCGTTGATATGAGATTGTCCATCTACATCATGTCATCTTGCTTAAAGCATTACTCTGTTCTTTTGGACTTAATACACTAGATGCATGCTGGATAGCGGTCGACGTGTGGAGTAATAGTAGTAGATGCAGACAGTATCGGTCTACTTGTTTTGGACGTGATGCCTATAGATATAATCATTGCCATAGATACCGTCATGACTTTGCGCGTTTCTATCAATTGCTCGACAGTAATTTGTTCACCCGCCGTCTACTTGCTTTCATGAGAGAAGCCACTAGTAAACACTACGGCCCCCGGGTCTATTCACATCTATCGTTTACACCTCCGCTTTTACTTTGCTTTGTTACGTTGTTGCTTTCAGTTCTCACTTGGCGAACAATCTATAAGGGATTGACAACCCCTTCATAGCGTTGGGAGCAGGTTTTTTGTGTTTGTGCAGGATCTTGTGATACTCCTCCACTGGATTGATACCTTGGTTCTCAAACTGAGGGAAATACTTACCACCGCTGTGCTACATCATCCTTTCCGCTTCGAGGGAACACGAACGCAAGGCTCCAAGGCCATGGGGGAAATCCTTTGCATATTTGCCTAGGAAGTCCCTTAAGGCGTAGTCGCAGCAGAAGGATTCTTGGTGCCGTCGACACGACTATTCCTGGCGCCGTTGCGAGGGAAGCACAACTGACATCAATCTCCACGCCATAAAATACTTACCCTAAAGCTAAAAGGACCGGCACGACACTGGCTAAACAACTTACCCGAAGACTCCATCGGGAGCTGGGAAGAGCTCGAGGAGGCGTTCGTGTCTAACTTCTATGGAAACTTATGTTCGGTCGCCGGATTCATCTGACGTGAGCAACGTCATTCAAAAGGCGGGTGAATTGGCCACAGAATTATGGAATTGGTTCCTAACCAGGAAGAAGCAAATCGTGGACTGTTCGGATGCCAAGGAAATAGCCTATTTGAGACACAACATCCGGGATGAATGGCTCGCTCGCCAACTCGGCCAGGATAGGCCGAGAACAATGCCCGTCGTCACTTCCCTCATCACCCGGTTTTGCGTTGGCGAAGATAATTGTCTAGCTTGATGCGGCCACAATGCGGACGACCCCGGAACCTCTGAAGTTCGGGACGGAAATGGAAAGCCAAGAAAAAACAAGAACAAATGCCGCCATCATAATGGTGATGCCGATGACACAACAGTAAATGCTCGATTCCACGGCTCAAAACCTGGAGAGGAGAAGAAACCCTTTAAATGGAACAGGGACAAACCAACTCCATTGGACACAATTATGGAACGGCCCTGCCAGATCCATGGCACCCAAGACAAGCCCGCCACTCTCACCAACCGTAACTGTTGGGTGTTCAAATAGGCCGGCAACCTAGCCACCAAGGAACAGAGCAGAGGCCCACGAAATGAAGACGACAAGGAGCCCCCCAACACGAACACTGGGGGACCAAAAACAATTCCCTTCCGAGGTCAAAACTATGAACATGATTTACGTCACTCACATGCCAAAAAAGGAGATGAATCAAGCCCTTCGGGAGATATACGCCGTAGAGCTCGTAGCCCCGAAATAAAATCCATGGTCGTCTTGCCCGATCACCTTCGACCACACGGATCATCCGAGTTGCCCTCGTCCTAGATCCCATTATAGATGGGTACCACCTCACTAGAGTCCTTATGGACGGAGGAAGTAGCCTTAACCTGATTTACTCAGATATGGTCAAAAAGATGGGCATAGACCCATCAAGAATCAAACCAAGTAGCACTACCTTTAAAGGAGTGATTCCAGACGTCGAAGCCCGCTGCTCTGGTACGGTAACACTAGAGGTTGTGTTCGGCTCACCCGACAACTTCCGCATCGAAGACTTGATCTTCGACATCATCCCCTTTCGCAGCAGATACAACTCACTGCTCGGCCGCACAGCTTTCGCCTGCTTCAACGATGTGCTTCACTATGCCTACATGAAGCTCAAAATGCCTGGATCCAAGGGAGTTATCACCGTCAACGGCAATACAGAGCGCTCTCTTCGGACCGAGGAACACACAGTCGCCCTGGTAGTTGAACGCCAACACAACAGCGAAGCATCAAGCCACAAGCCGTAACCAAGGCGCGACAAGCACGCAAGCGAGCCCGAGTTCAATCAGATCCGCTAGAGACTTCTTCGGCTCCAAGTAAATAGGGATACGCCTCCCACGGCACGGCCGAACACCTTCGAAGTATGTCCTGCATTGACACAATTTCATTCTAAAAATACCATGGGCAGCCATGGGAGCCAACCACTAAGGATCATGTGTTCGTCTCGACCGAGCTATGGTCCAAACATCTTTACGGACAAAAATGGGACATCATGAAGAATTTCCCATGCGTCAAGCTCATCCACGTCATCAGAAACTTCTGAAGACCCTCTATTCAAGGTTCGTCTTCTGACAGAAACTTCCTCTAAAGGATATTACCCCCACCTCTAAAAAGAATAATAGAAATAGTGCGGTCGAAAACAGGGCGGGCGTCAAGCCACCCATGGAAGGCCATAGAGAAAATGTTGCTTTAAAAATATGTCGCTCAAAAAACAATAGTTACTTGTAACAGCTGCCTTGGTGCCACGAGTTATAAAAAATCCTCTCACACATTATTTATATACTCTTTTACACTATCTTTGCATGCACATGTTTCATACTCACCAGTGTTGACAGGTCAAATTTATTTTACACATGCTAAGTGCGATCGGCCAATAGACTGGGGCTTGGATGATAATACCGCCCCGAGCACTACCCCGTCACTACTTTCTAAATGTACGGTTTCTTGGATTTTTCTTTATATGCATCGGTTTTGAATTATGTCTTGGGTCTATAGTTGGGTTGCCCCGCTCCTGTGCTTACCCCCTTACGTTCCGCTAGTTCGGCTAAAGGGGTAAAGGGAGACCACTGTGATTGTATTACCGGCTAGTCTGGCTAAAAATACCTCAGTGGAGAAAGCTGAAAACTGACCGTCATAATAGGCAAGAACTGGTTTGCAACCCGAGCTTAAATACAAAAACCGATGGAGGTTATTCCGTGTTATACGGGGGGGGGTCACACCTTTGTTAGCCGTGTGGTAGCTATTTTGAAATTTGGTTTATCCGATTACCACAAGAAGTCGGGGGCTTACGATCAGCCCTCAAATTAAAACTCCTAAGGCTAAGTGAAAGTGATAAAGCCACATAGTACGATTGCCTTGTTTCCTTCACACACTACCACCTTCGGGCACCGAGACATCGGCTAAGGGTAATAGTGCGGACGTTGAAACACCTGATGACGAGTTGATGGATATACTTCTCGCCCCTCGTTGGTTACCCCAAGTGGAAGGTGGAGATGTAGCGAGCAGCAAATTTCCCTTACACGGGGATTGTAAGGTTTATCGAACCAGGAGGACTCCGAGGATCAAAAAGTAGGTGTCGCTGCTCTGGCGCTAGTAGAAGACGTGGACCTGCACACACAACAAATAACTTTGCTCCCAACGAGTTCAGAGAGGCTGTCAATATCTCCGGCCTTGTAGTTTGCAAAGGATCAAGACACAAGCGAGAATAGTGATGGTGATTGCAACAGAAAAGTAAATGAAAGAAGTAAATGGTGGAGGTGTAAGCAATGGTGGTAATATGGACCGGAGTCACATGATGTTTACTAGTGATGTCTCTCTCCCAAAAGACGATAAACAACTATGTTGGATAAACAAATTACAGTTGGGCAATTGACAAAATTATAAACGCACAGCAATGCTAATCATGTTATAAGAAAGTTAGAGGCTCAAAAGTAATGGGCAGTACGCCAAGACAAGTAGACTGTTTATCCATCAGCATCTACTTACTAATCATCCACCTTGAGATATCTATCCAGAACATCTCGTTGGTATTAAGTTGCGAGCCCCACCCAAAGTGTAAACTCAAAGCAACAGACTACTGCATTAACGAACTTTGCGTAAGGTGAACAATCCTTGCAACCGCGGTCACAAGCACCATTGTTTTCTCCCTGGTGGCAACAACTCACCCCTAATCTCATGTTTCTGTCACTCAAGCTAGACATCACGGGGCATGAACCCACAATCATGCATAACGCTCCCACTTGGAGTTACAATCTACTACTCGACCAAAGCAATAAAAAGCAACGAAGAAGATGCATGAATTACCTAAAAACATAATATAATAGGAGAACCAAATATATAACTCATCACAATCTGAACATGATCTCATAATCCATAGGATCCCAACAAACCAAGCATAGCAATAGTACGAAAATTACATAGATGCCTTGATCATGTAGGGAAACTCACAAGGGCTAAACATTGAAGCACAAGATTGGAGAGAAGACATCACATAGCTACTGGTCATGGACTCATGGTCCAAGGAGGACTACTCACGGCACGTCCGGGAAGCATCCATGGTGGTGGAGAAGCTCCCGAAGGTCAATTTTCCCTCCAGCAGGGTGCCGGGAAGAGGTCTCCTGACGCTCCCGATCTCGGAAGCGCTGCGCTGGTGGAACGATGCAGAAATTCATGATTCTGGATATCACAGAAGGGTTTCCTCTCAGAGAGGTGAATATAGGCTGAAGGAGGGCACCAGAGGAGGTGGGCCCCACCCAGGCGACCTGTGGGCGCGACCAGGGGCCAGGCCGCGCAGGGAGGCCGCCTGGGCAGGCCCTGACTCTCCTCTGGCCCACATTTGGTGCTCTCGAAGCTTCCGCCACGCTGATTTTTATATATTTTTCTCGGGATTTTTGGGACTCTGGAAATTTGGGTAAAAGTCCCTGCAAAAAAGACATCAGCGGACAGAAACTGACACTAGGTGCATTGAGTTAGTAGGTTAGTCCAAATATGTGTAAAAATATATAAAAGTGTAGCAAGACATATAACAATGTCAACCAAAAGATCATAGAACAAACAGAAATTATAGATACGTTTGGGACGTATCAACACCCCAAGTAGTTTCTACATGGGGGCTGAAGCCGACGACTCGTAACTTTTAGATTGAACGACCAAATTCAGGAATCAAAATAATACAAAGTGCATCCCACTCAAGACTAGCATTATAAAAATAAATTTTTCGGACTCACATGACAATACATTCACTCAAAGATTACATCTTTTAAGGACTAAGATTCTATAATCAGAGCACCCCTCATTGCTGAGGGAAAATACAGCTCGGGACATCTGTGCTCCTTTCCGGTAGGCGGAGGGGAAGTTGCCATCGTAAGGGGCTTTACCCTCGGCCAATGCATCATGGTTCTCGCAAAGGCCATTCGAGCTCCTTCTATGCAGAAGGAGCGCTTCACGACCTCGATTCGGGCACGGAATTGGCCAACTTCTGCACCAAGCTGAAGTAGTTGCTCGACATAGGATCGATAGGACACAACTGGACACGTAGATCCTTCATGGCCGGCTCTGCCATCCTATGCATCTCCATGAGTTGTTTCATATGATAGCTCACACTAGGGTTAGACTCACGAGTCTGAAATTGAGCCCAGAAAAGCCCCCGCTCGACATCCCCGTCATGGGCCGCGTAGTGCTTGGCCGCTTCTGCCACACTCCATGGGAGAGCCGTGAAGGTGCCTGAGGAACGCCATATCCGCGTAAGAAAGGCAAACTTGTTTCCACCAAAGGCACATTGCAATAAGTATGGCTTACCATTCGCCATCAGCTTGCCTTGGCGCACCTCTTCTTCAAAGAACCTCTAGTCCACCCGCTCTAATTTGAGCTCCGCGGACAGCTTGGAGAGCTCGGTCATGTGTTCCTGGGATTTATGCTCCAAGGCTTCACACTTAGAGCTCGCCTCTTGAAGCTCCTGTTGAATCTCTGCCACCCTCACCTCATGCTTGCTACTATCGACCTTGAGGGTGTTCAGCTTGGCATCTACCTGTTCGGCCGCCACCTTGTGAGGAGCGGCCTCCTGCTTGGCCTTATCTAATTCGACCTTGAGCTTTTCGAATTCTTGGTCTTGGGTTGCTGACCAAATCAAAATCACGGGGTCACACACTAAAGCCAGGACGATCCTTCTCTACTAAGGACAATAAGAATTTTTACAACACACATTGAAACTTACCGTGCCTTTCGTCGAGCCGACTATTTATACGACCGAGTTCTTCGTCAGAAACTTTGAATTTCTGGTTCAGCAGCCGAGGACGAGGCACGCGTGTGACATCCTCAGCTTTTGCTACAGTAATGCATGTAATTAAGCGACAGTGATCCTGCCCTAATGATGCCACGTCACCGTGAATTATATCAATGATCTCATGTTAGTTGAAACCGAATCAAAATTCAAAACTTAAAGATAAAGTTGAACGAGAAAAGGTTTCGGTTGTTAAAATAAAAATGTCAAGGGAGTTATAAAAATTACCTAGCGAATTATAAATGTAAATCGGGCACTTTTAAAATTATTGGTAATCCCTATATATTTTAGAAGAGAAGCTTTATGTAAAATAAATAAAGGAAATAATAAAAGTATATAGTAAATAAAAATAAATAATCAAAAAAGATTTTTTTTTAAAGTCCCTGGCCCAATTGGGCCAAAATTGGCCCAGCCGGCCACCCCCATTCGGCCCACCTAGTGGGTGGGCGTATAAAGCCCCCCCCCCACGAGGCAAACTCTAGCTGGTCTCGTGCGCCTCTCCCTCCCTCCTGGAGCCGCCGCCACTCCCACCCCTCGTCGCCCCCACCCCCGTGGCGATCGAGACCATCTCCCTCGCTCGCTAAGTCCCTCTCTCCCTCTCGGTCTCTCCCACCATCGAGCGCTCCTCCTCCCCAGATCGAATCCCTCCGTGCCACCTCATGAGACCGCTCCCCCCTGGCGAGCGCACCACAGCCCCATCCCTCCTCTCGGTCAACCTCCCCGCCGAGAGCCCCACCATCCCACATCCCGGCGGCCGAGCCCCTCACCCCGCGCCGACCTTCCTCCCCCCACGCACTCGCCGGCCAGCCCCTCCCTGGCCTAATCCACCTCGCCCCTCACCCCGTCGTCCCTCCCGCCGGCGACCCCCACCTCCAATGCCGGCCCCTCACCCCCTTGGCACCGAGCTCCACCACCACCAGTGACCCATCACCGGCGGCCCCTTCCTCCGGCGGCCGCCTCGCCTCCTTCGGGCTGGATTCGGACGGTCCCGCCCCCCCCCCCCCACATCACCGGAGCTCCACCGCCGTCCACCACCACCACCGGAAGCTCCTTCCCGCCGGTCAACCTCTACACCGAGCCTCTGCTTCCCCGTCAACGCCGGTGAGCCATTTTGTCGGGCTCCTCCCACCCCTACCTTCCTTTCTTCATCCCGGTTCCGTTCCAGCGGTCGCCGCCGTGTTCCGACGTCGTTGTGCTCCGGTAGGAGATGGTGGAGTTGCCTCCTCCCTCTCTCTGTTGAGAGAGATGTCTGTGTTGAGACAGGGAGGTTGGAGATGAGAAGTTAGAAAAGAAAAATAAGAATGTATTAAAAGCGTGTGTGTATTATGTATGAAATACGTATGTATGTATTAATGTATGTATGTATGTATTGCGTATATATGCATGTACGAAAGAAAAAAGAAAATACATTATGTTATGTATGGTTGCAAATATGTGTGTGTAAATTGTGGTGTGGCCAAACCCCCACTCCCACTTACAAGGAGGCCCCACACGTTGTTAAATAAAAATGATAATAAAAATAAAATAAAAAAATAAAAATATGTTTTGTTAGTAAATAAATAAATAAATAAATTATTTAATTAATTCGTTAATTAAATCACCCTCGATAACCACGACCGACTAGTTGTACTACAGAGATATCATCCCAAGTACTTCGCGAGGTGTCACCCTGGGTACCCGATAGCAGCTCTACAGCGTCGTACAACTAAGGGGGTGTAAGTGTTGTGTCGGATCTGGCTCGCCAATCAGGGATCGGGACTTAACATTAAAGCGGGGCAACTGTACTAAGGGTTCAGAGGGGATGACTGCTCCAGCTATACAAAACAGTTTAAAAGTATGGTATTGAAAGTAGCAGCTCATCAAAATTAGGCTATGCAACAGATATATGAGCTAACTACAACAGTAGCAAAATTCTAATGCAAGCATGAGGGAGAAGGAATAGGCGATATAGAATGATCAAGGGGCATGGGTTGCTTGCCTTGTTGCTCTGCGGCAAAGGGCTGATCGTCATAGGCGTAGTCGTAGCCGACAGCAGCATCAACGTCGGGGTCTACCGGAGAGAAGAGGGGGAAGAAACAATAAATAACAGCAACAGGTGCAACACGATGCAAGCCATGATAACACGCAGGTCCAAGCATGATCTAACGCAGTAACATCCGTCATAGGCAGATGATATTTTCCGGGTCTTTGGCTACTATCGGTCAGACGGAAAACGATGGAAAAGTTCCACATTTGCTATGCTAGGGATACGTGACAAACGAACGGATAGCATATACGGGGTCGTCTTGTTTTGCTGATCAACTTTCATGTTGAAAATATTTTCATGAGCTACGGTTTATTTTATATTAATTTTTAAGGTTTTATTAATATTTAAGAATTAAAAGCAGATTTAATTAATTCAAATAAATGCAATTATGACATCAGCATGATGTCATGGTGACATCAGCAGCCAACAAAGTTGACTGGTCAAACTGACCAGTGGGTTCCGTTGTCATAAGCATATTTATTATTAGTGTTAACTAAATATTAACCCGGTTAATTAAAAGGATGGAACCCATTTGTCATACGCTAATAGGATAATTTAATTATCTAATTAACAAGTTTAATTATTATTCTAATTACTCAGAATCATTATTAACTAATTAATTAATTAATTTGATAATTAATTATTTAATTGATTAAACTATTTATTAAATATATTATATTTATATTTATTTTCTTATATTTTTTTTCACTAGAGGGTTGTGTGGGCCTCCGTGTCAGTGGGAGTGGGGGGTTGGCCCCACATGTCAGTGGCCCACCGGCCACACACAACACACACACTCTCTACACCAAAACACACACATATACATTCGCATACACAACACATATATACCTATGCATACGTACATATAAATCTTCATGCATACATACATTTAATTTTCTTCCTTTTTTGTTTGTTCTTTCCTCTCTCTCTCTTAACTTACACGAGGTAACTACTCCTACTCCACCTCCTCCCCTCTCAACTTACATGAGAGGAAAACCACTAGGGCGAGGTGGAGTTCACTGAAGGCCGCGGTGCGGGGCGTCGGAACGGAGGATGAAGGAAGGGGTGTAGCTCACCGAGTCCTGTAGGTGTGCAACGTGGGCTCGAGGGGGGCTTGATGGAGATCGGCGTCGCCGTCGAGGAAGGCCGGTGGAGCAGTCCGGCGAGGTAGTAGGAGGCCGGCAGGGACAATCCGGTGGTGAAGGTGGTGAAGGGCCGGCGCGGGGGAGCTCCGGTGGTGGCGAATCATGTGTGGCCTCCAACGACGGTGAGGAGAGGTGGTGAGGGGGGGGCGGCGCCGGGGCCGACCGGTGGTGGTTGAAGGGAGGCGGTCGGAGGGCCAGCCGGCGGTGGGGCGGCGCGAGCCGGCCGCTGGTGGCCGCGGAGGCGGACGGTGGGAGCGCCGCCCGACAGCTGGGGAAAGATAGGGAGAGCGAGCGCGAGGGGAGAGGGGATCCAGCGAGGGGTGCTCGCTCTCGCTAGTGGGGGATCTGGCGCTGGGGTTGTGGGGCTTCGGTAGAGTGCCTTAGTGGGGGTGCCATACGAGGCGAGCGTGAGCGAGGTTCCAGGGAGCGAGGGGAATGAGGGGGGTTCGCGGGGGTCCGGGGAAGGAAGCGAGAGGCAGGGAGGATAGCGCTAGCGAGGGGAGCGCTGGCCTCGCTCGTGGGGAGAGAAACGGGCGAGCGAGGGGTGTTGGAGCGGGGTGAGGGAGTGGGGATGGGCTGAGAGGTCTAGGGTTTGGAGTGAGGGGGGTTTTATACCCCGGGAAAGTGGTGCGCTCGTTGGGTAGGTTTAGATGGGCCGGTTGGTCCAACTGGGGGGAGGTCTTTCTTTTTCTTTTTTTGTTTTATTTCTATTTTTTAATTTATAGTTGTTGTTTTCGAAAACGTACAACCCCAAATCAAGTTTTGTAAAACATGTGTCTTAGCCCAATAATTACAGTGAAATATCTACCACTGTCAGAAGTTGGTTTGCTAAATAAATGATTTCACTAAAATTTGATTTAACTCAATAACCATTAAATGGTGTTGTTCGGTTACTTTTTCAGAGTGTTAGAGTCACTTAAGTAATCCCGTAAATGTTGATTATAATTTTAGGATTGCCTCTGGATTATTTGTTATTTAATGAACATTTTCCCCTTAGTGTTTGAGCAACTTAATATTTCACATGCATTTGAATTTTAATTTGAAGTTGGAATTTGAAAGGATATATGATCCCAATGATGATTAAGCATTGTTAATCATGGTGACTTGGCATTATCAGGTGAGATTATTGTAGCTAACCAGTGGGGGTGTTAAACTACATCATGTCAATGTTCTTCAAGTATTACTGTGTTTTTACTTAATACTCTAATGCATGGTGCATAGCAATCTTTGGTGGAGTAATAGTAATAGGTGCAGGTAGGAGTCAGCCTATTTGCTTATGGACGTGATGCTATATACATATGATAATTGTGCTGAATATGACTTAACTATGGCTTTTCTATCAATTGCCCAATAGTAATTTGTTTATCCACCGTATGCTTATTTTCATGAGAGATGCCACTAGGGAAAACTATTGCCCCGGGGTCTATTCACTTATAAGTTTACAAACGCTACAATACCTTGATATTCTTATTTACTTGTTATTTTATTTTGCAATTTACAAGTATCTACTACCAACCACACTACTTACAAGCTTGCAAATAATGAGTCCAAGGGGATTGACAACCCTCTTGCGTGCGTTAGGTGCAAGCGTTTGCTCTTTTGTGTGTAGCCGCTAAAGATGGGGGTTGGTTGTTACTCCTATTGGTTCGATAAACCTTGGTTCTCTACTGAGGGAAATACTTACTTATATTGTGTTGCATCACCCGTTTCTCTTCACGGAAAACCCAACGCAGATCACAAGTATCAGGTAGTACCGCTCCAACGCTAGCATCGCGAGTGGCAACAGTAGTGTCGCTTTTAAGTGGTAGTACCGCCCACGCCCCCGGTAGTATTGTCTAAGACGACCAACTATGCCAAACTAGTTACAAAAGAAGGTTTATGCAATATATGAGGTTGTAGATGAGGGAAGGCTTGGGTTGGAGATAACCATCATATGGGAAGGGACACTCCAAGTTGAAAATGTCAAAAAAAGAAGGAAAACAAACTTGGAGGGACACAAAACACAAACAAGCTCTCATAAGGAAATACCTCACTAGGAGGGGGCGGTGGCGGCTTTGTGTCGTGACCAGCGATGGCGGCAACTGTGGTCGTCGTTGACCTTCCTGGAGGCATCGTTGCTTTGTTGTCGTACCCTTCCCGCGTGGATCCGGCCATCTCGGCCTTTTTGAGGAAAACCCTCGATCCGTGATCAGACGACGGCGGCACCTTGGTGTCGCATTCCCTCTTGAGGGCTTCGTCTTGGAAGCTCGGCATCGACAAGCCAGACCGGTGGATGACGGCGGTTGTGGCGACCAGGCTTCTGTGACAACGTTGATGATGAGAGCAATGTCGGCGACGTGACATTGATTGCGGTATTCGGCTCTTCTTCGACGTGTCTGTGTGTTTGTCTCTGTTTGTTTGTTGTTGTCAAGTCGAAGTTACTTCAATGGGCCCTTGTGCTATACGATGACTGGCTCTAGGTGAACCACTCGGGGATCTTTAGCAGCGCGAGCCGTGTCTGGTTTTGTCCTTCGTAACTCTTCATGATAGTCGGAGCTGCGCTGGCTGGTTGCAGATGGTTGAATTTTGGCACGGTTCTTCATACTTTTTCACGCGGCCTCTAGAGTATGTGTTGAGTCGACGATCGCCTACAGCAAAATCGAAGTCGTTTGCTCAGGATTTAGGGATGACGATGACGTCTCTACGGGAGGAGTGATGATGATAACGCCTATGTGGTGTCTCAATGAGGCCCTCATTGGTGGGGTGTGCGTGGGGTATCTTGTGTGTATGTTGCCGAACGGTTGTAATGGTTTTTGTCTGGTTTTCCATGATCAACTGGATAATGTATTTTCGTTTTTTTTTTCTAATTAACCGAGCATATCTTTTCTTTTTAATAAATGCAGGATAACTGCCAACCATCCATCTTCCGCAACAATCATCCACCAAATATATTTGCAGCCATCACACATTACATGGATAAAATCACTTGAAAAGAAAGAAAGAAAAATGTAAACACATGGATGCAAGTTAACCTTCCGCCAACAACATGCATGCATGTTTAAACCTTCCGCCAGCAACTGTACTGTACATGCTAAACCATTCTTGCACGCAGAGACCAATCAAGATTCTCAAGAGTCAAGACAGAGCTGTTGGGCGATCACATCCAGCTCGCGTGCACTCGTGCGCTAGCTTCCACTGTTTCCAGCGCAACAGTGGCTCGTTGCCTCGTACGAGTATTAGACTAGAAGGTGGGAGCGCATTCCGATTCCATCCGTCTGATTTTCTTTGAATCGAACGGAGGCACTTGGAAAAGGTTTTGCTATTTCAGAAACAGCATCCCGATCCAATCGTTGACATCGATACAAGTACCATAGAGGTTTTTGAAGACTGTATGTGCGGCTATAACTAACTGCCCACTAAAAATAGCCACTTCTTCTTTTTCCGTGATAAGTGCACCCCCTCATGACAGAAACCGATCCGTAAGCATACTACAGCATCGAGGTTTCACCGAATCAGCAGCAAAGTCACGATCATGCCCCAAACGCAGACACATACTACCGGATTAGCGATAGACGAAGATTTTGCAGTTATGCGGGCTGCATGCCATATCCGTTAACGAGACGCTTTCATTCATTCCCTGAACAACGAACTGCACCACCGAAAACGACCAGAGCTAGCAAAAGGCCAAAGCGTGAAAGCGGGTGTATCATTCCACACCCGGCCGGCTATCCGGTGGACGCGTGCATGCCATGCATGCGCTCGCCTAGGCGATGGAAAGTCATGCACGCATCGCGTCACCTCTGCAAACACCAATCTAAGTAGAGAGAGCCCATCCGAACAAGCCGACGTCTCTCCGCCGCTGAAAACGGGGTCTGATTACGCTTGGAACGGAGGCCTGTGTCCATTGCTGCGCAACTGCCTCGCTCGTCATCATCGTCCCTGTGATCCGCCGGGCGGCACGTACGTGAGAACGGGGCGCGCGTGGCGTGAACCTGAGACGCGGTGACCACCGGTGGCGGTGCACCGTTCGCGCTCTGCACGGCACGGCACGCGCGGCGGGCGGACAAGACGGTCTCGTACTCGTCGTACGCGCTCGATCAGAGGCGGCCGCGTGCGTGCGCGCGCGCTCTGCGGCCATCCACGTCCGTGCCGGATCCCCTGGGGTCAGTCAGAGCCAAGCGTGGCCCGTCCTCGCTGACACGGTGACACCTGTTGGTTCGCGCCGGTCGAGCGCCCATGCCCGCGCACGAGTGCGGTGTCAGGCCACGGAGGGACATGACCGTTGGATCTTGGATGATGGATAGGGCGGGGGTACGGTGCGGGCCATGCGGCACAGTGATATGGACCGTGAATTGGCACTTTTTGTTTAGATATATAGAGGGTAGCTAGGGCTTTGTGTTTGTGGCACCGAAAGTTGGTAGGTTCGGCAAGCACGAGAAGGTGCTGCCGTGCTGCTTGCTACTGGTACCGAACGAAACTTGGCTCCGGCTGGCCGGTAATCATCGTTGATTAAGGCCGGAGCTTCAGATGCTTAACCCGCCGCGTCCGTGGTGAACCGGTGAATTCAGCTAGCAAGTGGGCATTGTATGAATTATTACTTGCATGCAGAGACAGAGACACAGAGTAGCAGACAGTGCCCTGTTTGTTTGGATACTCTAACTCGATTAAACTTTAGAGTTATATTTTAATTCTAAACTAATCTTAAACTAATCTAATTAAAGAGGTGTTTGGATGCAAGGGTTAGATTGTCAATAAATACATTTTTTAATCATTTGACTCATTTATTCAGGATTTTATGTGGTAGAGGGAAAATTAACTTTTTTTAGATCTCATCTAACTCTAACCTAAATAAGCATCTCTTAGGTGGGTTAGATGCATCTAATCAATTCTAATCCTTCTATTTAAATGTTTCAGGATTAGTTCGGTCTAATCTAACCAACTTCAACTGTAACTCATGGATTCAAACAGGGCCAGTGATGAACCAGCTCAGCCGTGAAACACACTCGGCTCGAAGCTTGTTCCTTACCACTACTGTACTATTGTACTAGTATAATACTTCCTCCATCTCAAAATTCTTATCTTAGAATTATATATGTATGAATGTATCTAGTCACATCTTAGTATTTAGATACATCTATTTCTAGACAAACCTAAGACAAGAATTTTGAACGAAGGGAGTAATAAGTAAACCAAAACACACAAAAAACATTCAAAAAAGAGTAGAGGCTAGACGAGATCCCGAATCCGAGGAAAAACAAACAACGTGCGCCGACGCCGAGACCCGTGCTCCGTGTTGAAATTGGTAGTGGGCTTTAGGCCCATTAGAGAATTTCAGAAAAATCTCCAAAGGCCCATGTAGGTGGTAGCATGACAAGGTGGTGGGAAGTTTAGTCCCACCCCGCTAGTGGAGGAGAAGTTGGACCCCTTTATAAGGGTCTCTCTTCCACATGCTATTGGAGAGTGAGAAGAGAAGGTGACCTCGCGCACTCCTCCTCCGCCGCCCGCCTCGTCCCGACGCGACGCGGGTTGCAGGAATGAGCCGAGCCGAGCTCATACCTACACGCTTATTTTTGCCGGTCAGGAACGGAGAATACGTAACGGACAAGGCACGATCCGAGACGTCGGATCGTGGCTGTTACCGACTCGGACGTGGGCTTGGCCCACGTCTCTCCACCCAGCCGCCTTTATAAGCACGCGATCGCCTACCCTAGCCGTCACGAGAATCAGATCACATCTGCCTCACGCGTTCGTTCCTTGACTGCTGCTGCCGCGAGCGACTCCTTCCCGTTTACCGCGTACACGGTCGACGGGAGAGCAGGCCTCCGAAACCTCGCCTCTCCGGTTCCTGTACGGGAGAGGGGCGATTAGGTTTTTGGGGAGCAATCACGCGACTGCTCGCCTCCGTCCGTCTGCTTCGTCTACGTCTGCGTCGCCCTCGTCATCGCCATGTCTTCACCAAGCGAAGCTGACCGTCTCCGCGAGGAAGCCGAGAAGAAGGCGACAGAGGATACTGCCGCCGCCGCCGCTGTTGCTACGGCCAATTGGCCGATCGGAGGGTATGATGTGTTTGCCTCTCTCCTGTTTCTGTTTGCACTAGTAGTATTGCCTATATGTGTAGATGTTTCTGCTATATGCGTAGTACTTGCTAGTATACTCCGTGAACAGTATGTCGTGAACCTAGTCAATGCCATGTTAGTAATTATTTCATGGATTAATCTTCTCGGAAAATTTCCTATTTACTCAACAATCCAAAAACCTAATGTCTGTAGGAATTTTTCAAGTAATGGTTTTGCTGCTGCACTGAAACCGGATAAGTTTACCGGTACTTTTTTCAAGCGTTGGCAAACGAGAGCCACCTTATGGCTCACAGCTATGAACGTGTTCTGGGTAGCCGGTGTCACTCCTACGGAAACTATCACTCCTGAACAGGAGAAGATGTTTAAGGAGGCCACCGTCCTATTCCTTGGAGCAGTCATTAGCGTGATCGGAGATAAGCTGGTTGATGCATATTTACATATGCATGTTGCCAAGGACTTGTGGGAGGCGCTCGAATCTAAACTCGGGGCCACCGATGCTGGGAGTGAGATGTATGTTATGGAGCAGTTCCACGATTACAAGATGGTTGACAACCGTTCTGTATTGGAACAAGCTCATGAGATAATATGCATAGCTAAGGAACTTGAGGTTCTTAAGTGCAATTTGCCGGGCAAGTTTGTCGTGAGCTGTATAATTGCTAAGCTCCCTAATTCCTGGAGGAACTTTGCTACTACTCTGAAACATCAGAGGCGTGAGTTCTCAGTAGAGGACATCATCGGCCATCTGAGTGTTGAGCAGAACTCGAGAGCAAAGGACTCCAATGGAAAAGCGGTGGAAAGCTCTTCTGCTGCCAATATGGTACATCAGAGGAACTTCAATTCTCACAAGCCCAAGGGAAAGAATTCTGTCCAACAGAATACCGACTTCAAGAAGAAGGGAAAGAAGCCCTTCAAGAAGAATAAGAAAGGGAGATGGCTGCTATACTTGTGGTTCAGAGGAACATTGGGCGAACAAATGCCCAAACAAGTACAAGAAGCCGGCGCAGGACTCCAAGTCTGCCAACATGATTGTGGGCAACAATGAAAGTGGTGCATGTGGGTACGGTAATTTACTTACTGTATTTACAGTTTGTAAGTCCACCGATTGGTGGGTGGACACGGGTGCAAATATTCATGTGTGTGCTGACTTATCATTGTTCTCTTCTTATCAGGCCATCGGTCGCGGGTCCGTATTGATGGGGAATGGCGCGAGTGCTTCTGTTCTTGGTGTTGGCACGGTCAATCTGAAGTTTACTTCGGGAAGGATCGTGCAGCTGAAGAACGTGCAGCATGTCCCCGCCATCAAGAAGAATCTCGTTAGTGGCTCCCTTCTGTGTAGAGAAGGGTTTAAGTTGGTATTCGAGTCTAATAAAGTAGTAGTTACGAAATATGGACTTTTCGTTGGAAAAGGTTATGAATGCGGAGGTCTGTTCCGCCTTTCTCTTGCAGATTTTTGTAATAAAGTCGTGAACAATATTCATTCGAGTGTTAATGAATCTGAAGTTTGGCATTCACGTCTTTGTCACATAAGTTTCGGTGTTATGTCGCGGCTAGCAAAATTGAATTTAATCCCAACTTTCACTTTAGCCAAAGGTTCTAAGTGCCATTCGTGTGTGCAAGCAAAGCAACCTCGCAAGCCTCACAAGGCTGCAGAGGAGAGACACTTGGCACCATGAGAACCCATACATTCTGATCTTTGTGAGATGAATGGTGTGTTGACTAAAGGTGGAAAGAAATACTTCATGACATTGATAGATGATTCCACTAGATTTTGCTATGTGTATCTGTTAAATACTAAAGATGAGGCTCTACACTACTTTAAAATCTATAAGGAAGAAGTTGAGAATCAACTTGAAAAGAAAATTAAACGAGTCCGGTCTGATCGTGGTGGAGAGTACTTCTCAAACGAATTTGATTCATTTTGTGCGGAACACGACATTATTCATGAGAGGATGCCTCCCTGTTCACCTCAGTCAAACGGGGTTGCCGAGCGGAAAAACCGTACTCTAACTGATTTGGTTAACGCCATGTTAGATACATCGGGTTTATCCAAGGCATGGTGGGGGGAGGCTATATTGACCGCGTGTCATGTCCTGAATAAAGTTCCTACAAAAGATAATGAGGTCACTCCCTACGAGGAGTGGTCGAAGAGAAGGACGACGCTCTCGTACTTACGTACTTGGGGCTGCTTGGCGAAAGTCAATGTACCGATCCCCAAGAAGCGTAAGCTTGGACCAAAGACTGTGGACTGCGTTAATTTGGGATACGCTAAGAATAGCGTAGGCTATAGATTTCTAGTAGTGAAATCTGAGGTACCTGACGTGAAGGTCGGTACAATAATGGAGTCGAGGGATGCTACATTCTTTGAGGATATATTTCCCATGAGAGATATGCAAAGCACTTTCAGACAGGAATCTGAGATAACTCCTAAGCCTGCCATTCCTATGGAATACTATGAACAAACACATGATGAAAATCCTGAGGAGGATGACGAGGAAGCCCGTGGTAGGGGCAAGAGACAAAGGACTGCAAAGACCTTTGGTGATGATTTCTTCGTATACCTCGTGGATGATAATCCCACTTCTATTTCAGAAGCGTATGCTTCTCCAGATGCTGATTACTGGAAAGCTGCGGTCCGTAGCGAGATGGATTCCATCATGGCTAACGGGACATGGGAAATCACTGATCGTCCCTATGGTTGCAAACCATTGGGATGCAAGTGGGTGTTCAAAAAGAAGCTTAGGCCCGATGGTACGATTGAAAAGTACAAGGCTAGGCTTGTGGCCAAGGGCTATGCCCAGAAAGAGGAAGAAGATTTCTTTGATACTTATTCACCTGTGGCTAGACTGACCACCATTCGAGTACTACTCTCATTGGCGGCCTCTCATGGTCTTCTCGTTCATCAAATGGACGTTAAGACGGCTTTCCTGAATGGAGAGTTAAATGAGGAAATCTATATGCAACAGCCATATGGCTTTGTGATAGAAGGTCAGGAAGGAAAGGTGTGTAAGTTGCTGATATATTTATATGGTCTGAGACAAGCACCTAAGCAATGGCATGAGAAGTTTAATACAACTCTGACATCTGTTGGCTTCGTTGTTAATGAAGCTGACAAATGTGTATACTATCGCCATGGTGGGGGCGAAGGAGTTATATTGTGCTTGTATGTTGATGACATACTGATATTTGGAACCAACCTCAAAGTAATTGAAGAGGTTAAGTCTTTTCTGTCTCAAAACTTTGAGATGAAGGACCTTGGGGTGGCTGATGTTATCTTGAACATCAAGCTGTTGAGAGATGATGAGGGTGGGATTACACTTCTGCAATCCCACTATGTTGATAAGATTTTGAGTCGCTTTGGATATTCAGACTGCAAAATTTGTCAAACATCATATGATCCTAGTGTGCTTATTCGAAAGTTTAAAGGCACAACTATAGATCAATTGAGATTCTCTCAAATTATCAGTTCACTTATGTACCTAGCTAGCGCAACGAGGCCTGACATCGCGTTTGCCGTGAGTAAACTTAGCCGGTTTGTTGCAAACCCGGGAGATGTTCATTGGCGTGCTGTTGAAAGAATTATGCGCTACTTCAAAGGTACTGTCAACCACGGGCTTCGCTATACGGGATTCCCATCGGTACTTGAAGGGTATAGTGATGCGAATTGGATCTCTGATGCTGATGAGATGAAGGCCACTACTGGGTATATGTTTACTCTTGGGGGTGGTGCTATTTCCTGGAAGTCTTGCAAGCAAACGATCTTAACAAGATCGACAATGGAAGCAGAATTAACAACATTAGACACATCTGGTGTCGAAGCAGAATTTCTTCGAGATCTTTTGATGGACTTAACTGTGGTTGAGAAGCCGGATCCGGCTATCCTTATGAACATCGATAATCAGATGGTTATTGTTAAAGTGAAGAGTTCAAAGGACAATATGAAGTCCAACAAACATATAAGAATGAGATTGAAGTCTGTCAGACGTTTGAGAAACTCCGGAGTGATAGCGTTGGATTATATCCAAACGGCTAAGAATCTGGCAGATCCCTTTACTAAAGGGCTATCACGTGTTGTGATAGATAGTGCATCGAGGGAGATGGGTATGAGACCCACATGAGTTGCCATGGTAGTAACCCAACCTATATGATCGGAGATCCCGTGAAGTAGGACCTGGGAAAACAAGCCAGTGGTGAACTGAGGAGAGTAACTTTACTAACCCACTCCGTTGGAGATGCAATACTCTTGGATACTGTATGGTAGGATGACTATTGTCTTAATGTGTTCTAAAGCTTATATGTAAGCAAGATGTTGTCCTACAGAGCGATCTTTAGAGGAACACACCTATATGAGCTTGACTGCTGGTCACAGTCTATGAGATTTGGGTGATCTCTAGTAAACTCATGAATAGGCTAGGAGTGTGACTAATATGCTCCACCCGAGGGGTCACCTTCGGTAGTCTAGTACTAGTAAGACTGGTGGTGAAGCTTCTTTACGCCAAACTGACAATTCAAGGCATAGTCCATTGTTCAGTTGTAAAGGGGTGTAGCTATTTGTTCTAGGTGAAGCTCAACCTTAACAGGTCTTCACTGAAATGCTGGTATATTAAAACAGTGATTGGAACGAGGAAACACGATGTGCCCTTGAGATCTGGTGGGGGATTGTTAAAATTGGTAGTGGGCTCTAGGCCCATTAGAGAATTTCAGAAAAATCTCCAAGGGCCCATGTAGGTGGTAGCATGACAAGGTGGTGGGAAGTTTAGTCCCACCCCGCTAGTGGAGGAGAAGTTGGACCCCTTTATAAGGGTCTCTCTTCCACATGCTATTGGAGAGTGAGAAGAGAAGGTGCCCTCGCGCACTCCTCCTCCGCCGCCCGCCTCGTCCCGACGCGACGCGGGTTGCGGGAATGAGCCGAGCTCATACCTACGCGCTTATTTTTGCCGGTCAGGAACGGAGAAGCCGTCACGAGAATCAGATCACATCTGCCTCACGCGTTCGTTCCTTGGATGCTGCTGCCGCCGGCGACTCCGTCCCGTTTACCGCGTACACGGTCGACGGGAGAGCAGGCCTCCGAAACCTCGCCTCTCCGGTTCCTGTACGGGAGAGGGGCGATTAGGTTTTTGGGGAGCGATCACGCGACTGCTCGCCTCCGTCCGCGTCGCCCTCGTCATCGCCATGTCTTCACCAAGCGAAGCTGACCGTCTCCGCGAGGAAGCCGAGAAGAAGACGGCAGAGGATACTGCCGCCGCTGCCGCTGTTGCTACGGCCAATTGGCCGATCGGAGGGTATGATGTGTTTGCCTCTCTCCTGTTTCTGTTTGCACTAGTAGTATTGCCTATATGTGTAGATGTTTCTGCTATATGCGTAGTACTTGCTAGTATACTCCGTGAACAGTATGTCATGAACCTAGTCAATGCCATGTTAGTAATTATTTCATGGATTAATCTGCTCGGAAAATTGCCTATTTACTCAACATAATACTTCCTCCATCTCAAAATTCTTATCTTAGAATTATATATGTATGAATGTATCTAGTCACATCTTAGTATTTAGATACATCCATTTCTAGACAAAACTAAGACAGGAATTTTGGACGAAGAAAGTAATAAGTAAACCAAAACAATTTTTTTTTTTCAAAAAAGAGTAGAGGCTAGACGAGATCCCGAATCCGAGGAAAAACAAACAAGGTGCGCCGACGCCGAGACCCGTGCTCCGTGTCCTGCACACAGGATACGGTGACGCCATCAATTCCTGCCGAAAACTTTACCGCGCGTACTCTCTGCGGTACGGTAAAAAAAAGGAAGCTAATTAATCCGCCAACGGGGTCTCTGCTCGCGTAATCCTCAACGCTGCTCCCACACTCCCTCTCCCACTCATTGCTCCCCATCCGCGGCAGGCAGGAGAATGCGGAGCGAGGCGGCGGCCGGCGGCGGCGGCGGCATTGCGGCCGGCCCTCCGGCGCCCGCGCTGCTCTGCTCCGACCTCAAGCCCTTCCTCGCTGCGCTCACCATGCTCACGCTCCTCGCCGCCGCCTGGCAGCTCCGCCCCTACCACTCCCTGCTCGCCTCCCCGTTCTCCCTCTGCCCGGACCCGCCCCCCTCGCTCGCCGTCTTCGGCAAGGCCTCCAGCTCCGGCTCCAACGCCTCCTCGTCGTCGAAGCAGGCGCAGGCGCGGCCCAAGCCCAGCGACCCGAACAGGCGGGAGTTCCGCGCGGTGGGCAGCGCGGCGGCGCTGTTCGTGCAGATGGGCGCGTACCGCGGCGGGCCCTACACCTTCGCCGTCGTCGGGCTCGCGTCCAAGCCGGTCCACGTCTACGGCAAGCCCTGGTTCCGCTGCGAGTGGGTGCCCAACGACGGCGGCGCCAACGCCTCCGCCTCATCGGCGCGGCCGATGCGCGCGGCCAACACGTACCACATGCTCCCGGACTGGGGCTACGGCCGGGTGTACACCGTCGTGGTGGTGAACTGCACCTTCTCGTCGGCGCCCAACGCCGACAATGCCGGGGGCAGGCTCGTGCTCAACGCCTACTACGGGCCGTCCCCGGCGCGGTACGAGCGGATCGAGGCACTGGAGGAGGCGCCGGGGGGCTACGACGAGGCGGCGTTCCGGCCGCCGCACCGGTACGACTACCTCTACTGCGGCTCGTCGCTGTACGGGGACCTCAGCGCGGCGCGGGTGCGGGAGTGGATGGCGTACCACGCGCGCTTCTTCGGCGCGCGCTCGCACTTCGTGTTCCACGACGCCGGCGGCGTCGGCCCCGCGGTGCGCGCGGCGCTCGAGCCATGGGTGCGCGCCGGCCGCGCCACGCTGCAGGACGTGCGCGCCCAGGCCGACTACGACGGCTGGTACCACAACCAGTTCCTCGTCGTCAACGACTGCCTCCACCGGTACCGGCACGCAGCCAGGTGGACCTTCTTCTTCGACGTCGACGAGTACATCTTCCTGCCCGACGGCCGGACGCTCGACGGCGTGCTCGCCGAGCTAGACCCCTACACGCAGTTCACCATCGAGCAGAACCCAATGTCGAGCAGGTTGTGCGCGCGGGGCGCCAACGATTCCATGGCCGACTACTCCAAGTAGGTGACCGTTTCCTGCACAGAATTTGATTAGTTCAGTGGAAATGTTACTCCTTTTACGCAAACCATTGCTGCATCGTTTGTATTTGGCATGTTGATGCGACCTTTTGAACAGGAATTACCCAATAAGGAACCTTCATGTGTCATTTTCCATTGACACCCTAATCTAAGATCACTGGAGCCGGACATTTCATTTTTGTGCCATGTTTTCATTTTCAGTTGCTCTAAGAACAGTTCAGTTGTACTAGTAATTTAAGTGTACTTCTGGTGATGCAGTGTCTGAATCCTGCCATGTCCTACATCCAGTCTTACCTGTATTACTTCTGTTACATTTGTCGATGCATGGTGTATCTGAAAGACTCACTCCTCTTACTGAACATTTTTGCAGACAATGGGGTTTTGAGAAGCTGGTGTTCCGGAATTCGATCACCGGGGTGAGGCGCGACAGGAAGTACGCGATCCAGGCCAAGAACGCATACGCCACGGGCGTACACATGTCCGAGAACGTGATCGGCAACACCACTCACAAGACGGAGCACCTCATCCGGTACTACCACTACCACAATACCATCAATGTTCCCGGCGAGTTATGCCGCGAGATTGTGCCCGTGCCGCCCAAAGGTGGCCTGACGTGGTCGGAGAAGACGCCCTGGTACTACGACGACAGCATGAAGCTCGTCGCAAACGCGGTGCGGGAGTTCGAGAAGCGAAACATTGGCAATGTGCGTGTGTGAATATGGCATGACAAAACATCAGAGAACGGACTGGTGTATAGCATTGCTGTTGGCCGTCCATGAAGCTTGGCAGGGGTATCCCTCATGCTGTGAACCTAACAAACAAGTCATAGTTTGGAGCTTGTGAGCTGACAGAGACGCGATGAAAGCGAAGCCGCAACCCCAACGGCACGGCAGATTGTGTGCTACTGCTGCAACCCTGGTGTTGATCTGCAAAGGTGAGAATTGTGTATAGATATTAGAGACATCTCATCCGTGTAAATCTCATTGTTAAAACTATTCTCAGTCATATTCATTGCATTCCATTCACTTAAAGCACCCAAGGTTATAATAGCTTTCTTCATCAGCGATGATGGTGCATTTCTAGAGTAGATTGTTGCAGCTTGCAACTTCCTTTGTTGACTATATATGCCACAACAGTATAACCTGCTCTAGCCCTAATTTTTGTTGGATCAACAAGTTAATGTTTAAAAGCTCAGAGTAAATCAGCTGTCTTGTCGCCGCACATTGGAATACTTCGTATCGTAGGGGTGTGAAAGGTGATGGCGATCAGGACGGCTCTGGATTTTCTTGCGGCAAACTCCTAAAGTCACCAAGCAATGCCATAAATTTTGCAGCTAGAAAGGCAAAGGCAGGCAGGGGACCGTGATGAGATGGGGCACGGTTGCATGCGCCCATGATTGCATGATTGGGGAAGGTGGCCTGGCCTATAGCGATAGCACGGGAGGGTGCTACTATTGTCCTCCAGCTGCTGCTACATTCTTTGCATCGGCATTTCGGCCTGATGTTCTGCTAGTCGTTTGGTGGGCCGAATTCGCATTCCCGATCTGTCGATATGTGAATAATGCTAGCATTGTGCCATTTTTGCTACATTGTCATCGCATCAGGTTGTAAGAGCCAGTTCCTGGTTATTTTCCGTCTCTTCATTGGTTTTTCTGCTGCATCTTCTTGTTCGGTTTTTGTCTGTTCTTTCAGTTCATCTAGATGAAAATAAGTTACTTTGAACTGGCCTCTTCATCTGGAATACTAAAAATTTAGAGCCTTCTTAACTGGTGATGACCACTAGTGAGAAGCTCGGAGCAATATACAGGCTCTCAATACGCAAACCACTACTTACATGCCAGTTTTAGCACGGAATAGCCGAGTGCTTCCAAGATGCAGGGACAGGCTCTGCACCAGAATTCAGAAAGTAGCAGTAGTGCTTAGTAGGACCAGGTTTCAGCTTGTGGGACAATTTTCTTGTTTTAACCTTTGAGGCTAATAAAATCCAGATCTGATCTCAGTTTAATTTTCTTTTCGATTCTAACCTTTTTAAGTGACGCCAACATTCCTGACGTTTAGCTTGCACTGGAGACGCTAGGAACCATGGCGTCTGGTATAAACCCGCTCGATTCACCCCCTCGTTGACCGGCTGACGTGGCAAAGGGCCAGACGCCAAGGACTCCGGCGTCTGGGTCTGAAGACCAGACGCCAGGGACCGTGGCGTCTCGATGGTTCGATCTGTGGTGTCCCTCCTGTTGTCTTTCAGCGCGCCCAGACGTCAGGGGCTTTGGCGTTTGGCCCGTGGCACTCTCAGCACGCCCAGACGCCAGGGGCAGTGGCATTTGGGTCCTGAATCAGGGCTGGTATATGTAATGAAGGTTTGGTGTGAGTTTCACCATACTCACTTTCCCCAATCATCTACCCGAGCTTGATGCTTCTATTCTCCTCTCTCCTACCCCTCAAGGCCCCCATCGAATCCTCTTCAAAAGGTGCTTCCCTTACATGGATCTTTTCATAACTTTGTTGCTTGTAGAATCTCCTCCGAATCATTCAATTTATTTTAAATCTTCATATTATGCTTGATTTTTTACATCTTAGAGAAACCCTAGCTCATCCTTGGTAATATATTTGATTTATTTGTTTTATGAGTAGAATTATTGTGGTTTATGGTTAGTTAGTGTTTATTGAATAGTCATTTTTTAAAATACAGGATGAGGCTGTTCATTTATGTTGAGGTTTCTGTTGAGGCGGCGGCGAAGCGTGAACGCAAATTTATTGAGGAAAAAATGAATCACTGGATGGTAGCCGTTGATGCGTTGAATGCGGTGTGTAAAGCCTTTTTAAACTACTATTTTTGTAAGGACGTTGCGAAAAATTTAATCGACAAAAAGGAGAGCGAGATTACCAAGCTCAAAAAGACAGAAAAAGATTGTAGGCGTAATCTTGCAATGCATGTTGCATTCTGTGCAATAAGGGAAGAATATGAGCAGTTTAACATGAACAACCATGGTCAGGTCATTCATTGGTTAGTGAGACAATCTTTATCGTCGGAACCGAAGCAGGCATCTCGTTGGGCATGGGTCAAAGAAAGAAACGATGTTCTTTGCTGCAATCTGGGACCTTACGCCAAATAAAATGTATGTTCATTACCATGAGCCTATGTAATCTTTGTAATTTGGAACTACAATGACATGTACCCATTTGCATAACTTGTTCTCATTTGAACTATGAATTCTTTATCATTTGAACTCCATGAAGATATTGGTGTTGTATGTCATATTAAACTATGTAATCTTTGTGATGTTCTATTGTTTGAACTCCCTGAAGATCATTTGTGACATACTAACTATCATTGGACACTCGACAACGTAAAAGAATATCATTGGACACCTCGCCCGTCAAAGAAGATTATCATGCGTGCACATCTCGTTGATGTTGAAATCACGATCATTCTCATAAGGCCGCCAGAAAACCTACAATAGGACGAGCTGAGATATTAGGTACACATTCCCATAAGGCCGCCAGAAAACCTACAAATAGGAGGAGCTGAAATGTTGGTTGGTACCAGCTCAATAGTTAAGGTGTCTAGCTCGTTCACATAACACTTGTATCGCACATGAGAGCTTCCGGTGTAAACAGACACCTGATCCCAGAAATAGACAATTGTGGGGCGACGATATGGATCTTGATCATGAAGCCCTTCACGCGGATTGGGGTTTGGCTTGTCGGGGTTCTTGAACACGGGCCGTCCAACCAGCAACCGCTCCCGCATCCACACAGAGGGGCTCCACACAAACCCGCACAATGAAGATGTGTCTTTTGTCCTCGTTGACGCCTGATCCAACTCAATTAAACACACATATGTTAGCAGTGTGTGGAGCATGACAAATGAAAGATAAATGTCTGCAGATAGCTCTTACCTGACGATACAAGTACACTAGTGCTGCTGAACCCCAGCTATACTGAGTATCCCAGTCCTTGAGTAGCTCCAAATACATCCAGAGGGTTGAGTTTCCAGTTGCGTCTGTGAAGACCACTTTGGTTAGCACATACCAAACATAGGCCCGAGCATACTGCTGCAAAACCATCTCATCGGCATCCGCAAGGCATGGATTGTTTGCTCCTCTGACTTCTTTTAGCGAGGTATGCTTCACTTTCGAGCTATCAACCTTGTCCGGCAGAGGGAGAGGGGGCAGAACACAGATTAAATCACCAACCCGAGTTCGCGAGTTAACGACACTCACATGACCCGTAATAGCTAAGCCGTTAATCGGAAGGCCGCTTATCATAGCCATGTCCTCTAGAGTCATCGTCATCTCCCCACAGGCAAGGTGGAAAGAATGTGTCTCGGGCCTCCAACCATCCGTAAGTGCGGTGAGCGCTGCATGGTTCACCGGTGGTGGATTTCGCTTGAATTGCAACACAAAGGGCAGAAGACCCAATCTTGCAATGTACGGCTCGTATCGCACATCGTACGGGAAGGCATTCGCACCATGACCCCTCATGCGCATAGCTACTACATGCTGCAAAGAATGTGAGCTTCATATGAGTACGACAAACACACATGAAAAACACGAATAATTGATAAGTTAAACTTCTTACCAAGGGCCATCATCATCCACCATCCTACCAAATAATAACAAACATCCAATTTCGTCGTTTCTATTGCAAAAAATAAAATGCCAACAATATGTCCATCTATATGATCATCCAACATATTAAAAAATGCCAACATTACATCCATACAAGTCATCATCCAACATTTTGAACAACATATTAAAAAAAATGACAACAATACGTCCATCTCTATCTGTCAAAATCTACAATTACACAATTATATCATCTAACATATTAAAATACACAATAAATAAAATGACCCAAAGGCCAAAATAAAATCTGCCTAACATATTGAAGTACACAAAAAAATTATGTAACATCTAATCCGATCCCTAAAACTAAGACAAAATCATATAATCCGATCCCTAAAAGTAAGACAAAATCATCTAATCCGATCCCTACATAAAATCTATCTAACATATCGAACTATATCATCTAACAACTACAATACAATCCCTAAAACTAAGACAAAATCAACTAATCTAACATAACCTAATAGACAAAAATACTATCAAAATAAGATGTTAAAGTAAAAAAGAATTGGATGGTTTGGGGGATATTACCTCAATGAAGCTTGGGGGATCCGATCTATTAGTTTTGCTGGAGGAGGTGAGTAGATCAAGGGGGGGGGGTGAGGAGGAAGAGGGAGAGAGAGAGAGAGAGAGAGAGAGAGAGAGAGAGAGAGAGAGAGAGAGGGAGAGAGGGAGAGAGGGGGAGGGGGAGGGGGAGAGGGAGGGAGAGAGAGAGAGAGAGAGAGAGAGAGAGAGAGAGAGCTGGGCAAGAGGAGGAAGAATGGCGGGTGGGGCGGGCCCGTGGGCAACTCAGTTAACAGGCTAGGCGCTAGGGTCCGTGGCGTCTGGTCGCCAAACCCAAATGCCGTAGTCCCTGACGCGTGGCCTTCGGCACGCCAGCCGGTCAACAAAAGGGGGAATGGAGCGGGTCCGTACGAGACGCCAAGGTGCATGACGTCTTCCGTACAACCCCAAACGTCAGGGGTGTTGGCATCACGAAAGTGATTAGTTTCGGAAAAAAATTCGAACTCAGATTAGATCTGCATTTTGTACTGCTTTAGGGTTAGAACAAACAAATTATCAAAGCGACGCATCCCGCAAAAGTAGGATCGCACGCGACGAGGGTTCCCTTACGCGCCGCCGGTGACGCCACCGGTTCCCTCTCTCTCCGTCGGCCGCTCCAGCGGCGGGAGGGAGAGGGAACCTCGGGTCTGTTCGCTAGGTGGGTGTGTGGTAGGGTTAGGGTTGAGGGAGATGCTGTCGAGGCCGTTGCGGTGGTGTCGCGTCGGAATAAGTTCCTCCGGGCTTCGTTCGCGGTCAGGCGAGGCTTTTGCCTTCGTCTAGAAGCCAGCGGGGTTGGGGATCCCCGGATCTCGTTGAGGTCGCGGGCTATGATGGTTGGAGGTCCATTGGCACTGGCCGTTTGGGTTCTCAGATGGGCGATGGATGTAGGGAGACGAAGACCCTTCTTCTTCCTTGTTGGTATGATTTGTTGTTGCTGTACTCTTCTCCTTCTTGTGCGCTGATGCTGGTAAGAGATCCTGCTTTGTCCGGGCGGATGGCCCGTCCGTGGTGCTGGACCGGTCGGATGACTCGAGTTTTCTTCCTTTCGGAAGGGACACTTTTCGCGGTACTCAAAGCCAAAGATGGCGACGGCTGTTGCAGGTGTGTTGGATTGATGTCCATGCCCTCTCAGCGCTGGTGTCAAGAAAGGAGGAAGCAGTGTGGCGGTAATTGTACCGTGGTCGAAGATGATGACCTGGTTGCGACTGGTTGCAGATCCTTATGCTGCAGGGGTCTTCTCTCAAGATTCAGGGATGATGACACAGGGCTCCGGAGATCTTCTTGTTATGGTTGTCTTAGGTACTCTAGGTGTTCATGGTCCTTTGTATTTGCGTTTCAGCGTACTTGTATGGGTCAACTTCTTTGTACTGATTCATGATATGAATGAAAAAACTCTCAAAAAAATAAAAATTATCCCAGCTTGTGCAACGCAGAATTGCAGAGCAGTCGTTCACTCACCTGGGCCGCATCTGCATTGCTGTTTCGACGGAATTGGGCCTTTCTCATGTTTCCTTTTGCAGTTTTGCCTCAGAAAAAAAAAGCACTTGTGTCTTATGTCATGTCGACCTCTTACAACCACGTGAGCTCAATCCCTGACCACGGGAACCATTGTCTGTGATTGCTTTAGTGCTTCAACGAACCTTCTACAAACTGCCATTCGTCGCCATCCCAGATGTTCACCGCCCAAGAGGGAAGAAGATACCACCCGTATCAAGTTAAGGCTCTGTGTATTTTTCTACACTGGTATTTATTTTACAGATGTATCTTACCGGCCGTACGTGATTTTCAACTGAAAAGGAAAATGATGAAGCAAGGTCTGTATCTTTTAGCGTGTAAAGCTCTGAAAAACAACAATCCAATCAGGATATAAAGAAAATTGTATGGTCTGGTAGCTGTAAGATGTGTTCGGGGATGCGTTCTTGTCACCTCACCATGCCTGAGCGAACGAATCACCTCTATCATATGTGCGGTCCTAGTACATGGGATTGTGCGATTAGCTCACGTGCCCGGAGCCGCTCAAAAGCTTCAGAAAACTCGTTAAGAAATGGTTTAGGGCTCCTTTGATTGATAGGACTTCTGTAGGGTTTTTGAAGGATTGAAATTCTTAAAAAGAAATTCTACCTTGGTTCTTTGATTCATAGAATTAGATCCCAGAAGAATTTTTCCTATGAAATCTTTTGCACTACATTTAATAAAAAAATAAATCTAACATCCACTTCAATTTTTTCTACAATTTTTTTTCCGTGACATCAAAATACTTCTTTCTAATTTTATAGGGTTCAAATGTACATGACACTCTAACCCTCTATTTTTCCTCTTTTTTTTTTGAAAATCATATGAATCAAAGAGGCCCTTAGAGCATCTCTAGCAGACCCTGCAGTTTCTGAAACTGCAAATGCAGTTTGCAGTCCAGTGCAAATTGGGTTGCAGTTTTAGAAACGTGTTGCGCAGAACAAACACGGCAAACATAACTGTAAATTTAAACATTCAAACTACGCGGGAGATTAGTTCATCCAATACTAGTTCATCCGTTGTTCGTTAACATTTACATCACGGGGGAGGGGATAAACATTGCCACAGATGACCAAAATGCGCTCGAAGATGTGACCCTAACCCTAAACAGACCAAAATTGGCTCACCGGAGCTCGCAGGGTGCGGCCGTGCCGTCGCCGGAGTGCATTCACTCCTCGTCTGAGTCGTCGTCGACATAGATGACGACGGATTTCCCCTTCTCGCGTGCCTTGGCGGCCTCCTGCTCGAGGCCCTGCTCGACCAAGAGCTGATCGATGTCGATCTCATGACGACGACGCTTGGCATCGTGTTCGACCTCCTCCGCGGAGCGCGCCACGACCGCGCCGATCACCGTGGCGAGGAGCTCCTCGAGGACGAAGTCCTCGCGGGTCACCGAGCCCTCGAAGGCGGCCGGATCGTAGATCTCGAAGCCGTCCTCGTCGACGGCGACCTCGCGGGCCGAAGTGCACGGCGGCGATGCCGTGGTGGAGAGGGTCCAGGTGCCGGAGGAGCTCCCCTCCTCGAACTCCGGCGGTGGCGAATCGGTAGGCGCGGGTGCGGCGGGAGGCGCCGGGGCCGGCACGAGACTGTGGCGGATGTCGAACTCCTCAGTCTCCCGCCGCAGCAGCGACGCTGGCAGCGGGAGCCTCCTCCCCGTCCACTTATGCGACGACCGCTTTCGCGCGGCGTCGGCGGCGAGGCACCTGCGTCGCTCCTGCTGCAGATGCGGAGGAAGGGCGTCCATGGCGAGTGAATCGGGCGGCTTGAGCTAGGGAAGGGAGGGGAACGGCGGCGACAAATTTGGCGGCGGAGATGAGGGTTTGGCCCCGCAAATGGGAGCCAAAACGACTTTTATGCCTACCCCTCGTACATTTGCAGATTCGCAAAAAACGTTTACGGGTCGAGTTGGAGATGCGGAGTCTACTTTGCGCAGCAAACTGGGCCCGACCCGCAAACTCGCTGGAACTTTATAGTTTTCGCGTTTTTTAGTACTAGGACAATGTCTGTGCGTTGCTACGGGACACGTATATTCTTCCAACTCTCTATCTTAAAAGACATCAATGGACTAATGATTATTATTTAACATTGACCAGAAAAAATTGAATGTGTTGGCATGAAAATAACTGAAAGTGGTTATGCCCCCATAACACAGGATCACAAAAGTGAGGAGCATACTCTTGTGATGTCAATTTCCCAAACAACACTCATGAATTGTGATGTTTACAAATAGAGCTTGTATACGTATTACTTTTCATAATGATGGCCAAACTGACATTAGAGTTGCATGAGCTAAATGATATTAACCAGATTAGTATTAATAGTAATATGCGACCTTTTTTATACATAAATAGTTTGGATTTGCATAACTAATTCAAGAAAACGCCAAGTTTTGCATATTAAATTACGCCAATGGTACTGAATGTTTTAACACCTGATGCCGAATAAAATAGTACATAGGCATCAAATTATAATGGGGTTGGTATACAAATCGTCAATGAGAACATATGCCAAGATATAGTACATGGAAGCCAATGCATTGGGTATTATTGACCTTCTGAAACTACGGTACATACATGCGAATTTCAAAACATTCAATAATTTGCTTACTCCTAAGAAGATAAAACTGATATAAAACTGGTTACCATCCTGCAATAATTAAAATCAAGAGTGTGAGGTCCCAGCAAGTTACCATGCTAAAATGTAAAAAAAAAAGAATCTAAAACCCGAACTCCAAGGGAGTGCAAAATCTGATTCAAGTGAGGTCGGTGTTATGGTGGTGCTGGACCTCGAGGCGTTAAACCAATTCAGAGCTCCAAGCTGTTTAATATGTACAAGGATATCTCTCGAGCATCACCAAATCTTGAGTAGCCAAACTACTCTGTAACACATGTATGTTTTGCATCAACAAGTTGTACTCCAAGCTGTTGCTGCTTGTGTGCGCCACATCCATCCAAGAAGACATATCGGCGTAAATCACGTCGAACCCCGCATTTCTGTCAAGAGAGCCAACAAGTGATGTTCTCTTTGCATCCACCTGGAATTGGCAATGTGGTCATTTTCTGTACCAAAATTCAAAAAAGTAGACCACACATGTGACTGAAAAAGAGTGTGGATCTTTGTTTTTGGCAAGCTGGTTGCTTTGTTCTTTGTTATCTGAAGCAAGCCGGATGAAGATGCAGCAGTTCTGGTGATGTCCCCTTGGCGCCGGCTAAGATTAGAGCGCCGATTGAGCAAGAGATGCAGGGCCAGAACTGTCAGGGATTCAGAGCAACCTAATCTCCCACTCACTGCATCCCGCACAGAAACAAGAATTTTTCAGATTGCGAACTACCGAATTATCGATCCAAACATGGAGTCATACATAGTCATTCAGATTTCACACAAGTGTTAACCGTCAGGTAATTCTCAAGAAAAAAAGATAGGACAAGAAGTGAAGAGAGTCAAGCACTCACATCCATGACGAGGGTGGGGGTGCTCGTGCCCTTCCTGTGCTCGCCGTCGTTGGCGACGGTGTTGTCGAAGAAGGTGGGATCCGAGGCGCCCGTGCCCTTCCTGTGCTCGCCGTCGTCGTCCTGCTCCCGATTGGATCGAGAGCCCCGCCGCTGAATCTGCAACCCTCGAGGGTGAAGTATGGTGGGGGTGAGGATTTGGGGGCGGGTGGGGACGGGAAGAAGAACACGGCGATGGCGGCGCGGGGCATCTCCGTCGGTGAGGATCTCCTCCAGTCCGCCGACAAGGGCGCCGCCCCTCACCTTCTCCTGCTCCGACGCGGCTGGAAAGAGAATAACATCAAACGAAGGATCGCGAGTGGAAAAATTACAGATGCAGGGGCTTTCTTGCAAATTTGAAACGTTTTTTTCCCATATCCACTTAATCACGGCCTGCGGGTTGAATCCTTGAAAATGGAAAGACTTTTTTGCAAAAACGCCACGACGGACGACAGAAGCCGTCGGTGCTTTATTATTACTAGCAAAAGGGCCCGTGCGTTGCAACGGGAGAAAAACAATTATAATCTCGAATCGTGTTGATCATATTATGTCTTTAAAATTTTAAGACCTTTCTTGAAATGCATGAACATTTTTTGAATTAGCGAACATTTTTTTCAATTGCGCTCAAAAAATAATACACAAACTTGTTTATCAAAATCATAGAATTTTATTATTTTCAGCAACATTGTTCTCAAAATTATGAACATTTTTCTGAATATGCGAATAATTTTACAAAAATCCCGAGCATTTTTTGAACTCACAAACATTTATGTTTTCTTCAAAATTTTATTCAAATTCTAAGTTTTATAAATTGCAAAAGTTTTTCAAAGTTCTAAATTATTTAAATTAGAAAATGGGATAGAAAATTGAAAATAAAAAATGAGACTAAAAACAGAGGCACGAACTGTTTTTAACATTTTTACACAGACTTTTGTTTAAAATCATTGACTTTTTTTATTTTATGGACATTTTCCCAAAATTTAAATTTTTTTTGTATATGCAAACATTTTTCAAAACTCCTGAGTAGTTTTTGAATTCTTAAAAAAATTATGTTTTTTGAATATTTTATTTCGAAATTCCCAGTTTCTTAAAATTGAGAAAAGTTATTTGAAGTTCTAAATTATTTAAAGTAGAAAAACAAAATGGAACTGAAAAGAAAAAAATAAAACTAAACTAAAAAAAGCAGGCACATGGGCCCATTTGGGTGTTGCATCTTTTTTAATGCCTAGAGCGTCATATAGGCCGCCTACATGGGCCGACCCAGTCCGGAGATTTTTCTGTTTGAAACATTTTCTATGAGTGGCATTGGTGGGTAATTTTTTTTGAACCGGGCAACCCCTTTTCCATTACTCACATAACGGAAATACAAAGTTCAGTTTTGCAAAAAAGGAAAACCAGAAAAAGGGGTGCGAGTTCAGAGCATTTTTGGGAAACCTACACATAGACACTCGTCATCGAGCAGCCTATCGTAGGGCAAAAACCAAAGAACACCCATACCACGCACACAACAACTACCAAGTTTTAAGGGAAAGCTGCAAGTATATATTACACAGGTCCACGCCTGAGAACACTCCACACAGGGGAGGCCATCAACAAAAACACTGAGGGCCAACGACTCCAAACCATCAGCAACCATCCTCTGGGGCCGCACATATCCTCAGCATATTTGACGCGTTCATCTTCAGCATCTTCGCGCCCCGCTCCATCGCCAGTTTATCGTCCCCTGTTAGGAGTCCTGCCCAATATGTCAGGAATCCACAAGTAGAATAAACCACATCAAAAGGAGATCCCAATTTCTTCCTCTCAAACGTCGCGCTATTGCGGCAGTTCCACAATGCCCAGCATACAACAGCTAAACCAAAAGTATAAAACTTGACACCATTAGGCATATAGGCAAAGCACCAAGCGTAAAATTGCCACAAATTATCAGGGCCATTACTAGTCCCCAGCATACATCCCACTATTCTCCAAACCACTCTAGCCACAGGGCAGGAAAACACTAGTGTTGCCAAGTCTCCCTTTCTGAACAAAAAGAACATCTAGGGTTACCTTTCCATTTCCTCCTATTCATCACATCTCGTGTGAGAATAGCATCCTGAAATAGTTGCCATAAAAAATTTGAATCTTAAGAGGCAATTTTGCACTCCAGATCCAACGAAAATCACATCCAGCAATATTATTTTCCAAATGCTCATATATAGATTTAGTAGAAAATCTTTTTCCAAACTTCCATCTAATCTGGTCCGGATCATCACATAAGACCCATTGGTCAACCACCGCATTCAGCTCTGCCAATTGGCCCGCCAGCATGGGCGTCAGCTGTCTCCTAAACAGATCACCTCCCTCCCGGGCTTTAAAATCCCTTACAGTAATGTCCTGGTTATTATATATATAAAACAGTTCCGAATACAATTTTTTCAAAGGGGGAGTAGCATTCACCGAGTCATGCCACAATCTAGTCATATTACCAGATCTCAAAATCACCTCTCTACCGGCCATATAGTACGGCTTAACTTTCATAATAGCTTTCCAGATAGGAGAATCAGAAAACTTACTCGAGATAGATGTCACATCAACTCTCCTAAAGTACTTAGCCCTAATCACATCTTGCCACAACCCTTGTTGTGTCTCCAACTTCCACCACCATTTGACTAACAAGCTCACATTCTGCCTATGTAAGTTTTTCACCCCCAGGCCCCCTTTTTCTTGGACCTACAAATACGGTCCCACCTAACAAGATGATACCTCTTGTTTCCTTCAGATTCCCGCCAAAAAAAATTCTTCCTGTGTTTGTCAAGTTTATAAATGACCATCTTAGGAAGCAGAAACATAGCCATATAGTAATACACTATACTAGTTAAGGATGAGTTCATCAGGATCAACCTACCCCCAGAAGATGCGGCATTCCCAATCCAGGATTCACAACATTTACGAAATTTCTCATCTAAAAACATCCAGTCCACACTCCTGAGACCAGAACCACTTACTGGAACTCCTAGATATTTCATAGGGAAATGACCAATCTGACAGTTAAACATGTCAGCATAGGTATTTAGGATAATGTCATCACCACCCACACAGAACACCTCACTTTTCTCAAAATTGATCTTTAATCCTGACATCATCTCAAAAATATACAACAAGAGTTTCATATTAACAGCAGCAGTAACATCATGCTTAAAACAGATAACTGTATCATCTGCATACTGCAGAATAGCAACACCATCTTCAACGAGATCAGAAGCCAAACCTGTGAACAGTTTCTCCTTCTGAGCATTTCTCACCATCTTAGACAGGGCCTCCACAGCAATATTGAATAAGAAGGGGGAGAACGGATCACCTTGTCTGACCCCTTTATGACTTTGAAAATATGGGCCCTTTTCATTATTCAACTTAATACAAACCGTGCCATCATATAGAATTTTTTTAATCCAACCACACCAAGTTTCTCCAAAACCCCTGTTCCTGTGGCACTCCAAAAGGAACTCCCAGTTAATCTATCGTAAGCTTTTTCAAAATCCAGTTTTAGCACTACACCACATCTTTTCTTCCTCTGAGTATGATGTAAAATCTCATGCAAGGTTAGGATACCATCCATTATATTTCTATGTTTAATAAAAGCATTTTGATGTCTACTAATGAGCACATCAGAGTATAGAGCCACCCTGCCATTTAAAACCTTAGTTATCAGCTTATATGGGCAACGAAGCGGACAAATAGGTATGTATTGTTGGATCTTTTTAGCTCCATCCAGCTTAGGAAGCAAAGTGATCACCCCATAGTTCAAATGAGCCACATCCAACGAATTATTATGGAACGCATCAAACAATCTCATCAGATCTTTCTTAACAAACTCCCAACAATGTTTATAAAATTCAACAGGTATATTATCTGGGCCTAGGGCTTTATTGCTTTCCATAGAAAATAAGGCTTTTTTCACCTCCTCCTCCGTGAAATTACCAGTGATAAATTCATCATCTTCCATACTGATTTTTTCCCCACTGGACCAAGTATTAGGATCCAGGTGGAACATGTTCCCATTCGCAGGACCAAACAACTCCTTGTAAAAGTCTGTTGCATGTCTCAGTAAATTTTGCGTCCCCTCAATCACCACATCTCCATTAACAAGAGAATGTATAGTGTTTTTCCTCTTCCTACCATTAGCCACTCTATGAAAAAATGTTGTGTTACGATCCCGTTTTAACAGCCATCTCTCATTAGATTGCTGGAGCCAAAAGATCTCATCATTATAAAGGATCTCATTATACTCAGGATATAATACAGTTCTTTTCTCATAAACCTCATGATCCAAAGGTCCAATCTCTTCCATCTTTTCAATCTCTTCCAATTCTTTCTTAATCTCATCTTTCCTTTTCCTACTATGACCAAATCTGTTTGATCCCCACCCTTTAAAATATTTCTTGATACGCTTCAATTTTATGTTAAGAATATCAATAGGATCATTTGCCCTAACAGCTTGATCCCAGATGCTCTTGGCCTTAGGAAAAAAATTCCTCATTCTTAAGCCAGGAAAGCTCAAATCTAAATTCCCTCTGCCCCGGAGCACTTCTCTCCTCTATCCCGGTGGACAGCAGCAAGGGATTATGATCAGAAACCTCCCTCACCAGCTTGCGGATAGAAACCAAAGGATACATATCTTCCCAACTAAAACTCATTAAAACCCTGTCTAATTTCTCCAAAGTAGGGTGACGTTGCTTATTAGTCCACGTATACTTCCCTCCTCCCATATCAATCTCTCTTAGGCCTAGGGAGTTGATAACATCATTAAACTTCGCCACAAACTTAAGATTACCATGATTTTTATTCTTCTCTTGCACCCTTCTAATGATATTAAAGTCCCCCCCCCCAATAATGTAAGGGACATCAACGTTACTACATGTGGCAAGCATTTCATCCAGGAAATCCTCTTTACGGTCATCATGTGACGCACCATAAACCACAATCAATACCCAGATGCATTTGTTTTTCACATAAAAAACACGGGCCTGCATCATAAAATTCCCCAACGTCCAAGAAATCAACTCCAGGCTCTCTTTCTTAATGCCACAAAGGATACCTCCCGATCTTCCCACTGAAGGTAAACAGTTCCACACAAAAAAACCACCAGGATCCACTCTACTTAAGTATTTGGCAGGAAACTCTTTTCTCTTGGTTTCTTGAATACCGACAAAATCAAGAGAATGATCTTTAATAATATCAGCAAAACAGGAAGCCATCCCTTTTCTACCTGCCCCCTACAATTCCAAAAGACCCCTTTCATATAACACCTTTAGAATTTTTTCTCCCTCTGGGCCCCCTCTTAGGAGTCTCATTAGGGGCACCCATCTTCTTATCCAAGGATACACCATTCTTCTGACTCCTAGTAACAGGTCTAGCTATCACAATAGGTTTTTTAATTTTATTCTTTTTCCTAGACCTCACAATAGTAAAATCATCCTCTTCCATATTGCCTTCTTCCATCCATCCCAACTCCAAAGGAGTAACTACCCCATTAGCATTGATCAAAGACATATTATTAAAATCCTCCTCAGCTTCCACTACATCCTGTCTTTCCACCCTAGAATTATTATTCCTAAATTTCTCCAATTCCCTAATAATATCAATATTAACAAAATCGTTATCAGGAATAATAACCCCCATCTTAGAAGCAGCTAACATCATATTTTGATTGGATAAAGCATCAAAAGAGTTGTGAGAATGTAGTGTACCTTCTGCATTCCTTTTCTTGACAACAACAACAGCCTTCAACTGCACATCCTCCATCTTGCTCTGCACATTACGAAGACTGAATCTCAAATTTTCCTCAGTAGCCAAGGGAGGGGTAGGAATCACCTCCACTTCCACAGCATTGTCAGGAGACTCCACCATATATTCCACCTTTCCAGCATCACATTCTCCCCTCTCAGCATCAACAGGAACCACCTGAGGAGTAATTCTCACCACATCAGCAAAGGATTTTATTTCACTCACATGAGATCTCATTTTTTTGTTCATATCACCATCAGAAACATTAACACTTACAAGTTTTTCATCTTCCATAAACTCCATAGCCATAGAATCAATCAACAAAGAAGTATGCAAGGATACATCAGATTCTATGCTCTCTTGAGATTCCTGGATTTGTTCTTTTTTACCCCCAGTTTGCTCATTCTCATTTTCTCCTCCACAACCCTCCTGGGACTTGCATCAATTCTAGGTTTTTTTATTTTTATTAGCATCTACATCCTCATTTTTTTCCTTATCCATGTGCTTACCAGCACTGAGAAGAGATTCACCACGATTAGGGTCTCTCACCAGGACCTGATCCACCTCAAAATAGAAATCATAAAAATGTTCCCCTAAAACAGCCTCAGCTACTGATGGGATCTCATCCACACTCTTGCAACCAATCTTCACTCTAGCAGAAGCAGGACGGTGTAAGGTAGCATAATCAATCTCCAAGGGGACACCAACCAAGGAAGCCACATAAGCCATGTTTCTCTCACTTCTCTTATCCAGAGGCACATTACTAACTTTAACCCATGCCACCTCCATCACTCCCTTAGATCCAACCGCAGAAGATCATTTAGTTACATTCACAACAGCACCACTAGTCTTAAGCACAATGCGACCCACATAACAAATTTGAGCAACAGCTCTAGGGTTAGGAAACCTCACTACAAACACTCCTGGTCCGATGACATGAGCAGAGCATCGCCATCCAGTGGCAAGATAATCATTTAAATCTAGCTCCATCTGCCTAGTAGACGTCTCTCCCTCAACTATGCTCACAACAATATTGTTGAATCTCTCTTTCATCAGATTCGCAGAACATGAATCGTGTATGTAATAAAACCCCTGTCCCCTTGTTTGGAACGCACACATAGATGCAGCACAACTCCAAGGAAGGAATTTACGACAAACATAAGCTAGATGCCCTAATCGGCCACATCTTTCACAAAATGCTTGAACACAGAACGCAGGAGCATGTTCTCGAGACTTGCATATAGGGCATGGATCATGAGCACTGGAAGGGTTCACCTGATTAGCTTTGGGGCCTTGGTTCCGACGCAAAGGTGTGGAGATCTGGCGCTCTGTTCCCTCACCCACAGATCCAGAGGATCCCTGGCTCTTGGGAACCCAGATCCCACCCTCAGCCGTCTGCTTCCCCATCGTAGCCTCCTCCCAGCGCGAGGTGTCATCAGATCCGGAGGCGACATTAGATGTAGAAGAGTTGTTGTTGCCGCCGTCATCCCGCTTCCAGGAGAATTTCCAGTCACCACCACGGCCGCCGCCCCGTCCAGGAGCAGGACCAGGCCCGCGTGCCCCGCGACCAGGTTCCCCCCGTCGGCCACCGCGGAAGCCTCGGTCTCCATCTCCCATCGGCGAAGGAGACGCGGTCACCGCCGCAAAGGAGCGTGGATCTCCCCCAACTTTCCCTCTCCACCAGCCAAAGGATTCGCTCTCACTCGATCTAGGGTTTCTCGTCGGCGCCGACCAGAAGTGGGAGAATGCCTCCTCTAGGTCAAGCCGCGGTGCGGCTCGGGGTCTTATACCCCCTCCCGAAATATGAGCGGCCCGATCTCTCCCCACGTGTCGGGCATCCGCCATTGATGCGCTGTGGGGCGCCGAACCCACACCGGGCCCACCTGTCGGACCACCATCACCACCCATCGTTCCCCTCGTCACGCCCGACGCTACATCCCCGGCCGCCCTCGTTGGAGCTCCGATCTCCGGCAGCCGGTCCCGAATCCGCGCAAAAAAGCAGGGGAAAGCCACCATGTCACCGATATCTAGGGTTTCCCCTTCCCGAAGGCATCTCGCATCGATGGTTTCGCCTCTCGCATCCCAAAGGACTAACCTGAGTGCCTCCCGTCGGAGGAGTAGCTCAGCCGTCGGCGAATCGGAGGTGCCGCGAGCCGATGTCGGCGGCGAAGGAAACACGCCATCTCGTGTCCCCTCCCTCCCTCGGTTCTCTCGAGCTAGCCATGTCCCCCATTGGTGGATAATTTTAGCCAACTTTAAGAACAATTTAAATAACGTACGACGGAAGCAATATTTGCTTTATTAGTAGGTAAGATAAGATAAGATAAGATTAGGAGGAAGGGATCTGCTAGAGATGCTCTTAGCAGTTAGGAAATGGTGTGCCGGCACCACATCCGGTTCTTTTGACCTCGGTTTGTGTCATCTAGAAGTGTTACAACACAAAAACTCTTGGATTTTTTTTAGGTAAGAGACACATCCTGTATTTGATACCGTGCTACGCATTAAACTGTAAAAAGCAAATTCAGAACAGAACGCGCAATAGAAGCAAGGCAAATCCAATGCCGACAGTACTCCCGAAAAGATACCAACCGCCTGAGCGCAAAACACCGATCGAGGCTATCGCACCCACGACTTCTGCTGGCACCACGGCACCCCCGTTTGCGTCCGCGTGCACTGCCGACTGCCGATTGCCGGCGGCCTATATGATTCGGTCTTCAGCTTCAAGTACACATGCCTATGAGTCCAAGCCAAGCCAAAACATCCAAACATCATATCAACTCGGTCTCTGAATCATGAACTCGAGCATAGAATGCCTATGTCAGATAGGTTTAGGCGTTCATTATTAGCTGATATCCATAGGCATGGATACCATTGCCAGACAAGTAGGAGTACTCCGTGGTTAACGCGTACGGCTTTGGCTTTGACACTTGGATCAGTGCAACAGCAAAAATAGGTTAGTTTTGGGTTACGAACGACTGTGATGGCTGTGGATTTCGTGTATTGGCAGTGCGGGGAAAAGGTTTGCTCTGCGACCTCCTTTTCTGTCATGTATCAGGTACTCTCCATTTTCCTTACCTTTTCTCCTAAGCAGCTACGCTCGTCATGTTTAACCCCGCAACAAAAAGAGCTCATGATGTTTTAAGATCAACAGGAAAAGAAAAGCTAAGCTCATGATGTTTAATAAGGTTAAAATAAAGCTAAGCTCATCATGATGTGATCTACAATGGGCCTAAATTTCTGGAGTGTTGGGCCTCTACGTGCTATCCGTTTTCTTTCGAAATCACTAACTGAAGAGTTTTTCTTCAAAAAACTAATTGAGGAATACTATTTTCAAAGATCACTCTCATCTTCTTCGGTTATGCCGCTCTAATCTTCTGAGCTATAGGCTCAATGGTCTTCATTGGATCTCCTCCCAGGGGTACCCCTTCATTTCAGGTTAAGAAGATGAGAAAGCGCGTTTCTCCCTGTAAAAAAATGCATTCCGAGGTGTGAAGTAGGAGAGAGGGGATGTGATGATCGAGGTTTTGAATAAGACAACCTTTGCATTTTAGATTTGGATCTTCTTCTTATTTCAAAACAGTGAAAAAGTCAAATAAGAGATACTCCCTCCGTCCGGTGAAGAGCGTACGTTTGGCCTTCAAATTTGTCTATAAAAAAGGGTATTTTTATCTTTCCAATGCGTTTTAAAGTAAAAAAAATATTTCTCTCTCATCACATGGTAACCAAGGCTAATAACATTATACGCATAGTCTTTTTAATTTCTACATGCACTTAGCTTATTGGGAGTTGGGTAATTAAAAAGAAGAGAGATGATGACTTGCACCTTCTCAATGCATTTATTACACCACTTGATAATTTGTTCTAAAATGTCTATATGTATACTTTTCATTGGACGGAGGGAGTATGTGAAACACTGCATTTGTGTTACTTGTTGCAACCTGTAAGTTTTTCTTTTTCCGTTAATCCATATTTTCAAAACATTTTATCTCTTAAATTGTGTGTTCAAATCCCGAACCGTTTTCATCGTTGGACTCCTCGCATTAAGAATTTTAAAACTAGATCCCATGTTGATAGATTTTAAAAAACTTCTTTTCTAAAAAAACCAAAAGATAAAATCGTGCCTCTCGTGAAAGGAAAACATACATTGCTTTCGTTTCTAAGAGGCACGGTCGCGAAAGCAAAACCATGAAAGAAAAAAACACATTTTCTTTCGTTTCGGAGGCCGCCCATCTCGCGAAAGCAAATCCATTTCTCTTGCGAAAGCAAAACATGCATCTTGTGAAAGAAAAAAAACACATTTTTTCCCCGAGAGGCATGATCGTGATGAAACATGCCTCTTGAGGAAGGAAGCAAAACCATGCCTCTTAAGGAAGGAAAAAAGAAAATACATTTTTTTTGAGAGGCACGACCATGCCTCTCGTGGAAGCAAATCCACCCCCCTGTGTAAGAAAAAATGTGCTTAAAAACATAATTTTCGCGCAATTATTTTCCCGTGCAAAAGCTAAGAAAGACCGATGAAAAACCGAAACACTAACCCCCCCACCCCACCCCAAAAAACAACTAAAAATCCGAAAACGCGTGCGAAAAAATAATAAAAAATAAAATCCAAAGAAAACACACATATGACGATGGCTGAGAACATTGCCAAGTGGCGACGCGTAGAAGTGATCGTTGGAAGGTTCTCGAAGTAGTGCTTGCCAACTAGTTGCTCTCATTTTCTTTGGTATGATAATATTAACATTATGGGCCAATAATGGACCATGTAACAACCAACAAAACTGAGATGAACATTTTTTTGCAGCGCATTGGCCTAAAACTGTTGGGATCAATATGTTCGCTCGTTAAATTGTTTTTGTGGGTAGTTGCACTCATTGCTCGGCGATATAGAATAGCTTTTCTATAATAGACAACATATCTACTGATAGCATTGGGTTAACGGTAGACAACATATATGCTTCTCGACACAATATATCGCATGACTAAAAATGAACGAACAGAAAAGCTCAACAAGGAAAAGGAGAGCATAAATGAACACACATAAAGGGAAGACACAAGCTTTTGCCAAATTTCGTAGGCCTAAAGCCATGTCTTTTGGAACAAGGGAGAGGAATGATGCTTTTACCGGTGCACTTTGCGCCATAAATTCATGGTCACATCTAATCCAATAAGTCAGGAGATGAGTGTTACTTTCACCGAGTCTGAAAAAAAAGATACTTCATGTCGATGCTTTTCAAATAATATTTCCCCACAAATAAGGGATGCTTGTCAAAGAATAGTGTGATCGTGTGTGATGTCGTCCTTGTGATTTCTCGGGTGTTCTCCTTTATGTACACTTTTTAAAGTTTAGTTCAGATGTTTCCAAAAGCATTAATGCCGACAAATTAGGTGATAATAAAAACCAAATGGATTGTTAAAATGTGATCCTAACCAAAGCAACCATAACAAATGAAAACTAAAAAAATGTCTACAACGTTGGCAAATACCGAAGCCACATCCAACTAGTGAAGTCAAGACCAAAGAGATTCACCTTCCAGATCATATTGCTGATTTTAAGATGACACCATCAAAAAGAACATTTCACATGTACTGTAAACCGACTTTATTGGAACAAAACTAGTGAAGATCACAACGGAAGTTTGTACAATATAGAGAAGGTACTAGTGATGAGACAGCTCTATATACCCTTATGTCGGATTGGAGTAATCTCTGAAATTGAACATCGATAACAATGCCTCGGCGAAGGAGATGTCACATGCATATTCATGTTTGTTGCCGGATCAAACAGAAAGGCCAAATCAAAAAATTATCCCAAAAGGTGACGGCAAGCGAGGAGGTGCCTCATCACCACCGGTGGCTGGCCAGTGGCCACCACCAATACCAGCAGGCGAGAGGAACCGGCGGCGGTCGAGACGAATCCACGCCGGTGGTTATCTATCGCGCTCGCGTGCGGAAATCATTTGTTTTTGCCACAAATTCTCACCGTTAACCTCAACCCAGTCCAAACTACTGGAAGGGCGGTAGTCAAATGACAGACCTTATCCGGACTATAGAATATTAACATCTGGCACAAAGCGAAAATTACACCTTGTGACAGGTGATGACAGATACCCGTTTTAAAGCTGGAATTTAGTTCTATTTTATCGAGTCATCATGCATGCTTGCGTGCGAAGTGTGTGCACACAAGGCGCAGAACGAATTGCCATGCTTATCAAGAATGAAGGCCATTAAGTTTACCATACCGATCGTTTTCAATGGGACACACGACGCCATGTGTGAGGTCAGCGATGGAGACCTGAACGACATCTATGTCCATGTTAGTGAAACAACCAGACACAAATATATATTACCATAGCTTTGGAACATCGGCCAGAACATCCACAAGCGTGCGCGCTGCGGCTTCCCTTGTCGTTTGGACACGACCACGTTTGGGAAGAGTTTGTCTGCTTCCAAATGCTTGGTGCTGCGGTTTCCCTTGGCCTTTTGCCTCATCAGTTCCAAAAGGATATCTGCCCCGTCAAGAAAATAAAATGGATATCTGCCATGTTCCTAGAAAATGGTAGGCTTGTCGAGACCAGTACACACGGCCTTCTTCCTCGAGAAGAAAAGACAAGGAGGGATCGAGAATCGCCAGGGACGAGACGAAACAAGCCGAGGATGATCGCCGCCCGTCTATCTTGGTGGTGACGTCCAGGATAGACAAGCATAGGTCAGAAACACAAAACAGAAAAGTAAAAGAAAAAGGAGAGGAAATGGAGCATCATCATCACTCGGCCATTCAGGGATAGATGGTTAGGGAAGGGACAGGTTACACGGCCCCCTTTTCTCCAGTTTTGGCCTCATGTGTTCTGATACTGATATTGTGGAGATTCTTTTGCCCTTGATATGGCCTTTGAGCACAAGTTGACGAGTAATGCTACATCTACAAAGGTTTACTTAAAGATTTTACGTATAAACTGATGTGTAGGATTGTGATTGGTAATTGAGGAATGAGGGCCCCACCCTCATTGAAAATCAGGGGAAAGAAAAGAATTAATTTGAAAGGTTAAGTAAACCTTTGTAAGTTTTTGTAGGTGTAGCATTACTGTTTCAATAATGCTAGACATACAAAAACTTACAAAGGTTTACTTAACCTTCCAAACTAACTCTTCTCTCCCCCCCTGATTTTCAGTGGGGGTGGGGCCCTTCATCCCTCAATTACCAATCACAATCTTACACATCAGTTTGTACGTAAAATCTTTACGTAAGCCTTTGTAGGTGTAGCATTACTCTTACTGTTTATAGAGACTCTATGTTTGTGTGTGTGGAAAATCTTTCTTGTGCCGGTAGGTGCACACCGCAGCCGCTGAACTTTTCGCGGCGAACGATTAGTTTTTCCTTTTGCATTCTGGTAGCTGTTTTTCCCGTATCAAAAACTTTTAAGCTGACTAGGTAATGCTCTGTGTGTTAGCATGTTATAAGATAAATGTTTAAAAACAAACAAAATTAATGAAAAACAAATGTTCCTGAATTTTGATCTTGGAATCAGAATAGCTATTCTGATCTCAATCAGTCTTATATAGAGTGGTATAATGTATGAAAACACTATAAATAACAGTAGCAAAACATGATGTAAAATGAACGTATCAGTAAGCGGCACGGTACTTAGGATTGTGAGATGCGGGCTAGCACGAGCACGACGGAGGCCGGTTGAGGGTGGGACGGGGAGCCCGAGTCGGTCACACTTCCTTAGGGGTCGTCCGGGTGGGAGCGCCTTCAATCCTTAGCTCTTGCCAGCCGGACAGCCGGACGCCGGTTTGTAGCTGGGGCGAAGAATGGGTCTTGGTGTCACACTGGGCCGGCTTGAGAAGGGAGGGCTAGGACTAGCCAACTAGCCCTCGAGTCCCGGACGCTAGGACAGAAGGGAAGAGGGCGCTTGATACGTCTCCAACGTATCTATAATTTTTGATGATTTCATGCTAATATCTTGTCAAACTTTGAATGTTTTGCATGCCTTTTATTTATTTTCTGGGACTAACTTATTAATTCAGTGCCAAGTGATAGTTCATGTTTTTTCCATGTTTTTACCCCTTTTAGAGGAGATTTTGATACGGAGTCCAAACGGAAAAAAATCCCCGATTTTTTTTTCTGGAACGGAAGAAGATCGGAGGACTTGGGAGCCAAGCCAGAAGAGCCCCAGGGGCCCCACAAGCCCCCACCCCGCGGCCAGGGGGCGCCATGCAGGCTTGTGGGCCCCCTAGAGGTCCCCTGACCTAGATCTTGCGCCTATATATTCCCAAATATTTCCAAAAAAGTCAGGGGAGCATCGTAATCACTTTTCCGCCGCCGCAAGCTTCTGTCTCTGCAAGATCCCATCTGGGGCACGTCATGGTGCCCCGCCGGAGGGGGGATTCGGACACGGAAGGCTTCTCCATCAACGCCATGACCTCTCCGATGATGCGTGAGCAGTTCACCATAGACCTACGGGTCCATAGCTAGTAACTAGATGGCTTCTTCTCTCTCTTGGATCTTCAATACAAAGTTCTCCACGATCTTCATGGAGATCTATCCGATGTAATCTTCTTTTGCGGTGTGTTTGTCGAGATCCGATGAATTGTGGATTTATGATCAAATTATCTATGAATCTTATTTGTGTTTCTTCTGATCTCTCTTATGCATGATTTCATATCCTTGTAATTCTCTTCGAGTTGTGGGTTTTGTCTGGCCAACTAGATCTATGATTCTTGCAATGGGAGAAGTGCTTGGTTTTGGGTTCATACCGTGCGGTGAGCTCACCCAGTGACAAAAGGGGTAGCGAGGCACGTATCGTGTTGTTGCCATCAAGGGTAAAAAGATGGGGTTTTCATCATTGGTTTGAGATTATCCCTCTACATCATGTCATCTTGCTTAAAGCGTTACTCTATTCGTCATGAACTCAATACACTATATGCATGCTGGATAGCGGTCGATGTGTGGAGTAATAGTAGTAGATGCAGAAAGTATCGGTCTACTTGTCTCGGACGTGATGCCTATATGTATGATCATTGCCTTAGATATCGTCATGACTTTGCGCGGTTCTATCAATTGCTCGACAGTAATTTGTTCACCCACCGTAATACTTGCTATTTTGAGAGAAGCCTCTAGTGAACACTATGGCCCAGGGTCTACTTCACACCATATTTTCAGCCTTACACTTTTTACTTCGTTGCACTTTTCGCCTTCAGATCTCACTTTGCAAACAATCTTGAAGGGATTGACAACCCCTTTGAAGCGTTGGGTGCAAGCTTGTTTGTGTTTGCGCAGGTACTCTGGACTTGACGAGACCCTCCTTCTGGATCGATACCTTGGTTCTCAAACTGAGGGAAATACTTACTGCTCCTGTGGTGCATCACCCTTTCCTCTTCAAGGGAAAAACCAACGCAAGCCAATCTCTGTCAACGTGTCAATTTCTGACGCTGTTGTTTGAGAAGTAGCAGCGCTCGAGAGAGATGATGAAAAGGTAGCCCCCAAGTGTCGCTCGGGGTACCTGCTGCATTCATCAAACCTGAAAGGTGGGAAGATACATACATACACTGGTTCAATTATAAAACGGGCGGAGGAGCGCCACGTTCCATGGGTGCTTTGTCTCCTCGCGGAGGCGTCCCTCTTGCACTTCTGTGGCTTTTGGGCATCTATCAGATTGTACGCATTGTTGTGTAGTGCCTTGCTCACGATGAAGGGGCCTTCGCATGGGGAAGCCAGCTTGTGCTGGTCGGCTGGCCGCTGGACCAGCCGAAGCACTAGGTCGCCCTCGTGAAAGGCAAGGGGCCGAATCCTCTTGTTGTGTTAGCACTGCAGCTTCTGCTGGTAGATGGCCGACTGCCTCAAGGCTAGCTCGCGTTCTTCCTCGAGAAGGTCGACACTTTTGTTAGAGCATATTTCTCCATATGTGGTTTTGGTAATTGATAATAATTCCTATGGACTAATGGTTTCCTTAAGTTATATTCGAAGGATTTGTCCGTAGGCACTTCTTGAAGTCCATCTGTTGGTGTCAAGGAGTTTATATGATGACCAAGGTGGTATTCAAGGTATTATCCAAAAATTGGTCATAAAGACACAAGGTTGATCAAGACTAAGCAAAGAGTAAATCAAGATGATCAACACACAAAGTGTACAAGATGTACCGAGAGGGATCAAGTGATCCCATGGTATGGTAAGCATTGTCCATAACGCTTTTGTGTACTAACCCATGGTCCTTGTGAGAGTTCTATGTGGGGTTAGGTGTGTCTCCATGGGTTTGCGTCAAGAGGAAGATCTCATTCAACCTATGAAAGATGACATCAAGTGGTGATCGTCATCAAGATTGCGGTGTGCAAGTTCAAGTGGAGCATCACGAAGATATCATGCTTGAAGCTTGCCGTCCATTGTGGTGGCAATGGACTTGTGAAGATGTGCTGAAGAGTGGCTCACCCATAGTGAGTATGGGGGAGCAATCAACTAGTCTTCGTCAAACCAATGCAATCAAGAAAGGTTGTCCATCATGAGGAAGCCAAGATCATCATGATCTAGCTCAAGAGGACTAGGTGCAAGGTATAGGTTTGCCCTTGATAGGTTTTCTATTTAAGGATAGATTGCCGTACTGTCAAGGGGGGTTCTCAAGTGAGTAGCTTGATCGTATCGTTCGTTGAGAGCTCAAACCATTTGCATCCTTGCATCATATTTCTTGGTTCTTGTTTGGTGTTTCTCTTTGTGATTTTTAGAGCTTATGGTCATATTCATGACAAGCTCGAGTTCATCGAAAACGGTGTCCATATGCATCTTCTATGATGTTTTTGATGTTGGAATTTTTGCCGGTTCTTCATTCATAGAGGTCTCACTTCTCTATATCATTGGCATTTTCATACTACATGTTATTAATATTTTATGTCGTTGTTTGATAGCTCTTGTCGTTCTGAATTCAACAAGCTTGAGTTTGCTCGATTCGGAGTTCGTATGCGAAAGTTAGGGAAGTTTCAGTATCCACGGTAGTACCACTCCTGCGAGCGGTACTACCGCCCCCGGAACGCTAGTAATTTTTTACTACCGCTCCCTTGGATGTTGTGGGAGCGGTAGTACTGCTCCGAGCAGCGGTAGTACCGCTCCAGTCGGGCTGTGAGTGGGGGTAACAGTTGGATTCGTTCCCCCACTATATAAAGGAAGTCTTCTTCCCCATTGGACCTTATCTATCGGTTGAGCTCGTGTTCTTCCCCCATTGTTGACCTTCTTAGAGCTTGCTAACTCTCAATCCCTCCAATGATTCTTGCTAGTTCTTGAGGGAAAAGAGAGAGGAGATCTAGATCCACATCTCTAGCAATCACGTTCTCCTCTATGTGAGGTGAACCCCTTGGATCTTGATCTTGGAGTTCTTTGTGAGCTCCTTATTCTTCCTCTCATATTTCTCCATAGCTTTTGTTGTTGTGGAGGGATTTTAGTGTGAGGGACTTGACCACCTCGTGTGTTCTTTCCATTGCATTAGTTGCATCGGTTTGAGTTCTCCAGGGTGATACGTGGAAGTGAGAAGTTGAGAAGCGTATTACCCTTGGGTACTTGGTACCCCTAGAAGCTTGGTGTTGCGTGGGAGCTCAATCATTGTGGTGTAAAGCTCCGGGCAAGTGTCGGGGTCTCGAATTAAGTTGTGGAGATTGCCCCGAGCATTTGTGGTCACCTCGAAGCCATATGCCATTTTGGTGAAGCTTCGTGGTGTTGCTGGGAGCCTCCAATTAAGTTGTGGAGATTGCCCCAACCTTGTTTGTATGGGTTCGGTGACCGCCCTCAAGGGTCCCTTAGTGGAATCACGACATCTTGCATTGTGCGAGGGCATGAGGAGATTACGGTGGCCTTAGTGGCATCTTTGGGAGCATTGTGCCTCCACACCGCTCCAAACGAAGATTAGCATTTGCAAGGGTGTGAACTTCGGGATACATCGTCGTCTCCGCGTGCCTCGGTTATCTCTTACCCGAACCCTTTACTTATGCACTTTACTTTGTGATAGCCATATTGTTTCTTGTCATATATCTTGCTATCACTTAGTTGTTTATCTTGCTTAGCATAAGTTGTTGGTGCACATAGGTGAGCCTAGTTGTTTAAGGTTTTGTGCTTGACAAATTAAACGTTAGTTTTATTCCGCATTTGTTCAAGCCTAAACCGTAATTATTTTAAAGCGCTTATCCTCCCCTCTATGCGACATCCACGTCCTTTCAATTGGTATCTGAGCTAAGCCTCTCTTTATTAGGTTGAACCACCTAGAGAGTAAGGATGTCGACTAGGGGTTTAGGATTCTCTGATACACTTAGTTTCGATGGCACAAATTTTGATGTTTGGATAATTCGCATGCTTAATCACTTTAGGGTCATGGACCCAAATTCGGAAGGGATTGTAGATATGGGTTTTTCTCCTCCAAAGGATTCTCAAAATATATCTTTAGAGGATGAGAAAAACTCTTATCTCAATGCTCAAGTTTCTAATGTGCTTTTTGATGCTTTGAGCAATGTAGATATATTTCAATTCATGCCATTTTGGGATGCTCATGAGTTGTGGACAAAGCTTTAAGATAAATATGGTATGCCCAAGATTTGTGGGAATGATTGTTCTCCCTCCACCTCTGGTCGTGTGGTCTTCTCAACTTCATCTACTTCACCTACATGCGGATTGCCACAAGATAATGATATGGTGAGTAGTGGAGACCATTGCCATGACGATAGTGGGCTTATTGTTGATGATCCTTCATCACTATATTATTGCAATGCTTCATCTTTGGGCGTTAACACTTTAAGCACTCTAAATTTTTTACATGCTTGTGTTGATAGTCCGTGCGTATCATGTAAAAACTGCTTGACTAAATCTCATGATGATATGCTTTCTATATCTTGTTGCCATGATAAAAATGTATCTATTTCCTCAAGTTGTTGTGCTAACAATGTAGAAGAAATCCATCACTCCATGGAACAAGATGTGGCCTTAAATGATGCTTCAAGGGATCCCACATCATCATCTATTGTTTCTCACTTTTTCCTTATGGCTAAGGCTTCAAAGGTATCTCCTACTTTGAATCCCAATATATCTCATGATGATGATGTTGATGATAATGAGGATGAGGATAAAGAGAAGAGAGTGATGACATTGCATCCTTAAAAATTAAGGGTGAAATGATTTTTAAATCTCTTTATAAGAATAAACTTGCTTGTTCCAACTTCATGGAAATCATGTCTATTTCCACTGAGGGCAAGAAATATATTTAGGAGTTGGAAGCTCATCTCGAGGAGCATGAGGCCACCATGGAGAGAATGGAAGGTCATGAGCGTGATTACGCTAATGAGATCGTGGAGCTATCTCAAGCTCTTGAAAATGAACAAACCATCAAGGAATATCTTGAGGAGACCTTTGCTCTAGAATTATCTAGATTAAAGGAATCTCATGATAGAGCTCTCGAGGTGGCTAATGATTTTAGAACTAAAAATGACAATCTTGAAGTTGCACATGCTAAACTCCTTAAGGACTATGAGCACCTCAAAAATGGCTCAAGGGCTATTAAGAGTTCGCTCATCGAACTCAATGAGTCTCATGCTCAACTTGAAGTGTCATATGCTAAAGAGCTTGCCAAGTTGCCTTATCCTCGTATTGTTAATAATGATGCTTGTGCTACTAACTCTATTTTTTGTGAAGCATCCATTTTAAAGGATAATGTTGAGCTAAGGGCTCAACTTGAGTTTCTATCTAGCAATTATGGGAAATTGGAAGAAAGTCATGTAATGCTCACACGCTCTCATGATGATCTTCTAGTATCCCATAATGTGCTAAAATTAGCTCATGAGGCTACTACTACCAAGGTAACATCAAGTAATCCTCATGTGGACATTAGCACTACTTCTAGTCAAAATGCTGTATTGCCATGTGCTAGTCCTCGTAATTCATCTACTCATAATGTTGCTACATCTTGTGATGAGTTACTTTCCTTGCCTTGTTGCTCTAGCAATGAAGCTTATACTTCCTTTAGTACTTGTGTTTATACTAACCATGTAGAGAAAATCGAAGAGCTCAAGGCCCAAGTCACTTCATTGAAGAAAGATTTGGAAAAGAGTCAGGAAGGGATGTCCACACTCAACAATATCTCGTGTGGGCAAAAATCCCCAATTGACAAAGGTGGGCTTGGGTTCAACTCTAACAAGAAGAACAAGTCCAAAAGCTTCAAGAAGAAGGGCCAAGAACAAGTCAAGAATTCTGCCAAGATTGTTTGCTTCAAGTGCAACATTGAAGCGCACCATGTTAGATCTTGCCCATTAAAGAAGAAGCCCCAAAGTCACAAGCAACAAGGGAGGTGGCCACAAGTTCAATCACATACTCAACTTCAAGTTGAAGAAAGGCCTCTTCCCAAGAAGACCCAAGCCAACATTCCTCAAGATGAGAAGTCAATTGGGAAGAAAGTAAAGGGTAGATGTTGCTACTTATGTTGTGAGAAGGGTCACTTCGCTTCTCCTTGCACGAGAGGTAATTTATCCAACCCAATCATTATTGATGATATCTATTCTCTTCGGAAGGATAAGGTTGGCAATCTGTTTGCCAAGTTTGTTGGTACTCAAAGTGGTGTCAAGAAAAGAACCATTTGGGTAGCCAAGCCTATTGCGACTAACATCTTAGGACCCAACGTGGTTGGGGACCAACAATCTCAAACTTGATCAATAGGTGATCGTGAAGGACATTGGAGACTTGGTTTCATCTTGAAGAATTAAGGGACCTTCATAATTCATATTTTATAAAGTCAAGTCATTTGGATTATCGAGTTTCTATCTTATATCCAATGTGCCTCCTTACGGTAACTTGTACTTAAATTGGTTACATTGTTAGTTACTTTCCTCTTTGCATAATGTGGTTTTGTACCATGCATATGTTTGTATATGTTGTGCTTCCAACTTTCTTATCTTGAGTAATCAAGTATGTGTATATTGGTTTGCACATCATGTACATGTGAGTCTTGTATTGAGCCTCTTTGCATCTTGTTTGTATCTTTGTTTGCTCTTTTGAGAGATTAATGGATTATCCCACTGTGGTGGAGTGATGTGCTCCGCGCACCTCACAATCCTATAAATGTGTATACATGAGTAATACCACTTAGTATTGATATTACAAGTTTATCTTGTCTCTATCTTGTATGTCCTGCTCACGAGAAATTCAGATTCTAAACGGTCCATTAACTATCTCTTGTTGGGTTTTATTTGCCACTTTTTAATAATGTTAGGTTATCACATTATGGGGGAGTAATATGCTATGTGCATATTACAAGCGTAGAAAATGTGTGTATTTGAGGTATTGCCACTTAGTGTTGATATTGTAAGTTATCTTGTTCCTAGGTGGCATGTTAGCTCTACAAGTGCCATTTGGTTGCATTTTAGGAGTAAAGATGACGTTGGATATTTTTGCAATCTACCAATGGAAATTGTTTCCAAATACTTCTTGTCCTTTGACAATTGGTATTCCCTTCATGTGGTAGAAATTGCTAATCATCTTTACATTGGATTTTATGTATCGTTTGTCTTCCTTGCCTCTTGTGGATTGGTTTGAACATGTCTTGTGTTTCTACAAATATAGATAAAGTGATGATACCATCTTGTGCATTTTGTATTCAAATGAAAATTCTATCTATTGCACATCCCTTGGGGGAGCTATCCTATTTTCTTTGGAACACGCTCTTTATACGTCTATCATAAAATCTTTTGATCCCCATCAAGTGTGTGTTGATTGGAGGCAAGTCATGCTCTTTATGGTGCTTTGTGCCATCATGAAAATTTGTAGAGGGTTTGGTTTGTTTGGAACCTAGCTCTCTTTTGGAAACTAGATACCTCGTGTTCGTTTTCCCTCAATTGGTATCTTGTTTCCTTTTGTGTGGCATGTGTCAATGGATATCATTCTTTGATGTATCTTTTAATTGGTATCCTTCAAGTGATAATTTTTCGTTTGGTATTTTATTTTCACTTGATACCTTGTCTTTTGGTGTCTTATCAACTATGTGTTCATTTGATTTTTGAATGCCTTGAGCATGCATATTTACTATATACATATAGTTTCTTTTGCATGCTTTCTTTCCTTGACCCGATATATAGGGGAAACTCCACTTTGTCATAAATTGGCTAAAGTGTGCATGAAATTCAATTTCATATCTATATGCACATATTTATGTGGAGTTTGTCCTATGTATTGCTGGTTTTCTAACTCTTTGGTCCCAATGAGTTTGGGTACCATTTTGTTTGTGTTGTTGTTCTAGGAACAATTGGAGAGGCATTGGATGCTCGGCTCACGTACAAGGAAGGTGTTAACACCATGTGCTTATTGGAGCCAAGTTAGGATGATCAACGAACAACTATCTACTACAGCAATCCAGTGCTATCTTGGTAACAACTATCTACTTTATGCATACATTTCTTGCATCCAATCTTTCGTAGGTTGCATCATGGCATGAATTTCTTGATTCGTTCTTGTGGTACTCGTTTCCTTCCTCAAAGCATCCGAACAATGATGTCTTATTGCTAGTTGGGATGTCTTTGATGTTCATAAGTTGGAATTTCATATTGTACAACAAGAAAATATTAGGCCACGTGCTATGCTTTCAAGCAAAGATCTTATTGGTATATTTATGACTTCCTTTTGGATATCTTGTTTGTTCCTTCTTGTACCATTTCGTGTGTATGATACGTCTCAAACGTATCTATAATTTTTGATGGTTTCATGCTGTTATCTTGTCATCTTTGGATGTTTTATGTACCTTTTTCATCTTTTTTGGGACTAACTTATTAATTCGGTGCCAAGTGCCAGTTCCTGTTTTTTCTGTGTTTTTGGCTCTTTTCAGATCCGATTTTGGAACGGAGTCCAAACAGAATAAAATCCCCGAAATAAATTTTCCCGAACGGAAGAAGATGAGGGGGCTTGAGGGCCAAGCCAGGAGAGCTACATGGGGCCCACAAGCCCTGTAGCCGCCACCCAGGGGGGGGGGGCTAGCAGGCTTGTGGCCTCCCTAGCGCCCCCGTGACCTAGCTCCTTCGCCTATATATTCCTTAAAATACAGAAAAGATCAGGGAATCCACGAAAACACTTTTCCACCGCCGTAAGCTTCCGTTTCCGCGAGATCTCATCTGGAGACCCTTCCCGGTGCCCTGCCGAAGGTGACTTTGGAGTTGGAGGGCTTCTACATCAACATCATCGCCCCTCCAATGACTCGTGAGTAGTTCACTTCAGACCTACGGGTCCGTAGTTAGTAGCTAGATGACTTCTTCTCTCTCTTGGATCTTCAATACAAAGTTCTCCATGATCTTCATGGATATCTATCCGATGTAATCCTCTTTGGCGGTGTGTTTGTCGAGATCCGATGAATTTTGGATTTGTGATCAGATTATCTATGATATATATTTGAGTCTTTGCTGATTTCTTATATGCATGATTTGATATCCTTGTAAGTCTCTCTGAGTCTTAGGTTTTGTTTGGCCAACTAGATCTATGATTCTTGCAATGGGAGAAGCGCTTGGTTTTGGGTTCTTACCGTGTGGTGACCTATCCCAGTGACAGTAGGGGCAGCAAGGCACACTTCATGTAGTTGCCATCAAGGGAAACAAGATGGGCTTTGTCGTAGATATGAGATTGTCCATCTACATCATGTCATCTTGCTTAAGGCATTACTCTGTTCTTTTGGACTTAATACACTAGATGCATGCTATATAGCGGTGGACGTGTGGAATAATAGTAGTAGATGCAGAAAGTATCGGTCTAGTTATTTTAGACCTGATGCCTATAGATATAATCATTGCCATAGATGACGTCACGGCTTTGCGCGGTTCTATCAATTGCTCGACAGTAATTCGTTCACCCACCGTCTACTTGCTTTCATGAGAGAAGCCACTAGTGAACACTACGGCCCCCGGGTCTATTCACACCTATCGTTTCCACTTTTGCTTTTACTTTGCTTTGTTACTTTGTTGCTTTCAGTTCTCACTTGGCAAACAATCTATAAGGGATTGACAACCCCTTCATAGCATTGGGAGCAAGCTCTTTGTGTTTGTGCAGGCACTTGTGATACTCCTTCACTGGATCGATACCTTGGTTCTCAAAACTGAGGGAAATACTTACCGCCGCTGTGCTACATCACCCTTTCCGCTTCGAGGGAACACCAACGCAAGGCTCCAAGGCCACAGGGGAATCCTTTGAATATTTCCCTAGGAAGTCCCTAAAGGCGTAGCCTTAGCAGAAGGATTCCTGGTGCCGTTGCTGAGGAGAATCAAGACAAGAATAGTCTCCCGTCAGCACACTTGTTTCTGGCGCCGTTGGAAGGTCTTTTGTTGCAGTAGCAAGAAGTATTTCTGGCACCATTGCCGGGGAAGGAGAGATCTATCCAAGTAGGTCTCACAAACTCATCTCTTGCATTAATTTTTTTTTTGCCAGTTGCCTCTCGTTTCCTCTCCCCCACTTCACATCTGCCGTTTTCATTTGCCTTTTTCGTTCGCCTTTTCGTTTGCCTTTTTCGTTCGCCCTTTTCTCTCGCTTGCTTTCTGTTTTCTTGTGTTGTCATGTGCCTTCATTATGCTTGCATCTTCGCTTGGTGAAATCCAGTGATATGGATCCTCACCCACTTGCTAATCTCTTTAAGAGATCCACGTATGTGGAACCAATTGCTAGTGTGTTGAGTGCACTTGACTTTCTCTATGGAGTTTTGCTTGAGATGCGTGAATCTAAAAATCGCGATGAAGAAATTCATGAAGAGATTCACGAGGGCTCGTTGGACGAAAAGCATGATTGCAATGGTTTCACTATAAATTCTATTAGTGACAATCATGCTAAGAATATGCAAAACCCTAAGCTTGGGGATGCTAGTTTTGCTTTGTCCACTACTTGTTGCAATGATCATGAGTGGGGCGATGATTTTTCTTACGATCTTGAAAATATGTTTAAGCCTCATGATGAATATGATATTTGCAATATTGTTGAAAGTGGGTTTGGAGAAGTCATGACTTTAGATGATCATCCCACTATTTTTGAAGAGCGTCAACTTTGCATGCATGTGGATCAAAAGAATATCCTTTGTGATAGTTACATTGTTGAATTCGAATATGATCCCACGTGTAATTGCTATGAGAGAGGAAAATATTGTGGTAGAAACTTTCATGTTACCAAATTACCTCTCGTTATATGGAGATTGCTATTGTCTCTTTCTTCTTCCTTGCTTGTGGCAACTATTGGTTGTCTTGACAATCCGTTTTCCTATAAAATGCGTATGCATAGGAAGTATGTTAGACTTAGATGTGATTTTCACATGCTTTATGATGCTCTCGTTGTGCTTCAATTCTTGTCTTTTGTGTGAGCATCATTGATTTATCAATGCCTAGCTAAGGGCGTTAAACAATAGCGCTTGTTGGGAGGCAACCCAACGGATCTATCCTTTTTCTTTTTGTTTTGTGTTTTCCACACTTTCATAGTTCTGTTATGATTGTGTTTTTTGTGTTTCTTTTTGCGTTTGTGCCAAGCAAAACCGTTATGATTAGTCTTGGGGATGATCGTTTGGTCATGCTGGAAAAGACAGAAACTTTCTGCTCACGATTTTTTTTTGTTTTTTTCTATAAGAGATTTTGAGTTGATTCTTTTTTCTGCTGATTTCTACGCAAATTCTTCAGACTGTCGTAATGTTTCAGAATTTTTGAAGTACCAGAAGTATACGAAGTATACAGATTGCTACAGACCGGTCTGCTGTTAACAGATTCTGTTTTTGTTGTGTTGGTTGCTTATTTTGATGAAACTATGGATAGTATCGGGGGGTATTAGCTATGGAAGATTGAATATACAGTAACCCAACATCAACATAAGTAGAATTTAAGTTTTCTACAGTACCTAAGGAAGTGGTGGTTTGCTTTCTTATACTAATGTTATCACGAGTTTCTGTTTAAGTTTCGTGTTGTGAAGTTTTCAAGTTTTGGGTGAAGTTCTTATGGACAAAAAGATAAAGAGTGGCAAGAGCTCAAGCTTGGGGATGCCCAAGGCACCCCAAGAGATTCAAGGATGCCGTAAAAGCCTAAGCTCGGGGATGCCCCGGGAAGACATCCCTTCTTTCATCTTCAATCCATCGGTAACGTTACTTGGGGCTATATTTTTATTCACCACATGTTATGTGTCTTGCTTGGAGCGTCTTGTATCATAGGTGTCTTTTATTTTTGTTGTGTCACAATCATCCTTGCTGCACACCTAGAGAGAGATACATGCACTCACCGTGATTTTGTCGAGCTTCACTTATATCCTTTGGTAGACAATTCAGCTCACATGTGCTTCACTTATATCTTTTGAGCTAGTTGATTTTGCTCTATGTACTTCACTTATATCTTTTAGAGCACAGCGGTGCATGGCTTGGTAGTTGATCTATGCTATGAAAGTAGTCTCAAAAGGGGTAGTTATCCAAAGGGATACGAAAACTTCCACCTTCATGTGCATTGAATAGTTAGAGAAGTTTGATTCATCTCAACAAGTTTTGAGTTGTGGTTATGGTAATATTGAAGTCATGCTAGTAAGGTGTTGTGGATCTAGAAATACTTGTGTTGAAGTTAGTGATTCCGGTAGCATGCACGTATGGTGAACCACTATGTGATGAAATCTGAGCATGATTAGTCTATTGATTGTCATCCTTTGCGTGGCGGTCGAGATCGCGCGATGGTTTATACCTACCAACCCTTCCCCTAGGAGTATGCGTTGAATGCTTTGTTTCGATTACTGCTAAAACTTTTGCAACAAGTATATGAGTTCTTCATGACTAATGTTGAGTCCATGGTTTAGATGCACTTTCACCTTCCACCATCACTATCATCTTAGTGCCGTGCAACTTTCGCCGGTGCACAAAACCCACCATTAGCCTCCCTCAAAACAGCCACCATACCTACCTACTATGGCCTTTTCAAAGTCATTCCGAGATATATTGCCATGCAACTACCACCATGACATGTGCCACCACTTCTACATTGCCATTGCATGATCGTAAGATAGCTAGCATGATGTTTCCATTAATGTCTATGCCATGCTAGATCATTGTCACGGTACACTACCGAAGGCATTCCATATAGAGTCATCGTTGCTCTAAGTTTTGAGTTGAAAGTGTGATGATCATCATTGATGGAGCATTGTCCCATGTGAGGGAATAAAAGAGGCCAAAGATGCCCACCAAAATAGAAAAAAAATATATAAAAAGAGGCCAAAGAGCCCACCAAAAAAATGATGAGAGAAAAAGAGAGAATGGACAATGCTACTAACCTTCCACACTTGTGCTTATTAAGCACCATGATCTTCATGATTGAGAATCTCTCGTTTTGTCACCACCATATAGCTAGTGGGAAATTTTCATTACATAACTTGGCTTGTATATTCCAATGATAGGCTTCCTCAAATTTGCCTTAGGTCTTCGTGAGCAAGCAAGTTGGATGCACACCCACTAGTTTTCTTTAAGAGCTTTCACATACTCGTAGCTCTAGTGCATCATTTGTATGGCAATCCCTACTCATTCACATTGATATCTATTGATGAGCATCTCCACAGCTCATTGATATGCCTAGTTAATGTGACCATCTTCTCCTTGTTTGTCTTGCAACCTCCATCACACTCCACACCACTTATAGTGCTAAAACCATGGCTCACGCTCATGTATTGCGTGAGAGTTGAAAAAGTTTGAGAAAGTGAAGGTGTGAAAACAATTACTTGGCCAATACCGGGGTTGTGCATGATTTAAATTCGTTGTGCAATGATGATAGGGCATAGCCAGACTATATGCTTTTGTAGGGATAACTTTCTTTTGGCCTTGTTATTTTGAAAGTTCATAATTACCTTGCTGGTTTGCTTGAATTATTATTGTTTCCACGTCAATAGCAAACTATTGTTTTGAATCTAATGGATCTCAACATTCACATCACATAAGAGGAGTTACAAAGGACATCTATGCTAGGTAGCATGAAAGCATCAAAAATTCATTCTTTATCACTTCCCTACTCGAGGACGAGCAGGAGTTAAGCTTGGGGATGCTTGATACGTCTCAAACGTATCTATAATTTTTTATGGTTTCATGCCGTTATCTTGTCATCTTTGGATGTTTTATGTCCCTTTTATATCTTTTTGGGACTAACTTATTAATTCAGTGCCAAGTGCGAGTTCCTGTTTTTTCTATGTTTTTGCCTCTTTTCAGATCTGATTTTGGAACGGAGTCCAAACGGAATAAAATCCCCGAAATAAATTTTTCCCGAACGGAAGAAGATCAGGGGGCTTGAGGGCCAAGCCAGGAGAGCTACCAGGAGCCCACAAGCCCTGTAGCTGCCACCAGGGGGGCGGCTAGCAGGCTTGTGGCCTCCCTGGCACCCCCCTGACCTAGCTCGTTCGCCTATATATTCCCTAAAATATAGAAAAAAAATCAGAGAATCCACGAAAACACTTTTCCGCCGCCACAAGCTTCCGTTTCCGCAAGATCTCATCTGGAGACCCTTCCCGGTGCCCTACCGGAGGGGACTTTGGAGTTGGAGGGCTTCTACATCAACATCATCGCCCCTCCAATGACTCGTGAGTAGTTCACTTCAGACCTACGGGTCCGTAGTTAGTAGCTAGATGGCTTCTTCTCTCTCTTGGATCTTCAATACAAAGTTCTCCATGATCTTCATGGAGATCTATCCGATGTAATCCTCTTTGGCGGTGTGTTTGTCGAGATCCGATGAATTGTGTATTTGTGATCAGATTATCTATGATATATATTTGAGTCTTTGCTGATTTCTTATATGCATGATTTGATATCCTTGTAAGTCTCTCTGAGTCTTGGGTTTTGTTTGGCCAACTAGATCTATGATTCTTGCAATGGGAGAAGTGCTTGGTTTTGGGTTCTTACCGTGTGGTGACCTTTCCCAATGACAGTAGGGGCAACAAGGCACACATCGTGTAGTTGCCATCAAGGGTAACAAGATGGGCTTTGTCGTAGATATGATATTGTCCATCTACATCATGTCATCTTGCTTAAGGCGTTACTCTGTTCTTTTGGACTTAATACACTAGATGCATGCTGGATAGCGGTCGACGTGTGGAATAATAGTAGTAGATGCAGAAAGTATCGGTCTACTTGTTTTGGACGTGATGCCTATAGATATAATTATTGCCATAGATGACGTCACGACTTTGCGCGGTTCTATCAATTGCTCGACAGTAATTCGTTCACCCACCGTCTACTTGCTTTCATGAGACAAGCCACTAGTGAACACTATGGCCCCCGGGTCTATTCACACCTATTGTTTCCATTTTCGCTTTTACTTTGCTTTGTAACTTTGGTGCTTTCAGTTCTCACTTGGCAAACAATCTATAAGGGATTGACAACCCCTTCATAGCATTGGGAGCAAGCTGTTTGTGTTTGTGCAGGCACTTGTGATACTCCTTCACTGGATCGATAACTTGGTTCTCAAAATTGAGGGAAATACTTACCGCCGCTGTGCTACATCACCCTTTCCGCTTCGAGGGAACACCAACACAAGGCTCCAAGGCCACGGGGGAATCCTTTGCATATTTTCCTAGGAAGTCCCTAAAGGCGTAGCCGTAGCAGAAGGATTCGTGGTGCCGTTGCTGAGGAGAATTAAGACAAGAATAGTCTCTCGTCAGCACGCTTGTTTCTGGCGCCGTTGGAAGGTCTTTTGTTGCAGTAGCAGTGTACATCATTCTTTGTGGATATATATCATCATGATTTTCTTCTACCTATAATCTTTTACACATGAGAGAAGTTACATATCTACTTGATATCCTCTTTTCTTTCACGTCCACCGTTGCATTTCCTTTTTCAGTTTTTGGTGGCCTCGTGAAAGGATTTGTCTTGAGTGTGGATCTTTTATCCTTGCATCTTGATGCACTCGTTGGTGGTGAAGATTAATTTTCCCCATACCTGTCTTGAAAAGGGTGTTGAGATTGGTTGGTATCCCTTCTCTTGACAAGGTTATTATTTCCTTTCTTCACCATGGGTTGTCACAAGCGTTGGTTCTCAATTTGTGTATTAGTAAGCTTGTGAACCTATTTTCCAGTAGTGTGTGTGGGGGAAGGATATGTCTTGAACTTTGTTCTTATTTCTTCAAGACTATATTGATGAGTAATGCTCATCCTCACCTTAGTCTTCTCAAGTGCCTTGCCATGACTCACACACATCATTTTGGTTGAGCCTACTCTTAAGTTGCCTCTTTTACATTTTTCTCAAACCATATGTTTTGTGCAAGTGATATACTTATTGTCTAATCTATTTTCTTGCACTTGTTGTGTGCTTCTATTAATTTTGTGGGAGCAACGATCCTATTTTGTGCACTTGTATCAAATACAAAAAAAATCTTACTAGTGCACAAATCATGGGAGCTTCTCTAGTTTTGATAAAACACACTATTGTCCTTATCATAATATCTTTTATTCATGTGGTTCGAAGGACCATATGATTGCTTGTTCCTATTGGTATCTTTTGATTGTGTGCTTCTCTCGTTTGTATGTCTTTGTGACATACGATCCTTCTTGCAATATTTGGGTCCTCGATATAGTTCGTTTTCCTCCAACGTTTATCATTGTATTTGTGTATTTCTTTGCACTATTGTTGAGAAGTACACACTTTTTGGAGGACCACCTACTATATTGGCTTTCTAAACTTTTTGTCCATTTTGGCAATCGGTTCCAATGGGGGAGAAGTTTAGAGAGTTTATGTAAGTGCATCTAGTGCCCTTAGTGATTTTGGTGGTTTGAAGACTTATAGGTTAAGTGACTAATGTGTTTATAAGTGTACACAAGCTCTATAAGTCGCTGAGGAGTTTGAGTTATATGATGAATATAGACCCCTAAAAATGAATGTCTTAGGCTGAAGAATTTGGTCTTAACTTGAGGACTTTGATCGCGAAGAAATTGCGATGAAATTGATATTCCTCATGAAGATATCGAAGATGAGAAATTTGGTGTGTCCTGAAGAAAAACAGTCCGAAGACTTTGAAGCGTGAAGATTTACTCTTTCTGTTTCATTTTCTTTACTCTTGAGTCATAGGAACACCGTACTGCTAAAGGGGGTCAAAGTAATACTACGAAATCAATTTCCTCATGATGCTTAACCCAAGCCTAAACCTACAAAAGCCTCAAGTGAGGAATATGAGAGACATGAGGACTTTCATAGGTTAAAGTTCCGACCGTTGCCGCGACATGCGCCACCTCACTGATCTTATCCACCCAACGGTCACATTATTTAAGGGCATTTATGTCAAATCATGTCGGGATGCTCCCAGGCTATAAATAGCCACCCCCACAACCACTAGCTAGTTGGCTGCTCCGAGAGAAACTAACACTTGTCATTTTGAGCAACCCAAATTCCTCAGAGTCTTCGAGAGAAAATCATCAAGTGAGGAAATACCCCAAACCCCAAACCCCAAACCCCAAACCAAAAACCAAGCGATTGAGCATTACTGAAGAATTTGTTCCTGTGTGGAGCTTGAAGTCTTTTACCTTTGAGGATTGTGCATCCTCCAGACGGTTAGGCATCATGGTCTAGAGCATCCAGCACTCAATTGTGGATCGCCGGGTGACCGAGTTTGTGAGGGTTTGTAAGTCTGCCATGAAGACTTACCACGAGTGTTGGGTGAGGACTGTGCGTCTTTAGCTCAAGGAGAATACGGTAGGGACTGTGTGTCCTTTGGTTTCAATACCAAGGCGCTCCAAACCAGACGTACGACTGTCACAGCAGTTGGAACTCTGTCATCAACAACGGTCTTCATCGTGATACGAGTTCTATTTCTTCAACTCTTTCATTTCCTCAGAATTGTATGTTGAAGACTTTCATCTGTGCTGTTTGACGAATTTTTCTGAAGACTTTCTTTGAATTTCCTCAACCTCAAATTCTTCATTCGAGTTAATCCTCACCTGCTTTCTGTGTACCTGCGTACTGTGCAAACCGATTCTAATAATATTCACCAAGTAATCTACTGTAGTAGTCTTTGCACTTATGATCGTGCGCTATTTCCGCTACACGTAATTCATCATTGAGGAATTTCCTGAGTGATGAAATTATAAAAATCGCCTATTCATCCCTTCTAGTCGATATAACGCACTTTCAGTTGGTACCAGAGCAAGGTGCTCCCTTGTCCTGTGTGATTTTGGTTTAACCACCTGGAGTTTTAGTTATGTCAAATGCAGGTATGATCAAGGTTACTGCAGGATGTCCTACCTTCGAAGGAAAGGACTTTCCTTACTGGAAGACCAAGATGCAAATGCTTCTTCAGGCTATTGACAATGATCTCTTGTACATTGTGGAACATGGTATTTGTTGGAAATATGGCCTAGAGGCAATAATAAAATAGTTATTGTTATATTTCGTGTTTCAAGATAATCGTTTATTATCCATTCTATAATTGTATTGAATGAAAACATAAATGCATGTGTGGATATATAGACAAAACTATGTCCCTAGTAAACCTCTAGTTGACTAGCCAGTTGATCAAGGATGGTTAAGGTCTTCTGACCATATGCAAGTGTTGTCACTTGATGACTGGATCACATCATTGGGAGAATGATGTGATGGACAAGAACCAAACTATAAACGTAGCATGTGGTCATGTCAATTTGTTGCTATTGTTTTCTGCGTGTCAAGTATTCATTCCTATGACCATGAGATCATGTAACTCACTCACACCGGATGAATACCTTGTGTGTATCAAACATCGCAACGTTACTGGGTCACTATAAAGGTGCTCTACAGGTATCTCCGAAGGTGTCCGTTGAGTTAGCATGGATCAAGACTGGGATTTGTCACTTCGTGTGACAGAGAGGTATCTCGGGGCCCACTAGGTAATACAACATCACATACAAGCCTCACAAGCAATGTGACTAAAGAGTCAGTCACGGGATCTTGTATTACAAAACGAGTAAAGAGACTTGCCGGTAACGAGATTGAAATAGGTATGGGGATACCGATGATCGAATCTCGGGCAACTAACATACCGAAGGACAAAGGGAATATCATACGGGATTAACTGAATCCTTCACATAGAGGTTCAACCGATAGAGATCTTTGTAGAATATGTAGGAGCCAATATGGACATCCAGGTCCCGCTATTGGTTATTGACCGAAGAGTGTCTCAGGTCATGTCTGCATAGCTCCCGAACCTGCAGGGTCTGCACACTTAAGGTTCAGTGACGTTTCGGTATAGTTGAGTTATATGTGTTGGTGACCGAAGATTGTTCGGGGTCCCGGATGAGATCCAGGACGTCACGAGGAGCTCCAGAATGGTCCGAAGGTAAAGATTGATATATAGGAAGTCATGTTTTGGTCACCGGAAAAGTTTCGAGCTCATCGGTAGTGTACCGGGAGTGCTGACAGGGTACCGGAGACCACCGGGAGGGGTGTGACGACCCAAAAGGGTTCATGGGCCGTGAGAGGAGGTATACCATCCATTGGTGGGCTGGCCAAAGCCTCCCCTAAAGGCCCTGATACATCTCTGTCGTATCTACTTTTTCGAACTCTTTTGCCCTTGTTTTGGACTCTAATTTGCATGATTTGAATGGAACTAACCCGGACTAACGCTGTTTTCAGCAGAATTGCCATGGTGTTGTTTTTCACAGAAATAGAAGTTCTCGGAATGACGTGGAAATTTATAGAGAATTTTTCTCGAATTAATGATAAATATGTGCGCAAAGATCCACCAGAGGAGGTGAGCCACTGGGCCACAAGCCGAGGGGGCGCGGCCACCCCCCTGGCCGCGCCTGGTAGGCTTGTGGGGCCCACGTGGCTCCACCGCCTCCAAACTCAGCTCTATTTATTCCGTTTCGCCCGGAAAAAAAATCAGAGAGAAGGATTCATCGTGTTTTACGATACGGAGGCGCCGCCACCTCCTGTTCTTCATGTGGAGGGCAGATCTGGAGTCCATTCTGGGCTCTGGAGAGGGAAAATCGTCGCCATCGTCATCATCGAACTTCCTCCATTGCCAATTCCATGATGCTCTTCACCGTTCGTGAGTAATCTCATCGTAGGCTTGCCGCACGGTGATGAGTTGGATGAGATCTATCATGTAATCGAGTTAGTTTTGACGGGGATTGATCCCTAGTATCCACTATGTTCTGAGATTGATGTTGCTACTACTTTGCCATGCTTAATGCTTGTCACTAGGGCCCGAGTGCCATGATTTCAGATCTGAACCTATTATGTTGTTGCCAATATATGTGTGTTCTTGATCCTATCTTGCAAGTTGTAGTCACCTACTATGTGTTATGACCCGGCAACCCTGGAGTGACAATAGCCGGAACCACTCCCGGAGATGACCATAGTATGAGGAGTTCATGTATTCACCGCGTGTTAATGCGTTGGTCCGGTTCTTTATTAAAAGGAGAACCTTAATATCCCGTAGTTTCCATTAGGACCCCGCTGCCACGGGAGGGATGGACAATAGATGTCATGCAAGTTCTTTTCCCTAAGCACGTATGACTACATACGGAATACATGCCTACATTAGATTGACGAATATGAGCTAGTTACTTATCTCTCCGTGTTATAGCTGTTACGTGATGAATCACATCTGGCATAATCATCCATCACCGATCCAATCCATACGAGTCTTTTACTACTGGTCCTTGCTACGTTACTTTGCCGCTACTGCTGTCACTACTGCTATTACTTGCTACTTCTGTTACTTGCTGCTGCTGTCACTACTGCTGTTACTTGTTACTTTGCTGTTACCTGCTGCAAGACTTTTCTGGCGCCATTGATACAACAAGTCAGGAATAGTCTGCCGTCAACAGACCTTTTTCTAGCACCGTTGCTATCATACCACTTTGCTACTGATACTTTGCTTGCAGATACTAATCTTTCAGGTGTGGTTGAATTGACAACTCAACTGCTAATACTTGAGAATATTCTTTCGCTTCCCCTTGAGTCGAATCAATAAATTTGGGTTGAATACTCTACCCTCGAAAACTGGTGCGATCCCCTATACTTGTGGGTTATCAGGCCCATGCAGCTGGAATAAAGAAACAAGGCAAAAAGATCAAAAGGTGGAAAGAGTTTCCAATCAGGAAACTGTCCTAATAGGATGGAATCCTACTCTTTTGTTCGGCCAAAGCCCTAGGGGCTTCCCTTGGAGGCCAAGCCTCCTCCCTCTCTCCTCCTATATATACTAGAGGTTTAGGGATTTTTGAGACACAACTTTGCCACGTGCAACCCTAAACCTCTACTTCGTAGTTCTTCCTGTAGATTTGATTTCTACGGAGCTCGGGCGGAGCTGTGCAGGAATAAGATCATCACCATCACCGGCGCGCCATCACGCTGCTGAAGAACTCATCTACTTCCCCATCTCTCATGCTAGATCAAGAAGGAGGAGATCGTCATCGAGTTGTATGTGTGCTGAATGCGGAGGTGCCGTCCGTTCAGTGCTAAGATTGGGACGGATCGTGGGACGACGGTGATTTGAATCACGAAGCAGTTCCACTACATCAACCGTGTTTCTTAACGCTTCCCGCTTAGCGATCTACAAGGGTATGTCGATCCGATCTCCCTCTCTTAGATGAATATCACCATGATAGGTCTTCGTGTGCGTAGGAATTTTTTTGTTTCCCATGCAATGTTCCCCAACAGTGGCATCATGACCTAGGTTCATGCGTAGATGTAATCTCGAGTAGAACACAAAAGCTTTTGTGGGCGTTAATTTTCGACTTGCTGCCCTCCTTAGTCTTTTCTCGATTCGTCAGTATTGTTGGATTGAAGCGGCCCGGACCAACCTTACTCGTACGCTTATGAGAGACCGGTTTCATCGACTAGGGGTGGACATAAAAACTGACGAACCGAAGACCGAACCGAAGCCGAAACCAAATAAACCGAATTTTCAGTTTTTTCTACTATAGCAGGAAATTTCGGTTTCCAAGTTCACTAACCAAACAAAATTCGGTTGCTATGGTTTTCAATTCGGTTAACCTAAGAAAACTGGTCAAGTTGACTCAGTGTTGGGAAAGACAGAAACACACCCATGCGCACAGCCAATGACTCACGACTCCCGAGAGTCACGCGCACACGATCACTTAAGCGGCAATCGACCAAACACGTCGTGCGTGTCTCACGTAACATGGTCCTACCTGCCAAAGTGCATGGAAATGCAAGCATGCAAGGCCCAACTCACGTGGGAGGGTGTGCCTGCCCGTTCATGGAGTCAAACAACTAACCAAGAGTCCAGGACATTTAGTCCCACCTCGCCTGTGTGAGGAGGTGTGGCAGTCATTTTAGCCTATAAAGAGGGCGCCGCTGTGACAGACTGTGCACAAATTGTTAAAGCATGGTTGTTCGGTATAAAACTGAAAACCGAACCGAATAATCGGTTAGTTATTTTCATCTAGCTTTTTTGGTTTTAAGTTTTGAAAACCGAATTGAAGAAAAAACTGATTGGTAGAAACTGATTTTTCAGTTTATACCGAACGCCCACCCCGATCATCGACTAACATGCAACTTGTTGCATAAATATGACTGGCGGGTGTCTGTTTCTTCAACTTCAGTTCAATCGGATTTGACCAAGGCGGTCCTTGGAGAAAGGTTAAATAGCAATTTGCATATCACTGTTGTGGCCTTGGGTAAGTAAGATGCGATCATACTAGATACCCATAGCAGCCACGTAAAACATGCAACAACAAATTAGAGGACGTCTAACTTGTTTTTGCAGGGTATGCATGTGATGTGATATGGCCAAAGACATGATGTGATATATTAAATGTATGATATGATCATGTTGTAAAAGTTAAATATCGACTTTCACGTCGATGCTACGACAACCGGCAGGAGCCATACGGTTGTCTCTAAACTAAAATTTATGCTTGCAGATGTGTTTACTACATTGCTAGGTTGTAGCTTTAGTAGTAATAGCATAGACAGCACGACAACCTCGATGGCGGCACGATGATGGAGATCATGGTGTGGCGCCGGTGACGATGAAGATCATGCCGGTGCTTTGGTGATGGAGATCAAGAAGCACAAGATCATGGCCATATCATGTCACTTATGAATTGCATGTGATGTTAATCCTTTTATGCACCTTATCTTGCTTAGAACGACGGTAGCATTATAAGGTGATACCTCACTAAAATTTCAAGATAAAATTGCGTTCTCCCCGACTGTGCACCGTTGCGACAGTTCGTCGTTTCGAGACAGCACATGATGATCGGGTGTGATATACTCAACGTTCACATACAACGGGTGCAAAACAGTTGCACACGCAAAGCACTTGGGTTAAACTTGACGAGCCTAGCATGTACAGACATGGCCTCGGAACACAAGAGACCGAAAGGTCGAGCATGAATCGTATGGTTGATATGATCAACATAGAGATGTTTACCACTGAAACTAGACTCAACTCACGTGATGATCGGACTTGAGTTAGTGAATTTGGATCATGCCACACTCAAATACCTAGAGGGATGTCTATTTGAGTGGGAGTTTATTAGTAATATGATTAGCTGAACTCTAATTGTCTTGAACATAGTCTAAGTAAACTTTGCAATATTTTTATGTTGTAAATCAATGGCTCGCGCAGTAGCAACCCTTAATTTCAATACGTTCCTAGAGAAAGCTAAGCTGAAAGATGATGGTAGCAACTTTGTAGACTGGGCTCGTAATCTGAGGCTTATCCTACAAGCTGGGTAAAAGAATTATGTCCTTGATGCAGCGCTAGGAGATGAACCACCCGCTACGGATGAACAAGATGTTTTGAACGCTTGGCAAGCGCGTAAGTAGGACTACTCAGTAGTTCAATGTGCAGTCTTGTATGGCTTAGAACCGGGACTTCAACGATGCTTTGAACATCATGGAGCATATGAGATGTTCCAGGAGTTAAAGTTTATCTTTGAGAAGAATGCCCGGATCGAGAGGTATGAGGCCTCCGATAAATTCTATGCTTGCAAGATGGAGGAGAATTCGTCTGTCAGTGAACATGTGCTCAAAATGTCTGGGTACTCAAACCGTCTAGCTGAGCTGGGGATTGATCTCCCGCAAGAGGCTATCACTGACAGAATTCTTCAATCACTGCCACCTAGCTACAGGAGCTTTGTGTTGAACTATAACATGCAAGGGATGAATAAGTCACCCGGCGAGTTATTTGCGATGCTGAAAGTCACGGAGTCAGAAATCCGGAAAGAACATCAAGTGTTGATGGTCAATAAGACCACTAGTTTCAAGAAAATCAGCACAGGCAAGAAGGGTTACTCCAAGAAGAGTGGCAAAACTGTTGCCCCTCCGACAAAGAAACCCAAGGCTGGACCTAAGACGGAAACTGAGTGCTATTATTGCAAGGGGATGGGTCACTGGAAGCGCAACTGCCCCAAGTATTTGGCTAATAAGAAGGCGGCCACCGCCAAACAAGGTATATGTGATATACATGTTATTGATGTGTACCTAACCAACTCTCGTAGTAGTGCCTGGGTATTTGATACCGGTTCTGTTGCTCACATTTGCAACTCGAAGCAGGAACTGCGAAATAAATGTAGGCTGGCGAAGGATGAAGTGAGGATGTGCATGGGAAATGGTTCCAAGGTTGATGCAATCGCCGTCGGCACGGTCTCACTTCAGTTACCATCGGGATTAGTTATGAACTTAAATAATTGTTATTTAGTGCATGCGTTAAGCATGAACATTATATATGGATCTTGTTTATTGCGAGACGGTTACTCATTTAAGTCAGAGAATAATGGTTGTTCTATTTATATGAGTAATATGTTTTATGGTCATGCACCCAATGTGAGGGGTTTGTTCATATTGAATCTTGATTGTGATGAAACACATATCCATAACATTGAGACCAAAAGATGTAGAGTTAACAATGGTAGCGTGACCTTTTTGTGGCACTGCCGCTTAGGTCATATTGGTGTAAAGTGCATGAAGAAACTCCCTGCTGATGGGCTTTTGGAGTCACTTGATTTTGAATCACTTGACACGTGCGAACCATGCCTCATGGGCAAGATGACTAAGACTCCGTTCTCTGGAACAATGGAGCGTGCAAGTGACTTGTTGGAAATCATACATACTGATGTGTGCGGACCAATGAGTGTGGAGGCGCGTGGCGGATATCGTTATTTTATCACCTTCACTGATAATTTGAGTAGATATGGATATATCTACTTGATGAAGCACAAGTCTAAAACATTTGAAAAGTTCAAACAATTTCAGAGTGAAGTTGAAAATCATTGTAGCAAGAAGATCAAGTTCCTACGATCAGATCGAGAGGGTCAGTATCTGAGTTACGAGTTTGGTGCTCACTTAAGAAAATGTGGAATCGTTTCACAGTTGACACTGCGTGGAACACCACATCGTAATGGTGTGTACGAACGTCGTAATCATTCTTTGTTAGATATGGTGAGATCTATGATGTCTCTTACCGATTTGCCATTATCGTTTTGGGGCTATGCATTAGAGACAGCTGCATTCACTTTAAATAGGGCACCATCAAAATCCGTTGAGACGACACCATATGAGCTATGGCATGGCAAGAACGCAACTTTTCTGGGGAAAGAGTTTCTCTCGAAAGAATTGAGTGGGAGGAAGATAGAACTTGATGAGGTTGTGGAACCTCTGCTCCAACAGGATGTTGGCGTAGGGCAGAGGGAAATCTGTGTCGAGGCAACACCAGTTCAGGAGGAAGCTAATGATGATGATCTTGAAGCTTCGGATCAAGTTACTATCGGACCTCGCACGTCACCAAGATCACGTACTGCTCCTGAGTGGTACGGGAATCCTGTCTTATCTATCATGTTGTTAGACAACAATGAGCCTGCGAATTATGAAGAAGCAATGGTGGGCCCAGATTCCAACAAATGGATAGAGGCCATGAAATCCGAGATAGGATCTATGTATGAAAACAAAGTGTGGACTTTGGAATTATTACCTGAAGGTCGCAAGGCTATTAAGAACAAATGGATCTTTAAGAAGAAGACGAACGCGAACGGTAATGTGACCGTTTATAAAGCTTGACTTGTGGCAAAGGGTTTTTCACAAGTTCAAGGAGTTGACTACGATGAGACATTCTCACTGGTAGTGATGCTTAAATCCGTCCGAATCATGTTAGCAATAGCTGCATTTTTTGTTTATGAAATCTGGCAGATGGAAGTCAAAACGGCGGTCCTTAATGAGTTTCTTAAGGAAGATTTGTATATGATGCAACCCGAAAGTTTTGTCGATCCAAAGAATGCTGACAAAGTATGCAAGCTCCAACGATACATTTATGGACTGGTGCAAGCATCTCAGAGTTGGAATAAGCGCTTTGATGAGGTGATCAAGGCGTTTGGGTTTATACAAGTTGTAGGAGAATCTTGTATATACAAGAAAGTGAGTGGGAGCTCTGTAGCATTTCTAATATTATATGTGGATGACATATTGCTGATTGGAAACAATGTGTTGTTTTTGGAGAGCGTAAAGGATTACTTGAACATTGTTTTTCAATGAAAGACCTAGGAGAAGCTGTTTACATATCAGGTATTAAGATCTATAGAGATAGATCGAGACGCCTGATAGGAATTTCACAAAGCACATACCTTGAGAAAGTTTTGAAGAAGTTCAAAATGGAACAATCCAAGAAAGGGTTCTTGCGTGTGTTACAAGGTATAAAATTGAGAAAGTTTTGAAGAAGTTCAATGTCTAGTAACTGCAGAAGATAGAGAAAAGATGAGTATCGTCCCCTATGCTTCAGCCATAGGGTCTATCATGTATGCAATGCTGTGCACAAGACCGGACGTCAGCCTGGCCATAAGTATGGCAGGAAGGTTTCGAAGTGATCCAGGAGTGGAACACTGGGCGGCGGTCAAGAATATTCTGAAGGACCTGAAAAGGACTAAGGAAATGTTTCTCGTTTATGAAGGTGACGAAGAGCTCGTCGTAAAGGGTTACGTCGATGCAAGCTTTGACACTGATCCGGATGACTCTAAGTCTCAAACCGGATAAGTATTTATTCTCAATGGGGGTGCGGTAAGCTGGTGCAGTTCCAAGCAAAGCATCATAGCAGATTCTACATGTGAAGCACATTACATGGCTGCCTCGGAGGCGGCTAAAGAGGGTGTCTGGATGAAGCAGTTCATGACGGATCTTGGAGTTGTGAGTGCACTAAATCCAATAACTTTGTTCTATGACAACACTGGTGCCATTTCTCTAGCCAAGGAACCAAGGTTTCACAAGAAGACCAGACACATCAAACGACGCTTCATCCTCATCCGCAACTATGTCGAAGGAGAGGACGTGAATATTTGCAAAGTGCACGCGGATCTGAATGTTGCAGATCCGCTGACTAAACCTCTTCCACGAGCGAAGCATGATCAACACCAGAACTGTATGGATGTTAGATTCATTCCAATGTAAATCACATAGCGATGTGAGACTAGATTATTGACTCTAGTGCAAGTGGGAGACTGTTGGAAATATGCCCTAGAGGCAATAAGAAAATAGTTATTATTATATTTCGTGTTTCAAGATAATCCTTTATTATCCATGCTATAATTGTATTGAATGAAAACATAAATGCATGTGTGGATATATAGACAAAACTATGTCCCTAGTAAGCCTCTAGTTGACTAGCCAGTTGATCAAGGATGCTTAAGGTTTTCTGACCATATGCAAGTGTTGTCACTTGATGACTGGATCACATCATTGGGAGAATGATGTGATGGACAAGACCCAAACTATAAACATAGCATGTGATCGTGTCATTTTGTTGCTATTGTTTTCTGCGTGTCAAGTATTCATTTCTATGACCATGATATCATGTAACTCACTGACACCGGAGGAATACCTTGTGTGTATCAAACATCGCAACATTACTGGGTGACTATAAAGGTGCTCTACATTTATCTCTGAAGGTGTCCATTGAGTTAGCATGGATCAGGACTGGGATTTGTCACTCAGTGTGACAGAGAGCTATATCGGGTCCCACTCGGTAATACAACATCACATACAAGCCTTGCAAGCAATGTGACTAAAGAGTCAGTCACGGTGTCGTCGTTTTGTCACGGCAGATGTCCTCGTGAAAGGACTTAAAGATGGAGCCATCGCACCTTGGTGGCAACTTGAAGGGTGTGAGCGAAAGCGAGACTCAGATTTAGCCAGGTTCGGCCCCTCGTGAGGAGGTAAAAGCCTACATCCTGCTTTGTGTGGATTAATGGTCATTTCGATTACAAGGAGGGCGTAACTTGCTTGACCTTGCTCTCGATTCTCTCTAACTCGCCTGACCTTTCCCCGGGACTCGCCTTTATATATAGGTCGAGGCCCTAGGATTTACAAAAGTCCTGCCATGCTACTCCTTGTGGCTTTCCCTATCTCTAAGTCGCCGTGCTCTCCACGATTGGGAACTCCCTTGGTAATCTACTATCTGCGCGACCTCTTGAACTGCCATCCAGCTTCTGGGCCACGAGACACGCTTTGAATGGTAAGTCGCCCCTTTGATGATCCGACCTACTAAGGGTGGGTTATCCGCAGGTAATATCCCCAACATTAGGCCCCAGATTGTCTTGAATTCATTCATGTAAATAAACCTTCACCTATTTGGGGTGACTCTTACCATTTCTATCTTTCGATGAACGATAAGTCGCCACTCGTTGTAATTTTATCTCACCCGCCGTGTAATCTTTGATGACATCACCTTATCCCCTTAATTCTAGGGTTTTTAATACCTCAACCATCCAAGAGATCTTTTGCTCCATATTCACTTATCCCGAAAACGTAGGCGCCATTATCGCAGATTCTGACTTGTCACCTCGATCTCCGCCTTGACAACCTCGATTCCCGTTCCGGCCCTTTAAATAACCGCATGAGAAATGTGTGTGTGTGTGTGCGGGGGGGGGGGGGGGGGGAAGCTCCGTCACCTACCTCCATTTTTTCCCTCGTCTTCCTCGCGCTCTTCCTCTTCCTGCGCGAGCACCCCGGCGTAGTCACCGGCTCCTGAAGCTCCTCCGTCGACCGTGGTCTTCTAGGCGCCTTCAAGTCAACAAGAAGCACAAAGTTCTCCGCCTTCGTCCCTGGCACCGGTCTCCTTTCCTCAGGTACACACATTCCCTTATTAGGATTAAGCCGAGAATGCCATGGCCATTGTTCCCGCGAGCTAGCTCCATGACGCGACAAACGTCCCTTCCTGCTCTAGATCCACTTTACATATTCGTAGTAGATTCAGGCAGTGGCAAACCATGGCCACTTTATCGCGTCCTTTCTTTATATTAAGCCTTCACGCCGTGGATCCAATACTATCGCTGCCTTATGTTCATAGCCTTTCATCATTTTTTCGAGCATTATTCGTTTATTTTGATCCACTCGTAGATCCATAGTTTACTGCTTGTTTTTAGAAACATGTTTGTTCGTCTCCCGAGAACATCCCTAAGGAAAAAGGACCCTTGAGAGTCGCCGTTTAGCTCCTGCTTCCATAGCGACTTAAATTTATCACCATAGCTATGCCCCCTTCCTTTCCAATTTAAGAGCGAGTTACAATATTTCAAAGATACTTCCATGAAACGCCCGAGTAGCGAGTAATGATGTATGTCACCCATTGGCGAGTCACCAAATCCTTTTTGAACATACTGTAGACCCATACTGGCGAGTTAGAACACTTCATACTTTTTACTGAATCGCCTTGTTCCCCTCTCTTTTGTAGTCATGGCTATTTCTAAGTGCAATTGGTTACCAACAAAAATCGATGACGCTAATCTCGAGAAGTTTGTTAAGGCGGGTCTTATTGACAACAAGGAAACCATTGGTTGGAGAACCGCCCCATGCGAGTTGATTCCCAATCCCGCTGCAGGAGAAGTAGTCATCTTTACCGATTACCTTGAACGAGGTTTTAAACCGCCCGGGTCAAAGTTTTTTCGAGACGTCTTGCATTTCCTTAACGTCCATCCTCAAGACCTGGGACCCAACTCCATCAACAACCTTTGCCAGTTCCAGGTCTTTTGTGAGGTATACTTGCAGAGAGAGCCCATAGTTCCTTTATTTTGGAACTTCTTCCATTTGAATCGCCAGACCAAGTTTACCACCGGTCCCAACCATGAACTTGGAGGAGTCAACATTCAAAGACGCTGCGAGCGTGGATTTCCATCAGTCCTTCTGCCCAGCCATCCCAAGGGCTGGGCCGAGTCATGGTTTTATTGCCAGGACACCTCCCCACCTGGCGAAAACCCACTCCCAAGTTTCAGAGTAGATCGCCTGCCTATGGATATGAAACTTCCCGAGAAACTCACAGAAGAGGAAAGTCGGAATTTATCCCCATTTTATCCGAGTTACGATCTTTGACCAACAACGGGCTCATCGGGATTGATCTGTTTCGCTGCTGGGTGGAGTGGAATATTCTTCCCTTGAGTCGCCGAGAAGGGTTAATGTATGAATATAATGGTACGGTAAACCATCCGCAGTGCTTCCACCACAAAAGACTCTCAGAGAGTGAAATTGTTGGAATCATCAAGAAGCTAACCGGTGAGCCTTTGGAAGAATGTGCCAAGATTGGGCTCAAGGCCTTCTGCCGCTCCAACCCGATGCCGCCAGTAAGAATCCAAGCCGCCTTTCGTTTCTTTATACTTACCAATGCTCTTGGTTTGCAATTCACTTCCATTCATCAGAAAAGTGATCCACTTTGGCGAAGGGGCCCCAAAGTGACCGCCCAAAAGAACACCAAGCGGCGACCAAAGAAGAAAAAAAACAAGCAAAGGTAAAGCCGCCGCCAAAGATTCATCTGTTGTCGGCGAGTCACGAGTTGACGAAGAGCACTCAGAGGTAAAACTTCCCCCTCACTCATTACCTGTGTATTCCGACTCAAGCTTATACCATGCATCTTTATGTGTAGGGCGAGGACAATGAGAGCCAAGATGATGCGGTCGAGGTAATTTCTATTTCTTCCAACTGACCTTCTCCTTATCCTAGACCAGCCAGACGGATCTGTGGGAAAGTGCCCATGTCTCACCCATACGCTTATATGGACCCTGATTTCCTTTTAAAGAAAGCAAGATATACCCCCAAGCGCAAAACCCGCAGTCACTCTGGAGACTTAATCTCCGGACTGCGTGAGAAAACAATCGGTCGGAAGTGCACCAGCGAGGTACACTTTTGTTTTACCATACCCTTCCTTGTGTAAAATATGACTCGCAACTTCTTTAACTTTTAAACTTTTAATCTACCAGACTTCTCCCCCTACATCTGGCGACTCAATAATATCAGCTCTCCCGCCGATGGTTCGTGTGAATGGCTGAGTCCCTTTGTTAATCCAAATTTCTTCTAAATAACGATATGTGCTTTTAATTTTGGTGCCTTTGTCTCAAAGCGCAAGCGAAGAGAAGGAAAATTGGCGACTTATCTTCTGCTCCTAAAACAACTGAAGCCTTATGCACGAGCGCCTCTGCCCCAGAGATTGATGAAGAGCAAGCGGTGGCTCATGATATTCCTATGGACGATATTCTCGATGTCCGGGATGACTCGCCCGTAATTTTGAAGGAAACTGCTGATACGTCTCCAACGTATCTATAATAATTGATGGTTTCATGCTATTATCTTGTCAAACTTTGGATGTTTTGCATGCCTTTTATATATTTTTTGGGACTAACTTATTAACTCAGTGCCAAGTGCGAGTTCATGTTTTTCCATGTTTTTGACCCCTTTCAGAGGAGATTTTGAAACGGAGTCCAAACGGAATAAAATCTCCGAAAAGATTTTTTCCGTAACGGAAGAAGATCAGGAGACTTGAGAGCCAAGGCAGGGGGCCCCACAAGCCCTCACCCCGCGACCAGGGGGGAGGTCGCGGCCCACAGGCTTGTGGGCCCCCTGGACCTCCTTTGCCCTAGGGTTTGCGCCTATATATCCCCAAAATTTCCACAAAAAATCAGGAGATCATTGAAAGTACTTTTCCGCCGCCGCAAGCTTCTGTCTCCGCAAGATCCCATCTGGGGCACGTTCTGGTGCCCTGCCGGAGGGGGATTCGGACACGGAGGGCTTCTTCGTAAACACCATGACCTCTTCGATGATGCGTGAGTAGTTCACCATAGACCTACGGGTCCAGAGCTAGTAACTAGATGGCTTCTTCTCTCTCTTGGATCTTCAATACAAAGTTCTCCATGATCTTCATGGAGATCTACCCGATGTAATCTTCTTTTGCGGTGTGTTTGTCGAGATCCGATGAATTGTGGATTTATGATCAGATTATCTATGAATCTTATTTGAGTTTCTTCTGATCTCTCTTATGCATGATTTCATATCCTTGTAATTCTCTTTGAGTTGTGGTTTTGTTTGGCCAACTAGATCTATGATTCTTGCAATGGGAGAAGTGCTTGGTTTTGGGTTCATACCGTGTGGTGATCTCACCCAGAGACAAAAGGGGTAGCGAGGCACGCATCGTGTTGTTGCCATCAAGGGTAAAAAGATGGGGTTTTCATCATTGGTTTGAGATCATCCCTCTACATCATGTCATCTTGCTTAAGGCGTTACTCTGTTCGTCATGAACTCAATACACTAGATGCATGCTGGATAGCGGTCGTTGTGTGGAGTAATAGTAGTAGATGCAGAAAGTATCGGTCTACTTGTCTCGGACGTGATGCCTATGTGTATGGTCATTTCCTTAGATATCGTCATGACTTTGCGCGGTTCTATCAATTGCTCGACAGTAATTTGTTCACCCACCGTAATACTTGCTATTTTGAGAGAAGCCTCTAGCGAACACTATGGCCCCCAGGGTCTACTCCACACCATATTTTCAGGCTTACACTTTTTACTTCGTTGCACTTTCCGCCTTCAGATCTCACTTTGCAAACAATCTTGAAGGGATTGACAACCCCTTTATAGCGTTGGGTGCAAGCTCTTTTGTGTTTGTGTAGGTATTCTGGACTAGACGAGATTCTCCTAGTGGATTGATACCTTGGTTCTCAAACTGAGGGAAATACTTACTGCTCCTGTGCTGCATCACCCTTTCCTCTTCAAGGGAAAAAACCAACGCAAGCAAGTCTCTGTCAACGTGTCAAATTCTGGCGCCGTTGCCGGGGAAGGACTTTTGTTGCCGTAGCAGAAGAATTTCTGACGCCGTTGCTGGGGAGGATCAAGTCAAGAACTGATCCAAGTAGGTGTCGCAAACTCATCTCTTGCATTTACTTTGTTTGCCAGTTGCCTCTCGTTTTCCTCCCCCCCACTTCACCAATTTTCCTTTTTTCATTTGCCTTTTTCGTTCGCCATTTGTTTCGCTTGCTTTCTGTTCGCTTCTGTGCTATGTGCCTTCAATATGCTTGCATCTTCGCTTGCTGAAAATCTAGTGATATGGATCCTCATCCACTTGCTAATCTCTTTAAGAGATCCAATTATGTTGATCCAATTGCTAGTGAGTTGAGTGCACTTGACTATCTTTATGGAGTTCTGCTTGAGATGCGTGAATCAGAAAATCGTGATGAAGAAATTTACGAAGTGATTCACAAGGGCTCCTTGAATGAAAAGCATGATTGCAATTGTTTCACTATGAATTCTATTAGTGACAATCATGCTAAAAATATGCAAAACCCTAAGCTTGGGGATGCTAGTTTTGCTTTGTCCACTACTTGTTGCAATGATCATGATTGGGGTAATGATTTTTCTTATGATCTTGAAATTTTTTTTAAGCCTCATGATGAGTATGATATTTGCAACAATATTGAAAGTGGGATTGGAGAAGTCATGACTTTATTTTATGATAATCCCACTATTTTTGAAGAGCGTAAATTTGCATGCATGTGGATCATGAAAAGAATATCCTATGGGATAGCTATATTGATGAATTTGAATATGATCCCACATGTAATTGCTATGAGAGAGGAAAATATTGTGGTAGAAACTTTCACGTTACCAAATTACCTCTCGTTATGTTGAGATTGCTATTGTCTCTTTCTTCTTCCTTGCATTTGGTAACTATTGGTTGTCTTGACAATCTGTTTTCCTATAAAATGCCTATGCATAGGAAGTATGTTAGACTTAGATGTGATTTTCCCATGCTTTATGATGCTCTCGTTGTGCTCCAATTCTTGTCTTTTGTGTGAGCATCATTGAATTATCAATGCCTAGCTAAGGGCGTTAAACAATAGCGCTTGTTGGGAGGCAACCCAATGAATTTATTTCTTTTTCTTTCTGTTTTGTTGCGTCCACACTATCATAATTCTGTTATGATTGTGTTTTTTGTGTTACTTTTTTGTGTTTGAGCCAAGCAAAACCTTTATGATTAGTCTTGGTAATGGTTGTTTGATCCTGCTGGAAAAAGACAGAAACTTCTTGCTCACGAGATGATTTTTCATTTTTATTCAGAAAGAGCTTTTGAGTTGATTCTTTTTGCCTTTTTCCCAGACAGTCGTAATTTTTTAGATTTTGTGAGGTACCAGAAGTATACGAAGTATACAGATTGCTACAGACTGGTCTGTTTTTGACAGATTCTGTTTTTGTTGAGTTGGTTGCTTGTTTTGATGAAACTATGGTTAGTATAGGGGAGGTACTAGCCATGGAAAAGTTAGAATACAGTAGCCCAACACCAATATAGATAGAATTCAAGTTTGCTACTGTACCAAAAGAAGTGATAGTTTGTTTTCTTGTGCTAATGTTATCACGAGTTTCTGTTTAAGTTTTGTGTTGTGAATTTTCAAGTTTTGGGTGATGTTCTCATGGACAAAGAGATAAGGAGTGGAAAGAGCTCAAGCTTGGGGATATACAAGACATCCCAAGCCATATTCAAGGACACTAAAAGTCCTAAGCTTGGGGATGCCCCGGGAAGGCATCCCCTCTTTCTTCTTCAATCCACCGGTAACATTACTTGGAGCTATATTTTTATTCACCACATGATATGTGTTTTGCTTGGAGCGTCTTGTATCTTAGTAGTCTTTTCTTTTTGTTGTGTCACAATCATCCTTGCTACACACCTTTTTGAGAGAGAGACATGCACTCATCGTGATTTTGCTAGAATGCTCATAGTGCTTCACTTATATCTTTTGAGCTAGATACTTTTGCTCTATGTACTTCACTTATACCTTTTAGAGAACGGCGGTGCGTGACTTGGTAGTTGGCTTATGCTATGAAAGTAGTCCCAAATGTGATAGGTACCCAAAGAGGATACAAAAAAACCTCCATCTTCATGTGCATTGAGTAGAAAGAGAAGTCTTGATTCCTCTCAATTAGTTTTGAGACGTGGATTCGGTAATATTAAGAGTTATGTTAGTAGGGTGTTGTGAATCTAGAAATACTTGTGTTGAAGTTAGTGATTCCCGTAGCATGCACGTATGGTGAACCTCTATGTTAGGAAGTCGGAGCACAATTAATCTATTGATTGCCATCCTTTGTGTTGAGGTCGGGATCGCGCGATGGTTTACACCTACCAACCCTTCCCCTCTGAGTATGTGTTTGGCACTTTGTTTCGATTACTAATAAAAACTTTCGCAACAAGTATGTGAGTTCTTCATGACTAATGTGAGTCCATGGTATAGATGCACTTTCACCTTCCACCATTGCTAGCCTCTCTAGTGCCGCGTAATTCTAGCCGGTGCACAAACCCATCATATGCCTTCCTCAAAACAGCCACCATACCTACCTACTATGGCATTTTCATAGACATTTCGAGATATATTGACATGTAACTCCCATCGTTCCGTCTCATGACTTGTGCCGTTACTCTCATATTGCCATTGCATGATCTTAAGATAGCTAGCGGGATGTTTCAACGTCATATGCCATGCTAGGTCGTTGCACATCCCGGTACACTGCCGGAGGCATTTCCTATAGAGTCATCATTGTTCTAAGCTTTGAGCTGTGAGTAAATAAAAGTGTGATGATCATCATTATTAGAGCATTGTCCCATGTGAGGAAATAAAAAAAGAGAGGCCAAAGAGCCCAAAAAAAAGAGAGAAAAAAGAGGCCTAAGAGCCCAAATAAAAAAGAGAGAGAAAAAGAGAGAAGGGACAATGCTACTATCTTTTTCTACACTTGTGCTTCATAATAGTACCATGTTCTTCATGATTGAGAGCTTCTTGCTTTGTCACGACCATATGCTAGTGGGAATCTTCATTATATAACTTGGCTTGTATATTCCAATGATGGGCTTCCTCAAAATTGCCCTAGGTCTTCATGAGCAAGCAAGTTGGATGCACACCCACTAGTTCTACTTTTGAGCTTTCACATACTTATAGCTCTAGTGCATCCTTTGTATAGCAATCCCTACCCATTCACATTGATATCTATTAATGGGCATCTCCATAGCCTTTTGATACGCCGAGTCAATGTGACCATCTCCTCCTTTTTGTCTCACAACCACCACCACACTCTATTCCACCTATAGTGCTATATCCATGGCTCACGCTCATGTATTGCGTGATAGTTATAAAAAGTTTGAGAAAGTAAGAGTGCAAAAACAATTACTTGGCCAATACCGGGGTTGTGCATGATTTACATTAGTTGTGTGAGGATGATGGAGCATAGCCAGACTATATGATTTTGTAGGGATAACTTTCATTGGCCTTGTTATTTTGAAATTTCATGATTACCTTGCTAGTTTGCTTGTAGTATTATTGTTTTCATATCAATAGCAAACTATTGTTTTGAATCTTACAGATCTGAACATTCATGTCACGTGAAAGAAGTTGCAAAGGACAACTATGGTAGGTAGCATTCCACATCAAAAATTCATTCTTTATCACATCCCTACTCGAGGACGGGCAGGAGTTAAGCTTGGGGATGCTTGATACGTCTCCAACGTATCTATTATGTTTGATGGTTTCATGCTATTATCTTGTCAAACTTTGGATGTTTTGCATGCCTTTTATATATTTTTTGGGACTAACTTATTAACTAAGTGCCAAGTGCGAGTTCCTGTTTTTTCCATGTTTTTGACCCCTTTCAGAGGAGATTTTGAAATGGAGTCCAAACGGAATAAAATCTCCGAAAAGATTTCTTCCGTAACGGAAGAAGATCAGGAGACTTGAGAGCCAAGGCAGGGGCCCCAGGGGCCCCACAAGCCCTCACCCCGCCACAAAGGGGGGAGGCCGCGGCCCACAGGCTTGTGGGCCCCCTGGACCTCCTTTTCCCTAGGGTTTGTGCCTATATATCCCCAAAAATTCCACAAAAAATCAGGAGATCATCGAAAGTACTTTTTCGCCGCCGCAAGCTTCTATCTCTGCAAGATCCCAGCTGGGGCACGTTCTGGTGCCCTGCCGGAGGGGGGATTCGGACACGGAGGGCTTCTTCATCAACACCATGACCTCTTCGATGATGCGTGAGTAGTTCACCATAGACCTACGGGTCCATAGCTAGTAACTAGATGACTTCTTCTCTCTCTTGGATCTTCAATACAAAGTTCTCCATGATCTTCATGGAGATCTTCCCGATGTAATCTTCTTTTGCGGTGTGTTTGTCGAGATCCGATGAATTGTGGATTTATGATCAGATTATCTATGAATCTTATCTGAGTTTCTTCTGATCTCTCTTATGCATGATTTCATATCCTTGTAATTCTCTTCGAGTTACGGTGTCCTCACCCAGTGACAGAAGGGGTAGCGAGGCACGCATCATGTTGTTGCCATCAATGGTAAAAAGATGGGGTTTATATCTATTGCATGAATTTATCCCTCTACATCATGTCATCTTGCTTAAGGCGTTACTCCGTTTGTCATGAACTTAATACACTAGATGCATGCTGGATAGCGGTCGATGTGTGGAATAATAGTAGTAGATGCAGAAAGTATCGGTCTACTTGTCTCGGACGTGATGCCTATATGTATGATCATTGCCTTAGATATCGTCATGACTTTGCGCGGTTCTATCAATTGCTCGACAGTAAGTTGTTCACCCATCGTAATACTTGCTATTTTGAGAGAAGCCTCTAGTGAACACTATGCCCCCCAGGGTCTACTCCACACCATATTTTCAGCCTTAAACTTTTTACTTCGTTGCACTTTCCGCCTTCAGATCTCACTTTGCAAACAATCTTGAAGGGATGCACAACCCCTTTACAACGTTGGGTGCAAGCTCTTTTGTGTTTGTGCAGGTACTCTGGACTTGATGAGATTCTCCTACTGGATTGATACCTTAGTTCTCAAACTGAGGGAAATACTTACTGCTCCTGTGCTGCATCACCCTTTCCTCTTCAAGGGAAAAAACCAATGCAAGCAAGTCTCCGTCAACGTGTCAAATTCTGGCGCTGTTGTTTGAGAAGTAGCAGAAGGATTTCTGGCGCCGTTGCCGGGGAAGGACTTTTGTTGCCGTAGCAACTGCTGACAAGGTTAATCCGCCAAGCCCTCTCAAGGCGACTGACGATCCAGATGATGTCGTAGTCACCGGTACTAGCTACTCCACTCCTCCAGTTGCGGTACTATCTAAGCATACCTCCAAGGAATCTCGTCCTTCCACTGTGTTGGAAATATGCCCTAGAGGCAATAATAAATTAGTTATTATTATATTTCCTTGTTCATAATAATCGTTTATTATCCATGCTAGAATTGTATTGATTGGAAACTCAAATACATGTGTGGATACATAGACAACACATTGTCCCTAGTGAGCCTCTAGTTGACTAGTTCGTTGATCAAAGATGGTCAAGGTTTCCTGACCATAGGCAAGTGTTTTCACTTGATAACAGGATCACATCATTAGGAGAATCATGTGATGGTCAAGACCCAAATTATATACATAGCATATTGATCGTGTCAATTTATTGCTATTGTTTTCCGCGTGTCAAGTATTTGTTCCTATGACCATGAGATCATATAATTCACTGGCACCGGAGGAATACCTTGTGTGCATCAAACATCACAACGTAACTGGGTGACTATAAAGGTGTTCTACAGGTATCTCCGAAGGTGTCCGTTGAGTTAGTATGGATCAAGACTGGGATTTGTCATTCCGTGTGACGGAGAGGTATCTCGGGGCCCACTCGGTCATACAACATCACACACAAGCCTTGCAAGCAATGTGACGTAGTGTAAGTCACGGGATCTTGTATTACGGAACGAGAAAAGAGAAAAGATTGAAATAGGTATGCGAATACCGACGATCGAATCTCGGGCAAGTAACATACCGAAGGACAAAGGGAATGCCATACGGGATTGACTGAATCCTTGACACTGAGGTTCAACCGATAAGTTATTCAGAGAATATGTAGGATCCAATATGGGCATCCAGGTCCCACTATTGGATATTGACCGAGGAGTACCTCGGGGCATGTCCGCATAGTTCTCGAACCCGCAGGGTCTGCACACTTAAGGTTCGGCGATGTTTTAGTATAGTTGAGTTATATGTGTGGTTACCGAATCTTGTTCAGAGTCTCGGATGATATCACAGACGTCACGAGGGTTTCCGGAATTGTTCGTAGACGAAGATTGATATATAGGATGACCTCATTTGATTGTCGGAAGGTTTTCGGGCATTACCGGGAATGTACCGGGAGTGACGAATGGGTTCCGGATGTTCACCGGGTGAGGGCCAACCCACCCGGGGAAGCCCATAGGCCCTAGGGGTGCCGCACCATCCCTTAGTGGGCTGGTGGGACATCCCAACAAGCCCGATGTGCGGGAGATAGAAAATCAAAGAGAAAAAGAAAAGAAAGGGTGGGAAGGAAGGAAGGGAAGGACTCCACCTTCCAATCCTAATTGGACTAGGATTGGAGGTGGACTCCTCCACCTCCTTGGCCGGCGGACCCTTGGGGTCTTGGATCCCAAGGCAAGCCCCCCCTCCCCTCCTCCTATATATAGTGGAGTTCTAGGGCTGATTTGTGACAACTTTTGCCACGGCAGCCCGACCACAAACACCACGGTTTTTCCTCTAGATCGTATTTCTGCGGAGCTCGGGCGGAGCCCTGCAGGAGTAGATCCTTCACCACCACCGGAGCGCCGTTACGCTGCCCGAGAACTCATCTACTTCTCCGTCTTGCTTGCTGGATGAAGAAGGCTGAGATCATCGTCGAGCTATACGTGTGCTGAACGCGGAGGTGCCGTCCGTTCGGCACTAGATCGGAGCGGATCGTGGGACGGATCGCGGGACGGTTCATGGGACGGTTCACGGGGTGGATCGAGGGACGTGAGGACGTTCCACTACATCAACCGCGTTTCTTAACGCTTCCTGCTGTGCGATCTACAAGGGTACGTAGATCCAAATCTCCTCTCGTAGATGGACATCACCATGATAGGTCTTCGTGCGCGTAGGAATTTTTTTGTTTCCCATGCGACGTTCCCCAACACACTGATCAAGACACCAGTAAATTCAGTCTCCCCCATTATGAGAAGCTGGAATTTGACCAACTTTTCTCTGGCTTCGTAAGTCGCCTATAGATGAGTTATGAGATGAACAAAAGCTTGATTCATCTTATGAATGTTAAGCATGAGGTACGTCTACTTAAGTATTCTCTTCCACCCATTAGCCTTCCAAGAGCCGGGTCATCTTTCGAAAGATGAGCCGGGTCTTGAATATAGTTAAAATTTCAACCTGTAGCCCCCAAGGTCCGGGTCATCTTTTGAAAGATGAGCCGGATCTTGATTATCGTGAAAATCTTCAACCTGTAGCCCCCAAGGGCCGGGTCATCTTTTGAAAGATGAGCCAGGTCTTGAATATAGTTAAAATCTTCAACCTGTAGCCCCCAAGGGCCGGGTCATCTTTTGAAAGATGAGCCGGGTCTCAAATATGGTATGACTTTGAATAAAATCGTACATTAGCCCCCAAGTGTCAGGAGTATTGCTTGCAATAATGTTGAAACTTGTCTCCCCAAATTTTATGTGCAGGAGTCTGTGACCCAGACTGAGTCGGCTTTAGCCGACTTAAGGAAGAATCTGGCTGAACAACAAGATGCACAACCCGAGTCAGAGAAGAAATACCGCTTGATTCTGGCTGAGCTAGAGAGGATGAAAGCTGACCATCAAAAACTGGAGAAGAAAGCCAAAGCTGACCAAGCCGCCATGCTTAAGCATGCTGAGCAAGCTGAGGAAAAATTGGAAGCCGCCCAACAAGAGCTTTCTCGCTTAAAAAAAGCATATTTCCAACATGACTGTCGCTATGTTTGGTAAGTATTAACCCTTGCCTTTTGAAGAAATAATCTGGTCTCCCAAAAACTATCAAATACTGATGTGTCCTTTGTAGGTTCACGAGCCGCCAATCCTCCAGACGACTGCATGCTGAAGCTAAAGGCTATATGTACCTTCACCGAGCAGCTATATACCGGGGGCGTGCTGACAATTAAGGCGGTGATGGGCAGCAAGGAGCCAGTCATAACCATCAAGCACATGCTCAGCTATCTATCCACATTGCCTCCTCAGATAGAGGAACTAAAAATATCAGCCGCCCGGAAAGGAGTCCTGAACACCCTGAGTCGATGTTTAGCCTATGCCCCGGAGCTCAAACCAGAAGAAATAGCCGCCGACTACCGTGAGCTGAAGGACGACGGGTCAGAGTTCCCCGAGGAGGACTACCACCGAGTTATCATAGAATCCCGCTTCTCGGCGACTCAACTGGCACCAGCTTGGATTTGAATAACTACCAAGCCGCCTATGACGAGAAGAAAAAGAAGGTGACGACTCCCTCGTATGAAACTTCTAGCTTGGTTCCTCGTCTACCCAAGAATCCTTTTGATCTTGACTTGGACCTATCCCTCTTCCTTGATGATGAAGGTGAGTTCGTTGCCCTATCCAAGTGTAATTGGAAAGTGGGCGACTTACAAATCGAAGGCGGGGAGAGCTCAAGGCAAGGTGACTCGGAGGCGGCTTGATTCGTCCCTTGGTGTGAGTGTGACTTTAAAAAGACAATCTGATCCTTTCTTCACTAGGGGATGATACCCGTTTTGGCCATGCAAGCCATGTAATAGCTTGTTAGATTTTGTGGAACAACAATCAGTCAGTAGTACCTTTTGATGGAACCTTTCCTGAACCACTTTTATTCCTTGAATCTATGCGTGAATCTCCTCCTGTGTCAGGGAAAACATAAGCCGACTCAGTGAATGCATGGCAAAGAATAGACCAGCCCCCCGGGTTATGGCAAAAACTAGATCAGCCCCCCGGGTTATGGCAAATATTGGTTAGGAAAAAATGAGTCGGGGCGAGTTATAACCAAAAGCCGACTCAAAGATACTAGGAAACCTTGTGGTCTTGCCATCAAGAAATAAAATTTTGTCGACTCAGTGAGCTACGACAGGATAAGACGAGTTTGCAAAACTCTAGTGTTACCCTTAGAAGGCTTTTGCAAAAAGCCTTGTTATTTTAGACCGGCTGATCAGGCGCGAGTCAAGCTTCCATGAAGCAGGTTCAATGAACCAATGGTTTTTCTATTTCCCATGTGTGACTCTGCCCAATAACTTTTATGTTTTGACCAAGGCGAGTTCAGGGTCCAAATGACGGATTGACTCACCGTGAGTACATAGGTCCGTGTGGTGACTTGTTCAACACATAGTCCAGTATAACCATTTGTAATCCGGTAATTTTTCGCTGGCCAAGAGGATATTCAGGATAAACTCAATGAGTGGAAGCCCCCAAGTGACATATGATTCAGGAAAAAGCCGGGCATAGGATCACAGAAGCGTATACGCTCTTACTATGAAACGACTTGGGGACTAGTAGCCCCCAAGTAAGCCGACTTAATTCTCAAAACCACATAAGGCGCCTATGTTTGAACCGTGCAACGTGGCAACGTTGGTCCTCTTTGGCTTTATCAAAGCCCAGTTTTGAAGTAAGTGCAGCATGGCAACTTACGCTCTTTGACTTTGATAGCGTCCATCTTTGGACGACTTATAGAACAATAAAGACTCATGCTTTCAAAAGCTGAAACGACAAAGGACCCCGAAATTCATGGGTGCCGTCTTTATTGCTTTCATAATTCATGGATTACAATTTTCTGAAAACTGGTAAAAAAGGGAGCTTATAGCTCTAAGTGTAGTAAGGCCGCAGATGGGCTATGTTCCAGGGGCGAGTTGTCTCAACCTTTGCAGTTGGCCGATCCGGGCGAGGATCCACCAAGTAATATGAGCTGTTTCAAAGATTCTTGCTGATGACAAACGGTCCTTCCCTCAGAGGTGATAGTCTGTGCATACCAGTATGATCTTGAATCAAACAGAGCACCAAGTCGCCTTCTTGGAAAGTCCGACTCTTGACCCGGCGACTGTGGTAACGTCACAAGTCTTGTTGGTAAATCGCTGATCGTGATGTGGCCAAGTTACGTTCCTCCTCCAAGGCGTCCAACGAGTCTTGTCGCGCCAGCTTGTTGCCCTTTTCCACATAGGTGGCGACTCGTGGTTAGTCGTGTTTGATGTCACTTGGTAACACCGCTTCTGCTCCGTAGACCAGAAAGAAAGGAGTAAAACCCGTGGAGCGATTTGGAGTTGTCCCGATGCTCCATAATACCGATGGCAACTCCTCCACCCAACACCCTAGAGTACGTTTCAAAGGTACCATGGGCTGAGGCTTAATCCCCCGCAATATTTCCTGATTCGCCCTTTCCGCCTGTCCATTAGACTGGGGATGTGGAACCGCAGAAACATCAAGCCGGATATGCTCTCGTGAACAAAACTCTTGCATTGCACCTTTGAATAGATTAGTACTATTGTCAGTAATGATACTATGAGGATATCCGAATCTGAAAATCAGTTTCTTCAAGAATTTGAGGGCTGTATCTGCATCACAGCTGCTAACAGGTTCCGCCTCCACCCATTTGGTAAACTTGTCAACCACCACCAATAAGTGAGTCTTTTTAGTGGAAGACATCTTGAAAGGGCCAACCATATCAAGCCCCCAGACTGCAAACGGCCAAGTTATTGGTATCATCCGCAATTCCTGAGCCGACACGTGCATCTGGCATCCAAATTTTTGGCAGCCGTCACATCAGCGAACGATCTCCTTTGCGTCTACGTGAGGCGTCAGCCAATAGAACCCATGTCTGAAGGCCTTAGAAACCAAGGATCGGGACCCAACATGATGACCACAATCGCCCGCATGAATCTCATTAAGGATCATACATCCTTCTTCAGGAGAGACGCATCTTTGAAATACCCCTGAGGTGCTTCATTTGTGTAACTCGCCATTGTGTATGACCATGGATTTACACCAACAGACAATTTGGTGAGCTAATAACTCATCGGCAGGTAACTCGCCTCTGGTTAGATATGCCATGTAAGGAGTCGCCCAGTCTGGAGTAGCATGAAGAGCCGCCACGAGTTGAGACTCGGGGTTCGGTACCGCTAAATCTTCCTCTGAGGGCAGTTTTACCGAGGGGTTATGAAATACATCCAGAAAGACATTGGGAGGAACTGGCTTACATTGTGAACCAAGACGGTAAAGAGCCTCTGCTGCTTCGTTAAGTCGCCGATCGATGTGATCCACTTGATAACCATTGAAGTGACCCGCTACATCTGACACAACTCGTCTGTAAGCCGCCATCAAAGGGTCTCGTGAATCCGAGGTGCCAGAAACCTGTTGTGCCACCAGATCTGAATCGCCCAGACACCTGACCCGCGTGAGGTTCATCTCTTTGGTGAGTCGTAAACCATGGAGCAAGGCTTCGTACTCTACTGCATTATTGGTACATGGGAACATGAGCCGAAGGACATAGAAAAACTTGTCACCTTGAGGCGAAGTTATCACCACACCAGCCCCCGAGCCTTCCAATTTCCTGGACCCGTCGAAATGGATGCTCTAATAGGTATGATCGGGTCTCTCCTTCGAGATTTGTAACTCGGTCCAATCATTGATGAAATCCAGGAGTGCTTGTGATTTGATGGCCGTCCGAGGCGTATACCGCACATGATGGGATCCGAGCTCGATGGCCCACTTAGCAATCCGTCCAGTGGCCTCTCGATTCTGTATGATGTCGCCGAGGGGGGCGGACCTGACGACCGAGATCGGGTGTTGCTGGAAGTAGTGCTTCAGCTTCTGACTCGCCATAAACGCCCCAAAAACCAGCTTCTGCGAATGTGGGTAATGTTGCTTGGAGAGGGTGCAGACCTCGCTGATGAAATACACCGGTCGCTGGACCGGATACTCCTTTCCTTCTTCCTTCCGCTTGACAACTACTGCCATGATGACTGCTTTGGAATTGGCTGCAATGTACAGGAGCATAGGTTCCTTGTCCGCCGGAGCCGCCAACACTGGCGGTTAACTAATTGTCGCTTCAAGTCTTCAAAAGCTTCGTCAGCTTCGTCCATCCATACGAAACGATCAGTTTTTTTGAGCAACTGATAGAGAGGGATGGCCTTCTCCCCAAGGTGACTTATAAAGCGGCTCAGAGCTGCGATTTGACCCGCCATATGCTGGACCTGGTTAACATTAGCCGGTTTCCCCAGTGAGGTAATTGCCTCAATCTTGTCCGGGTTGGCCTCAATGCCACGCTCTGACACCAAGAAACCCAATAACTTCCCTGCAGGGACACCAAAACACACTTGGTGGGGTTAAGCCTCATCCGGTAAACGTGCAGGTTGTCAAAGGTTTCCTTGATATCCTCCAAGAGCGACTCCTTTCGGTGAGACCTGACCATGATGTCATCCACATAAGCATGGACATTACAGCCTATATGGTTCTGCAAGCAATTTTGGATACAACGCTGATAAGTCGCCCCCGTGCTCTTGAGCCCAAACGACATAGACACGTAACAGAAGGCTCCGAATGGGGTTATGAAGGATGTCTTCTCCTGATCCTCCATCTCCATCTTGATCTGATGGTATTTGGAATAAGCGTCCAAGAAACACAGACGTTCACAACCCGCCATCGAGTCGATAATTTGATCAATGCGGGGAAGGGCGAAGGGATCCTTTGGACAGGCTTTGTTGAGGTCAGTGAAGTCGATGCACATGCGGAAAGTGCCGTCCTTTTTGAGCACCAGGAACGGGTTAGCCAACCATTCAGGATGGAAAACCTCGATGATAAACCCGACGGCCAGATGCCGGGCTACTTCCTCTCCGATCGCCTTACGACGCTCTTCATTGAACCTGCGAAGGTACTGTCGAACTGGCTTAACTTTAGGGTTAGTATTAAGATGGTGCTCAGCGAATTCCCTCGGTACACCTGGCATGTCAGAAGGTTTCCATGCAAAGTTGTCCCGATTCTCGCGGATGAATTCGATGAGCGTTAATACGTCTCAAACGTATCTATAATTTTTGATGGTTTCACGCTGTTATCTTGTCTTCTTTGGTTGTTTTATGTACCTTTTATATCCTTTGGGACTAACTTATTAATTCAGTGCCAAGTGCTAGTTCCTGTTTTTTCCGTGTTTTTGACTCTTTTCAGATCTGATTTTGGAACGGAGTCCAAACGGAAGAAAAACCCCGAAATGATTTTTTCCCGAATGGAAGAAGACCAGGGGCTTTTGGGCCAAGCCAGGTGGGCTACAGGGAGCCCACAAGCCCCCACTCCGCCACCTGGGGGGAGGCGGCGGTGGGCAGGCTTGTGGCCTCCCTGGCCGCCCCTGACCTAGGTCTTTGGCCTATAAATTCCCAAATATTCCGCAAAAAATTAGGGAAGCCTCGAAAATACTTTTTTGCCGCCGCAAGCTTCCGTTTCTGTGAGATCTCATCTGGAGACTCCTCCCGGCGCCCTGCCGGGGGGGGGGACTTTGGAGTTGGAGGGCTTCTACATCATCATCATCGCCCCTCCAATGACTCGTGAGTAGTTCACTTCAGACCTACGGGTCCGTAGTTAGTAGCTAGATGGCTTCTTCTCTCTCTTGGATCTTCAATACAAAGTTCTCCATGATCTTCATGGAGATCTATCCGTTGTAATCTTCTTTGGCGGTGTGTTTGTTGAGATCCGATGAATTGTGGATTTGTGATCGGATTATCAATGATGTATATTTGAGTCTTTGCTGATTTCTTATATGCATGATTTGATATCCTTGTAAGTATCTCCGAGTCTTGGGTTTTGTTTTGCCAACTAGATCTATGATTCTTGCAATGGGAGAAGTGCTTGGTTTTGGGTTCTACCTTGTGTTGACCTTTCCGAGTGACAGTAGGGGCAACAAGGCACACATCAAGTAGTTGCCATCAAGGGTAAAAATATGGGGTTTTTATCATTGGTTTGAGATTATCCCTCTACATCATGTCATCTTGCTTAAGGCGTTACTCTGATCTTATGGACTTAATACACTAGATGCATGCTGGATAGCGGTCGATGTGTGGAGTAATAGTAGTAGATGCAGAAAGTATCGGTCTACTTGTTTCAGACGTGATGCCCATAGAAATAATCATTGCATAGATGTCGTCACGACTTTGCGCGGTTCTATCAATTGCTCGACAGTAATTTGTTCACCCACCGTCTACTTGCTTTTATGAGAGAAGCCACTAGTAAACACTACGGCCCCTGGGTCTATTCACATCCATCGTTTACACCTCCGCTTTTAGTTTGCTTTGTTACTTTGTTGCTTTCAGTTCTGACTTGGCAAACAATCTATAAGGGATTGACAACCCCTTCATAGCGTTGGGTGCAAGCTTTTGTGTTTGTGTAGGATCTTGAGATACTCTTCCGCCGGATTGATACCTTGGTTCTCAAACTGAGGGAAATACTTACCGTCGCTGTGCTACATCACCCTTTCCGCTTCGAGGGAACACCAACGCAAGGCTCCAAGGCCACGGGGGAAATACTTTGCATACTTTCCTAGGAAGTCCCTTAAGGCGTAGCCGTAGCTGAAGGATTCCTGGTGGTGTCGACACAACTATTTCCTGGCGCCATTGCAAGGGATACACATCAAACATCACAAGTATTTCTGCCGCCGTTGCTGGGGAGGAGAAATCAAGATCTATCCAAGTAGGTCTCACAAACTCTTCTCTTGCATTTACTTTTGTTGCCAGTTGCCTTTCGTTTTCCTCCCCCCACTTCACATTTGCCGTTTTCATTCGCCTTTCTCCTTCGCCGTTTTCTCTTGCCCTTGTCGGTTTCTTGCTTGCTTGTGTGCTTGTTTGTTTGTTGAAGACATCTTGTCTGAAAACACCAAACTTTGCGACTTCTCGAGCACTAATAATAATGATTTCATTAGTACTCCGATTGTTCCCCCCACTAGTGCGGAATCGTATGAAATCAACGCAGCTTTGCTGAATCTTGTTATGAAAGAGCAATTCTCTGGCCTTCCTAGTGAATATGCCGCATCCCATCTCAATAACTTCATTGAGCTTTGCGATATGCAAAAGAAAAGAGATGTGGATAATGATGTGATTAAGTTGAAACTTTTTCCTTTCTCGTTGCGAGATCGCGCAAAAACTTGGTTTTCTTCTTTGCCTAAAAGTAGTATCAATCTTGGGATAGGTGCAAAGATGCTTACATATCCGAGTATTTTCCGCCGGCTAAGATCATCTCCTTACATAACGATATCATGAATTTCAAGCAACTTGATCATGAACACGTTGCACAATCTTGGGAGAGGATGAAGCTTATGATTAGAAATTCTCCCTCTCATGGCTTGAGTTTGTGGATGATTATACAAATCTTTTACGCTAACTTGAATTTTTCTTCTCGCAATATCTTGGACTCCGCCTCAGGTGGAACGTTCATGAAAATCACGTTAGGAGACGCTACAAAACTCCTAGACAATATCATGACCAACTACTCTCAGTGGCACACTAAAAGGTCGCCTCCTAGCAAAAAGGTGCACGCTATAGAAGAGATTAACTCGCTTAGTGCTAAGATGGACGAGTTGATGAATTTGGTTGCTAGTAGAAATGCTACCGTAGATCCTAATGACATGCCACTATCTTCTTTGATTGAGAGTAGCAACGCTAGTTTGGACGTGAATTTTGTTGGTAGGAACAATTTTGGCAACAACAATGCTTTTAGAGGAAGCTATGTTCCTAGGCCTTTTCCTAGTAACTCCTCTAACAATTATGGCAATTCCTACGGCAACACTTATGGAAATCACAACAAATTACCCTCTGATCTAGAGAGTAATATCAAAGAGTTCATCAACTCTCAAAAGATTTTCAATGCGTCCATAGAGGAAAAACTACTCAAAATAGACGATTTGGCTAAGAGCGTTGATAGGATGTCTTGTGATATTGATGCTTTGAAAGTTAGATGTGCTCCTCCCAAGATCAACTTGGATGAAACTTTTAAATCTATGCGTATCTCCATGAATGAGAGCAAAGAAAGAACCGCCCAAATTCGCGCTAGACATGAATGGTTTAAAAGGGTGCGTTCTAGTGATGCAAATCACGAAGATCTTAAAGTGCTTGGTGTGTCTCCTCTTGAATCTTTGTTTTCGCGTGTCAAACCTACTTATGGAGGGGCTGGATATGAATCCACTTTGGTTGAAAAACGCCCCAATAATTCAGAGTCCACCTATCTTGATGATAAAGGTGTGGAGAGTGGAGTAGAAGAAGTCAAAATTTTGGGTAGTAATGAAACTCCCACTTTGGATTTCAAGGAATTCAATTATGATAATTGGTCCTTGTTTGAATGCATTTCTTTGATGCAATCCATTGCAAACTCTCCACATGCTTATAGCCAAAGCAAAGCCTTTACCGCGCATATCGTAGATGCTATGATGAAATCTCTTGAAGAGAAGCTCGAACTAGAAGTCTCTATACCTAGAAAACTTCATGTTGAGCGGGAACCTACTATCACAATCAAGATCAAAAACTATGAGTGCAATGCTTTGTGTGATTTGGGTGCTAGTGTTTCCGCGATTCCAAAGTCTTTATGTGATATTCTTGGTTTTCATGAGATTGAAGAGTGTTCTCTTAATTTGCATGTTGCGGATTCTACTATCAAGAAACCCATGGGTAGGATCGATGATGTTCTTATTGTTGCAAATAAGAACTATGTACCCGTGGATTTCATTGTACTTGACATAGATTGCAATCCTTCATGTACCATTATTCTTGGTACACCTTTCCTTAGGACCATTGGTGCTATCATCGATATGAAGGAAGGGAATATTAGATTTCAATTTCCTTTAAAGAAGGGCATGTAGCACTTTCCTAGAAAGAAAATAAGATTGCCTTATGAATCTATGATGAGGGCTACCTATGGTTTGAGCACCAAAGATGACTATACGTGATTCCATCACTTTCGCCTAGCTAAGGGCGTTAAACAAAAGCGCTTGTTGGGAGGCAACCCAACGAATCTATCCTTTTTCTTTCTGTTTTGTGTTTTCCACACTTTCATAATTCTGTTATGATTGTGTTTTTTGTGTTTCTTTTTGCGTTTGTGCCAAGCAAAACCGTTATGATTAGTCTTGGGGATGATCGTTTGATCATGCTGGAAAAGACAGAAACTTTCTGATCACGAAAAGAATTTTCGTTTTTTTTATGTAAGAGATTTTGAGTTGATTCTTTTTGCTGCTGATTTCTACGAAAATTCTTCAGACTGTTGTAATTTTTCAGAATTTGTGAAGTACCAGAGGTATACAAAACATACAGATTGCTACTGACTGGTCTGCTGTTAACAGATTCTGTTTTTGTTGTGTTGGTTGCTTATTTTGATGAAACTATGGATAGTATCGGGGGGTATTAGCCATGGAAGATTTAAAGTACAGTAACCCAACATTAGCACAAGTAGAATTTAAGTTTTCTACAGTACCTAAGGAAGTGGTGGTTTGCTTTCTTGTACTAATGTTATCACGAGTTTCTGTTTAAGTTTCGTGTTGTGAAGTTTTCGAGTTTTGGGTGAAGTTCTTATGGGCAAAGAGATAAAAGAGTGGCAAGAGCTCAAGCTTGGGGATTCCCAAGGCACCCCAAGAGATTCAAGGATGTCGTAAAAGCCTAAGCTTGGGGATGCCCCGGGAAGGCATCCCCTCTCTCGTCTTCAATCCATCGGTAACGTTACTTGGGGCTATATTTTCATTCACCACTTGTTATGTGTTTTTTGCTTGGAGCGTCTTGTATTGTAGGAGTCTTTTATTTTTGTTGTGTCACAATCATCCTTGCTGCACACCTAGAGAGAGAGACATGCACACACCGTGATTTTGTCGAGCTTCACTTATATCTTTTGGTAGACAATTCAGCTCACATGTGCTTCACTTATATCTTTTGAGCTAGATAATTTTGCTCTATGTGCTTCACTTATATCTTTTAGAGCACAACGGTACGTGGCTTGGTAGTTGATCTATGCTTTGAAAGTAGTCTCAAAAGTGGTAGTTATCCAAAGGGATACTCAAACTTCCACCTTCATGTGCATTGAATAGTTAGAGAAGTTTGATTCATCTCAATTAGTTTTGAGTTGTGGTTATGGTAATATTGAAGTCATGCTAGTAGTGTGTTGTGGATCTAGAAATACTTGTGTTGAAGTTAGTGATTCCCGTAGCATGCACGTATGGTGAACCGCTATGTGATGAAATATGAGCATGATTAGTATATTGATTGTCATCCTTTGCGTGGCGGTCGGGATCGCGCGATGGTTTATACCTACCAACCCTTCCCCTAGGAGTATGCGTTGAATGCTTTGTTTCGATTACTAATAAAACTTTTGCAACAAGTATATGAGTTCTTCATGACTAATGTTGAGTCCATTGTTTAGATGCACTTTCACCTTCCACCATCACTATCTTCTTAGTGCCGTGCAACTTTCGCCGGTGCACAAAACCCACCATTAGCCTTCCACAAAACAGTCACCATACCTACCTACTATGGCTTTTTCAAAGTCATTCCAAGATATATTGCCATGCAACTACCACCATGACATGTGCCACCACGTCTACTTGCCTTTGCACGATCGTAAGAAAGCTAGCATGATGTTTCCATTGATGTCTATGCCATGCTAGATCATTGCCACGGTACACTACCGAAGGCAGTCCATATAGAGTCATCGTTACTCTAAGTTTTGAGTTGAAAGTGTGATGATTATCATTAATGGAGCATTGTCCCATGTGAGGAAATAAAAGAGACCAAAGAAGCCCATAAAAAAATAGGCCAAAGAGCCCACCAAATAAAAAATGAGATAAAAAGTGAGAAGGGACAATGCTACCACTTTTTCCACACATGTGCATATTAAGCACCATGATTTTCATGATTGAGAGTCTCTCGTTTTGTCACCACCATATAGCTAGTTGGAAATTTTCATTATATAACTTGGCTTGTATATTCCAATGATAGGCTTCCTCAAAATTGCCTTAGGTCTTCATGAGCAAGCAAGTTGTATGCACACCCACTAGTTTTCTTTAAGAGCTTTCACATACTCGTAGCTCTAGTGCATCATTTGTATGGCAATCCCTACTCATTCACATTGATATCTATTGATGAGCATCTCCACAACTCATGGATATGCCTAGTTAATGTGACTATCTTCTCCTTTTTGTCTTGCAACCTCCACTACATTCCACACCATCTATAGTGCTATAATCATGGCTCACGCTCATGTATTGCGTGAGAGTTGAAAATGTTTGAGAAAGTAAAGGTGTGAAACAATTACTTGGCCAATACCGGGGTTGTGCATGATTTAAATTCGTTGTGCAATGATGATAGAGCATAGCCAGACTATATGCTTTTGTAGGGATAACTTTCTTTTGGCCTTGTTATTTTGAAAGTTCATGATTACTTTGCTAGTTTGCTTGAGTTATTATTGTTTCCACGTCAATAGCAAACTATTGTTTTGAATCTAATGGATTTGAACATTCAAGTCACATAAGAGGAATTACAAAGGACACCTATGCTAGGTAGCATGAAAGCATCAAAAATTCATTCTTATCACTTCCCTACTCGAGGACGAGCAGGAGTTAAGCTTGGGGATGCTTGATACGTCTCAAACGTATCTATAATTTTTGAAGGTTTCACGCTGTTATCTTGTATTCCTGGGTTGTTTTATGTACCTTTTATATCTTTTTTGGGACTAACTTATTAATTCAGTGCCAAGTGCCAGTTCCTATTTTTTCCGTGTTTTTGACTCTTTTCAGATCTGATTTTGGAACGGAGTCCAAACGGAAGAAAAACCCCGAAATGATGTTTTCCCGAATGGAAGAAGACCAGGGGGCTTTTGGGCCAAGCCAGGTGGGCTGCAGGGAGCCCAAAAGCCCCCACTCCGCCACCAGGGGGGAGACGGCGGTGGGCAGGCTTGTGGCCTCCCTGGCCGCCCCCTTACCTAGGTCTTTGGCCTATAAATTCCCAAATATTCAGCAAAAAATCAGGGGAGCCTCGAAAATACTTTTCCACAGCCGGAAGCTTCCGTTTCCGCAAGATCTCATCTGGAGAGCCTTCCCGGCGCCCTGCCCGAGGGGACTTTGGAGTTGGAGGGCTTCTACATCATCATCATCGCCCCTCCAATGACTCGTGAGTAGTTCACTTCAGACCTACGGGTCCGTAGTTAGTAGCTAGATGGCTTCTTCTCTCTCTTGGATCTTCAATACAAAGTTCTCCATGATCTTCATGGAGATCTATTCGATGTAATCTTCTTTGGCGGTGTGTTTGTCAAGATCCGATGAATTGTGGATTTGTGATCAGATTATCTATGATATATATTTGAGTCTTTGCTGATTTCTTATATGCATGATTTGATATCCTTGTAAGTCTCTCCGAGTCTTGGGTTTTGTTTGGCCAACTAGATCTATGATTCTTGCAATGGGAGAAGTGCTTGGTTTTGGGTTCTACCTTGTGGTGACCTTTCCCAATGACAGTAGGGGTAACAAGGCACACATCAAGTAGTTGCCATCAAGGGTAAAAAGATGGGGTTTTTATCATTGGTTTGAGATTATCCCTCTACATCATGTCATCTTGCTTAAGGCGTTACTCTGTTCTTATGGACTTAATACACTAGATGCATGCTGGATAGCGGTCGACGTGTGGAGTAATAGTAGTAGATGCAGAAAGTATCGGTCTACTTGTTTCAGACGTGATGCCTATAGAAATAATCATTGCATAGATATCGTCACGACTTTGCGCGGTTCTATCAATTGCTCGACAGTAATTTGTTCACCCACCGTCTACTTGCTTTTATGAGAGAAGCCACTAGTAAACACTACGACCCCCGGGTCTATTCACATTCATCGTTTACACCTCCGCTTTTACTTTGCTTTGTTACTTTGTTGCTTTCAGTTCTGACTTGGCAAACAATCTATAAGGGATTGACAACCCCTTCATAGCGTTGGGTGCAAGCTTTTGTGTTTGTGCAGGATCTTGAGATACTCTTCCGCCGGATTGATACCTTGGTTCTCAAACTGAGGGAAATACTTACCGTCGCTGTGCTACATCACCCTTTCCGCTTCGAGGGAACACCAACACAAGGCTCCAAGGCCACGGGGGAAATCCTTTGCATACTTGCCTAGGAAGTCCCTTAAGGCGTAGCCGTAGCTGAAGGATTCCTGGTGCCGTCGACATAACTATTTCCTGGCGCCGTTGCAAGGGATACACAACAAACATCAAGCGCGCTTTCCTATTTAGGGTCGAGACCTGCCCCAATAGTGAAGTGCTTGGTGGGGTCGCCGGGTGTAAAGTGTATAACCTTGGTGTCGTACGTCGGTTTAAACTTGAGGGGCGGCTCAGAATCGATGGTTGGCCTCTTGAGCGGCGTCATGTCTGCCGGGTCAACATTAGCTTGGTGAAATTTGAGCTCCTCAGCCGCACAAGCCGACTCGGCGTAAGCTGCGTCTCCTTCTTCACATTCTTGAGCTATCTTCCTATCTGCGCTGATGGTAATAGGACTCTTAGGGGCGGGCATCTTGAGTTTGAGATAGACATAGCATGGGCGGGCCATGAATCTGGCGTACGCCGGCCATCCAAACAACGCATGATAGGGGCTCTTGATTTTGACCACTTCGAACAGGAGAGACTCGCTCCTGTCATTTGACTCTGTGCCAAAAGCCACGTTAAGTTTAATCCGTCCAATAGGATATGCCGCCTTACCGAGGACGATGCCGTGGAAGACCGTGGATGATGGCATCAGGTCTTTCTCCAAGAGGTTCATCCGTCGGAAAGTGTCAAAGTATAAGATGTTGATGTTGCTGCCTCCATCCATGAGGACCTTGGAAAGGGTGTACCCTCCGACTTGGGGAGCCACAACCAAAGCCAAGTCGCCATGGTTCTCCACTCGGGGGGGGGGGGATGGTCTTCCCTGCTCCAGGTTATGGGCTGTTCAGACCAGTGAAGGTATCGAGGGAGCGCTGGCTCAGCTATGCTGAAGGTTCTATTCTTCACCTTATGATCCCGCTTGCAGGTGCTGGTGGTGAACACATGATACTGCCCGCTGTTCAATTGTTTGGTGTTATTCTGAAACCCGCCACGATCTTCTTGTCGCTGGGGATCCCCTTGCGGGGTGGGGGGGTTGCTGGAGCACTCCCGGCGGGTGGTATTGCTGATTGTGAACCTGGTATTGCCCAGCGTTGGGTTGTGACCCGCCCTGTGGTCCCGGGTTGGGAAAACCACCGAACGGGACCTGGCGTGACCAGGATGCACCAGGTTGTTCCTGTCGCTGGCCTTGTTCACCATCTTGACCTCTTCTGAGCGCCTCGGCTTGGAATTCCCGCATCACATAGCAATCCTCCCAAGAGTGAGTCGCCGGTCCCTCTGCCGTGGCATGCTACGGACAAGGGCCTTTGAGCATTTTGTGATAATTGCGCGGTTTCTTCTAAAGCCCCGCTTCTTCTGTCGCGGGTTTCCGTTGCCGGTATTAGTATTAGCGACAAATTCCGTAAGACCTTCCTATTGTCTCTTTTTGCCGTGCCCACCTGAGTGGTGGTTGCCCCGGCCGTGAAACTGAGAATGGCCCTTGTGTAACTCGCCCTTCCTGACTGTACTAACTTTGTCGTCGTCCTCCCCGGGATCCTTGGTGTCGTCCGACTCAGCATACCTAGTAAGGGTATCCATTAATTCGCCCATGTCTTGTACTTTCCGCTTAAGTCGCCCTAGCTTTAGTACCAGATGTTCGTAATGGCAGTTTTTCGCCAGGATCAACACCGCCTGAGCCGCCGAGATGCCTTCTGATGAATGAATAACTTCCGCGACTCGCCGGGTCCAATGTTGGGCCGACTCATCCGGCCACTGAACGCAGTGCTGTAGGTCGACGATGGTCATCGGGCGTTTGCAAGTCCCTCTGAAATTGTTGATAAAGGACCGCCCATGTGTTGATGGAGTTGGGCGGCAAGTTTTTCAACCACGCACGTGCCGCCCCTTCGAGCATCATAGTGAAGTACTTAGCGCAAACCGCCTCATTCACGTCGAGCATGTCCATCGCGAGTTCATAACTCTCGATCCATGACCCTGGTTCGAGATCCGGCGAGTAATTGGGGACCTTCCAGGGCCCTTTGAAGTCCTTTGGCATTCGCTCGTAGCGCAGAACCGGTGCAAGACACGATACACCGATGTGCTTGCCTCCGGTGTCCACGGGCGCGGGAGGTGATGACGTGTAAGCCGGGTAGACCTGACCCGCCGCGGCTGCTGTCTCTGTCTGAGGCGCAGCTCGTGTTGCGTCCATGATATCCTAAGCTCGCGTGTCGGGCATCCCGAGCGGGTTATGTTGAGGGAATCGCCGTGGCCCGCTGGTTACCGCGGGTAAGTCCTCGTGGCGACTCCTGGTGTGGCTCGCCTGAGGCGTGGAGTGCAGTCGATCGAGGCTATGAGAGTACTGCGCGTGCTGGACCACAGCCGTCTTTAGCATCTCGATGGCGTTTCTGGCCTCTATCTCGGCCGGGGAGTTTCCGTAAATCGGCAGGGACTCCAAGTGGCGGGTTGCCGCCAGCACATTGTCCACGGGATTCGGAAGTGACCCCATGGGGTCTGGAACGGAGTCGCATGGGCATCCATTGGTTGAGGCGGCGGTGGATTGTGCGGTGGAACCGGACCTCCCCTTGGAACAATTTGTAAAGGTCGATCCGGACCCGAACCGGGGATGCGCGGGGTGTCGAAAAGGCGAGTTGGATGTAAGTCGGTCGGGGTACGTTCGTGGTGCCTCCTTTGGTGAACGGCGTCGGACGTGTGCTGCTGTCTCTCGAGCCGCCAGCCTTCGGTGTTCAACCGCTCCCTCTGCTGCGATCGCGGCTTGCTCCGTCTCCACCCTGGCGGCTTCTGCTTCCATGCCCCGCTGCACCTTGGCCATCGCCTCCCGCAGCTTTGCTAGCTCAGCGTTGATAGATGCTGCGGCGCCAGGAATCCCCGGCGGCCTCTTGAGCTTGTGTTGGTTTTTCCCTTGAAGAGGAAAGGGTGATGCAGCACAGGAGCAGTAAGTATTTCCCTAAGTTTGAAAACCAAGGTATCAAGCCAGTAGGAGAATCAAGCCAAGTGTCCAGAGTACCTGCGCAAACACAAACGAGCTTGCACCTAACGCTATAAAGGGGTTGTCAATCCCTTCAAGACTGATTGCAAAGTGAGATCTGAAGTCAGAAAGTGCCACGAAGTCAAAGTGAAAGGCTGAAAATATGGTGTGGAGTAGACCCGGGGGCCATAGTGTTCACTAGGGGCTTCTCTCAAAATAGCAAATATTACGGTGGGTGAACGAATTACTGTTGAGCAATTGGTAGAACCGCGCAAAATCATGACAATATCCAAGGCAATGACCACACATATAGGCATCACGTCCGAGACAAGTAGACCGATACTTTCTGCATCTACTACTATTACTGCACACATCGACCGCTATCCAGCATGCATCTAGTGTATTGAGTTCATGACGAATAGAGTAACGCCTTAAGAAATATGACATGATGTAGAGGGATAAACTCAAACCAATGATGTAAACCCCATCTTTTTACCCTTGATGGCAACAACACGATGCGTGCCTCGCTACCCCTTCTGTCACTGGGTGAGGTCATCGCACGGTATGAACCCAAAACCAAGCACTTCTCGCATTGCAAGAATCATAGATCAAGTTGGCCAAACAAAACCCACAACTCGAAGAGAATTACAAGGATATGAAATCATGCATATAAGAGATCAGAAGAAACTCAAATAAGATTCGTAGATAATCTGATCATAAATCCACAATTCATCGGATCTCGACAAACACACCGCAAAAGAAGATTACATCGGATAGATCTCCATGAAGATCATGGAGACCTTTGTATTGAAGATACAAGAGAGAGAAGAAGCCATCTAGCTACTAGCTATGGACCCATAGGTCTATGGAGAAGTAATCACGCATCATCAGAGAGGTCTTGGTGTTGATGAAGAAGCCCTCCGTATCCGAATCCCCCCTCCGGCAGGGCACCAGAACATGCCCCAGATAGGATCTTGCGGAGACATAAGCTTGCGGCGGCGGAAAAGTATTTTCGTGGATCTCTCACACAGTTTTGGATTTTTTCCTGAATTTATAGGCGGAAGAGGTAGGGCAGATGAGCCACAGGGTGCCCACAAGCCTGCTAGGCGCGGCCCCCCTGGCCGCGCCTAGGGGGCTTGTGGAGTCCCCTGGTGGCTTGTGCCTTGGTTCTTACGTCTCGTGCGTATGTTCTATTCTGGAAAAAAATCTTTTCAGAAGTTTTATTCCGTTTGGACACCGTTTAAAATCCTCCTCTGAAAAGGGTCAAAAACACGAAAAAAAACAGGAACTGACACTTGGCACTGAGTTAATAAGTTAGTCCCAAAAAAGATATAAAAGGCATACAAAGCATCCAAAGTTTGACAAGATAATAGCACAGAACCATAAAAAATTATAGATGCGTTGGAGAGGTATCAAGCATCCCCAAGCTTAACTCCTGCTCGTCCTCGAGTAGGGAAGTGATAAAGACTGAATTTTTTATGTGGAATGCTACCTAGCATAGTTGTCCTTTGTAACTTTTTTCATGTGACATGAATGTTCAAATCCGTAAGATTCAAAGCAATAGTTTGCTATTGACATGAAAACAATAATACTTCAAGCAAACTAGCAAGGTAATCATGAACTTTCGAAATAACAAGGCCAAAGAAAGTTATCCCTACAAAATCATATAGTCTGGCTATGCTCCATCATCCCCACACAACTAATTTAAATCATGCACAAGCTCGGTATTGGCCAAGTAATTGTTTTCGCACTCTTACTTTCTCAAACCTTTTTCAACTCTCATGCAATACACGAGCGTGAGCCATGGATATAGCACTATGGTGGAGGTTGTGAGACAAAAAAGGAGATGGTCACATTGACTCGGCGTATCAAAGGGCTATGGAGATGCTCATTAATAGATATCAATGTGAATGAGTAGGGATTGCCATACAAAGGATGCACTAGAGCTATAAGTATGTGAAAGCTCAAAAGGAGAACTAGTGGGTGTGCATCCAACTTGCTTGCTCACGAAGACCTAGGGCAATTTTGAGGAAGCCCATCATTGGAATATACAAGCCAAGTTATATAATGAAAATTCCCACTAGCATATGGTGGTGACAAAACAAGAGGCTCTCAATCATGAAGAACATGGTGCTATCGTGAAGCACAAGTGTGGAAAGAGATAGTAGCATTGTCCCTTCTCTCTTTTTCTTTTTTTTGTTTGGGTTCTTTGGCCTCTTTTTTCTCTCTTTTTTTATGTGGGCAACTTTGGCCTCTTCTCTTTTTTTATTTCCTCACATGGGACAATGCTTTAATAATGATGATCATCACACTTTTATTTAATCACAGCTCAAAGCTTAGAATGATGATGACTCTATAGGAAATGCGTCCGGCAGTGTACCGGGATGTGCAACGATCTAGCTTGGCGTATGACGTTGAAACATCTGGCTAGCTATCTTACGATCATGCAATGGCAATATGAGAGTGACGACACAAGTCATGAGACGGAACGTTGGGAGTTGCATGGCAATATATCTCGGAATGGCTATGAAAATGCCATAGTAGGTAGGTATGGTGGTTGTTTTGAGGAAGGCGTATGGTGGGTTTGTGCACCGGCAAAAATTGCGCGGTACTAGAGAGGCTAGCAATGGGGAAGGTGAAAGTGCATCTATACCATGGACTCACATTAGTCATGAAGAACTCGCATACTTATTGCGAAAGTTTTTATTAGTAATGGAAACAAAGTGCTAAACGCATACTCCTAAGGGAAGGGTTGGTAGGTGTAAACCATCGCGCGATCCCGACCGCAACGCAAAGGATGACAATCAATTGATCAATTATGCTCTGAATTCCTAACATAGCGGTTCACCAAACGTGCATGTTACGGGAATCACTAACTTCAACACAAGTATTTCTAGATTCACAACACCCTACTAACATGACTCTTAATGTTACCAAATCCACGTCTCAAAACTAATTGAGAGGAATCAAACTTCTCTTCTACTAAATGCACATGAAGATGGAAGTTTTATTGTATCCTCTTTGGATACCTATCACCTTTGGTACTACTTTCATAGCACAAGCCAACTACCAAGTTACGCACCACCGTGCTCTAAAAGATCTAAGTGAAGCACATAGAGCAACATAGTCTAGCTCAAATGATATAAGTGAAGCACAAAGAGTATTCTAGCAAATTCACGATGAGTGCGTGTCTCTCTTAAAAGGTGTGCAGAAAGGATGATTGTGACACAACAAAAATAAAAGACTCCTACGATACAAGATGCTCCAAGCAAGACACATATCATGTGGTGAATAAAAATATAGCTCCGAGTAATGTTACCGATGGATTGAAGACGAAAGAGGGGTTTCCTTCCCGGGGCATCCCCAAGCTTAGGATTTTTGGTTTCCTTGAATTTGGCTTGGGGTGCCTTGGGCATCCCCAAGCTTGAGCTCTTTCCACTCTTTATCCCTTTGTCCATGAGATAATCACCCAAAACTTGAAAACTTCACAACACAAAACTTAAATAGAAACTCGTGATATCATTAGCACAAGAAAATAAACTACCACCTCTTTTGGTAGTGTAGCAATCTTGATTTCTATTTATATTGGTGTTAGGTTACTGTATTCTCACTTTTCCATGGCTAGTACCCCCCCCCCCCCCGATACTATCCATAGTTTCATCAAAACAAGCAACCAACACAAGAAAAATAGAATCTGTCAAAAACAGACCAGTCTGTAGCAATCTGTATACTTCGTATACTTCTGGTACCTCACAAATTCTGACAAATTACAAAAGCCTGGGAAAAAGCCATATCAACGAGAATAAAAATAATCAACTCAAAATCTCTTTCTGAATAAAAATGAAAAATAATCTGATGAGCAAAAAGTTTCTGTCTTTTTCCAGCAGGATCAATCAACCATCACCAAAACTAATCATAAAGGTTTTGCTTGGCTCAAACACAAAAAGAAACACAAAAAACACAATCATAACAGAATCCTGATGGTGTGGACGCAACAAAACAGAAAGAAAAAGATAAATTCATTGAGTTGCCTCCCAACAAGCGCTATTGTTTAATGCCCTTAGCTAGGCATAAGGTGATGGAATCACATATCGTCGTCTTTGGTGCTCAAACCATAAGTAGCCCTCATCTTGGATTCATAAGGCAATATTATTTTCTTTCTAGGAAAATGCTCCATGCCCTTCTTTAAAGGAAATTGAAATCTAATATTCCCTTCCTTCATATCGGTGATAGAACCAATAGTCCTTTGGAAAGGTCTACCAAGAATGATACGACATGTAGGATTGCAATCAATGTCAAGCATAATGAAATCCACGGGTACATAGTTCCTATTTGCAATAATAAGAACATCATTGATCCTTCCCATGGGCTTCTTGACAGTAGAATCCGCAAGATGCAAATTAAGAGAGCACTCCTCAATCTCATTAAAGCCTAGAACATCACATAAAGACTTTGGAATCGCAGAAACACTAGCATCCAAATCACACAAAGCATTGCAATCATAGTTTTTGATTTTGATTTTGATAGTAGGTTCCCACTCATCATGAATCTTTCTAGGAATAGAAACTTCCAACTCAAGTTTCTCTTCAAGAGAATTTATCATAGCTTCGACGATATGATCGGTAAAGGCCTTGGTTTTGCTATAAAACTGTGGAGAGTTTAGCATGGATTGTATCAAGGAAATGCATTCAATCAAGGAGCAACTATCATAATTGAATTACTTGAAATCCAAAGTAGTACTTTCATTACTACTCAAAGTTTTGATATCTTCTACTCCACTTTCAATGCTTTTAGCATCAAGATAGATGGACTCCGAATCATTGGGGCGTTTTTCAACCAAAGTGGATTCATATCCAGCCCCATCATCATTAGGTTTGACACTACAAAACAAGGATTCAATGGGAGTCACACCAAGCACTTTAAGATCTTCGTGATTCTTATCACGAGAACACGCCTTCTTAAGCCATTCATGTCTAGCACGAATTTGGGCGGTTCTTTCTTTGCTCTCACTCATGGAAACACGCATAGCTTTCAATGTTTCATCCATATTGATCTTGGGAGGAGAACATCTAACTTTCAAAGCATCAATATCACTAGACATTCTATCAACGCTCCTAGCTAAATCGTCAATTTTGAGTAGTTTTTCCTCTATGGACGCATTGAAAATCTTTTGTGAGTTGATAAACTCTTTGATATTACTCTCTAGATCAGAGGGTAATTTATTGTAATTTCCATGAGTATTGTTGTAGGAGTTGCCAAAGTTATTAGAGGGGTTACTAGGAAAAGGCCTAGGAACATAGTTTCCACTAAAAGCATTGTTGTTGCCAAAATTATTCCTACCAACAAAATTAACGTCCAAGCTCGCGTTACTACTCTCAATCAAAGAAGACAAGGGCATGTCATTAGGATCTAAAGGAGCACTTCTACTAGCAACCAAATTCATTAACTCATCCATCTTAGCACTCAATGAGTTAATTTCTTCTATAGCGTGTACCTTCTTACTAGTAGGTGACCTTTCAGTGTGTCACTAAGAGTAGTTTGTCATGATATTGTCTAGGAGTTTTGTGGCTTCTCCTAATGTGATTTCCATGAACGTTCTAGCTGAGGCAGAGTCCAAGATATTTCTAGAAGCGAAATTCAAGCCAGCGTAAAAGATTTGTATACTCATCCAAAGACTCAAGCCATGAGCGGGACAATTTCTAATCACCAATTTCAGTCTCTCCAAAGATTGTGCAACATGTTCATGATCAAGTTGCTTAAAATTCATGATATCATTACAGAGAGAGATAATCTTAGCCGATGGAAAATACTTGGATATATAGGCATCTTTGCACTTGTTCCAAGAATGAATACTGATTTTTGACAAAGATGAAAACCAAGTTTTTTCTCGATCTCGCAACAAGAAAGGAAAAAGCTTCAATTTAATCACATCATTATCCACATCTTTCTTCTTTTGCATATCGCAAAGCTCAATGAAGGTATTAAGATGGGATGCGGCATCTTCACTAGGAAGGCCGGAGAATTGCTCTTTCATAATAAGATTCAGCAAAGCAGCATTGATTTCGTATGATTCCACACTAGTGGCGGGAGCAATCGGAGTACTAATAAAATCATTATTATTAGTATTCGAGAAGTCACAAAGTTTGGTGTTTTCAGTCTTGGTGACTTCAGCAAGCAAACAAGCACACAAGCGAACAGAAAGCAAGCGAGAGAAAAAGGCAAACGAAAAAAAGGCAAATATTTTTGTAAATTTTTGTTTTTCAGAAGTGGGGGAGAGAAAAACGAGAGGCAAAAAAGTAAATGCAAGAGATGAGTTTGTGACACTTACTTGGATGAGCTTCACCTCAAACTTGATCCTCCCCGGCAACGGCACCAGAAATCCTTCTGCTACGGTGCCAGGAATCCCCGGCGACCTCTTGAGCTTGTGTTGGTTTTTCCCTTGAAGAGGAAAGGGTGATGCAGCACAGGAGCAGTAAGTATTTCCCTCAATTCGAGAACCAATGTATCAATCCAGAAGTAGAATCAAGCCAAGTGTCCAGAGTACGTGGGCAAACACAAACGAGCTTGCACCCAACGCTATAAAGGGGTTGTCAATCCCTGCAAGATTGATTGCAAAGTGAAATCTGAAGGCGGAAAGTGCAACGAAGTAAAAGTGAAAGGCTGAAAATATGGTGTGGAGTAGACCCGGGGGCTATAGTGTTCACTAGAGGCTTCTCTCAAAATAGCAAATATTACGGTGGGTGAATGAATTACTGTTGAGCAATTGATAGAACCGCGCAAAGTCATGACGATATCTAAGGCAATGATCATACATATAGGCATCACGTCCGAGACAAGTAGACCGATACTTTCTGCATCTACTACTATTACTCCACACATCAACCGCTATCTAGCATGCATCTAGTGTATTGAGTTCATGACGAACAGAGTAACGCCTTAAGCAAGATGACATGATGTAGAGGGATAAACTCAAACCAATGATGTAAACCCCATCTTTTTACCCTTGATGGCAACAACACGATGCGTGCCTCACTACCCCTTCTGTCACTGGGTGAGGTCACCGCACGGTGTGAACCCAAAACCAAGCACTTCTCCCATTGCAAGAATCATAGATCAAGTTGGCCAAACAAAACCCACAACTCGAAGAGAATTACAAGGATATAAATCATGCATATAAGAGATCGTAAGAAACTCAAATAAGATTCATAGATAATCTGATCATAAATCCACGATTCATCGGATCTCGACAAACACACTGCAAATGAAGACTACACCGGATAGATCTCCATGAAGATCATGGAGAACTTTGTATTGAAGATCCAAGAGAGAGAAGAAGCCATCTAGCTACTAACTATGGACCCGTAGGTCTATGGTGAACTACTCACGCATCATCGGAGAGGTCATGGTGTTGATGAAGAAGCCCTCCGTATCCGAATCCCCCTCCGGCAGGGCACCAGAACGTGCCCCAGATGGGATCTTGCAGAGACAAAAGCTTGCGGCGGCGGAAAAGTATTTTCGTGGATCTCTCGCGCAGTTTTGGATTTTTCCTGAATTTGTAGGCGGAAGAGGTAGGGCAGACGAGCCACAGGGGGGCCACAAGACTGCTAGGTGCGCCCCCTAGCCGCGCCTAGGGGGCTTCTGGAGTCCCCTGGTGGCTTATGCCTTGTTTCTCACGTCTCGTGTGCGTATCTTCTGTTCCGGAAAATATTTTCAGAAGTTTTATTCCGTTTGGACACCGTTTAAAATCCTCCTCTGAAAAGGGTCAAAAACACGGAAAAAACAGGAACTCGCACTTGGTACTGAGTTAATAAGTTAGTCCCAAAAAATATATAAAAGGCATACAAAACATCCAAAGTTTGACAAGATAATAGCACGGAACCATAAAAAATTATAGATACGTTGGAGATGTATCAATAGACTCCTGATTCTGGGACGTGACGGTGGTTGCCATAAGGCTGGCGACCTCCGCCGCTAATTCCGCCATGGTTTGTGCTGGGGGTTTGGACGTCCCACCGGTCTCGTTGTTGCCGGTTGGATTTTGCTGAGGCTGCGCGGACCCGATTTGTCGATGGGATCTCTTGAGGACCTCGGGGTCCATTGCCAACGACAACTCTCCGAGTTGTTCTTCCTGGAGAGGGTGGATTGAGTCTGTCTCACCCATGGATGACTCGTCGTCAGAATTGATGGGGGTGATCTCCTGGGCCGCCGCTTCGTCTTGTACGTCGTTTCCCTGCGTAAAACCGACGAAAGCGTGGCGAGTCCTGTCCCGCTGTGTGATGGGGAGGACGTACCTGACCGGCTCGACAATGTCGGTGGAGGTGTACGGCTTAGGCACGGGCGTCCCAATCATGCCGATGAAGACGTTGATTTTGCCGAAGGGGACTCGGTAGCCAGATTCGACTGAATCGGCTTCCGGCTCCCACAGCGAGTTGTTGATGTAGTACCTCTCACGGCGGCTCTTTGTCATGATGCCGACCGCATAGCTTTCTAACCCTGGTAGGGCTCCCTTTGAGAACTCAAATCCACCATGCTCTAGCCACACGGTGGGGGCCAACTGTCGTGGTTTTGTCACGGCAGATGTCCTCGTGAAAGGACTTAAAAATGGAGCCATCGCACCTTGGTGGTGACTCGAAGGGGGTGAGTGAAAGCGAGACTCTGATTTACCCAGGTTCGGCCCCTCGTGAGGAGGTAAAAGCCTACGTCCTACTTTGTGTGGATTAATGGTGATTTTGATTACAAGGAGGGCGTAACTTGCCTGACCTCGCTCTCGATTCTCTCTAACTCGCCTGACCTTTCCCCGGGACTCGCCTTTATATACAGGTCGAGGCCCTAGGGTTTACAAAAGTCCTGCCATGCTACTCCTTATGGCTTTGCCTATCTCTAAGTCGCCGTGCTCTCCACGATTGGGAACACCCTTGGTAATCTACCATCTGCGCGACCTCTTGAACTGCCATCCAGCTTCTGGGCCACGAGACATGCTTTGAATGGTAAGTCGTCCCTTTGATGATCCAGCCCACTAAGGGCGGGTTATCCGCAGGTAATATCCCCAACACACGGGATCTTGTATTACAGAATGAGTAAAGAGACTTGCCGGTAACGAGATTGAAATAGGTACGGGGATACCGACGATCGAATCTCGGGCAAGTAACATACCGAAGGACAAAGGGAATAGCATACGGGATTAACTGAATCCTTGACATAGAGGTTCAACCGATAGAGATCTTCATAGAATATGTAGGAGCCTATATGGACATCCAGGTCCCGCTATTTGTTATTGACCGGAGAGTGTCTCAGGTCATGTTGGCATAGTTCTCGAACCCGCAGGGTCTGCACACATAAGGTTCGGTGACGTTTCGGTATAGTTGACTTATATGTGTTGGTGAACGAAGGTTGTTCGGAGTCCCAGATGAGATCCAGGACGTCACGAGGAGCTCCGGAATGGTCCGGAGGTAAAGATTGATATATAGGAAGTCCTGTTTTGGTCACCGGAAAAGTTTCGGGCTCATCGGTAGTGTACCGGGAATGCCAGGAGGGTACCGGAGACCACCGGGACGGGTGTGACGATACAAAAGGGTTCATGGGCTGTGAGAGGAGGTAAACCAGCCCTTGGTGGGCTGGACAAAGCCTCCCCTAAAGGCCCATGCGGCTGGAATAAAGAAACAAGGCAAAAAGATCAAAAGGTGGAAAGAGTTTCCAATTAGGAAAGTGTCCTAATAGGATGGAATCCTCCTCCTTGGTTCGGCCGAAGCCCTAGGGGCTTCCCTTGGAGGCCAAGCCTGCTCCCGCTCTGCTCCTATATATACTAGAGGTTTAGGGATTTTTGAGACACAACTTTGCCACGTGCAACCCTAATCCTCTACTTCGTAGTTCTTCCTCTAGATTGGATTTCTGCGGAGCTCGGGCGGAGCCATGCAGGAATAAGATTATCACCATCACCAGCGCGCCTTCACGCTGCCGAAGAAGTCATCTACTTCCCTGTCTCTCTTGCTGGATCAAGAAGGCGGAGATCTCATCGAGCTGTACGTGTGCTGAACGCGGAGATGCCGTCCGTTCGGTGCTAAGATCGGGACGGATCATGGGGCGACGGTGATTTGAATCACGAAGCAGTTTAACTACATCAACCGCGTTTCTTAATGCTTCCCGCTTAGCGATCTACAAGGGTATGTGGATCCGATCTCCCTCTCGTAGATGAACATCACCATGATAGGTCTTTGTGTGCGTAGGAATTTTTTTGTTTCCCATGCAACGTTCCCCAACAATATTCCCTCCATCACTGCTACTATCTCTGCCGCTGATGTGAAGAAATTCAACCTTTATTCTCAAGCAAAGAATATCATATGTGGCCATCTGAGCAAAGGTAAGTATGGCAGAGTGAGTGCTTTGGGCAGATTTAAGCTTATCTGGGATAGGCTGTCCAAAGTCAATGAAGGAATTTCAACTCAGCGTGACTCTCATGTTGATGTTCTTCGCAATCTCTTCAATCGCTTCAAGAGGCTTGACAATGAAATTTGCCAAGATACCTTTGATTGCCTCACTGACATCTCAAATGAACTGCAAGCACTGGGAGCTCGAGACATCACTGACCATGAAGTTGTGAAGAAACTGCTAAGATCTCTTGATCCATCGTTTGATACACTGGTTCTGGTGATTTAAGAAAGAGGAGACTATAAGATGCTTGATCCTACTGATATATATGAAAGACTCAATACTCATGAATTCCAACAGGAAGAAAAGAGAGATCTATATGGACCAAGCTACTCAAGACATCGTGCGTTGAAGGCTAAAGCAATTTCTTCATCTGAAGAAGAAGACTTAGATTGCAGCATTGGTGACCCTGAAGAACTTGGACAGGAGCTTGCAATGCTCGTGACGAAATTCCAGAAGTTTACAAGGCGTGACCAGTTTGGTAAATCTTCAAGAAGAGGTATGAGAAATGAGAATCTTCATCTGAGGACTACAAGAAAAGAACTTGCCACAAATGCAAGAAATCTGGTCACTATATTGCTGATTGTCCTTGCTGGGTGTAGGGATCAAAGAAGAAGAAATACAAGGATGAAATTTCTGATGACTCGAAGAAAAGGAAGAAATCTTAAAAATACTCATGCTCAAAGTCCTCATCGCACAAGAAGACTAGTTTCAGAAAGGCTCGGGCACTCATTGGCAAGGAAATGGATTGTGAGGAAGAATCTGAGGAATGTGATGAAGAGGATGGTTCTGAAGAAGGCTCGGAGTCTGGTGTGGCAAGTATTGCACTGGCTACCACATTCATCAACAAGTCAATCTTCAACCTTGAAGAAAATGACAACGCTATCTACACTGATGACTATGTTGATGACTTCGCTCCAACCTATTGCTTCATGGCAAAAGGTTCAAAGGTACCAAATTACACTTCCTCCTCTGATTTAAGTGACTGTGAACATGATGATTACAAAAAACCCAGTTACAGTAAATTTGCCAACATTGCAACTAAACAACAAAGTGTCATTGAAAAGCTTCAAAAACTGCTAGACAGAAGCGATGATTTGTTGAATGATGAAATGAATCATACTCAAATCCTCACTGAAGATGTGAAAAGTCTTCAGTCTAGATTTGATAGTCTTCAAGATCGTTATGGCACACTCTTGGCTGATCATGAGAAACTTTCCTATGAATTTCTTCAAAGGAAACTTGATCTTGAGAAGTTGGAGATGTCTCATGACGATCTTGGAATGGAAAACGATTCATTGCTTGCTCAACACATCAGTATCGCTCAGGTTGAATTCATTCCACCTTGTCTCAAATGCATCGAGCGTGAAACTGCCAGTTCTTCACCAGAACCATCAAATGCTTCTATTCCTACAAATTCTTCAACTGCTCGTGTGGTATCAAATTCCTCACTTGAGGAAACCACAAATGCTACTAGCGAAAATGCAAGGCTGAAGGAATTTTATCTGACAGGCATATACAAAAGTCTCAAAGGGCATCAAACCCTTTCTGATGTTCTCAAAAAGTAGATCTTGAACAGTAACCCAAGGAAAGAAGGAATTGCCTTCGAGAGTAAATTGAATGCTCATGGATCATAGTGGAAACCTGAGTTGTATCCCAAAACTTCATGGGTTGCTGCTAATGGTCCTCCCGTCAATCCATCCTCTCTAACAGGCTTTGCATGTGAATTATCCTATTCCCCAGATGAGTCAATTGACTCCAACTATAAATTGTTCAAAAATCAATCTGGTGAAGTATCTGCTCGATATATTGGAACTTACTACAGGAATGGACTACCCCTAGGGAAAATCTGGGTCCCCAAAAGTTGCTTGGAAAATCTTCAGGTGAATGTCCTCATGACACCACCAATGAAGAACCTGAACCCCATATCAAATTCCTCAGGTGGACCAAAGTCTTCAAGAGGATCAAAATCCTCAAATGGTCAACACTATACTAGTACTCGTGCTAAAGCCTCTCATATGCAGGAAAATTACATGGGATATAAATATGAGCATTATTCCTCAAATCATTATGTTCATAAATCCTCAAAGAACTTCTGTGCCTATTCATTTGAGTACTCTAACCCCCCTATTGTGAAACGAAGTGCATTAGCTTTGATGCCCCCTTTCTCATATGGTGCTCGCAGGATGATGAACTCTTTGCCACCCCTTCAGATGTGGGCGGTGAAGAAATTGAACTAATCACTTCTGCAGGTCAGATCTCCAGATGAAAACCCATCATATGAAGAATTTGCTGGAGACCTGAGGAAAAAATGCTTGATTGCACGCAAGCTAAAATTGATGAAATGATAACATTTCACACGTCCTCAAAATTACTATTTATGATAAAATTCCTATCAGATGAAATTGAAATCATATTCTTCAAGTCTGAAGCATATGAGATGGTAAGCTGTACTAATTCATCTGCAAGATGACAAACCCAAGAATGCTGAGTGGATTCTTGACAGTGGTTGCACAAACCACATGACTGGTGATAAAAGCTCGCTGATGAATATGCCACTGACTCCATCACCACTGAAGCAAATCACTTATGCTGACAAAGGTAAAAGCAAGGTATTGGGACTTGGCAAAGTGGCTATTTCCAAGGACAGCCACATGGACAAAGTGATGCTTGTCGAATCCCTTGGGTTTAACCTCATGTCAGTCTCAATGCTTTGTGATCTTGATATGGTTGTTATCTTTGGAAAATATAGATGTGTAGTCATCATGGAATCTGACAGAACCAAAGTCTTCGAAGGCTTTAGGAGAGGAGATTTGTACATTGTTGATTTTTCCACAGGTCCTCAACCAGCCATATGCTTACTAGCAAAAACCTCAGAAGGCTAGCTATGGCATCAAAGACTTGGTCATGCAGGCATGCGAAATTTGCACACGCTGGCGAAGAATAAGCATGTCATTGGCATCGAATCAGTCAAATTCCTCAAGGACCACCTCTGCGGTGCTTGTGAGTGTGGAAAAATGACCAGATCCAAACACCCCTCGAAGACAATCATGACTACTACTCGTCCGTTTGAATTGCTTCACATGGATCTATTTGGACCTACTCATTATGCCACTCTAACCAATGCATCATCCTTATATGGCTTTATCATCGTTAATGACTATTCTCGATACACGTGGGTACATATCATTCGGTATAAAACTGAAGTGCAGGAAGTCTTCAAACGATTTTCCTCAAGGGCCTCGACGAACTTTGGCGTCAAGATCAAACACATCAGAAGTGACAATGGGACTAAACTCAAAAACAGTGGTCTTGACGATTATGTTGATGAACTTGGTATTACTCACGAATTATCCGCTCCTTATACTCCTCAACAGAATGGCATTGTTGAACGCAAGAACAAGACTCTGGTTGAAACGGCACGGACCATGCTTGAAGAATATCAGACTCGTCGTCGTTTCTGGCCTGAAGCAATCAACACTGCTTACCACATCATCAATAGGGTATATCTTCACAAATTCCTCAAGAAAACCTCATATGAACTCCTCACTAACAAGAAACCCAATGTAAGTTATTTCAAAGTCTTTGGTGCAAAATGTTGGATTAGAGATCCTCACCAAAGTTCAAAATTTGCACCTAAAGCACATGAGGATTTTATGCTTGGTTACGGAAAGGACTCACACACCTACAGAGTCTTCAACACCTATCACAACAAGGTTGTTGAAACTGTAGATGTGCGGTTCGATGAAACTAATGACTCGCAAAGAGAGCAATTGCCTCCTGTGCTAGACAAATTATCTCGTGAGGAAGCTGTCAAGTTCAAAGCTACTGAAGACATCATTCCTACTGAGGAAATTGCTGAAGAAATCATCTCGAGCACTGATGAAATTCAAGAAGGTGCACCTGAGGAAATTGCACCCGATCAAATTCCTGAGCCCAGACAAAATCCTCAACCAGCTCATCGAAGGATTGCAAATGAAGTAGAACTTGACAAAATCCTCGATGACATCAATGCGCCAGGTCCTCTCACTCGCTCAAAAGCTTCACATTTAGTTAACTTTTGTGGTCATTACTCTTTTGTGTCTATCACAGAACCCTCAAAAGTTGCTGAAGCCTTCATGGAACCCGAGTGGATTCAAGCCATGCAAGATGAACTTCTTCAATTCAAGCTAAATGACGTATGGGAACTCGTCAAACGACCAGATCCTCGCAAGCACAATATCATCGGCACCAAGTGGATTTTCCAAAACAAGAAAGATGAGGATGGTCAAGTGGTGAGGAATAAGGCACGGCTTGTAGCCCAAGGCTACACACAGGTTGAAGGAATTGATTTTGACGAAACTTTTGCACCTGTTGCTTGACTTGAAGCTATTCGAATACTACTTGATTATGCTAGTCATCAGAACATTACTCGATATCAAATGGATGTGAAAAGTGCATTCCTCAATGGTAAGCTTGAGGAATATGTATATGTTACTCAACCCCCAGGTTTTGAGGATCCGAAGCATTTAGACAAAGTCTTCAGACTAAAAAAGGCACTCTATGGCCTCAAGCAAGCCTCTCGGGCATGGTATGATACACTCAAGGAATTCCTCATGAAGAAAGGCTTCAAACATGGTTCACTCGATCCAACTCTTTTCACAAAATCTTATGACAATGAACTATTTGTGTGCCAAATATATGTCGATGACATAATCTTTGGTTGTACCGACGAACGTTACAGTGATGAATTTGCTTATATGATGAGTGAAGAATATCAGATGTCTTCTTAGGTCTTCAAATTCGTCAACAATGCAATGGCATCTTCATATCGCAGGAGAAATACCTCAAGGATGTTCTGAGGAAATTCGATATGCATGAATGCAAAGGCGTCAAGACTCCTATGCCTACCAACGACCACCTCTGCACTGACGAAAATGGTAAAGATTTCGATCAGCAGGTATATCGCTCGATGATTGGCTCTTTATTGTATCTATGTGCATCTAGGCCAGATATAATGCTTAGTGTTTGCATGTGTGCTCGTTTTCAAGAAAAACCAAAGGAATCACACCATAAGGCTGTGAAGCATATTCTTCGATACTTAGCTCACACACCAACAGTAGGATTATGGTACCCCAAGGGCTCAAATCTTCATCTCGTTGGATATTCTGGTTCTGATTATGCTGGTGACCATGTGGATCGCAAGTCAACATCTGGCACTTGCCATTCCCTTGGAAGATCATTAGTCTGCTCATCCTCAAAGAAGCAGAACCGTGTTTCTCTCTCCACTTCCGAAGCTGAGTAAATTGCTGCTAGATCCTGCTATGCTCAACTGCTATGAATGAAGCAAACCCTCAGAGACTACGGCATCAACATGAAGAATGTGCCCCTCTACTACGACAATGAGAGTGCAATCAAGATTGCCTACAACCCAGTACAACACTCGAAGACTAAGCACATCCAGTTTCGTCATCATTTTCTTCGGGACCATGTCCTCAAGGGCAATATCATCATCGATCATGTGAAGACTGACAATCAGCTAGCAGATATTTTCACTAAGCCCTTGGATGAGAGAAGGTTTTGCAAGTTGCGGTGTGATCTAAATATCCTAGAGTCTTCAATTATTTTGTGAAAACATGCACACATCCAAACACTTGTGGAAAATTGATGACTTAGATGTGCAACACACGAAGAATCAATTTTCTTCAATCAATGAAGAATATCACTCTTAGGGTGAAGAAATTAATGAAGAATTTGGTTCCCAGGGCCCTACGGCAAATTGTACGTGGCGCCTGAAATCATCATTCTTATACGGTGGGTCACGCCACCACCCAACTTTAAAATTCATCAAGCTGTTTTTCTTCAAAGATGAAATTCATCAATCTGAAACTTTGTCATAAAATCCTCAAGTTTATCAAAATCTTCAAATTCTTCAAAACGTTTGATGATTCTCATTTGCACGCACGCACGCACACACACACACACACACACACACACACACACACACACACATATATATATATACACTGAGATTTCAAAGTCCTCAACAACATTCACTTATAACTTAGTCTTCAATTTGATATTTCATCTAAGTGAATGTGATCGGACCCGACTTCCCTCTATGATAAGCTCAACCCAGTCTATTCATTTCTTCATATGCGTTCTACTTAACACTTGTTCAAAATCCTCACTGTGTCCATATCAGCCGAGGACTTTGCAATATCCTCAAAGTTCAAAAAACATTTTTATAAAGTTACACAGTAACTAGACCCACTTCCCACGATCAGATAACCACGAACTCCACCACTTAAGTCGTAGGCTCCACGTGTCATGCAGAGACGAATGGGCAAGGGTAGTTCGGTCCGGAAGTTTCGGCCGAACAGTTTTTCACCTCAGCTATAAATAGGCCCTTACCCCCTCAGTGAAAACTCTTCGTCCTCTCGTCTTCTCCACTCGAGCTCAACCCTAGCGCCACCGCTAGCAATCTCGTCACCGGTGAGGAAAAGCTTCGCTGCGTTGCCCTCGCCGTCGCCGGACACATGCCGGGTGTGGAAAGTCGTCTTCGGCCGCCGTAGCTGACTTCATTTGCCAAGTTAGGGCGCTGAAGATCTGAACCGAGGAACTTCCCTCTTTTACTGCTCCAGTTCTTCGTGTTCTTCGCTCACGGTAATTAAAATCCTATTTTACTGCCCCTGTTGATCTATTAATTCACTTTAGACTCGCGAAATCAATTTATCCTTAGAGTGTTTGTCAGCCATGCACACTCATTCCTCAAACACTTGATGAATTTCACTAAGCCACTAAAATTCTTTATGAGATTCCTCAATTGTGTAAATTCTCGAATCTGCACAACTTTGGAACCCAAGATCAGAATGCTTAGTCAAATTCCTCAACTCACTGGTCAAATTCTTCAACTACTAATTTTTTTTCAATTTCTTCAAATCTGAGAACGCATATGACCTTGATGACCCACAAGTATAGGGGATCAATCGTAGTCCTTTCGATAAGTAAGAGTGTCGAACCCAACGAGGAGCAGAAGGATCTGACAAGTGGTTTTCCGCAAGGAAATATCTGCAGGCACTGAAATTGTCCGTAACAAGTGATTGTGTGGTGAGATGATTCGTAGCAAGAAACAAGTAACAAAAGTAGCAACGGTGCAACAAAGTGGCCCAATCCCTTTTCTAGCAAGGGACAAGCGTGGACAAAGTCTTATAGGAGGAAAAACGCTCCTGAGGACACACGTGAATTTCTGTCATGCTAGTTTCATCATGTTCATATGATTCGCGTTCGTTACTTTGATAGTTTGATATGTGGGTGGACCGGCGCTTGGGTACTGCCCTTACTTGGACAAGCATCCCACTTATGATTAACCCCTCTTGCAAGCATCCGCAACTACGAAAGAAGAATTAAGACAAAGTCGAACCATAGCATTAAACTAGTGGATCCAAATCAGCCCCTTACGAAGCAATGCATAAACTAGGGTTTAAGCTTCTGTCACTCTAGCAACCCATCATCTACTTACTAGTTCCCAATGCCTTCCTCTAGGCCCAAATAATGATGAAGTGTTATGTAGTCGACGTTCACATAACACCACTAGAGGAAAAACAACATACAACATATCAAATTACCGAACGAATATCAAATTCACATGACTATTATTAGCATGACTTATCCCATGTCCTCAGGAACAAAAGTAACTACTCACAAAGCATAATCATAATTATGATCAGAGGTGTAATGAGTAGCATCAAGGATCTGAACATAAACTCTTCCACCAAATAATCCAACTAGCATCAACTACAAAGAGTAATCAACACTACTAGCAACCTTACAAGTACCAGTCGGAGTCGCGAGACGGAGATTGGTTACAAGTGATGAACTAGGGTTTGGAGATGAGATGGTGCTGATGAAGATGTTGATGGTGACGAGTCCCCTCTGATTAGAGGAGTGTTGGTGATGACGATGGCGACGATTTCCCCCTTCGGGAGGGAAGTTTCCCCGGCAGGATCGTCCTGCTGGAGCTAGATTGGTTCTGCTCAAGTTCCGCCTCGTGGCGGCGCCGAAACCCCGAAAAAGCTCTCTTCTCATTTTTTTCTGGATGAAACCCTCCATATAGCAAAAGAGGGGGGCAAGTGGGCCAGCAGGGTGCCCACAAGCCTCCATGGCGCGGCCTGGGGGGTGGTCGCGCCATGTAGGCTTGTGGCCACCCCCTGGCGGCCCTCTGGCGCTTCTTCGGCCCAGTATTTTTTATATATTCGGAAAAAAATCTCCATTGATTTTCACGACGTTTGGAGTTGCGCAGAATAGGTATCTCAACTTTGCTCCACTTTCAGGATAGAATTCCAGTTGCCGGTATTCTCCCTCTTCATGTAAACCTTGCAAAATAAGAGAGAAAATGCATAAGAATAGTACCGTGAAGTGAAATAACAGCCAAATAAGTGATAAATATGAACATGAAAACATGATGCAAAATAGACGTATCAACTCCCCAAGCTTAGACCTCGCTTGTCCTCGAGCGAAAGCCTAGCTCACTAAATATGTCCACATGTTTAGGGAGAGAGGCGTCGACAAAACAAGATACAAACATGCATGCATCATGATCAAGCTCAGAACAACAATACCAACATATAATCTCTCATGCTAAAGTGATAATTCCTTCACAAAGTAAAACATGGATCAAGAACCTTACCGAGTAGTAACAACCGGTAGCCTTTAGTCATTGAAGCAATTGCAATTTATCACAACATCAGAAAGAGTCAAATAAGAGCTTGTAAAGCAAATACACATACTCAACCATTCCTTCGTTCTCTACAATTGCTACAACTCACGTGGTATTCAAGAGATCAAAGTTTCAGCTGAACACAGAGAAAGATAGGGGCTTCTATTTGCCTCCCAACTGCTTACCTCAAGGGTAATGTCAACAATAACGATTCATGGATACCTATCTCCAAGTTGACATATGAATATAGATCTCTCCCAAGCATGTGACAGTAGCCAAGACAAAGGAAAAATAAGGAATTGGTGAAGATCACCATGACTCTTTCAAGGGAAAAAAGTAAAGGTACAAGATAGGCCCTTCACAGAGGGAAGCAGAGGTTGTCATGCGCTTTTGAGGTTTGGATGTGTGTCCTCTTAGTGCGGAGGAACGTCACTTTATATTGCCCCCTGTGAAAAAGAACTTTATTATGCCGTCTGTCGCTTTTATGTCTTCCTCGTCACAGGTTCGTATAAAGCTTATTTTCCACACACTAATAGATCATACATATTAGAGAGCAATTTTTATTGCTTGCACCGATGACAACTTACTTGAGGGATCTTATTCAATCCATAGGTAGGTATGGTGGACACTCATGGCAAAACTGGTTTGAAGGTTTATGGATGCACAAGTAGTATCTCTACTTGGTGCGGGAGTTTTGGCTAATATCAGGTGGAAGCAATTGTCACATGCTAAGGGATCTCTAATCATATAACATTGTTCAGAGCGAAGCAAACACAATCCATTATGTTGTCTTCCTTGTCCAACATCTACTTCTAGGCATGCAATAGTTTGGTGAGTGTTCACAATCATAGATGGTGTCAGAGATGATATATTTATATGTGAACCTCTCCTTCTTTATCACTTCCTATTAATTGCAACAATGACCAAGGCCTACGTTTGCCTACCCTCAACAAGTTTCAATCCTCATTCTTTTTATATGTGAAGCTATCACTTCCCATAAGATCATTACATGATCCTTCATGCTTTTGTTCTATTCTCACTCTTTTGATCATGGCAAAAGGCAAAGCCCTTCAACTAAGACACTCTTTATTATATGGCTCACGAGCAAGAATACATCGGGGGTGACACAAAGCAAAACTCAAGACTAAAACACTAAGACTTTTAAACTACTAGAGAAAAAGAAAACTGAAAAGGAAAAAACTAAAACAAAGGTAAAGGCAAAAGATGTGATGGTGATACGATACTGGGGTAACTCCCCCAAGCTTGGCAAAAGCCAAGGGGATTGCCCATACCAATGCTCAGTTGTCTTCCTTTGGTGGTGATGATGGTGGAGGAGTTGTTGCAGAGGTCTTGAGCTTGTCTAATTTCCACTTGAGCATAAAATTCTGCTCTCTTAGATCATCATTTTCCTCCTCAAGCTTCAACACCCTTTGACAAAGTTCCTGCTTACTCTCCTGCAAGAAACAAGAAGGGATAAACAAGTTCTTAGGCTTCTTCCTTGAGTGAGGGAGGCTCAACTTCTTGAACTCCACATGAGTGCGTCCAGGTTGAGGTAGAGGAGCCTCCTCTTCATAGGAACTCATTTGTTCTTTCCCCTTGGGATGATAGTCCTCTTCCTCATCAGTGGTCCAGCCATATGGTTCCAAGTCCCCATAGACCTTGGGGTTAGCAAGGTAATCAGCCACATAGCTCTCCCCCTCTGAATCCTGAGAAGACATCTTGACCTAGATCTGCGGTAGAAAACAGGCTCGAAACGAAAAGCAGAGGAAATCTGCATGATGCAGGGGTCAGACCAAACAGAAGTATATATAATGATTTTTTCCAGACCAGAAGGAGTACCCTGCACGAAAACGAAGTTCAGGAGGCGCACGAGGTGGCCACAAGCCCTCACGACGCGGCCAGGGGGTGGGCCCGCACCGTGCAGGCTTGTCGCCTCCTCGCGCACTTTACGGACTACTTCCAGTTTTTGTATTTTTTCAAATATTCCAAAACGGAGAAAATTTCCTACGGGGAACGTTTTGGACTCTGTTTTCTTACCAAATCTCATACCTCTTCGTTTTCGGAGTCTAAAACAGGCTGATAAATGTCCCTTAGGTATTCTTCCGGAGTTATGGTATTGATGATATTGCTTTCAACATTTATGGGAGTACCTCAGATATAATGCTTTGATTCTCTGCCCATTTACCACTCTCGGACAATTACCTTCCGTGGTGTTGATCTTGATAGCACCGGAATGATATACTTCCTCAACAACATAGGGACTTTCCCATTTAGAGAGAAGCTTGCCTGCAAAGAATCTTAAACGAGAATTATATAGCAAGACATAATCACCTACATTGAACTCACGCTTTTGTATCCTCTTATCATGCCACCTCTTAACCTTCTATTTGAACAGCTTGGAATTCTCATATGCCTGAGTTCTCCACTCAGCAAGCGAGCTAATGTCAAATAACCTCTTCTCACCTGCAAGTTTGAAATCAAAGTTGAGCTCTTTGATTGCCCAATAAGCTTTATGATCTAGCTCAAGAGGTAAGTGACATGCTTTCCCATACACCATTTTGTACGGAGACATGCCCATGGGATTCTTATAGGCAGTTCTATAAGCCCACAGTGCATCATCGAGCTTCTTAGACCAATTCTTTCTAGACCTGTTGACAGTCTTTTGCAGAATCAGTTTAATCTCTCTATTGCCTAGCTCTACTTGACCACTCGACTGAGGGTGGTAGGGAGACGCAATTCTATGGTTGACATCATACTTAGCAAGCGTTTTACGGAAAGCACCATGAATGAAGTGTGAACCACCGTCGGTCATTAGATATCTAGGGACTCCAACTCTAGGGAAGATAACTTCTTTCAGCATCTTGATAGAAGTGTTGTGATCAGCACTACTAGTGGGGATAGCTTCTACCCACTTAGTGACGTAATCAACAGCAAGTAAGATGTGAGTATACCCATTGGATTTTGGAAAAGGTCCCATATAATAAAAGCCCAGACATCAAATGGTTCAATGACAAGTGAATAGTTCATATGCATTTCCAGACGTTTGCTAATATTACCTATTCTTTGACATTCGTCAGAAGACAAGACAAACTTACGGGCATCCTTGAAGAGAGTGGGCCAATAGAAACCTGATTGCAATACCTTGTGTGCAGTTCTATCTCCCGCATGGTGTCCTCCGTAGGCCTCGGAGTGACACTTCTGTAGGATCTGTCCCTGTTCATGTTCAGGTACACAACGTCTAATAAGGCCATCTACTCCTTCCTTATAAAGGTGAGGATCATCCCAAAATTAGTGTCTCAAGTCAAAGAAGAATTTCTTCTTTTGCTGGTACGTGAAACTCGGTGGTATATATTTGGCAACGATATAGTTTGCATAATCAGCATACCACGGTGCACTATGTGAAGCATTGATGACATTCAGTTGCTCATCGGGAAAGCTATCATCAATAGGTTGTGGGTCATCAAGAACGTTCTCCAACCTAGACAAGTTATCTGCTACGGGGTTATCAGCACCCTTTCTTTCGACAACGTGCAAATCAAATTCTTGTAGCAAGAGAACCCATCTAATAAGTCTAGGTTTAGCGTCCTTCTTCTCCATGAGGTACTTAATAGCAGCATGATCAGTGTGAATAGTGACTTTGGAATCAACTATGTAAGACCTGAACTTTTCACATGCAAACACGACTCCTAAAAATTCCTTCTCCGTAGTGGCATAGTTTCTTTGGGCACTGTCAAGAGTTTTACTAGCGTAGTGAATAACATTCAACTTCTTATCAACTCTTTGCCCTTGAACTGCACCAACATCATAATCTCTAGCGTCACACATGATCTCAAAAGGCAAGTTCCAATCAGTTGGTTGAATAATAGGTGCAGTTATCAAAGCCCTCTTAAGTATTTCGAAGGCTTCCTCACAATTATCGTCAAAGACAAAAGGAATATCCTTTTGCAAGAGACTGGTAAGAGGCCTAGAAATCTTAGAGAAATCTTTAATGAACCTTTGCTACTGCAACAAAAGACCTTCCAACGGCGCCAGAAACAAGCGTGCTGATGGGAGACTATTCTTGTCTTGATTCTCCTCAGCAACGGCACCAGGAATCCTTCTGCTACGGCTACGCCTTTAGGGACTTCCTAGGAAAATATGCAAAGGATACCCCCGTGGCCTTGGAGCCTTGCGTTGGTGTTCCCTCGAAGCGGAAAGGGTGATGTAGCACAGCGGTGGTAAGTATTTCCCTCAGTTTTGAGAACCAAGGTATCGATCGAGTGAAGGAATATCACAAGTACCTGCACAAACACAAAGAGCTTGCTCCCAACGCTATGAAGGGGTTGTCAATCCCTTATAGATTGTTTGCCAAGTGAGAACTGAAAGCATCAAAGAAACAAAGCAAATTAAAAGAGAAAGTGGAAACGATATGTGTGAATAGACCCGGGGGCCGTAGTGTTCACTAGTGGCTTCTCTCATGAAAGAAAGTAGACTGTGGGTGAACGAATTACTGTCGAGCAATTGATAGAACCGCGCAAAGTCGTGACGTTATCTATGGCAATGATTATATCTATAGGCATCACGTCCAAAACAAGTAGACCGATAATTTCTGCATCTACTACTATTACTCCACACGTCGACCGCTATCCAGCATGCATCTAGTGTATTAAGTTCATGAGAACAAAGTAACACCTTAAGCAAGATGACATGATGTAGATGGACAATCTCATATCTACGATAAAAGCCCATCTTATTACCCTTGATGGCAACAACACGATGCGTGCCTTGCTGCCCTTTCTATCACTGGGAAAGGTCACCACACGGTATGAACCCAAAACCAAGTACTTCTCCCATTGCAAGAATCATAGATCTAGTTGACCAAACAAAACCCAAGACTCGGAGAGACTTACAAGGATATCAAATCATGCATATAAGAAATCAGCAATGACTCAAATATATATCATAGATAATCTGATCACAAATCCACAATTCATCGGATCTCGACAAACACACCGTCAAAGAGGATTACATCGGATAGATCTGCATGAAGATCATGGAGAACTTTGTATTGAAGATCCAAGAGAGAGAAGAAACCATCTAGCTACTAACTACGGACCCGTAGGTCTGAAGTGAACTACTCACGAGTCATTGGAGGGGCGATTATGTTGATGAAGAAGCCCTCCAACTCAAAAGTCCCCTCCGGCAGTGCACCGGGAAGGGTCTCCAGATGAGATCTCCTTGAAACGGAAGCTTGCGGCAGCGGAAAAGTGTTTCCGTGGACGCGCTGATTTTTTCTGGATTTTTAGGAAATTTATAGGCCAAAGACCTAGGGTAGGGGAGAACCAGGGGGGCACAAGCTTGGTTGCCGCGACCTCCCCCTGGCTGCGGCAAGAGGGCTTGTGGGCTCCCTGTGGGCCCACTTGCTTGGCCCTCAAGCCTCCCGATCTTCTTCCGTTCTGAAAAAAATCATTTGGGGGATTTTATTCCGTTTGGACTCCGTTCCAACATCAGATCTGAAAAGAGTCAAAAACATAGAAAAAACAGGAACTGGCACATGACACTAAGTTAATAAGTTAGTCCCAAAAAAGATATAAAAGGTAAACAAAACATCCAAAGTTGACAAGATAACAGCGTGAAACCATCAAAAATTATAGATACGTTTGAGACGTATCAACCTTCTATAGAAACCAGCATGACCAAGGAAACCATCAAACATATCTATCATTTTTTATGGTTTCATGTTGTTATCTTGTCATCTTTGGATGTTTTATGTACCTTTTATATCTTTTTTGGGACTAACTTATTAATTCAGTGCCAAGTGCCAGTTCCTGTTTTCTGTGTTTTTTTGGCTCTTTTCAGATCTGATTTTGGAACGGAGTCCAAACGGAATAAAATCCACGAAATAAAGTTTTCCCGAATGGAAGAAGATCAGGGGGCTTGAGGACCAAGCCACGAGAGCTACAGGGGGCCCACAAGCCATGTAGCCGCCACCAGGGGGGCGGCTAGCAGGCTTTGTGCCTCCCTGGCGCCCCCCTAACCTAGCTCCTTTGCCTATATATTCCCTAAAATACAGAAAAAATCAGGAAATCCACGAAAACACTTTTCCGCCGCCACAAGCTTCCGTTTCCGCGAGATCTCATCTGGAGACCCTTCCCGGTGCCCTGCCGGAGGGGAATTTGGAGTTGGAGGGCTTCTACATCAACATCATCGCCCCTCCAATGACTCGTGAGTAGTTCACTTTAGACCTTTGGGTCTGTAGTTAGTAGCTAGATGGCTTCTTCTCTCTCTTGGATCTTCAATACAAAGTTCTCCATGATCTTCATGGAGATCTATCCGATGTAATCCTCTTTGGCGGTGTGTTTGTCGAGATCCGATGAATTGTGGATTTGTGATCAGATTATCTATGATATATATTTGAGTCTTTGCTGATTTCTTATTTGCATGATTTGATATCCTTGTAAGTCTCTCCGAGTCATTGCCATAGATGATGCCTATAGATATAATCATTGCCATAGATGACGTCACAACTTTGCGCGGTTCTATCAATTGCTCGACAGTAATTTGTTCACCCACCGTCTACTTGCTTTCATGAGAGAAGCCACTAGTGCACACTACGGCCCCCGAGTCTATTCACACCTATCGTTTCCACTTTCACTTTTACTTTGCTTTGTTACTTTGTTGCTTTCAGTTCTCACTTGGCAAAAAATCTATAAGGGATTGACAACCCCTTCATAGCGTTGGGAGCAAGCTTTTTGTGTTTGTGCAGGTACTTGTGATACTCCTTCACTGGATCGATACCTTAGTTCTCAAAATTGAGGGAAATATTTACCACCGCTGCGCTACATCACCCTTTCCACTTCGAGGGAACACCAACGCAAGGCTCCAAGGCCACGGGGGAATCCTTTGCATATTTGCCTAGGAAGTCCCTAAAGGCGTAGCGGTAGCAGAAGGATTCCTGGTGCCGTTGCTGAGGAGAATCAAGACAAGAATAGTCTCTCGTCAGCACGTGTTTCTGGCGCTGTTGGAAGGTCTTTTGTTGCAGTAGCATATATCCAATAGCAGCACGGTGCTTCCTCAAAGTTTTTAGTAACTTCTTTTTTTCATGCTCTGAGAGGCTAGCACTAATAATGACAGGATATATCTCCTTTTCATCAAGATAGGCATACTTAAGATTATTAGGCAACTGTTTAAGCTCGAACACAGGATCACCCTTTGGTGGGGGTGGATCCCCAAGCAGTTCAAGAGGCAAGTTATTCTTAACGATAGGATATTGTTCTAAGACAACTCTATCTATTTCATCCCTTTCATCCATATGCATATCATTTTCATGCTCAAGCAGGTATTTCTCTAAGGGATTAGTAGGGGGCGTGACAATAGAGGCTAAGGCAATAGTTTCGTCCCTACTAGGCAACTCCTTTTCATGAGGTTGTCTACCAAACTTAGAGAAATTGAACTCATGTGACACACCTTCAAAGCCAACAGTGACAGTTTGCTCTCACAATCAATATGAGCATTGACAACATTGAGAAAAGGTCTACCAAATATGATGGGACAAAAGCTATCTTGTGCGGAAGCAAGAACGAGGAAATCAGCAGTATACTTCGTTTTACCACACAAGACTTCAACATCCCTTACAATTCCCACACGGCTGATAGTATCTCTATTGGCAAGCTGAATAGTGACATCTATAGGTTCTATCTCAACAGGTGCAATCTCATCTTTGACTTCATCGTATATGGATTGAGGTATTGCACTAACACTAGCACCCAAGTCACACAAACCATGATAGAAATGATCTCCTATCTTAACAGAAACTACAGGCATGCCAACAATAGGCCTATGTTTATCTCTAGCGTGAGGTTTACAATTCTAGCAGCATCTTCACAGAAGTGAATATTATGTCCTTAAACTTCTTCAGACACAAGATCTTTGATAATAGCAATGCTAGGTTCAACTCTAATTTGCTCAGGGGATGTAGGTGTTCTAATATAGCCTCTACGTATCATAGTTGAAGCTTTAGAATGATCCTTTATCCAAATAGGGATAGGTGGTTTCTCAATGTAAGCACTGGGAACAACAGGATCATTATAGGCAATGACTTTCTCTTCAACTGGAGTGGGTTTAACTACATTGACTTCTAAAGGAGGATGATATTTAAACCACTTCTCTTTGGGAAGATCAATATGAGCAGCAAAGGATTCACACAATGAAGCTGCTATCTCAGAGTCAAGTACATACTTAGCGCTAAAATCACTAAAGATATTTGTCTCAACAAAGGATTTAACGCAATCAAACGTGAAATTCATACCTGACTCCTTACCTTCTTCAAGCTCCCAATCTTCAGAGTTGCGTTTAATTCTCTCCAATAAATTCCATTTGAAGTCAATATCTCTCTTCATAACAGAACCGGTACAAGAAGTGTCAAGCATGGTGCTATCATCATGAGAAAGCCGAGCATAGAAGTTCTGAATGATAATTTCTCTCGAGAGCTCATGATTGGGGCATGAATATAATATTGATTTAAGCCTCCCCCAAGCTTGAGCGATGCTTTCTCTGTCACGAGGCCAAAAATTGTAAATATAGTTTCGATCATGATGTACTAAATGCATAGGATAATTTTTTTGATGAAATTCCAATTTCAACCGATTGTAGTCCCATGATCCAGTATCATCACATAGCCTATACCATATCAACGCCTTATCCTTCAAAGATAAAGGAAAGACCTTCTTCTTGACCTCATCCTCGGGCACACCTGCAAGCTTAAATAAACCACAAACCTCATCTACAAAGATTAGATGCACGTATGGATGTAATGTTCCATCTCCTGCAAAAGGATTAGCCAGCAGTTTCTCAAACATACCCGAAGGAATTTCATAAAAGATATTTTCAGTAGGTACCTTAGGTTGAGGAGCAACTCCTCGTGCTTCCATTCGAGGTGAAGAGACCCCGAGCAAGCCCCTCAAAGGATTAGTATCCATAGTGACAAGTGACAATAAATTTCAGCACACTATATGAATGTTTCCTTACCAAGTTCCACTTACCAAAGGCGCTTCACTCCCCGGCAACGGTGCCAGAAAAGAGTCTTGATGACCCACAAGTATAGGGGATCAATCGTAGTCCTTTCGATAAGTAAGAGTGTTGAACCCAACGAGGAGCAGAAGGATCTGACAAGCGGTTTTCAGCAAGGAAATATCTGCACGCACTGAAATTGTCGGTAACAAGTGATCGTGTGGTGAGATGATTCGTAGCAAGCAAAAAGTAACAAAAGTAGCAACGGTGCAGCAAAGGGCCCAATCCCTTTTGTAGCAAGGTACAAGCCTGGACAAAGTCTTACAGGAGGAAAAAGCTCCTCAGGACACGCGGGAATTTCTGTCATGCTAGTTTCATCATGTTCATATGATTCACGTTCGTTACTTTGATAGTTTGATATGTGGGTGGACCGGCGCTTGGGTACTTCCCTTACTTTTAAAAGCATCCCACTTATGATTAACCCCTCTCGCAAGAATCCGCAACTACGAAAGAAGAATTAAGACAAAGTCTAACCATAGCATTAAACTAGTGGATCCAAATCAGCCCCTTACGAAGCAACGCATAAACTAGGGTTTAAGCTTCTGTCACTCTAGCAACCCATCATCTACTTACTACTTCCCAATGCCTTCCTCTAGGCCCAAATAATGGCGAAGTGTTATGTATTCGACGTTAACATAACACCACTAGAGGAAAAACAACATACACCATATCACATTACCGAACGAATTCCAAATTCACATGACTATTATTAGCATGACTTATCCCATGTCCTCAGGAACAAAAGTAACTACTCACAAAGCATAATCGTAATCATGATCGGAGGTGTAATGAGTAGCATCAAGGATCTGAACATAAACTCTTCCACCAAATAATCCAACTAGCATCAACTACAAAGAGTAATCAACACTACTAGCAACCTTACAAGTACAAATCAGAGTCGCGAGACGGAGATTGGTTACAAGTGATGAACTAGGGTTTGGAGATGAGATGGTGCTGATGAAGATGTTTATGGTGACGAGTCCCCTCCGATGAGAGGAGTGTTGGTGATGACGATGGCGATGATTTCCCCCTCCGGGAGGGAAGTTTCCCCGTCAGGATCGTCCTGCCGGAGCTCTAGATTGGTTCTGCTCAAGTTCCGCCTCGTGTCGGCGACGAAACCACGAAAAAGCTCCCTTCTCATTTTTTTCTGGACGAAACCCTCCATATAGCAAATAGGGGGGAAGTGGGCCAGCAGGGTGCCCACAAGGCCCCATGGCGCGACCTGGGGGGTGGTCGCGCTGTGCAGGCTTGTGGCTACCCCCTGGCGGCCCTCTGACGCTTCTTCGGCCCAGTATTTTTTATATATTCGGAAAAAAAATCTCCGTTGATTTTCACGGCGTTTGGAGTTGCGCACAATAGGTATCTCAACTTTGCTCCACTTTCAGGCCAGAATTCCAGTTGCCGGTATCCTCACTCTTCATGTAAACCTTACAAAATAAGAGAGAAAAGGCATAAGAATAGTACCGTGAAGTGAAATAACAGCCAAAGAAGCGAGAAATATCAACATGAAAACATGATGCAAAATGGACGTATAAGACCTCTCCAAATTCTCCGCACCATACTTTGTTCACAAGTACAAAAATGTCAGCTGATGAATCTCTAGCTTCTCATCAACTTAATACATTTGCAGCATTCCTCGAAGTAACTTTACCTGTGTCATCCGAATCTTCAAGAGTTCATATTCCTCAGCAAAAGCCTCAGTTGAAGAAAATGGAGGATGACCGGAAGCAGAAGCGAGGAAAGAAGCTTGAACAGAACAAAACATTTGAAATACTTGAAGACATATATGCTGACTATTGCACTCCGGATGAGGAAATTCATGGTAAAGAAACCATGGCGAAGCGCAACATAAGGCTTCAGAAAATTGAACGCAGGTGGGCTAAGGAGTGGACGGAGTACAAATATGTTACTCCAAAGTATGCGAAGAAATTCGCCCTCAAGCCACCTTGCAAGAGGCCTCCTCAGGGTGATCAACAAGCTGCTCATCCCTCAAGTGTTGAAACTATTGAGGATTACCCTGATGAGAAGAGCAAATATATGTCTAAGTTACAGAAGAAGGCAGAAGCAGCGGTGAAGGAATTCAATGTGGACTCTAAAGCTGCTGCCACTGCTCCCACTTCTTCAGGTGCTGAGGCCTGTGCTACAATGATACGTCTCAAACGTATCTATAAGTTTTGATGGTTTCACGCTGTTATCTTGTCATCTTTGGATGTTTTATGTACCTTATATATCTTTTTGGGACTAACTTATTAATTCAGTGCCAAGTGCCAGTTCCTATTTCTTCTGTGTTTTTGGCTCTTTTCGGATCGGATTTTGGAACAGAGTCCAAACAGAATAAAATCCCTGAATTGATTTTTTCCCGAATGGAAGAAGATCAGGGGGCATGTGGGCCAAGCCAGGAGGGCTCTAGGGAGCCCACAAGCCCCCCACTTCGCCACCAGGGGGAGGCGGCGGTGGCAGGGCTTGTGGCCTCCCTGAGCGCCCCCTGACCTAGATCTTTGGCCTATATATTCCCTAAAATACAACAAAAAATCAGGGGATCCACGAAAATATTTTTCCGCCGCCGCAAGCTTCCGTTTCCGCGAGATCCCATCTGGAGACCCTTCCCGATGCTCTGCCGGAGGGGACTTTGGAGTTGGAGGGCTTCTTCATCATCATCATTGCCCCTCCAATGACTCGTGAGTAGTTCACTTCAGACCTATGGGTCCGTAGTTAGTAGCTAGATGGCTTCTTCTCTCTCTTGGATCTTCAATACAAAGTTCTCCATGATCTTCATGGAGATCTATCCGATGTAATCTTCTTTGGCGGTGTGTTTGTCGAGATCCGATGAATTGTGGATTTGTGATCAGATTATCTATGATATATATATTTGAGTCTTTGCTGATTTCTTATATGCATGATTTGTTATCCTTGTAAGTCTCTCCGAGTCTTGGGTTTTGTTTGGCCAACTAGATCTATGATTCTTGCAATGGGAGAAGTGCTTGGTTTTGGGCTCTTACCATGTGGTGACCTTTCCCAGTGACAGTAGAGGCAGGAAGGCACACATTGAGTAGTTGCCATGAAGGGTAACAAGATGGGCTCTGTCGTTGATATGAGATTGTCCATCTACATCATGTCATCTTTCTTAAGGCGTTACTCTGTTCTTTTGGACTTAATACACTAGATGCATGCTGGATAGCGGTCGACGTGTGGAGTAATAGTAGTAGATGCAGACAGTATCGGTCTACTTGTTTTGGACGTGATGCCTATAGATATAATCATTGCCATAGATATCGTCACGACTTTGTGCGGTTCTATCAATTGCTCGGCAGTAATGTGTTCACCCACCGTCTACTTGCTTTCATGAGAGAAGCCACTAGTAAACACTATGGCCCCCGGGTCTATTCACATCTATCGTTTACACCTCCGCTTTTACTTTGCTTTGTTACTTTGTTGCTTTCAGTTCTCACTTGGCGAACAATCTATAAGGGATTGACAACCCCTTCATAGCGTTGGGAGCAGGTTCTTTGTGTTTGTGCAGGCTCTTGTGATACTCCTTCACTGGATCGATACCTTGGTTCTCAAACTGAGGGAAATACTTACCATCGCTGCGCTACATCACCCTTTCCGCTTCGAGGGAACACCAACGCAAGACTCCAAGGCCACGGGGGAAATCCTTTGCATATTTGCCGAGGAAGTCCCTTAACGCGTAGTCGGAGTAGAAGGATTCCTGGTGCCGTCCACACACCTATTTCTGGCGCAATTGGAAGGTCTTCTGTTGCGGTAGCACAGCTGACATCAAGAAGTATTTCTGGCGCTGTTGCCGGGGAGGAGAGATGAAGATCTATCCTAGTAGATCTCAAAAACTCATCTTCTGCATTTACTTTTTTTTGCCAGTTGCCTCTCGTTTTCCTCTCCCCCACTTCACATTTGCCGTTTTCATTTGCCTTTCTCCTTTGTCGTTTTCTTTTTCCCGTTACACTCTCTCTTCCTGCACGTTTGTGTGTGAGATAGTCCATCAATGGCTAGACCCACCACTCCAAACGACACCCCTGAAAATGAAGTTCTCAATTTCAGGCAGAATGAGGAAGAAAATTTGAAGGACGCTTGGTACAGGATTTGCAATGCTCAAAGTAGATCTACTCGTAAGCAATCCACTACCGTCCTCCTCCGCAGTTTCTATGTTGGAATTTCTCCTTGGAATAGGTATATCCTTGATACCATTGTAGGCGGGAACTTTTTGGGGAGCCATATTGTGGACTCCTATAGAGCTATCATGAATTTGGTAGGCTCACCCCCGCTCATGGTTAATGGAACTACCTTGACCTTGGAACACGTGATGCAAAGGCTTGACGCTATTGAAAACAAAATAGCCACAGTTGAACTTATTGAGGGTTTGGATAGAAAGATCCACAATCAAATTACTCAGTACGGATCCAAAGTGGGAAACTTTTTAAAAAATTTAAGGGAGAAGGAACTTATAGTTAATGATTCTTCTAGAATTGGCAAACTAGAAGATGTCATAACCAACTTGGGTTCCGCTTTTGCCGCTGTGCAAAATACTCCAAATCTCACTGTCAAAAAGACCGTCAAGCCTGTTTTTGTTCCTAAAGCTAGTGGGGAGTCATTGAATAAAGATGAAGATCTTAAGATATTAAATGATCACACTACTTATGGTTTGAGCACCAAAGATGACTATACGTGATTCCATCACTTTTTGCCTAGCTAAGGGCGTTAAACAAAAGCGCTTGTTGGGAGGCAACCCAACGAATCTATCCTTTTTCTTTCTGTTTTTTTCCACACTTTCATAATTCTGTTATGATTGTGTTTTTTGTGTTTCTTTTTGAGTTTGTGCCAAGCAAAACCTTTATGATTAGTCTTGGGGATGATCGTTTGGTCATGGTGGAAAAGACAGAAACTTTCTACTCACGAAAAGAATTTTCAATTCTTTTCTATAAGAGCTTTTGAGTTGATTCTTTTTTCTTCTGATTGCTACGCAAATTATTCAGACTGTCGTAATTGTTCAGAATTTTTGAAGTAACATAAGTATACGAAATATACAGATTTCTACAGACTGGTCTGTTGTTAACAGAATCTGTTTTTGTTGTGTTGGTTGCTTATTTTGATGAAACTATGGATAGTATCGGGGGGTATTAGCCATGGAAGATTGAAAATACAGTAACCCAACATCAGCACAAGTAGAATTTAAGTTTTCTACAGTACCTAAGGAAGTGGTGGTTTGCTTTCTCATACTAATGTTATCACGAGTTTCTGTTTAAGTTTCGTGTTGTGAAGTTTTCAAGTTTTGGGTGAAGTTCTTATGGACAAAGAGATAAAGAGTGGCAAGAGCTCGAGATTGGGGATGCCCAAGGCACCCCAAGATATTCAAGGATGCCGTAAAAGCCTAAGCTTGGGGATGCCCCGGGAAGGCATCCCCTCTCTCGTCTTCAGTCCATCGGTAACGTTACTTGGGGCTATATTTTTATTCACCACATGTTATGTGTTTTTTCTTGGAGCGTCTTGTATCGTAGGAGTATATTATTTTTGTTGTGTCACAATCATCCTTGCTGCACACCTATAGATAGAGAGACATGCACACACCGTGATTTTGTCGAGCTTCACTTATATCTTTTGGTAGACAATTCAGCTCACATGTGCTTCACTTATATCTTTTGAGCTAGATACTTTTGCTCTATGTGCTTCACTTATATCTTTTAGAGCGCCGCGGTGCGTGGCTTGGTAGTTGATCTATGCTTTGAAAGTAGTCTCAAAAGGGGTAGTTATCCAAAGGGATACGAAAACTTCCACCTTCATGTGCATTGAATAGTTAGAGAAGTTTGATTCATCTCAATTAGTTTTAAGTTGTGGTTATGGTAATATTGAAGTCATGCTAGTAAGGTGTTGTGGATCTAGAAATACTTGTGTTGAAGTTAGTGATTCCCGTAGCATGCACGTATGGTGAACCGCTATGTGATGAAATCTGAGCATGATTAGTATACTGGTTGTCATCCTTTGCGTGGCGGACGGGATCGCGTGATGGTTTATACCTACCAACCCTTCCCCTAGGAGTATGCGTTGAATGCTTTGTTTCGATTACTAATAATTTTTTTGCAACAAGTATATGAGTTCTTCATGACTAATGTTGAGTCCATGGTTTAGATGCACTTTTACCTTCCACCATCACTATCTTCTTAGTGTCGTGCAACTTTCGCCGGTGCACAAAACCCACCATTAGCCTCCCTCAAAACAACCACCATACCTACCTACTATGGCTTTTTCAAAGTCATTCCGAGATATATTGCCATGCAACTACCACCATGACATGTGCCACCAGATCTACATTGTCATTGCATGATCGTAAGATAGCTAGCATGATGTTTCCATTAATGTCTATGCCATGCTAGATCATTGTCACGGTACACTACCGAAGGCATTCCATATAGAGTCATTGTTGCTCTAAGTTTTGAATTGAAAGTGTGATGATCATCATTAATGGAGCATTGTCCCATGTGAGGAAATAAAAGAGGCCAAATAAACCCACAAAAAAAGAGAGGCCAAAGAGCCCACCAAATAATAATAATAATAAATGAGAGAAAAAGAGAGAAGGGACAATGCTACCACTTTTTCCACACTTGTGCATATTAAGCACCATGATCTTCATGATTGAGAGTCTCTCGTTTTGTCACCACCATATAGCTAGTGGGAATTTTTCATTATATAACTTGGCTTGTATATTCCAATGATAGGCTTCCTCAAAATTGCCTTAGGTCTTCGTGAGCAAGCAAGTTGGATGCACACCCACTAGTTTTCTTTAAGAGCTTTCACATACTCGTAGCTCTAGTGCATCATTTGTATGGCAATCCCTACTCATTCACATTGATATCTATTGATGAGCATCTCCACAGCTCATTGATATGCCTAGTTAATGTGACTATATTCTCCTTGTTTGTCTTGCAACCTCCACCACACTCCACACCACTTATAGTGCTAAAACCATGGCTCACGCTCATGTATTGCGTGAGAGTTGAAAAGGTTTGAGAAAGTAAAGGTGTGAAACAATTACTTGGCCAATACCGGGGTTGTGCATGATTTAAATTCGTTGTGCAATGATGATAGAGCATAGCCAGACTATATGATTTTGTAGGGATAACTTTCTTTGGCCTTGTTATTTTGAAAGTTCATGATTACCTTGCTAGTTTGCTTGAATTATTATTGTTTCCACGTCAATAGCAAACTATTGTTTTGAATCTAATGGATCTGAACATTCATGTCACATAAGAGGAGTTACTAAGGACATCTATGCTAGGTAGCATGAAAGCATCAAAAATTCATTCTTTACCACTTCCCTACTCGAGGACGAGTAGGAGTTAAGCTTGGGGATGCTTGATACGTCTCAAACGTATCTATAATTTTTGATGGTTTCACGTTGTTATCTTGTCATCTTTGGATGTTTTATGTACCTTTTATATCTTTTTTGGGACTAACTTATTAATTCAGTGCCAAGTGCCAGTTCCTGTTTTTTCTCTGTTTTTAGCTCTTTTCAGATCTCATTTTGGAACGGAGTCCAAACGGAATAAAATCCCCGAAATGATTTTTTCCCCAAACGGAAGAAGATCAGGGGACATGTGGGCCAAGCCAGGAGGGCTCGAGGGAGCCCACAAGCCCCCACTCCACCACCAGGGGGAGGCGGCGGTGGCAGGGCTTGTGGCCTCCCTGAGCGCCCCCTGACCTAGATCTTTGGCCTATATATTCCCTAAAATACAGCAAAAAATCAGGGGATCCACGAAATTATTTTTCTGTCGCCGCAAGCTTCTGTTTCCACGAGATCTCATCTGGAGACCCTTCCCGGTGCCCTGCCGGATGGGACTTTGGAGTTGGAGGGCTTCTTCATCATCACCATCGCCCCTCCAATGACTCGTGAGTAGTTCACTTCAGACCTACGGGTCCGTAGTTAGTAGCTAGATGGCTTCTTCTCTCTCTTGGATCTTCAATACAAAGTTCTCCATGATCTTCATGGAGATCTATCCGATGTAATCTTCTTTGGCGGTGTGTTTGTCGAGATCCGATGAATTGTGGATTTGTGATCAGATTATCTATGATATATATTTGAGTCTTTGCTGATTTCTTATATGCATGATTTGATATCCTTGTAAGTCTCTCCGAGTCTTGGGTTTTGTTTGGCCAACTAGATCTATGATTCTTGCAATGGGAGAAGTGCTTGGTTTTGGGCTCTTACCATGTGGTGACCTTTCCCAGTGACAATAGAGGCAGGAAGGCACACATTGAGTAGTTGCCATGAAGGGTAACAAGATGGGCTCTGTCGTTGATATGAGATTGTCCATCTACATCATGTCATCTTGCTTAAGGCGTTACTCTGTTCTTTTGGACTTAATACACTAGATGCATGCTGGATAGCGGTCGACGTGTGGAGTAATAGTAGTAGATGCAGACAGTATCGGTCTACTTGTTTTGGACGTGATGCCTATAGATATAATCATTGCCATAGATATCGTCACGACTTTGTGCGGTTCTATCAATTGCTCGGTAGTAATTTGTTCACCCACCGTCTACTTGCTTTCATGAGAGAAGCCACTAGTAAACACTACGGCCCTGGAGTTTATTCACATCTATCGTTTACACCTCCGCTTTTACTTTGCTTTGTTACTTTGTTGCTTTCAGTTCTCACTTGGCGAACAATCTGTAAGGGATTGACAACCCCTTCATAGCGTTGGGAGCAGGTTCTTTGTGTTTGTGCAGGCTCTTGTGATACTCCTTCACTCGATCGATACCTTGGTTCTCAAACTGAGGGAAATACTTAGCATCGCTGCGCTACATCACCCTTTCCGCTTCGAGGGAACACCAACGCAAGACTCCAAGGCCACGGGGGAAATCCTTTGCATATTTTCCTAGGAAGTCCCTTAAGGCATAGCCGGAGCAGAAGGATTCCTGGTGCCATTGACACACCTATTTCTGGCGCCATTGGAAGGTCTTCTGTTGCAGTAGCACAGCTGACATCATACATCAATTCCTCAGAAGAAGACTTTGCTGAAGAAACCCAAAGCCTCAGTGCCAAAAGATCAATTGCCTCAGAAGGCTGCAACGGCAGCAAAATCATCAACACCACCACAGTCTCCAGCCCCATAGCAGAAGCAACTCATTAAGCATAAACCTTCTCAATCAAGTTCCTCGGTGTCGTCTGCCACTAGTTCTGCTGCAAAGTTTTCACCAACCTTATTGAAGACTAAAATGACTGTTGGAAGAGGCATCAGGCCAAGTCCTAGCAAAGTTATCAATGTTCCTTCTGCATCAGAAGGAAATGAAGAATTTGATGAGGAGACACTTCAAACAATCATACGTAAGAAACATGAAAGGGTTGCACAAGCCTCCGACAGCTCCATTGTCCAGATGATAAACACACAAAGTGTACAAGATATACCGAGAGGGATCAAGTGATCCCATGGTATGGTAAGCATTGTCCATAACGCTTTTGTGTACTAACCCATGGTCCTTGTGAGAGTTCTTTGTGGGTTAGGTGTGTCTCCATGGGTCTACGTCAAGAGGAAGATCTCATTGAACCTACGAAGGATGACATCAAGTTTGTTCTGAATTCAACAAGCTTGAGTTTGCTCGATTCGGAGTTCGTATGTGAAAGTTAGAGAAGTTTCAGTATCTAGCGGTAATACCACTCCTGGTGGCAGCGGTAGTACCACTCCTGGAGCGGTAGTACCGCCTCCTGAACGGTAGTAATTTTTTGCAGCCGCTCCTAGGCGGTGCTACTTCTCAAACAAAAGCGCCAGAAATTGGCACGTTGACGGAGACTTGGCTTGCGTTGGTTTTTCCCTTGAAGAGGAAAGGGTGGTGCGGCACAGGAGCAGTAAGTATTTCCCTCAGTTTGAGAACCAAGGTATCAATCTAGTAGGAGAATCACGTCAAGTCCAGAGTACCTGCGCAAACACAAAAGAGCTTGCACCCAACGCTATAAAGGGGTTGTCAATCCCTTCAAGATTGATTGCAAAGTGAGATCTAAAGGCGGAAAGTGCAACGTAGTAAAAGAGTAAGGCTGAAATTATGGTGTGAATTAGACCCGGGTGCCATAGTGTTCACTAGAGGCTTCTCTCAAAATAGAAAATAATACGGTGGGTGAACAAATTACTGTCGAGCAATTGATAGAACGCGCAAATTCATGATGATATCTAAGGCAATGATCATACATATAGGCATCACGTCTGAGACAAGTAGACCGATACTTTCTGCATCTACTACTATTACTCCACACATCGACCGCTATCCAGCATGCATCTAGTGTATTGAGTTCATGACGAACAGAGTAACGCCTTAAGCAAGATGACATGATGTAGAGGGATAATCTCAAACCAATGATGAAAACCCCTTCTTTTTACCCTTGATGGCAACAACATGATGCATGCCTCGCTACCCCTTCTTTCACTGGGTGAGGTCACCGCATGGTATGAACCCAAAACCAAGCACTTCTCCCATTGCAAGAATCATAGATCTAGTTGGCCAAACAAAACTCACAACTCGAAGAGAATTACAAGGATATGAAATCATGCATAAGAGAGATCAGAAGAAACTCAAATAAGATTTATAGCTAGTCTGATCATAAATCCACAATTCATTGGATCTCGACAAACACACCGCAAAAGAAGATTACATCGGATAGATCTCCATGAAGATCATGGAGAACTTTGTATTGAAGATCCCAGAGAGAGAAGAAGCCATCTAGCTACTAGCTATGGACCCGTAGGTCTATGGTGAACTACTCACGCATCATCGGAGAGGTCATGGTGTTGATGAAGAAGCCCTCCGTATCCGAATCTCCCCTCCGGCAGGGCACCAGAACGTGCCCCAGATGGGATCTTGCGGAGACAGAAGCTTGCGGCGGCGGAAAAGTATTTTCGTGGATCCCCCTGATGACCCACAAGTATAGGGGATCAATCGTAGTCCTTTCGATAAGTAAGAGTGTCGAACACAACGAGGAGCAGAAGGCTGTGATAAACAAATTTCAGCAAGGTAATAACTGCAAGCTATCTTGTGCAGTACCAAGGACGAGGAAATCAGTAGGATACTTCGTCTTACCACACAGGACTTCTACGTCTCTCACAATTCCCAGAGGGCAGATAGTGTCTCTATTAGCTAGCGTAATAGTGACATCAATGGGTTCTAACTCAGCAAGTGCAATCTCATCTTTGATTTCATCATATAGAGAACGGGGTATTGCACTAACACTAGCTCCCATATCACATAAACCATGGTAACAGTGATCTCCTATCTTAACAGAAACAACGGGCAGGCCAACTACAGGTCCATGTTTGTCTTTTGCTTGAGGTTTAGCAATTCTAGCGGAGTCCTCACAGAATTTGATAACATGCTCGTCTATGTCTTCGGCTAAGAGATCTTTGATAATAGCAACACTAGGTTAAACTATAGTCTTCTCAGGGGGTGCAAGTGGTCTAATGTAACCCCTACGTATCACAATTGGAGCTTTAGAATAATCATTTATCCTAGCAGTGTATGGTGGTTTCTCAGTGTAAGCACAAGGAACAACAGGATCACTAAAAGCAATGACTTTCTCCTCAACTAGATTGGTTTTGGCTATGTTGCTTTCTACAGGAGGATGATATTTAAACCACTTCTCTTTGGGAAGATCAACATGAGCAGCAAAAGATTCACATAGAGAAGCTACTATCTCAGAGTCAAGTCCATACTTATCGCTAAGATCTCTAGAAGTGTTTGTCTGAACAAAAGATTTAACGCAATAAAACTGGGAATTCATACCTGACTCCTTACCTTCCTCCAGCTCCCAATCTTTAGAGTTGCGTTTGATTCTCTCCCATAAATTCCACTTGTGATCAATATCCTTCTTCATAAAAGAACCGGCACAAGAAGTGTCAAGCATGGTACGATCTTCATGAGAAAGCCGAGCATAAAAGTTTTGAGTGATGATTTCTCTCGAGAGCTCATGATTGGGGCATGAATATAGCACTGATTTAAGCCTCCCCCAAGCTTGAGCTATGCTTTCCCTGTCACGAGGCCAAAAGTTATAAATAAAGTTCCGATCACGATGTACTAAATGCATAGGATAGAACTTTTGATGAAATTCCAATTTCAACCGATTGTAGCCCCATGATCCAGTATCATCACATAGCCTATACCATGTCAACGCCTTATCCTTCAAAGATAAAGGAAAGACTTTCTTCTTTACCTCATCCTCGGGCAAACCTGCAAGCTTAAATAAACCACAAAGTTCATCTACATAGATTTGGTGCAAGTCTGGATGTGAAGATCCATCTCCTGTGAAAGGATTAGCCAGCAGTTTCTCAAGCATACCCAAAGGAATTTCATAAAATATATTTTCAGTAGGTACCTTAGGTTGAGGAGCAACTCCTCGTTCTTCCGTTCGTGGTGAATATACCCCGAACAAACTCCTCAAAGAAACAATTTCCATAGTGACAAGTGACAATAAATTTCAGCACAGTATATAGATGTTTCCTTACCAATTTCCACTTACCAAAGGCGCTTCACTCCCTGGCAGCGGCGCCAGAAAAGAGTCTTGATGACCCACAAGTATAGGGGATTAATCATAGTCCTTTCGATAACTAAGAGTGTCGAACCCAACGAGGAGCAGAAGGCTCTGATAAACGGATTTCAACAAGGTAATAACTGCAAGCACTGAAAGTAGCGGTAACAAGTGATTGTGTAGCAAGGTGAAACATAGCAAGCAAAAAGTAACAAGAAACAAGTAGTAGCAACTGTGCAGCAAGTGGCCCAATCCCTTTTGTAGCAAGGACAAGCCTGAACAAAGTCTTATAGGAGGAAAAACGCTCCCGAGGACACACGGGAATTTCTGTCATGCTAGTTTCATCATGTTCATATGATTCGCGTTCGTTACTTTGATAGTTTGATATGTGGGTGGACCGGCCCTTGGGTACGTACTGCCCTTACTTGGACAAGCATCCTACTTATGACTAACCTCTCTCGCAAGCATCCGCAACTACAAAAGAAGAATTAAGACAAAGTCTAACCATAGCATTAAACTAGTGGATCCAAATCAGTCCCTCACGAAGCAACGCATAGACTGGGGTTTAAGCTTCTATCACTCCAGCAACCCATCATCTACTTACTACTTCCCAATGACTTCCTCTAGGCCCAAATATGGTGAAGTGTTATGTAGTCGACGTTCACATAACACCACTAGAGGAAAAGACAACATACAACATATCAAAATACCGAACGAATATCAAATTCACATGACTATTATTAACATGACTTATTGCATGTCCCGAGGAACAAAAGTAACTACTCACAAGACATAATCATAATCATGATCAGAGGTGTAATGAATAGCATCAAGGATCTGAACATAAACTCTTCCACCAAGTAATCCAACTAGCATCAACTACAAAGAGTAATCAACACTACTAGCAACCTTACAAGTACCAATCGGAGTTGTGAGACGAAGATTGGTTACAAGAGATGAACTAGGGATTGGAGAGGATATGGTGCTGATGAAGATGCCTCCCCTCCGAAGAGAGGAGTGTTGGTGATGACGATGGCGACGATTCCCCCCTCCGGGAGGGAACTTTCCCCGACAGGATCGTCCTGCCGGAGCTCTAGATTGGATCTGCTCAAGTTCCGCCTCGTGGCGGCGGCGAAACCACGAAAAAGCTCCTTATTGATTTTTTCCAGACCAAAACCCTTCATATAGCAAAAGGGGGAAGCTAGTGGGCCGCCAGGCAGCCCACAAGCTTGCCCTGCTCCACCAGGGGGGTGGTGGTGGAGTGGGGGCTTGTGGAGCCCTCGTGGCCCCCCTCCGGTAGTTCTTTCGCCCAGTATTTTTTATATCTTCCAGAAAAAATCCATGTAACTTTTCAGGGCATTTGGAGATGTGCAGAATAGTGGACTAGGATTTGCTCCTTTTCCAGTCCAGAATTCCAACTGCCTGAATTCTCCCTCTTCAAATAAATCTTGCAAAATAAGAGATAAAAGGCATAAATATGGTACCACAAGTAATATAACAGCCCAAAAAGCAATAAATATCAACATGAAAGCATGACGCAAAATGGACGTATCAACTCCCCCAAGCTTAGACCTCGCTTGTCCTCAAGCAAAAACCAAGTTCCATAAACATGTCCACATGTTTGGGGACGAAGGTGTCGATAAAACATAATACGGACAAGAGGGTATCATGATCACACATAGGACAACAATAAATCATAAAGATTCTTATGGGAAGTAACAATTCCTTCACAAAGCAAAGCATGAAGCAAAAACCTTACCGAGAAGTAACCAACAATAGTCCGTAGTCATTGAAGCAATTGCAATTTATCACAACATCAGAAAGATTCAAATAAGAGCTTGTAAAGCAAACCCACATACTCAATCATCTCTTTTGTTTTCCACAATTGTTACAACTCACGTGGTACTCATGGTGTCAAAGTTTCAGCTGGACACATAGGAAGATAGGGGCTTATAGTTTTGCCTCCCAACAGTTTACCTCAAGGGTAAAGTCAACAACAATAAACAATAAGTACTCAACTCCAAGTTGATATATGAATATAGATCTTTCCCAAGCATGTGACGGTAGCCAAGACAAAGGCAAAAAGGGAATTGGTGAAGATCACCATGACTCTTACAAGGGAAAAAGTAAAGGTACAAGATAGGCCCTTCGCAGAGGGAAGCAGAGGTTGTCATGCGCTTTTGAGGTTTGAAATGTGTGTCCTCTTAGTGCGGAGGAACGTCACTTTATATTGCCTCCTGTGATAAAGAACTTTATTATGCAGTCTGTTGCTTTTATGTCTTCCTCATCACAGGTTCGTACAAAGCTTATTTTCCACACACTAATAGATCATACATATTAGAGAGCAATTTTTATTGCTTGCACCGATGACAACTTACTTGAAGGATCTTATTCAATCCATAGGTAGGTATGGTGGACTCTCAAGGCAAAATTGGTTTGAAGTTTTATGGATGCACAAGTAGTATCTCTACTTGGTGCGGGAGTTTTGGCTAATATCACATGGAAGCAATCGTCACATGCTAAGGGATCTCTAATCATATAACATTGTTTGGAACCAAGCAAACACAATTCATTATGTTGTCTTCCTTGTCCAACATCTACTCCTAGGGATGTAATAGTTTGGTGAGTGCTCACAATCGTAAAAAGTGTCTAAGATGATATATTTATATGTGAACCTCTCTTTGCTTATTACTTCTTATTAATTGCAACAATGACTAATGTCTATGTTGATTTATTCTCAACAAGTTTCAATCATCATACGTGTCATAAGTGAAGTTATCACTTTCCATAAGATCGTCTCATGATCTTTCATGCTATCATTCTTTTCATACTTTTTGATCATGGCACAAAGCAAAGCCCTTGACCAAGACACTCTTTATTATATAGCTCATAAGCTCGAATACATCGGGGGAGAGACAAAAGCAAAAGACTCAAACTAAAAACTAAAGACGTATTCCTCTAAAAGAAGAAATAAAAACTGAAAAAGGAAAGAACTAAAAGAAAGGTAAAATCAAAAGATATAAAGGTGATACGATACCTGGGCAACTCCCCCAAGCTTGGCAAAAGCCAAGGTATTTCCCATACCAATGCTTAGTCGTCTTCCTTTGGTGGTGGTGGTGGTGGTGGTGTCGCCTTTGATTCCAAGAGAGCTATCAATCTTTGATTTATACCTTTGAGATCTGTGACATGGTTTTCCAGCAAAACAACTTCACGAGAAAGAGAAATATTGGGAGCACGAGTTGTTTCGCAAAACCTCAAGAGTTCAATCAAGGATGGAGACAGCACGTGGAGCAAGGGTTGGAGAAAATCTACTCCTTCAACGTCTTCAATGTTGAACATAGGTTGAACTTCCTCCCTAGCTTGGGTTTTCTCCTTAGCTTGGTCTGTGGCTTCCGTGACTTCTACTCTTTTCAGATCAGCATCTACTTCCTCATGAACTTGGTGAAGATCATTCTCCCCAACAGTTTCCTGGGACATCTTTGCTCTAAATCTGCGGCAGACAACAAGCTCGAAACAAAAAAAGAGGAAAACTGCACGATACGGAGATCAAAACCTTCGGGCGACTATATATTGATTTTTTCAGGGCTAGAAGGAGTCCTCCGCAAGAAAACGGAGTCCGGGAGGCACACGAGGTGCCCACAAGCTTGCCCACCGCCACCAGGGGGTGGTGGCGGAGTGGGGGCTTGTGGCTACCTCGTTCGCTCTCCGAACTGCTTTTTATTTTTCTAATTTTCCAAAAATTCGAAAACGGAGGAAATTTCCTATTGGGAAAGTATCGGAGTCCAATTTCTTACCGAAACAGATACATCTTCGTTTTCAAGGTCTAAAACAGGCTGATAAACATCCCTTATGTACTCCTCTAGAGTTATGACATTGATGATATTGGTCTCAACATTTATGGGAGTACCAGAGATGTAATGCTTGATTCTTTGCCCATTTACCACTCTAGGAAAATTTCCTTCCGTGTTATTGATTTTGATGGCACCGGAACGATATACTTCCTCGATAACATAGGGACCTTCCATTTAGAGAGAAGCTTGCCTGCAAAGAATCTCAAACGAGAATTGTATAGCAAGACATAATCACCTACATTGAACTCTCGTTTCTGTATTCGTTTGTCGTGCCATCTCTTAACCTTTTCCTTGAACAACCTGGCATTCTCGTATGCCTGGGCTCTTGATTCATCTAACGAGCTGATATCAAACAACCGCTTCTCACCGGCAAGTCTGAAATCAAAGTTGAGCTCTTTGATTGCCCAATAAGCTTTGTGTTCCAGCTCAAGAGGTAAATGACAGGCCTTACTGTAAACCATTTTATACGGTGACATGCCCATGGGATTCTTATCAGCAGTCCTATAAGCCCATAGTGTATCGTCAAGTTTGCTAGACCAGTTCTTTCGAGATCTATTGACGGTATTTTGTAGGATCAACTTGATCTCCCTATTACTCAACTCCACTTGACCACTAGACTCAGGATGATAAGGAGATGCAACTCTATGGTTGACATCATACTTAGCTAGCATCTTGCGGAAAACACCATGAATGAAGTGTGAACCGCCATCAGTCATAAAGTATCTAGGGACTCCAAATCTTGGGAACATGACTTCTTTAAGCATCTTAATAGAGGTGTGGTGATCAGCATTTTTAGTGGGGATAGCTTCTACCCACTTAGTGACGTAATCCACAACAACTAAGATGTGAGTGTACCCATTGGAACTCGGGAAGGGTCCCATATAATCAAAGCCCCAGACATCAAATGGTTCAATGACAAGTGAATAGTTCATAGGCATCTCTTGACGCTTACTGATGTTCCTTATTCTTTGGCATTCGTCACAAGACAAGACAAACTAACGGGCATCCTTGAAGAGAGTGGGGCAATAGAAACCTGATTGCAATACCTTATGGGCAGTTCTATCTCCAGCATGGTGTCCTCCGTAGGCTTCAGAATGACACTTCTGCAGGATCTATCCATGTTCATGTTCAGGCACACAACGTCTAATAACACCATCTACTCCTTCCTTATAAAGTTGAGGATCATCCCAAAAGTAGTGTCTCAAATCAAAGAAGAATTTCTTCTTTTGCTGATAGGTCAAACTGGGTGGTATGTATTTGGCTACGATATAGTTTGCATAATCGGCATACCACGGTGCACTAAGTGACGTGCGGATGACATTTAATTGCTCATCAGGAAAGTTGTCATCAATAGGTAGTAGGTCATCAAGGACATTCTCTAGTCTAGACAAGTTATGTGCTACCGGGTTATCAACACCCTTTCGGTCAACGACGTGCAAAAATTCCTGTAGCAGGAGAACCCATCTGATCAGCCTAGGCTTAGTGTCCTTCTTCTCCATGAGGTACTTAATAGCAGCATGATCAGAGTGAATAGTGACTTTGGAGTCAACTATGTAAGATCTGAACTTTTCACATGCAAACACGACTGCTAAAAATTCCTTCTCGGTAGTGGCATAGTTTCTTTAGGCCCTGTCTAGAGTTTTACTAGAATACTGAATGACATTCAACTTCTTGTCAACTCTTTGTCCTAGAACAACACCAACAGCATAATCACTAGCGTCACACATGATTTCAAAGGGCAAGTTCCAGTCAGGTGGTTTAACAATAGGTGCGGTTATCAAAGCCTTATTAAGTATTTCGAAAGCTTCCTCACAATCCTCATCAAAAACAAAAGGAACATCCTTCTGCAAGAGGTTGGTAAGAGGCCTAGAAATCTTGGAGAAGTCTTTAATGAACCTTCTATAGAAACCAGCATGACCTAGGAAACTTCGTATACCTCTGATATCTGTGGGGCAAGGCATTTTCTCAATTGCATTAACCTTAGCCTTATCAACTTCAATGCCTCTTTCAGAGATTTTGTGTCCTAAGACGATACCTTCATTAACCATAAAGTGGCACTTCTCCCAATTCAAGACGAGGTTGGTTTCTTCGCATCTCTGTAACACTCGATCAAGGTTGCTGAGGCAATCATCAAAGGAAGACCCGTAAACAGAGAAGTCATCCATGAAAACCTCAACAATCTTTTCACAAAAGTCAGAGAATATATCCATCATACATCTTTGAAAGGTAGCAGGTGCATTACATAAGCCAAAAGGCATACGTCTATAGGCAATGGTACCGAAAGGGCAGGTGAAAGTGGTTTTCTCTTGATCAGATTGTGCAACAGGTATCTGCGAGAAACCTGAATAACCGTCTAGAAAGCAGAAGTGTGTGTGTTTTGATAGCCTTTCTAGCATTTGGTCGATGAACGGCAAAGGATAATGATCTCATGGTTGCCTTGTTCAGTTTCTGGAAGTCTATCACCATTCTATAGCCGGTAATAATCCTTTGTGGGATTAGTTCACCCTTATCATTAGGAACGACGGTGATACCTCCCTTCTTAGGTACGCAATGTACTGGACTTACCCAATCACTATGAGCAACAGGATAAATGATTCCTGCTTCCAGAAGCATTAATATTTCTTTTCTAACTACCTCTTTCATCTTAGGATTTAATCTCCTTTGATGATCAGCAACTGGTTTAAAGTCAGGATCGGTTTTAATCTTGTGCTGACATAGAGTAGGACTAATACCCTTAAGATCATCAAGAGTATATCCAATAGCAGGGCGGTGCTTCCTCAGAGTTTTTAGTAACTTCTTCTCTTCGTGCTCTGAGAGGAGGGCACTAATACTGACAGGATATATCTCCTTCTCATCAAGATAGGCATACTTAAGAGTATCAGGCAACTGTTTAAGCTCGAACACAGGATCACCCTTTGATGGGGGAGGATCCCCAAGCAGTTCAACAGGCAGATTATTCTTGAGAATAGGATATTGTTCTAAGACAATTTTATCTATATCATCTCTCTCCTCCATATGCATATCATTTTCATGCTCAAGCAGACATTTCTCTAAAGGATCCGTAGGAGGTACGAGCAATGACTTCATCCCTACTAGATGACTCTTTTTCATGGGGTTGTCTTCCAAACTTAGAGAAGTTAAATTCATGAGAGACACCCTCGAAACTAACTGTGACAGTCTGCTTAATGCAAACAATGTGAGCATTGACAGTGTTGAGAAAGGGTCTACCAAATATGATGGGACAAAAGCTATCTTGTGCAGTACCAAGGACGAGGAAATCAGTAGGATACTTCGTCTTACTACACAGGACTTCTACGTCTCTCACAATTCCCAGTGGGCAGATAGTGTCTCTATTAGCTAGCGTAATAGTGACATCAATGGGTTCTAACTCAGCAGGTGCAATCTCATCTTTGATTTCATCATATAGAGAACGGGGTATTGCACTAACACTATCTCCCATATCACATAAACCATGGTAACAATGATCTCCTATCTTAACAGAAACAACGGGCAGGCCAACTACAAGTCCGTGTTTGTCTTTCGCTTGAGGTTTAGCAATTGTAGCGGAGACCTCACAAAATTTGATAACATGCCCGTCTATGTCTTCGGCTAAGAGATCTTTGATAATAGAAACACTAGGTTCAACTCTAATCTCCTCAGGGGGTGCAAGTGGTCCAATGTAACCCCAACGTATCACAGTTGGAGCTTTAGAATAATCCTTTATCCTAGCAGGGTATGGAGGTTTCTCAGTGTAAGCACAAGGAACAACAGGATCACTAAAAGCAATGACTTTCTCCTCAACTAGATTGGTTTTGGCTATGTTGCTTCCTACAGGAGGATGATATATAAAACACTTCTCTTTGGGAAGATCAACATGAGCAGCAAAAGATTCACATAGAGAAGCTACTATCTCAGAGTGAAATCCATACTTATTGCTAAAATCTCTAGAAGTGTTTGTCTCAACAAAAGATTTAACGCAATCAAACTGTGAATTCATACCTGACTCCTTACCTTCCTCCAGCTCCCAATCTTCAGAGTTGCATTTTATTATCTCCAATAAATTCCACTTGTGATCAATATCCTTCTTCATAAAAGAACCGGCACAAGAAGTGTCAAGCATGGTACGATCTTCATGAGAAAGTCGAGCATAAAAGTTTTGAGTGATGATTTCTCTCGAGAGCTCATGATTGGGGCATGAATATAGCATTGATTTAAGCCTCCCCCAAGCTTGAGCTATGCTTTCCCTGTCACAAGGCCAAAAGTTATAAATAAAGTTCCGATCACGATGTACTAAATGCATAGGATAGAATTTTTGATGAAATTCCAATTTCAACTGATTGTAGCCCCATGATCCAGTATCATCACATAGCCTATACCATGTCAACGCCTTATCCTTCAAAGATAAAGGAAAGACTTTCTTCTTTACCTCATCCTCGGGCAAACCTGCAAGGTTAAATTAACAACAAACTTCATCTACATAGATTAGATGCAAGTCTGGATGTGAAGATCCATCTCCTGTGAAAGGATTAGCCAGCAGTTTCTCTAGCATACCCGAAGGAATTTCATAAAAGATATTTTCAGTAGGTACCTCAGGTTGAGGAGCAACTCCTCGTGCTTCCGTTCGTGGTGAAGGTACCCCGAACAAACTCCTCAAAGAAACAGTTTCCATAGTGACAAGTGACAATAAATTTCAGCACAGTATATAGATGTTTCCTTACCAATTTCCACTTACCAAAGGCGCTTCACTCCCCGACAACGGCGCCAGAAAAGAGTCCTGATGACCCACAAGTATAGGGGATCAATCATAGTCCTTTCGATAAGTAATAGTGTCGAACCCAACGAGGAGGAGAAGGCTCCGATAAACGGATTTCAGCAAGGTAATAACTGCAAGCACTGAAAGTAGCGGTAACAAGTGATTGTGTAGCGAGGTGAAACGTAGCGAGCAAAAAGTAACAAGTAACAAGTAGTAGCAACGGTGCAGCAAGTGGCCCAATCCCTTTTGTAGCAAGGGACAATCCTGAACAAAGTCTGATAGGAGGAAAAACGCTCCCGAGGACACACGGGAATTTCTGTCATGCTAGTTTCATCATATTCATATGATTCGCGTTCGTTACTTTGATAGTTTGATATGTGGGTGGACCGGCGCTTGGGTACTGCCCTTACTTGGACAAGCATCCCACTTATGATTAACCTCTCTCGGAAGCATCCGCAAGTACAGAATAAGAATGAAGACAAAGTCTAACCATAGCATTGAACTAGTGGATCCAAATCAGCCCCTCACGAAGCAACGCATAGGCTGGGGTTTAAGCTTCTGTCACTCCAGCAACCCATCATCTAATTACTACTTCCCAATGCCTTCCTCTAGGCCCAAATATGGTGTAGTGTTATGTAGTCGACGTTCACATAACACCACTAGAGGAAAAGACAACATACAGCATATCAAAATACTGAACGAATATCAAATTCACATGACTATTCTTAACATAACTTAGCCCATGTCGTCGGGAACAAAAGTAACTACTCACAAGACATAATCATAATCATGATCAGAGGTGTAATGAATAGCATCAAGGATCTGAACATAAACTCTTCCACCAAGTAATCCAACTAGCATCAACTACAAAGAGTAATCAACACTACTAGCAACCTTACAAGTACCAATCGGAGTTGCGAGACGAAGATTGATTACAAGAGATGAACTAGGGATTGGAGAGGAGATGGTGCTGATGAAGACGTTGATGAAGATGCCTCCCCTCCGACGAGAGGAGTGTTGGTGATGACGATGGCGGCGATTCCCCCCTCCAGGAGGGAAGTTTCCCCGGCAGGATCGTCCTACCGGAGCTCTAGATTGGATCTGCTCAAGTTCCGCCTCGTGGCGGCGGCGAAACCATGAAAAAGCTCCCTATTGATTTTCTCGAGACCAAAACCCTTCATATAGAAAAAGGGGGGAGCTAGTGGGCCGCCAGGCAGCCCACAAGCTTGCCCTCCGCCACCAAGGGGTGGTGGCGGAGTGGGGGCTTGTGGAGCCCTGGTGGCCCCCCCCTCCGGTAGTTCTTTCGCCCAATATTTTTTATATATTCCAGAAAAAATCCACGTAACTTTTCAGGGCATTTGGAGATGTGCAGAATAGTGGACTAGGATTTGCTCCTTTTCCAGTCCAGAATTCCAGCTGCGTGAATTCTCCCTCTTCAAATAAACCTTGCAAAATAAGAGAGAAAAGGCATAAATATGGTACCACAAGTAATATAACAGCCCAAAAAGCAATAAATATCAACATGAAAGCATGATGCAAAATGGACGTATCACCCCCCTTATTTTTTTAGGGATTTTAGGGAATTTATAGGCGAAGGAGCTAGGGCAGGGGAGGCCCAGGGAGCCCACAAGCCTGGGAGGCACGAGCCCCCTGGCCACGCCATGGGGGATTGTGGCCTCCCCCGGGACTCCCTGCCTTGGTTCCCAAGCTTTCTGCGTATCTTCTGTTCCGGAAAAAATCTTTTCGGAAGTTTTATTCCGTTTGGACTCCATTTAAAATCGTCCTCTTAAAAGGGTCAAAAACACGGAAAAAAAAGTACTCGCACTTGGCGCTGAGTTAATAAGTTAGTCCCAAAAAAGATATAAAAGGCATACAAAACATCCAAAGTTTGACAAGATAATAGCATGAAACCATAAAAAATTATAGATACGTTGGAGATGTATCAAGCATCCCCAAGCTTAACTCCTGCTCGTCCTCGAGTAGGGAAGTGATAAAGACTGAATTTTTGATGTGGAATGCTACCTAGAATAGTTGTCCTTTGTAACTTCTTTCATTTGACATGAATGTTCAGATCCGTAAGATTCAAAACAATAGTTTGCTATTAACATGAAAACAATAATACTTCAAGCAAACTAGCAAGGTAATTATGAACTTTCGAAATAACAAGGCCAAAGAAAGTTATCCCTACAGAATCATATAGTCTGGCTATGCTCCATCATCCTCACACAACTAATTTAAATCATGCACAACCCCGGTATTGGCCAAGTAATTGTTTTCGCACTCTTACTTTCTCAAACCTTTTACAACTATCACGCAATACATGAGCGTGAGCCATGGATATAGCACTATAGGTGGAATAGAGTGTGGTGGTTGTGAGACAAAAAGGAGGAGATGGTCACATTGACTCGGCGTATCAAAGGGCTATGGAGATGCCCATTAATAGATATCAATGTGAATGAGTAGGGATGGCCATACAAAGGAAGCACTAGAGCTATAAGTATGTGAAAGCTCAAAAGGAGAACTAGTGGGTGTGCATCCAACTTGCTTGCTCACGAAGACCTAGGGCAATTTTGAGGAAGCCCATCATTGGAATATACAAGCCAAGTTATATAATAAAGATTCCCACTAGTATATGGTGGTGACAAAACAAGAGGCTCCCGGTCATGAAGAACATGGTGCTATTATGAAGCACAAGCGTGGAAAGGTATAGTAGCATTGTCCCTTCTCGTTTTTTTCTATTTTTTTATTTGGGCTCTTTGGCCTCTTTTTTCTCTTTTTTTTATTATTGTGGGCAACTTTGGCCTATTTTTTTATTTTTTTATTTCCTCACATGGGACAATGCTCTAATAATGATGATCATCACACTTTTATTTACTCACAGCTCAAAGCTTAGAACGATGATGACTCTATAGGAAATGCCCTCGGCAGTGTACTGGGATGTGCAATGATCTAGCTTGGCGTATGACGTTGAAACATCTCACTAGCTATCTTACAATCATGCAATGGCAACATGAGAGTGACGCCACAAGTCATGAGACGGAACGGTGGGAGTTGCATGGCAATATATCTCGGAATGGCTATGAAAATGCCATAGTAGGTAGGTATGGTGGCTGTTTTGAGGAAGGCATATGGTGGGTTTGTGCACCGGCGAAAATTGCGCGGTACTAGAGAGGCTAGCAATGGTGGAAGGTGAAAGTGCATCTATACCATGGACTCACATTAGTCATGAAGAACTCACATACTTATTGCGAAAGTTTTTATTCGTAATCGAAACAAACTGCTAAACGCATACTCCTAGGGGGAGGGTTGGTAGGTGTTAACCATCGCGCGATCTCGACCACAACACAAAGGATGACAATCAGTAGATCAATTATGCTCCGACTTCCTAACATAGCGGTTCACCATACGTGCATGTTACGGGAATCACTAACTTCAACACAAGTATTTCTAGATTCACAACACCCTACTAACATAACTCTTAATATTACCAAATCCACGTCTCAAAACTAATTGACAGGAATCAAACTTCTCTTTCTACTCAATGCACATGAAGATGGAGGTTTTTGTATCCTCTTTGGGTACCTATCACCTTAGGTACTACTTTCATAGCACAAACCAACTACCAAGTCACGCACCGCCGTGCTCTAAAAGATCTAAGTGAAGCACATAGAGCAAAATTATCTAGCTCAAAAGATATAAGTGAAGCACGGTGAGCATTTTAGCAAATTCACGATGAGTGCATGTCTCTCTCAAAAGGTGTTCAGCTAGGATGATTGTGACACAACAAAAAGAAAAGACTCCTACGATACAAGACGCTCCAAGCAAAACACATATCATATGGTGAATAAAAATATAGCTCCAAGTAATGTTACTGATGGATTGAAGACGAAAGAGGGGATGCCTTCCCGGGGCATCCCCAAGCTTAGGCTTTTTGGTGTCCTTGAATTTGGCTTGGGATGCCTTGGGAATCCCCAAGCTTGAGCTCCTTCCACTCTTTATCCCTTTGTCCATGAGAACATCACCCAAAACTTCAAAACTTCACAACACAAAACTTAAACAGAAACTCGTGATATCATTAGCACAAGAAAACAAATTACCACCTATTTAGGTACTATAGAAATCTTGATTTCTATTTATATTGGTGTTAGATTACTATATTATAACTTTTCCATGGCTAGTACCCCTGATACTATCCATAGTTTCATCAAAACAAGCAACCAACTCAACAAAAACAGAATCTATCAAAAACAGACGAGTCTATAGCAATCTGTATACTTCGTATACTTATGGTACCTCAAAAATTTTGAACAATTATGAATGTCTGGGAAAAAGGCATGTGAACCAGCAGCAAAACGAATCAACTCAAAATCTCTTTCTGAATAAAAATGAAAAATAATCTCGTGAGCGAAAAGTTTCTGTCTTTTTCCAGCAGGATCAAACAACCATCACCAAGACTAGTCATAAAGGTTTTGCTTGGCTCAAACACAAAAATAAACACAAAAGACACTATCATAACAGAATTATGATGGTGTGGACGCAATAAAACAGAAAGAAAAAGATAAATTCATTGGGTTGCCTCCCAACAAGCGCTATTGTTTAACGCCCTTAGCTAGGCATTGATAATTTAATGATGCTCACACAAAAGACAAGAATTGAAGCACAACGAGAGCATCATAAAGCATGTGAAAATCACATCTAAGTCTAACATACTTCTCCTATGCATAGGAATTTTATAGTAAAAAAGATTGTCAAGACAACCAATAGTTACCATATGCAAGGAAGAAGAAAGAGACAATAGCAATCTCCACATAACGAGAGGTAAACATGAAAGTTTCTACCACAATACTTTCCTCTCTCATAGCAATTACATGTGGGGTCAAAATCAAATTCAACAATATAGCTATCACAAAGGATATTCTTTTCATGATCCACATGCATGCAAAGTTGACCCTCTTCAAAAATAGTGGGATTATCATCAACTAAAGTCATGACTTCTCCAAACCCACTTTCAATATTATTGCGAATATCATATTCAGCATGAGGCTTAAACAAATTTTCAAGATCATAAGAAAAATCATTACCCCAATCATGATTATTGCAACAAGTAGTGGACATAGCAAAACTAGCATCCCCAAGCTTAGGGTTTTGCATATTTTTGGCATGATTGACACTAATAGGATTTATAGTGAAACCATTGCAATCATGCTTTTGATTCAAGGACCCCTCGTGAATCACTTAATGAATTTCTTCATCACGATTTTCAAATTCACGCATCTCAAGCAAAACTCCATAGAGAAAGTCAAGTGCACTCAACTCACTAGCAATTGGATCAACATAATTGGATCTCTTAAAGAGATTAGCAAGTGGATGAGGATCCATATCACTAGATTTTCAGCAAGCGCAGATGCAAGAAAATTGAAGGCACATAGCACACAAGAAAACAGAAAGCAAGCAAACGAAAAAGGCAAACGAAAAAAGGCAAATATTTTTGTAAATTTTTTGTTTTTCAGAAGTGGGGGAGAGGAAAACGAGAGGCAAAAAGGTAAATGCAAGGGATCAGTTTGCGACACTTACTTGGATGAGTTCTTGACTTGATCCTCCCCGGCAACGGCGCCAGAAATCCTTCTGCTACTTCTCAAACAATAGCGCCAGAAATTGGCACGTTGACAGAGACTTGGCTTGCGTTGGTTTTTCCTTTGAAGAGGAAAGGGTGATGCAGCAGAGGAGCAGTAAGTATTTCCCTCAGTTTGAGAACCAAGGTATCAATCCAGTAGGAGAATCGCGTCAAGTCCAGAGTACCTGCGCAAACACAAAAGAGCTTGCACCCAACGCTATAAAGGGGTTGTCAATCCCTTCAAGATTGATTGCAAAGTGAGATCTGAAGGCGGAAAGTGCGATGAAGTAAATAAGTAAGGCTGAAAATATGGTATGAAGTAGACCCGGGGGCCATAGAGTTCACTAGAGGCTTCTCTCAAAATAGCAAATAATACGGTGGGTGAACAAATTACTGTTGAGCAATTGATAGAACCGCGCAAATTCATGACGATATCTAAGGCAATGATCATACATATAGGCATCACGTCCGAGACAAGTAGACCGATACTTTGTGCATCTACTACTACTACTCCACACATCGACCGCTATCCAGCATGTATCTGGTGTATTGAGTTCATGACGAACAGAGTAACGCTTTAAGCAATATGACATGATGTAGAGGGATAAAGTCAAACCAATGATGAAAACCCCATCTTTTTACCATTGATGGCAACAACATGATGTGTGCCTCGCTACCCCTTCTGTCACTAGGTTAGGTCACCGCAAGGTCTGAACCCAAAACCAAGCACTTCTCCCATTGCAAGAATCATAGATCAAGTTGGCCAAATAAAACCCACAACTCAAAGAAAATTACAAGGATATGAAATCATGCATAAGAGAGATCACAAGAAACTCAAATAACATTCATAGATAATCTGATCATAAATCCACAATTCATCGGATCTCGACAAACACACCGTAGAAGAAGATTACATCGGATAGATCTCCATGAAGATGATGGAGGACTTTGTATTGAAGATCCAAGAGAGAGAATAAGCCATCTAGCTACTAGATATGGACCCGTAGGTCTATGGTGAACTACTCACGCATCATCGGAGAGGTCATGGTGTTGATGAAGAAGCCCTCCGTATACGAATCTCCCCTCCGGCAGGGCACCAGAACGTACCCCAGATGGGATCTTGCGGAGACAGAAGCTTGTGGCGGCGGGAAAGTATTTTCGTGGACCCCCCCTATTTTTTTAGGGATTTTAGGGAATTTATATGCGAAGGAGCTAGGGCAGGGGAGGCCCAGGGAGCCCACAAGCCTGGGAGGCGCGACCCCCCTGGCCGCGCCATGGGGGCTTGTGGCCTTCCCCGGGACTCCGTGCCTTGGTTCCCAAGCTTCCTGCGTATCTTCTGTTCCGAAAAAAATATTTTCGGAAGTTTTATTCCGTTTGGACTCCGTTTAAAATCCTCCTCTGGAAAGGGTCAAAAACACGAAAAAACAGGAACTAGCACTTGGCACTGAGTTAATAAGTTAGTCCCAAAGAAGATATAAAAGGCATACAAAACATCCAAAGTTTGACAAGATAATAACATGAAACCATCAAAAATTATAGATACGTTGGAGACGTATCAGGCGGTACTACCGCTCCCTCGGACGTTCTGGGAGCGGTAGTACCGCTCCAGTCAGGCTGTGAGTGGGGGTAACGGTTGGATTTGTTCTCCCACTATATAAAGGAGGTCTTCTTCCCCATTGGACCTTATCTATCGGTTGATCTCGTGTTCTTCCCCCATTGTTGACCTTCTTAGATCTTACTAACTCTCAATCCCTCCAATGATTCTTACTAGTTCTTGAGGGAAAAGACAGAGGAGATCTAGATCCACATCTCCACCAATCACTTTCTCCTCTATGTGAGGGGAACCCCTTGGATCTTGATCTTGGAGTTCTTTGTGAGCTCCTTGTTCTTCCTCTCATATTTCTCCATAGCTTATGTTGATGTGGAGGGATTTGAGTGTGAGGGACTTTAACACTTTGTTTGTTCTTGCCATTGCATTAGTTGCATCGGTTTGAGTTCTCCACGGTGATACGTGGAAGTGAGAAGTTGAGAAGCTTATTACCCTTGGGTACTTGGTACCCCTAGAAGCTTGGTGGTGCCTCAGAGCTCAATCATTGTGGTGTAAAGCTCCGGGAAAGTGTCGGGGTCTCCAATTAAGTTGTGGAGATTTACCTGAGCATTTGTGTTCACCTCGAAGCCATATGCCTTTTTGGTGAAGCTTCGTGGTGTTGTTGGGACCCTCCAATTAAGTTGTGAAGGTTGCCCCAACCTTGTTTGTACGGGTTCGGTGACCGCCCTCAAGGGTCCCTTAGTGGAATCATGATATCTTGCATTGTGTGAGGGTGTGAGGAGATTACGGTGGCCTGCTATCCCACAAACAACAGCGCCAGAAATTGACACGTTGAAGGAGGCTGGGCTTGTGTTGGTTTTTCCCTTGAAGAGGAAAGGGTGATGCAGCACAGGAGCAGTAAGTATTTCCCTCAGTTTGAGAACCAACGTATCGATCCAGAAGGAGGGTCTCGTCAAGTCCAGAATACCTGCGCAAACACAAACAAGCTTGCACCCAACGCTTCAAAGGGGTTGTCAATCCCTTCAAGATTGTTTGCAAAGTGAGCTCTGAAGGCGGAAAGTGCAACGAAGTAAAAAGTGTAAGGCTGAAAATATGGTGTGGAGTAGACCCTAGGGTCCATAGTGTTCACTAGAGGCTTCTCTCAAAATAGCAAGTATTATGGTGGGTGAACAAATTACTGTCGAGCAATTGATAGAACCGCGCAAAGTCATGACGATATATAAGGCAATGATCATACTTATAGGCATCACGTCCGAGACAAGTAGACCGATACTTTCTGCATCTACTACTATTACTCCACACATCGACCGCTATCCAGCATACATCTAGTGTATTGAGTTCATGACGAACAGAGTAACGCCTTAAGCAAGATGACATGATGTAGAGGGATAATCTCAAACCAATGATGAAAACCCCATCTTTTTACCCTTGATGGCAACAACACGATGCGTGCCTCGCTACCCCTTCTGTCACTGGGTGAGGTCACCGCATGGTATGAACCCAAAACCAAGCACTTCTCCCATTGCAAGAATCATAGATCAAGTTGGGCAAACAAAACCCACAACTCAAAGAGAAATACAAGGATATGAAATCATGCATAAGAGAGATCGGAAGAAACTCAAATAAGATTCATAGATAATCTGATCATAAATCCACAATTCATCAGATCTCGACAAACACACCGCAAAAGAAGATTACATCGGATAGATCTCCATGAAGATTATGGAGAACTTTGTATTGAAGATCCAAGAGAGAGAAGAAGCCATCTAGTTACTAGCTATGGACCCGTAGGTCTATGGTGAACTACCCACGCATCATCGGAGAGGTCATGGTGTTGATGAAGAAGCCCTCCGTGTCCGAATCCCCCCTCCGGCAGGGCACCAGAATGTGCCCCAGATGGGATCTTGCGGAGACAGAAGCTTGCAGCGGCGGAAAAGTACTTTCGATGATCTCCTGATTTTTTGGGGATTTTTAGGGAATATATAGGCACAACCCCTAGGGCAGAGGGCGTCCAGGGGACCCACAAGCCCGTGGGCCGTGGCCTCCCCCTGGCCGCGGGGTGGGGGCTTGTGGGGCCCCTGAGGCCCCCCTGCCTTGTCTCTCAAGCTTCCCTATCTTCTTCCGTTACGGAAAAAATCTTTTCGGGGATTATCTTCCGTTTGGACTCTGTTTCAAAATCTCCTCTGAAAGGGGTCAAAAACATGGAAAAAACAGGAACTGGCACTTGGGACTGAGTTAATAAGTTAGTCCCAAAAAATATATAAAAGGCATGCAATACATCCAAAGTCTGACAAGATAATAGCATGAAACCATCAAAAATTATCTTGGCCCTAGTGGCATCTTGGGGAGCATTGTGCCTCCACACCGCTCCAAACAAAGATTAGCATCTGCAAGGGTGTGAACTTTGGGATACATTGTCGTCTCCACGTGCCTCGGTTATCTCTTACCCGAACCCATTACTTATGCACTTTACTTTGTGATAGCCATATTGTTTCTTGCCATATATCTTGCTATCACTTAGTTGTTTATCTTGCTTAGCATAAGTTGTTGGTACACATCGGTGAGCCTAGTTGTTTTAGGTTTTGTGATTGACAAATTAAACATTAGTTTTATTCCGCATTTGTTCAAGCCTAAACCATAATTATTTTAAAGAGCCTATTCACCCCCCCCCTCTAGGCGACATCCACGTCCTTTCAACTGTGTTCTCTTGCTTCCTTGGCTTCTGATAACCCAGAAGTATAGGGGTCAATTGTAGCCTTTCTCGATAAGTAAGAGTGTCGAACCCAACGAGGAGCTAAAGGTAGGACAAATATTCCCTCAAGTTCTATCGACCACCGATACAACTCTACGCACACTTTACGTTCGCTTTACGTAGAACAAGTATGAAACTAGAAGTCCTTTGTAGGAGTGATAGGATAGACTTGCAAGAAAACAAAGAACACGTAAATAAAAACTAGGGGTTGGTTAGATAAAGCAAAAAACTACGTTAGTTTAACGAGTGTGGAAAAGTGGTGGTAGGAGTTGCAGAATTGTCCCTCAGCAATTGACTACGTTACTAGACCGATAGCAAGTTCTATGTGGGAGAGGCCACTGCTAGCATGGCATCCCTTACTTGGAATTCTATGCACTTATGATTAGAACTATTAGCAAGCATCCGCAACTACTAACGTTCATTAAGGCAAAACCCAACCATAGCAATAAGATATATTGGTCCCCCTTCAATCCCGTATGCATCAATTTCAATGCTAGGCTGAAGCTTCTCTCACCCTTGCCCTCCAATACATAGTTCTATCAACATACTACTAACCCTATGGTGTGATCCACGCGCGCGCTCATATGATGGGCACCAAAGGACAACAACATAACCACAAGCAAATTAAACCAATCATAGCAATTTATCAATCACCGATAGGACAACGAAAATCTACTCAGACATCATAGGATGGCAACACATCATTGGATAATAATATGAAGCATAAAGCACCATGTTCAAGTAGAGGGTACAGCGGGTTGCGGGAGAGTGGACCGCTGAATATAGATGGGGGAAGGTGATGGAGGTGTTGGTAAAGATGACGGAGGTGTTGGTGTAGATCGCCGTCACACAATGATGTGCCGGGCGGCGTTCCGGCGCTGCCGGTTGAGAGGGGGAGAGAGTCCCCCTTCTTCTTCTTCTTCTTCCTTGACCTCCTCCCTAGATGGGAAAAGGGTTTCCCCTCTGGTCCATGGTCTCCATGGCGGCGGAGGGGCGGGAGCCCCTCCGAGATTGGATCTCTCTCTCTCTCTCTGTGTCCTTCTGTTTCTACACTCCCAGATTCTTCCTTTCACCGTTTCTTAAATTCCCAGAGATCCATAACTCCAATTGGGCTGAAATTTTAACAGGATTTTCTTCCAGATATTATCTTTCTTTTGGTGAAGAAGGGCCCCAACCGCCTTAGGGATTGGTCACAATCCTGCCAGGCGCGGCCCCACCCCCAGGCCGCGGCTAGGGGGCTTGTAACCCCCTCGGGCATTGTTTCGCGTTGATTCTTCTTCCCAAAAATCATAAATAATCCAAAAAAAATCCCCGTAGGTTTTTATTGCGTTTGGACTTCGTTTGGTATGGATAATATGCGAAACAAAAAACATGCAACAAACAGGAACTGGCACTGGGCACTGGATCAATATGTTAGTCCCAAAAATAGTATAAAAATTTGTCAAAAGTATATGAAAGTTGTAGAATATTGGCATGAAACAATCAAAAATTATAGATACAACGGAGATGTATCAGCATCCCCAAGCTTAATTCCTGCTCGTCCTCGAGTAGGTAAATGATAAAAAAGATAATTTTTTATGTGGAATGCTACCTAGCATAATCTTGATCATATAATCTAATCATGGCATGAATACCAAAACACGAGTGATTCGAAGCAATAGTCTATCATTTGACATAAAGACAAATAATATTTCAAGCATAGTAACAAAGCAATCATGTCTTCTCAAAATATCATGGCCAAAGAAAGTTATCCCTACAAAATCATATAGTCTGGTTGTGCTCCATCTTCCCCACACAACGTATTTAAATCATGCACAACCCCGGTTTTAGCCAAGCAATTGTTTCATACTTTAGTGTTCTCAAACTTTTTCAGCTTTCACGCAATACATGAGCGTGAACCATGGACATAGCACTATAGGTGGAATAGAATACGGTGGTTGTGGAGAAGACAGAAAGGAGGATATAGTCTCAGATCAACTAGGCGTATCAACGGGCTATGAAGATGCCCATCAATAGATATCAATGTGAGTGAGTAGGGATTGCCATGCAACAGATGCACTAGAGCTATAAGTGTATGAAATATCAAAAAGAAACTAGTGGGTGTGCATCCAACTCGCTTGCTCACGAAGACCTAGGGCAATTTGAGGAAGCCCATCATTGGAATATATAAGCCAAGTTCTATAATGAAAATTTCCCACTAGTATATGAAAGTGACAACATAGGAGATTCTCTATCATGAAGATCATGGTGCTACTTTGAAGCACAACCGTGGTAAAGGATAGTAGCATTGTCCCTTCTCTCTTTTTCTCTCATTTTTTTTGTTTGGGCTCTTTGGCCTCTTTTTTTCATTTTTTTTCATTTTCATTTTTTTGTGGGCTCTTTGTCCTCTTTTATTACTTCATCACATGGGACAATGCTCTAATAATGATGATCATCACATTTTTATTTACTTACAACTCGATATTTACAGCAAAATATGACTCTATATGAATGCCTCCGGTGGTGTACCTGGATGTGCAATGATCTAGCGTAGCAATGACATAAAAAATACAAACCATGAAAACATCATGCTAGCTATCTTATGATCATGCAAAGCAATATGACAATGATGGTGCATGTCATAATAAACGGAACGATGTAAATTGCATGGAAATATATCTCGGAATGGCTATGGAAATGTCATAATAGGTAGGTATGGTGGCTGTTTTGAGGAAGGGTGTATGGTGGGTGTAATGCACCGGCGAAAGTTGCGCGGTACTAGAGAGGCTAGCAATGGTGGAAGGGTGAGAGTGTGTATAATCCATGGGCTCAACATTAGTCATAAAGAACTCACATACTTATTGCAAAAGTCTATTAGTCATCGAAACAAGGTACTACAAGCATGCTCCAAGGGGAAGGGTTGGTAGGAGCTAACCATCGCGCGATCCCGACTTCCACACAAAGGATGAAAATCAAAAAATAAATCATGCTCCGACTTCGTCACATAACGGTTCACCGTAGGTGCATGCTACGGGAATCACAAACCTTAACACAAGTATTTCTACGAATACACAATTACTCACTAGCATGACTCTAATATCTCATCTTCATGTCGCAAAACTATTGCAAGGAATCAAACATATCATATTTAGTGATCTACAAGTTTTATGTAGGATTTTATGACTAACCATGTGAATGACCAACTCCTGTTAACTCTCTAAATAGGTATAAGTGAAGCATGAGAGTTTAATTCTTTCTACAAAAGATATGCCCCGCTCTAACAAATATAAGTGAAGCAAAAGAGCATTCTACAATTGGCGGTTTTCTATGTATAGGGAAACAGGCAATCCAAACTTCAAATGATATAAGTGAAGCACATGAAGCATTCTATAAAGCCATACTCAAAAGATATAAGTGAAGGGCAAAGAGCATTCTATAAATCAACCAAGGACTATCTCATACCAGCATGGTGCATAAAATAAAAAGGAAAAATAAACACAAAAGACGCTCCAAGCATTTGCACATATCATGTGACGAATAAAAATATAGCTCCGAGTAAAATTACCGTTAGATTGTAGACGAAAGAGGGGATGCCTTCCGGGGCATCCCCAAGCTTAGACGCTTGATTCTTCGTTGAGTATTACCTTGGGGTGCCTTGGGCATCCCCAAGATTAGGCTCTTTCATCTCCTTATTCCTTCATCCATCGTGGTCTCACCCAAAACTTGAAAACTTCAATCACACAAAACTCAACAAAACCTTTGTGAGATCCGTTAGTATAATAAAGTAAATCACCACTTTAAGTACTGCTGTGAACTCATTCCAAATTAATATTAGCATTATATCTACTGTAATCCAACTTCACCATGGTTCATACCCCCTGATACTACCCATAGATTCATCAAAATAAGAGAACAATGCATAGAAAACAGAATCTGTCAAAAACAGAACAATCTGTAGTAATCTGAACTTATACGATACTTCTGATTCTCCAAAAATTCTAACAAATTATGAAACTTAGGGAATTTTTCATATAAATCAGCATAAAAAAGAATCAACTCAAAAGCTCTTTCTGGATAGGAAATAAAAATAATTTCGTGAGCACAAAGTTTCTATCTTTTTCAGCATGATCAAACAACTATCACCCAAACTAATCATAAAGGCTTTACTTGGCACATTATTTTTATAATACAATGGAATTGTACAAGGGGATAATTATTTTTGCGAGAAACTTCCATGAAAAAATCTACATTGTTTCCATGAGCATGAACACAAGTGTTCAAGGTCGACCCTCACTTCCGCAATGCATCACCTTTCAATCGCTTCTCTTTTTGAAAAAGTTTTAAGTTCCCCTCTATATTTTTTTGTTTTTAAACTAAATAAAAGCACTCAACAGAAATAAATGACTCTCTAAAATTTCCGGGTTGTCTCCCAGGCAGCGCTTTCTTTAAATCCATTAAGCTAGGCATAAAGTGCTCAAGTAATGGATCCACCCGGATCCCAAGGTATATCAAAGCCAATTTTAATTAACAATGATTTGTGATTTAGTAGTGACCACAAGGTAACATATATCATGCAATGACGAATTCTAACTCTCTTCCTATGCATTGGCATGTCATAAAAGAACAATTCATGCACATCAAGTAAAGGCCAATACATAGCATAAGCAGTTTGTTGCAATTTTATCGTATTGGAAACATAGAGAGGTGGAGATGTAGTTCCTCTCTCATAATAATTGCAAGTAGGAGCAGCAAGCACATGCATAGTATATTCATCAAAATCATCATGTGTAATAGTAGAAGGCAACCCATCTATGTAATCCCTAACAAGAGCAAACTTCTCCGATATAGTGTAGTTGGGAGAGTTCAAAAAGATAATAGGACTATCATAAGTGGGTGTGATAGCAAAAAATTCATGTTTGACATAAGGAACTATAGCAAGTTCATCTTCATAAGCATCATTCATATTGGCATCAAGGCCACAAGCATAGCAAGCATCAAGTTCATCAAAAAGGGATATTTCAAACGAATCCAAGGGATCATAGCAATCAACATAGCATTCATCCTTCGGTAAGAATGAAGGGAAATTAAACAATGTATGAGTTGAAGAGTTACTCTCATTAGAAGGTGGGCACGGGTAGCTAGTTCGCTCTTCCTCCTTTTGTTCTTCGCTCTCCTCGTCATCTTTTTCATCTAATGAGCTCACAGTTTCAGCATTTTCTTCTTCCATAGTTTCCTGCAAAATATAAGTGTCTTCTTGGGCAGCGTAGAATTTCTCCATAAATCGATAAATATGGGCATTATATTCATAATTAGTGTAACAATAACGAAGCATAACCAAATTTTCAGATCGGTAAGCAGCATCATCATTATCATCACACCATTTAAACAGAGCTTCAATTTCATAAGCACCCATAAAAGCAACAAACTCTTCTATTTGTTCCACATCATAGTAATCATATATACCATTAGCATAAGAAGCCAAGGTTTCATTAGCATTAAATTTACAAGAAAAGGGAAGGTGTTGAGCCTTCATCCTAGAGCAACAAGTAATATCATATCTCGAGCATAGCTCCCAAGCATACCATTTCAACATATGAATTTGATCCCATAATAGTTTCCCTTTTTGAGTCAAGCGATAATCCCTAAAGTATTCACGTTGATCCAACGTGTATCCCATTATATAATTGAATGGGGTTTTCTCAGAATTATTAAAGAAGTGCATAATATTTTCCACATAACGAGCATCGAGGGTTTTAGAAGGTTCCCCATCTCCATGAGTAACAAGTACAACTAATTTTTTTGGTATTTCATGTTCCATATCCATAACTAAAGATAGAGAACAACTTAGCAAATAAATCTACTTAGTGATAAAGCAAACAAGCACAAACGAGAATATTCACCCCACGTTATCTCTCCCCGGCAACGGCGCCAGAAAAAGGTCTTGATAACCCACAAGTATAGGGGATCAATTGTATCCTTTCTCGATAAGTAAGACTGTCGAACCCAACGAGGAGCTAAAGGTAGGACAAATATTCCCTCAAGTTCTATCGACCACCGATACAATTCTACGCACACTTTACGTTCGCTTTACCTAGAACAAGTATGAAACTAGAAGTACTTTGTAGGAGTGATAGGATAGGCTTGCAAGAAAAGAAAGAACACGTAAATAAAAACTAGGGGCTGGTTAGATAAAGCAAAAATTACGTTAGTTTAACGAGTGTGGAAAAGTGGTGGTAGGAGTTGCAGAATTGTCCCTAAGCAATTGACTACGTTACTAGACCGATAGCAAGTTTTATGTGGGAGAGGCCACTGCTAGCATGTCATCCCTTACTTGGAATTCTATGCACTTATGATAGAAAAAATTAGCAAGCATCCGCAACTACTAACGTTCATTAAGGTAAAACCCAACCATAGCAATAAGATATATTGGCCCCCCTTCAATCCCGTATGCATCAATTTCTATGATAGGCTGAAGCTTCTGTCACCCTTGCCCTCCAATACATAGTCCTATCAACATACTACTAACCCTATGGTGTGATCCACGTGCGCGCTCATATGATGGGCACCAAAGGACAGCAACATAACCACAAGCAAATTAAACCAATCATAGCAATTCATCAATCACCAATAGGACAACGAAAATCTACTGAGACATCATAGTATGGCAACACATCATTGGCTAATAATATGAAGCATAAAGCACCATGTTCAAGTAGAGGGTACAGTGGGTTGCGCGAGAGTGGACAGCAGAATATAGATGGGGGAAGGTGATGGAGGTGTTGGTGAAGATGACAAAGGTGTTGGTGCAGATCGCCGTCACACGATGATGTCCCGGTCGGCGTTCCGGCGCCGCCGGGAGAAAGGGGGAGAGAGCCCCCTTCTTCTTCTTCTTCCTTGACCTCCTCCCTAGATGGGAGAAGGGTTTCCCCTCTGGTCCATGGTCTCCATGGCGGCGGAGGGGCGGGAGCCCCTCCGAGATTGGATCTCTCTCTCTGTGTCCTTCTGTTTGTGCGCTCCCAGATTCTCCTTTCACCGTTTCTTAAATTCCCGGAGATCCGTAACTCCGATTGGGCTGAAATTTTAACACGATTTTCTTCCGCATATTATGTTTCTTGAGGCGAAAGAAGGGCCCCAACCTACTTAGGGATTGGTAACAAGCCTGCCAGGCGCGGCCCCACCCCCAGGCCACGGCTAGGGGGCTTGTGACCCCCTCGGGCATCGTTTCGCGTTGATTCTTCTTCCCAAAAATCATAAATATTCCAAAAAAAATCCCCGTAAGTTTTTTATTGCGTTTGGACTTCGTTTGGTATGGATAATCTGTGAAACAAAAAACATGCAACAAACAGGAACTAGCACTAGGCAGTGGATCAATATGTTACTCCCAAAAATAGTATAAGAAGTTGACAAAAGTATATGAAAGTTGTAGAATATTGGCATGAAACAATAAAAAATTATAGATACGACGAAGATGTATCAGCTTCCGCCTCCGTGTAGAGCACCGCGCAAGGTGAGTCGAACTCGATATCCGTGGGGATGATCGCCTCGAAGTCGTATACGTTAAAGAAAGGTGTGAAGCCAGTCGAGTAGTTGGGCGTGGTCGTGAGGCTCCAAAGTATAGACGGCAACTCGATGATCCAACAGCCGGCCGAATGAACTAGCGACTCGACGAACTGCGGTGTGATGTTGGCCAGGATCAGGCCATTGGCCCACTCCACCTAGTCGTTTAATTGGGGTGGGCCATCAACGCAAGGTCAAGACAAATGCCCTGAGCGGAGCAGAAATGGGCTACTGCGCCCTTGGCGAAGTTGGTGTCGTTGTCGGTGATTATGCTCTCGGGAACGCTGTAGTGGACAATAATGTCCTTGATGAACGTGATGGTCGTTGGGCCTCCAGCTTCTTGATCGCCTTGGCCTCGATACACTTAGTAAACTTGTCGACATCCACCAGTTAATGCGGCATGCCGCCTCGTCCGGTCTTGAATGGCCCCGCCATGTCGAGTCCCCAGACGGCAAAGGGCCACGAGATGGGGATGATTTTCAAGGCCGTGGCGAGCAAGTGGCTCTGACTGCTAAAGCGACGGAGGCCTTCGCACCTGTCCACCAGGGCCTTGCTGTCGTCGAGAGCCGTCGGCCAGTAAAAACCGTGACGGAATGCCTTGTCCACGAGGTATCTCGAGGCGGCGTGGTGACCACACTCACCCTAGTGGATGTCCTTGAGGATTTCGCACCCCTTGGACACCTCCACGCAGCGCTAGAAGATGTCGGTTGCACTGCGTTTGATGAGCTCGTGGTTGATGATGGAGTAGGCAGGAGCCCGACGTTGCACTTGCCGCACTGTGACCTCATCAGACATGAGCTTGCCATGCCCGAGGAATGCAAGGATGGGACGAGCCCAGGAAGGAGCAGATATCGTCGTTGGGGTCGGTGTTTGCACGGAGCCGGCGGGAACCGGATCCGAGCTAGTAGTCCCCGGGTGTGAGCCGGTAGTCCTAGGGCCTATGCCGGCGTGGGGCGCCTCTCCCACTGCTAAGATGGAGACGGAACTGGAGCCGAATGCCTCTAGGGCGGATCCGGCTAAAGTTGGATCGAAGTCGGAATCCATCAGGGAAGTCCCCAAGCCAGAGGCAGCAAAAGTTGGGTCAGCCGGAATGAAGATGGACTCCAACTCGAGAGACGGCTTGATCGAGGGCTTGAGCAACCGCTTGAGGGTGACCCTAGCTCGGATGGCCTGCTGGGTGGAGGCAGTATTCTTGGCCAACGTGTCGATCGCCTTGTTGTCCACTCGGGGACATGGTGGAATTCACAACCGTCGGAGGAGCCGGTGAGCTGCTGGACGAGGAAATGGTAGCTGGACATTGATACGTCTCAAACGTATCTATAATTTTTTATGGTTTCATGTTGTTATCTTGTCATCTTTGGATGTTTTATGTACCTTTTATATCTTTTTTGGGACTTCTTATTAATTCAGTGTCAAGTGCCAGTTCCTGTTTTTTCTGTGTTTTTGGCTCTTTTCAGATGTGATTTTGGAACGGAGTCCAAACGGAATAAAATCCCCGAAATGATTTTTTTCCCAAACGGAAGAAGAACAGGGGGCTTGTGGGCCAAGCCAGGAGGGCTACACGGAGCCCACAAGCCCCCCATCCGCCACCAGGGGGTGGCGGTGGGCAGGCTTGTGGCCTCCCTAGCGCCCCCCTGACCTAGATCTTTCGCCTATATATTCCCTAAAATGCAAAAAAAAAAATCAAGGGATCCACGAAAATACTTTTCCGCCGCCGCAAGCTTCCGTTTCCGCGAGATCTCATCTGGAGACCCTTCCCGGTGCCCTGCCGGAGGGGACTTTGGAGTTGGAGGGTTTCTTCTTCATCATCATCGCCCCTCCAATGACTCGTGAGTAGTTCACTTCAGACCTACAGGTCCGTAGTTAGTAGCTAGATGGCTTCTTCTCTCTCTTGGATCTTCAATACAAAGTTCTCCATGATCTTCATGGAGATCTATCCGATGTAATCTTCTTTGGCGGTGTGTTTGTCGAGATCCGATGAATTGTGGATTTGTGATCAGATTATCTATGATATATATTTGAGTCTTTGCTGATTTCTTATATGCATGATTTGATATCCTTGTAAGTCTCTCCGAGTCTTGGGTTTTGTTTGGCCAACCAGATCTATGATTCTTGCAAAGGGAGAAGTGCTTGGTTTTGGGTACTTACCGTGTGGTGACCTTTCCCAGTGACAGTAGGGGCAGCAAGGCACACATCGTGTAGTTGCCATCAAGGGTAACAAGATGGGCTTTGTCGTACATATGAGATTGTCCATCTACATCATGTCATCTTGCTTAAGGCGTTACTCTGTTCTTTTGGACTTAATACACTAGATGCATGCTGGATAGCGGCCGACGTGTGGAGTAATAGTAGTAGATGCAGAAAGTATCGGTCTACTTGTTTTGGATGTGATGCCTATAGATATAATCATTGCCATAGATGACGTCACAACTTTGCGCGGTTCTATCAATTGCTCGACAGTAATTTGTTCACCCACCGTCTACTTGCTTTCATGAGAGAAGCCACTAGTAAACACTACGGCCCCCGGGTCTATTCACACCTATCGTTTCCACTTTCGCTTTTACTTTGCTTTGTTACTTTGTTGCTTTCAGTTCTCACTTGGCAAACAATCAATAAGGGATTGACAACCCCTTCATAGCGTTGGGAGCAAGCTTTTTGTGTTTGTGCAGGCACTTGTGATACTCCTTCACTGGATCAATACCTTGGTTCTCAAAATGAGGGAAATACTTACCATCGCTGCGCTACATCACCCTTTCCGCTTTGAGGGAACACCAACGCAAGGCTCCAAGGCCACGGGGGAAATCCTTTGCATATTTGTCTAGGAAGTCCCTTAAGGCATAGCCGTAGCAGAAGGATTCCTGGTGCCGTCAACACACCTATTTCTGGCGCCGTTGGAAGGTCTTTTGTTGCAGTAGCAGCCATGTTGGCGTCCGAGGCATCCCATTAGCCCGAGACCTGCTGTACCACGAGGTCCGAGTCGCCAAAGCAGAGGATGCATCCCGGGTGAGCCCGAGGTCGTCGAGGAAGTGGATCTGCAGTGCATACTTGACCTGGTCTCCCTTGGGGGAGTACAAGACAATGTCGGTTCCCAAGCCGGCACGCATCTTCAAGCCGTCAAAGTGCATGCGCGAGTGCATCGAGTCAGGGGGAGGCGACACATAGTGGGTCTTCGCCGAGTCGACAAGAAAGTACGCCAAATTATCAGACAATGTTGTATCGAGAATGGATTCTTCCAAAGACTTGGTGTGCGCTCCAAGGCAAGATGATAGTCGGCATGTGTTTCTCCTTGGTGTAACCGACATTGTGTAACCCTAGTGCCCATGGTATCTATATAAACTAGAAGTCTTCTAGTCCATAGGGCACGTTAATATCACTATTTCTAGGGTTTAGCCCACAATATACGATCTCGAGGTAGATCAACTCTATATTCGATACTCCACCATCAATATAAACAAAAGCAAGACGTAGGATTTTACCTCTATCAAGAGGGCCTCAACCTGGGTAAAACACTGTCTCGCTTGTCTCATGTTACCCATCAATCCAAGATTCATAGTTCGGGATCCCCTACCCTAGATTCACCGATTTTGACACCGACAAGGAGGGCGAGGAGGGAGGAGGCTTACGGCAACATGACGGCGGTGCGGCAACGGTGACAACAACACGGGAGACAAGGCACATGGTGAGGGAAAGAGACATAGTGTGGAGGGAGAGTGAGCAACGCACGCGGGAAAGAGGATAAGGGTAGAAAAGCAATAGCGCGGGGAGGTGACATGCGCTATTGCTATATATTTAGCAGTAGCGCCTCTTCGAAAGACGCACTGCTACTATACGTAGTCAGGTGGGTTAGATGAGGACCACGATAGCAACAGTGCCATTGCTAGCCACACGCTACTGCGTGTACGTCCAAGCCGCGCTACTATAAGTAACATTAGCGTGTTTATTTTAACTGTGCTACTGTTTAGCCTTCATCTATAAGATTTTTTCTAGTAGTGACTCTATCCCTATGAGCACCTAACGAGCACTTATGAGTTACTGAGCTGGCACAAATTTTCATATTCATGAAGTCGTCATTGATGCCTTCATAGTCCAAGGAAATGTAGCCTTTTTACTGAATGCGCATCGACGGAAGAACTAAAATAGATTCAGAGAAATACGAACATCGAAACCAAGTCTAAGACTTAAACCGTGTAGGTTGATTCCGCCACAAGAAAACTAACCATGCGAGCTAAGCATCTTATAAGTTAATGCGGTATTATTGACGAGATGAAGATATCACAAACCTTAACACCAATATTCTTACTAACCACAACCATTTACTAGTACCTCCCACATATTACATCTCTATATCGCAAAACTATTGCAAGGAATCAAACATATCATATTCAGTGATCCATAAGTTTTATGTAGGATTTTATGACTAACCATGCGAATGACCAATTCTTGTTGACTCTCTAAATAGATATAAGTGAAACATGAGATTTTATTTCTTTCTACAAAAGATCATGCTCTAATAACTATAAGTGAAGCAATATAGCATTATACAAAACACGGTTTTCTATGTGAAGAGAAACAGGCAATCCAAACTTCAAATGATATAAGTGAGGCACATGAAGTATTCTATAAAGCCATACTCAAAAGATATAAGTGAAGTGCAATGAGCATTCTATAAATCAACCATGGACTATCTCATACCAGCATGGTGCATAAAAGAAAAAATGAAAACTAAATGCAAAAGACGCTCCAAGATTTGCACATAACACATGAACGAAGCAAAGACGAAAACATACTGATACTTGTTAAAGAAAGATGGGATTCCTTCCGGGGCATCCCCAAGCTTAGATGCTTGAGTCTCCTTGAATATTTACTTGGGGTGCCTTGGGCATCCCCAAGCTTGATCTCTTGCCTCTCCTCATTCTTCTCATATCGAGACTTCCTCGATCTTTCATCACTTCATCCACACAAAACTCAACACAAAGCTCGGTAAGATCCGTTAGTATAATAAAGAAAATCATTACTCTAAGTACTGTTGCAAACCAGTTCAGTTTTTTTGCATTTTATCTACTGTAATATAACTTTTCCATGACTCATACCACCGATAAAAATCGATAGTTTCATCAAAACAAGCAAAACAATGCATCAAAAACATAATATGTCTTAAACAGGACAGTCTGTAGCAATATTTACATCTATCATACTTATGTTACTCCAAAAATTCTGAAAACTTATGAAGAAATACAAAATTTGTATAGAAAGACTTTGCAAAAAGTTTCAGAACCTTTTTACGTTCCAGTAAAAAATAAAAATTCACGCCCTACAGCCAAAGTTTCTGTTTGTACACCGCACATACCAACAAGCAATCTACTCATCCTAAAGGCCAATCTTGGCACATTAGCTTTATAATACAATGTATTTGTACAAGTGGTTAATTATTTTTGTGAGAATCTTCATGAAAAATTCTACATTGTTTCCATGAGCATGAACACAAGTGTTAAAGGTCGACCCTCACTTCACCAATGCATCACCTTTCAATCGCTTCTATTTTTGCGAAGTGTTAAGTTCCCCTCTATATTTTTTTTGTTAGTAAACTTTATAAAAGCACTCAACAGAACTAAATGACTCTCTAAAACTTCCGGGTTGTCTCCCTGGCAGTGCTTTCTTTAAAGTCATTAAGCTAGGCATAAAGTGCTCAAGTAGTGGATCCACTCGGATCCCAAGTTATATCAAAGCCAATTTTAGTTAGCAATGATTTGGCATTTAGTAGTGAGCACAAAGCAACATATATCAAGCAATGACAAAGTCTAACTCTCTTCCTATGCATCGGCATGTCATACAAGAACAATTCATGAACATCAAGTAAAGGCCAATACATAGCATAAGCAGTTTCTTGCAATTTTATCTTGTTGGAAACATATAGAGTCGGAGAAGCAGTTCCCCTCTCATAATAATTGCAACTAGGAGCAGAAACAAAATCATATTATATTCATAAAAATCATCATGTGTAGTGGTAAAAGGCAACCCATCAGTGTAATCCTTAACAAGTGCAAACTTCTCCGATATAGTGTAGTTTGGAGAATTCAAAAAGATAATAGGACTATCATGTGTGGGTGCAATAGCAACAATTTCATTCTTAATATAAGGAACAATAGCAAGTTCATCTGCAATAGCATAATTCATATTGGCATCTTGGCCACAAGCATAGCAAGCATCATCAAAAAGGGATATTTCAAACGAATCAACGGCATCATATCAATTATCATAGCATTCGTCCTTCGATGAGAACGAAGGGACGTTAAACAATGTATGAGTTGAAGAGTTACTCTCATTAGAAGGTGGGCACATGTGATCAATTCGCTCTTCCTCCTTTTGTTCTTCGCTCTCCTCATCATCTTTTTCATCGAATGAGCTCACAGTTTCATCAATTCGTTCTTCCATAGACTCCTGCAAAATATTAGTCTCTTCTTGATAGCGGAGACTTTCTCAATAAACACATAAATATCAGAATTATATTTATAATTATCATAGCAATATTTAAGGATAGCAAAATGTTCACGTCTATAAACTGAATCATCAAAATCTTCAAACTTTTCAAACAAAGATTCAATTTTATAAGCACCCTTAAAAGCAACAAGTTCTTCTATTCATTCCACATCATAGTAATCATATATATCATTAGCATAAGAAGCCAAGGTTTCATTATCATTAAATTTGCCTGAAAAGGGAAGGTGTGGAACATTCATCCTAGAGCAACAAGTAAAATCATATCTCTGGCATAAATTCCAAGCATACCAATGCAACATATCAATTTGATCCCATAACAGTTTCCCTTTTTGTTTTAAGCGATAATCCCTAAAGTACTAACGTTGATCTAACGTGTCTCCCATTATCATGTTGAATGGGGTTTTCTCAGGATTATCAAAGTAGTGCATAATATTTTTTACATAACGAGCATCGAGGGTTTTAGGTGGTTCCCCATCTCCATGAGTAGCAAGTACCACTATTTTTTTGGTGTTTCGTGTTCCATATCCATAACTAAAGATAGAAAACAACTTAGTACGGGAAATAAAAACTGCTTAGTGATAAAGCAAACAAGCACACACGAGAATATTCACCCCACGCTATGGATCCCCGACAACGGCGCTAGAAAAAGGTCTTGATAATTCAGAAGTATAGGGGATCATTTGTAGCCTTCTTCGATAAATAAGAGTGTCGAATCCACCGAGGAGCTAAACGCAGAACAAATATTCTCTCAAGTTCTATCGACCGCCGATACAACTCTACGCACGCTTGACGTTTGCTTTACCTAAAACAAGTATAAAACTATTTTGCAAGAATAAAACTGTGAGTACTTTACGAGAATAAAAACTACGAATAGATTGCAAGGTAATAAAAGTGGATAGCTTTTGTAAACAAGAAAGTCATTTGTCCCTAGGCAATCGATAACAAGTACCGGTAATCATTCTTGCAATTTTATATGAGGGAGAGGCATGAGCAAGCATAATATCTCTGGTTGGATCATATGCACTTATGATTGGAACTCTAGCAAGCATCCACAACTACTAAAGATCATTAAGGTCGTGAAACCCAACCATAGCATTAAGTATCAAGTCCTCTTTACTCCCATATGCCATAACCCACTTATCCGCGTTTAGGCTGTTGTCACACCCGCAACACCGACAATAAGCAAAGTATGAACATATTGCAACACCCTACAACGGGGGACCCTCACGTTTGCGCGGTACGGAGGGCACCGTAGTAGAACACCATAAATAAAATATACAATCATATCAACCAAGATCACGATTAACCCATAGGACAAAACGGATCTACTCAGACATCATAGGAGAGCCAAATATCATTGGGAAATAATATATGGAGTTGAGCACCATGTTTAGGTAGAGATTACAACGGGGAGAAGGGGTGTTACACCGCTGCATAGAGGGGGAGAAAGTTGGTGTTGACGGTAGCAAGGTTGTTGATGTAGATCGTCGTCACGATCCTAGCCCCGGCGGCACTCCGGCGCCACTGGGAGAGAGGGGGAGAGAGCCCCCTCCTTCTTCTCCTTCCTTGGCCTCCCCCCTAGATGGGAGGAGAGTTGCCCCTTTGGTCCATGGCCTTCATGGCGATGGAGGGGCGGGAGCCCCTCTGAGATTGGATCTCCCTCTCTGTTCTCTTATATTTCGCACTTCCCACATCTGACCCTTCACGGTTTCTTAAATTCCCGGTGATCCGTAACTCCGATTGCGATGAAATTTTTACACGATATTTTCCATAAATTATCTTTCTTGCGCCAGAAGAAAGGCTCCAACCGATGTTCGAGGAGGGCACAAGACACCAGGGCGCGCCTTGGTGGGTTGTGAGCTCTGTGGGCCCCCGTTTGCGTTGATTCCATCTCCCAAAAATCACATAAATTTCAAAATAATTCTCCGTAAATTTTTATCACGTTTGGACTTCGTTTGATATGGATTTTCTGCGATATAATAAACATGCAAAAAAACAGGAACTGACATTGGACACTAGATCAGTAGGTGAGTCGCATAAATCATATAAAAAGTTGCCAATAGTATGTGAAAGTTGTATAATATTGACATGAAACAATCAAAAATTATAGATATGACGAAGACATATCAGCGGGTGGGAAAGAGGATAAGGATAGAAAAGCAATACTACGAGGAGGCCACACGCGCTACTGCTATATATTTAACAGTAGTGCGTCTTTGGAAGACGCACTGCTATTATACGTAGTGAGGTGGGTTCGGTGAGGACCACGATAGCAACAGTGGCATTGCTAGCCCCGCTCTACTGCGTGTACATGCAGGCCGCGCTATTGTAAAATAACAGTAACGCGTTTATTTTAGCTGTGCTACTGTTTAGCCTTCATTTCTAGTAGTGACTCTATCCCTACGAGCACCCCTGAGTTACTGAGCCGACACAACTTTTATTATTTATGAAGTCGTCATTGATGCCTTCGTAGTCCAAGAAAATGTATCCTTTTACTGAATGTACATCAACGAAAAAACTAAAATAAATTCAAAAAAATACGAACGTCGAAACCAAGTCTAAGACTTAAACCGTGTAGGTTGATTCCGCCACAAGAAAACTAACCATGCGAGCTAAGTATCTTATAAGTTAATGCATTATTATTGACGAGATATGACAAATTAATGAAGATTTATATGCAACAATTTTCAAGCGGCAAACACGAACGCATGATCAGCTGGGTGCATCACCATACACAAATGCAAGATTATAATTAAGATTCCTGTACACTAAAAAAATATAGCACGAATTAATTGCTTGCTTTCGACGGGCATGGCCAACAAGCTCACCATTAACATCTCAAAACACAAGAAGATACGCTCCCCTAGCCTTGTTCCTTTCTCCAAAGGACACGGGTCTCCCAAACGAAGTACAAATACGCAGGTACAATTGTTGAGTGCTTGCTGGAAATAGCCCATGGGCGCCACCACCCATCCAACTTGACCATGACTTGGCGCTCAAGATGCCCGATTGGTATCTCAATGGTAATAAATTGGGATGGATCGTGCAAAAGCAACTGTACACGAATACACACGCAGAGCAGGAAGGATGGATGGCAGGAAATTAAATTGGCCGCCGTCGTCATCAAGCACCAAAGTCCCTGTCAGCCATCAGCCCCTGGTGGCCATCTTCCACAAAAACAGAGTCCCCATCGGACGGCCCGTATCGCTCGCCATGGGAATCCGTTTCCCACTTCTTTTTCTCCGCCGTATCTCCCATGTCATTTCCCTTTCGCCGCTCACATCCCACGGAATCTTCATATCGCAAAACGAACCCTCAAATAGTCTAGACATGTACTTGTATAGGGTACAACTATTTAATCGAGGGCCATTAAGACTATGAAGAATAATTTTCTTCTATTTTCATATGAAAAGTGCTTAAGCTACTTACATAAAAATCCATACACCTAATGTCAACAATTTATTATCGTATCTCAGCCACATAAATCTCAAGGATACATCCTTTTTTCCCAGAAGGGTTAGCACCCGAAAAATAAACATCGAAGTCCCCTGGGCCCGATTGTTTTCATCCTCCTGAATGACCCACGATGTTCCACTATGCCTTCGTCGGATCCAGCATGTTGTTGTTGATCACAGACGAAAAGTTATCAATGAGGCGATAGCATTAGACCAAAGTCTGTGAAAAGGAATCATCACCGGTGGAAGAGCCACATATCCAAAATCCATGCCTCAATTATTCCTCACGAGTCTCACGCCGGCACCAGATGCTGCATCAACCAAATGCAGGTGGAAAACCAAACTACATAGAGGAGTTGTTGTCGTCGTGCCAAGAAACAATGATGACTATTACCTCCCCCCCCCCTCAGAATGACCAGCGGGAAAATGCACCATCGATCAATCAATGTTGTCGTAGCCAACATCGTCGAGATGGAAAGACTTGAGGGGGAATTACTTGTCGAACCGGCACCACCCATATGACCAACGACGCGTTGTTTGAGAAAACTTTACAGCGCCACCACAACCACTTTCAAATGGCCGAACCAACAGACACTAAAAACCTACCCGACAATCCCAAAATAGGAGAAACTACAACTTCATCTGATAGATTAGGGCCTCCTCGCACTGTCATACTACATAGCCGGTGGAGAAGGAGGGGTGGGGCGACCTATTGGTGAGAGATCGTCTCCCTCCTTGGATTTAGAGAGAAAGGATTGGGGAAAGGGAAAGCAACCGGAAACTACACCATCAAGTAATTGACGTCATCGCTATCGACCACCGCCTAGATGGCAAGTCACGAGGGCTCCTTATTCGTCGAACCAGCATCGCCGGCACCACCGGCACCACGTCTCCCGAGAAGACTTTATTAAGTGCCGACGCCACCACCATCGGAAGGGATAAAAGCGACGGACAACGAAACCTATCTGAGAGCCCTGATGCTGTGAAAAGCTAGAACCCCACTCCCACATCGGCGGAACCAATGGAGGAGGAGGGTGCACATGCCCTGTTAGACGGCGACTGGCTCCCCTAGGGTTTTGAGAGGAACTGTTGGGCGGGGGAGGGAGGGGGGCAAAAACCATAGGAGAACATTTTCAGTCATGGACAAAACAAAATTAAAAACCAAGGCGTTGTTGGAGAATTGCGCGATTACGTGGAAGCATGGGCGCGGGGCCGGAAAAGGACGAATTTTCTTTTCGGGAGCTTTTGCTATCGCAGGAAAGAACCGCGGACACGTCTCTGATGCAAACCAAACCGCCTTACATCGGCCTCCACCGTTCCATTTTCGCCTTTTTCTCTCTCGTTGTTTTTCCCGTCCGTCCGTCCCTCTCTCCTTGTCGAGTCGAGAAGAAGAGGGCATCCTTCGCATCGCTCCCCTCGATATATATCCGTGTCCATATACAAAATATACTAGCACCGGGAAAAAAATAATACTTATATGTTGTTTTCTCGTTTCCTTTCCTGTGATATATACGATCACACGACACCCCTTGCGTTTCTCTTCGATCTCCACAAGCCCCGACTACTCGGATTCAATCCCCTCCTCTCACCCCGCCTCCGCCCGCCGCCGCCGCCTCCTGCTCCGAGCTTGTTACCAATCTGAGTTTCTTCCTCGGTTCTTCTTCCCGTCCGTCGACCAGGTAGCAGGTAACGAGCGATTGATTCGTTAATACTGGGCCCTTGACGGAGCCATCACGTCACGCGTGCCTTTTCCTCTGCTTCTGCATTCGTCTCGCGGATGCTTTATTTAACCAACAGAGCAGATTGATTCCCTCTTGTTCATCGTCGCCTTCTTCTTCTTGGTCTGCTGCAGCTTGGAATCCCAAGCCCTCGAGCGTTTGGCGATTCATCAGTCCGGTGACCCTGGAAGAAGATCGAAGGGTGCCGCCTGGTGGTGACATGGTAAAGAACCCTTCTTGGCAGATTAATCCGGACTCTACTGACTGCTGCTAGTGCTGGCCGCTCGTGGCGGCTAGCAGAGAGTTGCATTTTGTTTTTGGAGGACACGCGCGGCTCGAGGATGGTGTGGTGGTTGATTAATTGTATAATTGTGTGCGTCCCTCCCCCGTGGAGACGTGGTGCAGGTGATGGTGAGCGTGCAGAGCCCCGTGGTGCGGTCGGAGGAGGACCTGGGCCCGCCGTGGCTGCGGCCGCTGCTGGGCACGAGCTTCTTCGTGCCCTGCCCGGCGCACCCGGACCTGAGCAAGAACGAGTGCAACCTCTTCTGCCTCGGCTGCAACGACGCCGCCGGCGCCCTCTGCTCCTACTGCGTCCCCGCGCACCGCGACCACCACGTCGTCCAGGTACGTGCGCACCGCTCCTAACCAAATCATCCATGGCTGGATTGTGTTGTGTGTGTGGGTGTGTGTGGTGGTTTCTGAATGGATTCTGATGGATGGATGGATGGATGGATGGAGTGGGGCGCAGATACGGCGGTCGTCGTACCACAACGTGATCCGGGTGTCGGAGGTGGGGAAGCTGATCGACATCGCGCACGTGCAGACGTACGTGATCAACAGCGCCAAGATCGTGTTCCTCAACGGCCGGCCGCAGGCCAGGCCCGGCAAGGGAGTCACCAACACCTGCGAGATTTGCTGCCGCAGCCTCCCGGACTCGTTCCGCTTCTGCTCCCTCGGATGCAAGGTACCCTACTCTCCATGTTCCTCATCTCTTATTCCTCTTCTGTCTCTTGCAAGCTCCAGCCTACAGTTCCATGTCTCTGCCACGGTACAAATTCTCCATTTCCATCCTCTCCCTGAAAACCACTCTTTAGGACCAGAATCTGAAATCCGTCCGAGGAAGCTTCTGTTCATGTGGTGGGGGTCAACGGCAAGCCGAGTGCAATGCAGTCTTCTCCTGTAGCCTGTAGCTTGTTTTCCTGTGCATGCGTGCTCTGATGATGGCCTGGTGCGCTGTGCCTGTCTAGTTTACGCGGGGAGTGGCACGCGTGCGCGCGCGCGAGCGCCCAGTGTCCACGGCTCCACGCCACGCGAGGGAAAGAGGTGTGCTGTGTGTTAGTGGTGGCGAGTGAAGTTGCGCACACAAAGCAGCACCAACTCGAGAATAACTTAACATTCCCCAGGGGGTTGCCGCCGTGCGAGCTCGACTCGTGCCCCCCTGCCAAGCAAGTGACGGCCACTGTTACCAACTGCATTGGCCTGCACTAAGACTGATAATAATATTTCTCTTAACATTTTGCATCAGCAGCACCGAAGTGCCATGCAACGGTGCAAGCACATTTCTGTCTTGCTTTTCTCGCTTCCGTCCTCTGCCAAGCTAAGCTAAGCTAAAGCCACCGCTTTGCCTTGGGAGAGAGGGAGGAGGACATGGAGTGAAGGCTGAGTGAGGATTGATGTCCTTGGCGAAACAGGGACCGAACCATACTAAGCTAAGCTAAGCTAAGCTAGCTGCCTATATATAGCGACTTGATAATAATTCGGGGATTAGCTTGGACCACACACACACACCAACCAACAACCTCAGACACTTTCTGTTCTTTCCGGGGACTACAAAAGACCTTAACCAAGGCGGCTTGACGGAGAAATTAAGGCCTTCTTAAGCATGGCGCATGCATTGTGAACCACACGCCATTGGGTTCAGTATAACTGCCCAAGATCAGGCTTGCACGGTAAGGTTATTCAGTCTTTCTTTTCTCCTGCTACCAATCTTTTCCAAGTTCTCTTCTAGCCTTGGACTGCAATCCTGTGAAGTTATTGCCCCTCGCAGCTTCGGGGCTCGCGTTGCCGTTAAATGCGCCTAAAATAGGCCCACTTATCTGCATGTCTTGTTCTAGCCGGCCTGCTCATGCGTTTCCATCGATCCGAGCAATGGAGGACATGGACCAGTACGAATTTTGCCGGGAAAGATTCTACATTCATTGTTTGGGTCACTTCAAATCATAACCTGAAATTGCCTTTTATGCTGCCTGTGTGTGCCCCTCTCTTCTATCTAGCATCATCTATAATAAAGAAATCATGTTCTTTGCCTATATGTAACGAGTCAGAGGTTAGAAAATATCTACTGTCAGCTAATTTATATCCATATGGCTGCAAATGGCAGTGTGAGCATTAGTATATATGATGAGAGCTGCTCGGCCCTAGGAGTTGAAGCTAAGGTAATTTACATTTAGGTAAAGGCTGCTTTCAGGGAGTAGGTAGTGTTGAGACATCATCTCCGGATCTTTCAGCCATGATAGGCTTGCTTTTGTTTGCTCTTTCGGAGGTGAACGCATTATCTTTTGCCTAGTTAATTAACCCTCATTTCGCTTCGCAAAAGAGAGGGTGTGCGTTATCCAGATAAAGTTGACTTCTCCGAGGTGATGCTCTACCGGATCGTGCGCCTGTCATGTGCTTGTCAGGTCCGGTTTGGATATATTTAGCTGTGGGTATGCATGGTGAATGATGCAAATTTAGGTGTTCTTGATTTGCAAGTTTGCCATACCCAGGGACTAGGGAGAATGAGAAGAGATTGATACCTCTTTTGATCAGATACCGTTCATGTCTATGTGAGTCAAGATAACATCACCTCTTTTTTGGAAGTTGTCACGTTTTTCTTGAAGCTAGCTCTAGAAAAATTCATGCACAGGAAAATTGGCTCAGGGAGTTGCCTTGATTCGCATCACTTTCTTAATGCGAAAATTCATGCACAAGAAAACTGCATCACCTCATCTTCACACTCTTCCATGGAGAGGATGACTAGCTAATGTTCATCTCATTGTGTGCGGTGCGATTGCTAAGAATTTTCAGTTGCCTTGGTCCAAATTGAAAAGCGTCAATAGGGGCAGGTAGGGTAACTACTTGTGCAAGCTCCATAAATTTAGAAAAACTAGTCGGTGTCAATGAGACAAGGGGATGATGTATGTACCCGGGGGTTTCACTAAGTGCAACGACGACAGGTGGATAACAATGGCTAGCACATCATGAAGTTTTTTCATAAGTCTTCGTCAGCTCACTTCCCCGTTTGCTTTGAAAGCTACCCTTGTGGCCATGGAAAATTCAAAAACACTATCGTGTGCATTCGGACTTCATCGATTAGTACCGTGATTTTACTTGTACTCACTTCATTCACTGACGCATACTCGTTCCTGGCGTTTGATGTGGTTTTCAGCTCGGGGGGATGCAGTGGGACCCGTCACTGACTTTCGCCATCCGGCCGAAGCGTAGCCAGGACTCCGGTGGCGAAGGGTACGGCTCCGATGACGACTCTTTCAGCCCGAGGAAGCAGCTCCGGAGGGCCGGGTTCGAGCTTGGGCGGTTCGACCGGGGCGTCCGGTGGTCCGACGACGAGGGCAGCAAGTCCAACACCCGGCCGATGACGCCGAGCACGCCGCCGATCAACCGGTGCCGGCCGTCCAGGAGGAAGGGCATCCCCCACCGCGCCCCGTTCTACGGTTAGACTTCCAGTGGAAACCACTCTGCACCAAAAGTGACAATGCTACTACCGGTATTGCAATGCAATGTGTGTCGGTTGGGACTGAGTAGTGAAGTGATCCAGTTAGTAGATCACTAGATAGGTACTCCGTATTAGCTATAGCAAGCATGGTATATATACTTGTATATATATACATATACATACACACAATAATGTAGGTGGAGTGTGTGTAAATATGATATATTGGCAAAGGTTGTCAAATCGCACAAGGGCATGGCGCGGTGCCCTGCTCCATGCAGAAAATAAGGCGAAGAAGGAAGAAAGGATGGTAAGAAACACAGCTAATAGAAACATAGCTAGGGTTTTTAGCTTGGCTAAGGCCGAGATTGATATGTGAAAAGCAAAAATAATCATGTATATGTCTCGGTTTGTAGTGGTTAATTTGGCTGCCTAGTGTCTCTACCTCACCCAATGTGTTTATTAGCGTTGCGGTGTGTAGTTAATTCAATGTTCTACGACTTGCAGGAGCACTATAATTTGTATATACAGTTATATTGTTATTGGCAGAAAAAAGATAAGAAATTTGCCTGAAGCATGTGTTGCTGCTGCTGCTGCTGCGACTCTATTGCAGATCTACGTATACGTTTCAGTAATTTCTGTTTTCGTAATATTATAATATATGAATTATGCGCTGGCGGTTTCTCCTGATTATGTACTGCAAGGTGTCCATTTCTGAAGTTTTCAACCATCAGATAGCCACTCCAGTGCTGGTACTATGACGGCGATTGTTGCTTCTTCTAAAGTTGTAAGAGCAACTCTAGCAGATCTGCTAAAAATGCGTACCGCAAATAGATATGCTAAAACAAATTTGCGGTATGCTTTAATTAAAGGTCTTATATTCACCACACGTGTGACATATTAAACATTCGTCCACACCATGTGACGTATATAGTGTTAGGGTTTAATTAAATTTATTAATCCCTACTTTTTCTAACCGAGGCGCTTGCCTCGTGTCCCTTCGGACGCACCTCTTCGGGAGATATATATATGTATAATCCATCATCAATGAGAATAACGATTCACTCTTACGTCTTTGTGTTTTGTCTTTTGTCATGCACTTCTAACACGTTATCAGCACTTTGCCCTAACCGAGATGATTAGGTCACAAAAGAAAAAAGACCAATTTAATTAAATTCATTAATCCCTATTTTTTCTAACAGAGGCGGTTGCCTCATGTCCCTTCGGACGCACCTCTTCGGGGGCTATATATGTGTAATCCATCATCAATGAGAATAACAATTCACTCTTAGGATCTTTGTGTTTTGTCTTTTGGCATGCACTTCTAACACGTTATCAGCACTTTGCCCTAACCGAGAGTGATTAGGTCACAGAAGAAAAAAGGCCGGCGACGTTTGTGGCGCTCAGGTACGGCAACGCGTGCTCAGGTACGGCAACGCATCGCCACACGGCGACGCGCTCGACCCACGGAGGAGAAATGCCCTTGGGCGCGCCCGCCCTAAGCCAGGCCTTGGCCACCCACGTGCGAGCCCGCCTACGTCGCGACGTGCCCAGCGGTCGTCCAGCCGGTCGCCTCCCTGCGCCGCGCCCTGCGTCCGTGCGCCCGATCGCCTCCTTGTGCCACGCGCCGCGCCCGTTTGCCGCCCAAGTCGCATCCTCACCGTGCCCGGGGCAACATGCACTCCTCGGAGCACGCGACGGCCCCAAAGTCCATCTTGCCCCAGCGAGGCACTTCCACTGCCAGCGGTGGCTGTCGACGTCGCCTTAGTGCATGATGTTGGAGGCCTCGGTCCTCCAACGCGAGGCACGATGGCGTTTCCCCCGGATCGACATGGAAGTCGAAGAAGGTGTGGCCCGTGCGACATGCTCGCACCCTCTCGCGCCATAGCCGCCCGTGCCCGGTCGTGCCAGGCCATGGCAGCATCCGCCCGTGCCATGGGCGCTCATGCCTGCCTGCGCCAAGTCGTGGTAGCGCCTGCCCGCGCCCGCCCATGGTCGGCCCCGCTACAGTCTCTGGGCTCTGCCTCCCCCCTTCTCCGCTGACGACATGGCTTGCGCCGCCAACGTCGGACCTACCCGCCACCGTCGGAGATGGCCGCGGGCCTGTGCAGCCGCGCAGAGAGGCATTTCGATCGCCGCATCAGCTCTAGTGATCCGCCCCGTCGTTGGAAGACCGTCGTGTCCTCGTCGCTGACCAGCCAGTGAACGCGCGGAGGAGCAGGGGAGTGTGGCGGCCGCTGTACCCGTCGAACGCATTGTGCAGGTGGTGGGGATCGGGGGTGGTGGAGCGGTTACTGTTGGAGAACATTGCATGGGAAACCAAATATTTCCTACGCACACGCAAGACCTATCCATGGTGATGATCATCTACGAGAGGGGAGAGTACATCTACATACCCTTGTAGATCGCTAAGCGGAAGCGTATATAACACAGTTGATGTAGTCGAACATCTTCGTGATACAAATCGTAGTCCCTCCCGCGATCTCATCACGAACCGTCGCACGATCTCATCACAATTCATCCCGATCTAGTGCCGAACGGACGACACCTCCGCGTTCAACACACGTCCAGCTAGATGACGATCTCCGCCTTCTTGATCCAGCAAGAGAGATGAAGAGGTAGCTGAATTCTACGGCAGCACGATGGCGTGGCGGTGATGGTGGTGGAGCTACTCGAGCAGGGCTTTGCCGTACTGTACCGAACTAGCTACGTGGTGTCACGAAGTGGTGGAGGGAAAGAGGGATGCGCCTTGGCTTGAGGTGCCAAAAGCCTCTCTCACATACATTATATATAGGAGGGAGGGGAGGGGTGGCGCCCTATGGCAAGGCCCTAGGGTTCGGCCGAAGCAAGAGGAGAGGGAGGAGTCCTTCTCCAACACAACTTGGAAGGTGGAGTCCTCCTTCCCCAATTCGGTTTTGGTCCCACCCTCCTTTCCTTTCTCCCTTTGGCCGAATATGCCTCTTTGGGCTAGCCACCATCCTACTAAGGGCTGGTACGCCTACCTTGGGCTTCTTTGATTCTCTCCCGGGTGGGTGGCCCCTCCCCGTAGAACTCCGGAACCCATTCGTCACTCTCGGTACTTTACTAGTAATGCCCGAAAACCTTCCGGAAGCCAAATGGATACTTCCTATATATAAATCCTCGTCTCCGGACCATTCAGAAAACCTTGGTGACGTCCGGGATCTCATCCGGGACTCCGAACAACCTTCGGTTACAAACATCAATAATTCAAGTATATCGAAACGTCACCGAACCTTAAGTGTGCAAACCCGGCGGGTTCGAGAACTATGTAGACATGACCGAGACACTCTTCGGTCAATATCCAATAGCGGGACCTATATGACCATATTGGATCCTACATATTCTATGAAGATCTTATCGGTTGAACCTCTATGTCAAAGGATTCAGTTAATCCCGTATAACATTCCCTTTGTCCTTCGGTATGTTACTTGCCCGGGATTCGATCGTCGGTATCTCCATACCTATTTCAATCTCGTTATCGGCAAGTATCTTTACTCGTTCTGTGATACAAGATCATGTGGCTAACTCTTTAGTCACATTGCTTCTAAGGCTTGTTTGTGATGTTGTATTACCGAGTGGGCCCCGAGATACCTCTCCGTCATACAGAGCGACAAATCCCAGTCTTGATCCATGCTAACTCAACGAACACCTTTGGAGATACCTGTAAATCACCTTTATAGTCACCCAGTTACGTTGCGACATTTGATATAGACAAGGCATTCCTCCGGTGTGAGTGAGTTACATGATCTCATGGTCATAGGAATGTATACTTGACATGCAGAAAACAATAACAATAAAATAACACGATCATATGCTACGTTTATAGTTTGGGTCTTGTCCATCACATCATTCTCTTAATTATGTGATCCCGTTATCAAGTGACAACCCTTGTCTATGACCATGAAACCTTGACCATCTTTGATCAACGAGCTAGTCAACTAGAGGCTTTACTAGGGAGAGTGTGTTGTCTATGTATCCACACATGTATCTGAGTATCCATTCAATACACTTCTAGCATGGATAATAAATGACTATCATGAACAAGAAAATATAATAATAACCAATTTATTTTTGCCTCTAGGGCATATTTCCAACACTTACGGGAGTAATCCCGATCAGGAACCGAATGGGAGAATGAAAGGGGAAAAGCTTATCCCTATGGCCATTTTGCAGTAAAGTAACTGAATTTGGAGGGATTAGCAAAACAAGGTTAAAGACTGGTCCACACTAGGTTTGCCACAATTCCTATTTTTTATGGTATTTCACAAATTGGTCATGTTAACAGTGCTATTTACTAGCATTCACATGTTATAGACCCTGCTATTTTTCAGTATTTTTCTTAAATACTATATTTTCTATTGAGTGCCGATGTATTCCAAATCCTAAGTTGATGTGATATGTTTCCACGTTTCTCACGTGTCGAGATTAGTTACATCTATTTTCAATTTGAGATTTTTAATCTCTTGCAGAGATAAATTTAGTACATATACAATATTGATTTGCTATTGAGAATTTTCTTCTTTCGTAAAACAATTCATTGCGATTGAGATTAATTTTCTCTCGCGAAACATATTAATTCACCATGGTGAATTATCTTGGAATTTGATACAATATCATCTCATTTAATATGAGGACTATACAATTCAAGTTTTTCACTTGAGCATCAAGTTTGCAACATTATTACTATTCATTACAATAGTAGTGTATATCTATAGAGTACATTGTATTTCAGAATAAATTGTGATGTAATAAATTTTCATGTTATTCCACATGTCCAGATTATTTACATCCGTTGTTTGCAATTGAGATTTTTAATTTCTTGCAAATAAAAGTCAATTAATTTTAATTGGGCCTTTGTCTTGATACGAGAAATAATTGATATGCAAATTCTCAGTGTTGTTTTCCAAACTGATATTTTGGGATCACAAGGTAGTGTGTAGATCTACTGCTTTGTGGATTATCACCACCACTACTAAAGCGTGCATTTTGTCACTTTGACAATATGATTGCTTTACAAAGTGTCCTCCCACATATTTCAATAAGTCATGACATAAGGCATTACGAGTGAGTATCTACTGATTTCATCAGATTATACTCCCTAGTGTTGCGAGATTGAAAGGATCGATATGGTTGACTAGAGGGGGGGGTGAATAGGCAACGACCACTTTTTAATTTATCTTAGCAAGTTAGGGTTAGCAACATAAAGGTTCTCTAAAATGACAACAAGGAGGTGAACCTATATGATGCTACCAACTATAAGCACTAAGGCAAGTAAGAGATAGTCAACAACAAAAGCATACACAATGTAAAGGTTAGAGATAACCGCAAGTGGAACCAATGAAGACGAGGATGTGTTACCGAAGTTCCTTCCCTTTGACAGGAAGTACGTCTCCGTTGGAGCGGTGTGGAGGCACAATGCTCCCCAATAAGCCACTAGGGCCACCGTATTCTCCTCACGTCCTCACACAATGCAAGGTACCGTGATTCCACTATAGGTGCCTTTGAAGACGGCGACCGAACCTTTACAAACAAGGTTGGGGCAAACTCCACAAAAATCTTGGAGGCTCCCAACAAGACCACGGAGATTCACCACAATGGAATGTGGCTCCGAGGTGACCTCAACCGTCTAGGGTGCTCAAAGACCCAAGAGTAACAAGATCCGCAAGGGATTAGTGGGGGGAATCAATTTTCTCTTGGTGGAAGTGTAGATCTAGGCCTTCTCAACCAATCCCTAGGAAATCAACAAGTTTGATTGGCTAGGGAGAGAGATCGGGCACTTTTGAGCTTAGGGAGAAACAATGGAGCTTAGGAGGGTCAAAGGTAGGGTTCTTGAGCAAGGAGAACCCTTTATATAGTGGGGAAAAAAATCCAACCGTTTTCCCACTCACAGCACGAGCCCAGCGGTACTACCGCTAGCTGCAGCGGTACTAACGCCGCCACTCCAGCGGTACTACCGGTGGCTGCAGCGGTACTACCGCTAGCACTCCAGCGGTACTACCGCTGAGCCTATGGTAGTGCTAAGACACTATCGGGCCAACCACCGCCAAGAAAGTCTTCGCAAAAAGTTCGACGAAGTACACGCGCAAGGAAGGCGGTACTAAAGTCCTGGAGCGGTACTACCGTTGACCAGGGGCGATACTACCGCTAGCCCAGCGGTACTACCGCCAGCTCTAGCAGTACTACCGCTAAGGACAGCGGTACTACTGCTAGGAGACCTTTTTGCAAGATGAGATAAACGAGAGATGGGAACAACTCCAAAGTTGCAGGGAAAGAGGATGGAGATAAAGTGTGTGCGTGCAAAATTGATTCCACCCAAACCATTCCACTACGGATCCCCTCTTAATAGTACGGCGTTCCTACGACTCAAAAACCACCAAAGAGAATCGTAGAGGACACCGTGCTTCTGTTCGACGGAGGGTGCCAAATCGTCTTGTGTCGTTGTTATGTATTATCTGAAAGCTTAATGCACATGATTAGTCCTTTAAGGTACTGTCATCAATCACCAAAATTACTTAGGCATAAATATGCCCTAACAATCTCCCCCTTTCTGCTGGATTGATGACAATACCGGATTTGCACAGTAGAAAGTATGTGAACATAAAGAAAAATAATTGAGATAATTGAAGAGCATATGACTCACAACATATGATAAAGAAATAAGTCTCACAATAAAACTAAGTCTCACATCACACGTAGCAAAGATAGCAAATACATCAAACCAAGTTCAAAGCAAACACAATAAAGATAAGCAAAGCGCAAATCGAGCTCCTAGACTCTCTCCCCTTTGGCACAAGACACCAAAAAGGGGCACACGTAAGACACAGGTGGTCACTCCGCATCATCCTCATCCCCAGACGCATCCATGGCATCCGGATCCTGCTCGTCCTGCTCCTCCTCAATGTCCTCCTCAGAAGCCTCCTCCTCAGCATCAGACCCAGTCCACTGGTAACCTTGAGCCCTCATCCAATCAGACTTTGGAGTAATGTCGTCCTCTGAGCCGCTTGATATAGCCACATCAAGGGTCCTTAAGACACGCTTGTGCCTTTGACGGTTCTCCTTCTCGGCCACATGAGACTGATATTGTCTCTTGGCCTGCATATAGAAGAGAGTCTTCATTTGATCCTTCAGTTTCACGGCCCAAGATGGCATAGCAAAAGAGTGGGTATGTGAAGCAGGCCCTCCTCCAGCAGTAGTCTCTGTGTCCGTATCCATGGGCTGAGAAGAAGTTGATGGGTTGGCCCATTTGTCCTTGATACGGAGCTTGATAGGATCATGCACAAAATAGTCAGCCTGAATAGGGAAGGGGTCTATTAGATAGATATCGTGCCACCTCTTCTGAATATAGGCAAACACGTAAGGCCCGTAGATGGGAACCTTACGGTTCATGATGCAGTTCCAGAGCTCATTGAACATGACATGGGAAATGTCGAGAGGCGCATTATCCTTAGTCCTTGCCTCCTCATACAGCAGAAGCATCTCAGCTAGATGACCATGCACCTCGTCCTTATTGCCAATACGAGGGAATAGAGAGTTGCGGAAGACCCGATGCATGATATACAGATGCGGGGGGAGCACACCTTTCTTGATGAAATATTGTTGCAGCCTGTCCTTAGGGGTGGCAGTAGACGAAGAAGGAGCATGAGGACGCATCCCAAGAAGATTTTCTTCCCCCTGAAAGTCGACTTTGAGGAACTGCATGAACTTCGTCCAAGAACCAGTCAGCTTCTGATTACCAGTCATCCAGGTCATGGTGCGCACGTCATCAGGTTGAAAGTGAACAGTGACATAGAACTGGGCCACAATATCTGGATCAAAGTCTTGTCTGAAGGTGATGATATCTTTAAGGCCAAGCTTTTCAATCAAGGAGAGAGCCTCGCCAAAGTAGTCCAGATTCCGCCGAAGGTGAGCAAGGTCGATCCACTTCACTGGGACAAAGATCTTCTTGAAGGGCTTGATGATGTCATGATAGATCATGCAATGCTCCCGTGACCAAACATGATCGATGTTCTTTAGCTGAACCTTGTCATCAACATAGGGATTGCGGGTGCGGAGAGCCAGAAAATCCTTAGGGGCCATAGTGCGAACATTGATCCCTTTGTTCTTGGTAGCAGTCTTCTTGAAGGACCTCTTCTTAGGATTCAGACGGGAAGTGGCGGAACCCTCTGGAGCCTCTAGAGTGCGATACTGCTTGGGTTGGGTATTACATGCGGGATTCGAGCGACGAGCACCACCTGTGTCACACAAGACACACACACAAAAAGGAGCGACAAAAGGAGTCATGGCAATGGTCAAAAGAATCATAAGAAGAAACGTATTGCCAAGAGAAATCAAAGAACAAACAAATAAATAAAAAATATCCTCCTGGCGGTAGTACCACTACCCCTGGCGGTAGTACCGCTGGGGTCCTGGCGGTAGTACCGCTACCCTGGGGGTAGTACCTCTGGGGGTCCTGGCGGTAGTACCGCTAGGAGTTTGACTTTCAGATCTGAATATATATGAGCCCACAAAAACTACTAGATTCGTTTCAAGAGATCCACGGCTAATAAATATACTCATTACAAGAATCACCATAGCCCTAACATATGTGGAACTCGAGATCATCTAGATGGAGACAAGCCTAGTCAAAGGGATCCAAGTTTTAGATCAAATCCATGAGAAGTATGATAAGAGCTACTAGATCTAAAACATGGAGAACTAGGGCATGTCAAAATAATTGCAATGAAGAACATAAGACCTAAACTCCCCTAAGATATCTATTTCGTTCCATCCAAAAACTAAGCACAAATCATATCCATGGATCCAAATCACCAAGCTCCTAACCCTAGAACCAAATAAACCAACCAAGAGAAGAAGGGGAGGAGCTTTACCGGCGTCCATGGCACTTGACGGAGGAAGGAGGAGGGGAGAAAACCCTCCAACTCAAAAGAGAGGAGGGGCTCTGCAGAGAGAGATCTAAACGGGGGGAATTCGGAGTAGAGGAGGAGAGAGCCACGAGGAAGAAGAAGCAGGGCAAGAAAAACGGGCTCCCCCTCCTTTATATAGTCCAAGGGGTACGGGCCCAACGGTAGTACCGCCGTCATGGCGGTAGTACCGCTCCCCCTGGCGGTAGTACCGCTGGGGTCCTAGCGGTAGTACCGCCGTCCTGGCGTTAGTACCGCTCCCCCTTGAGACAGCCCTAAAAAGCCCTAGTCAAGCCGTGATAGGCTGGGGTCCTGGCGGTTGTGCCGCTACCCCTGGCGGTAGTATCGCTCAAAAAGACACAACGAGACATAGGATTTTGTGGAAATGATGTGGGCAACGACTGGTCAGTGTAACAAAAAGATAACACCAGCAAGATATACTGACTAGTCATTTTGTATCCTTTCTTCAATATGAAAGAAAGGTGGGGGCGGTGGCTGAGGCCACCTATGTTTGAGACAAAGGTATGACACCGCGAACAACTATCCTTGGGTTCATGACCAACGCTCGTCTTTGAAGCACAAGTGCCATTTAATAATGGCCAAAGTCAAAGACTTGATCGATTTATGCATATTGGGGGGAGGGAAAGTTCATTGAGAGAACAACACTCCCCCTATGTCCATGCCTACACCTAGAACAAGAAGTAATGCAGAGTGAGGTGCAAAGTGCCTAGTTTCAATCCACATTACTTGAATCAATGATATTTAGCTCATTCCTTAACTCCCGGAACCTTGCTTCATCTAGGGGCTTAGTGAAGATATCTGCAAGTTGCTCTTCAGTGTTGATGAAGTGAACCTCAATATCACCTTGCTTGATATGTTCAAGAATGAAGTGATGGCGAATATCAATATGCTTGGTCTTGCTATGTTGCACCGGATTGAGGGAAATCTTGATAACACTTTGATTGTCACATAGAAGAGGCACTTTGTCACAAGTGACACCGTAATCCTTTAAAGTTTGCCTCATCCATAGCAACTGTGCACAACAACTTGCAGCTGCCACATACTCAGCTTTGGTGGAAGATAGTGAGACACAATTCTGCTTCTTTGAAGACCAACTTACCAGTGATCGACCAAGGAATTGGCATCCTCCAGAAGTTGACTTCCTCTCCACATAGTCTCCTGCCCAATCTGAGTCAGAATAGCCCACTAGGTTGAAGTTTTCTCCTTTGGGATACCATAGACCAAAGTTTGGGGTATGAGCCAAATATCGAAAGATTCACTTAACAGCCATAAAATGGCTTTCTTTTGGTGCAGATCAAAACCGTGCACAAATCCCTACACTCAAAATAATATCCGGTCTAGATGCACAAAGGTAAAGAAGGGATCCAATCATGGAGCGATATTCCTTTTGATCCACTGCTTTACCATTGGGATCACTATCAAGCTTGCATCTTGTTGGCATGGGAAACTTGACCGGCTTGACATCCTCTAGCTCGAACCTCTTGAGCATGTCTTGAGTGTACTTGGCTTGTTTGATGAAGGCCCCTTCTAAGCTTGTTTAATCTTGAATCCGAGGAAGAACTTCAACTCACCGATCATAGACATCTCAAATTTCTCGGTCATTAGTGCAGCAAATTCTTCATTGAAAGATTCGTTAGGGGAACCAAAAATAATATCATCAACATATAGTTGGCATATGAACAAATCCCCTTTGACCCTCTTAGTAAAAAGAGTGGGATCTATCTTCCCAATTTCAAACCCACGATCTTGTAACAACTCAGTAAGGTACTCATACCATGCACGTGGGGCTTGTTTAAGGCCATAGAGTGCCTTATTAAGTTTGTACACATGATTGGGGAGCTTGGGATGTTCGAACCCCGGGGGTTGTTTGACATAGACCAAATCATTTAAAGGACCATTAAGAAAAGCACTTTTCACATCCATTTGTTGTAATCTAAAACTATGATGAGAAGCAAATGCAAGCAGCATGCGAATAGATTCTAGGCGAGCAGCAGGGGCAAAGGTTTCACCGTAGTCGATACCCTCGACTTGGGAGTAGCCTTGAGCCACCAATCTTGCCTTGTTTCGAATCACAATCCCATTGGCATCTTTCTTGTTTTTGAAGATCCATTTGGTCCCGATGACATTATGTTCCTCCTTTGGTCTTGGCACTAAATTTCAGACTTGATTACGCTCGAAGTTGTTGAGTTCTTCATGCATGGCCATAAGCCAATCCTCATCATCGAGCGCTTCCTGTACCTGTTGAGGTTCACAATACAAAACAAACACGTGATGCTCACAATAATTCCAAATTTTTTGACGAGTGGATACTCCCCTTTACAAACTACCAAGCACATTCTTCATAAGATGTGACTTGACTCTCAGCTTGTTCGCAATCTTGGCTGCGTGACGCTCCAAGAGTTCTACATTGGATAACTGGGAGCATTGACTTGATTACTTTTCTTTCCCTTGCGTTTTGATCTCCCTTGGCACCAGTAGCCCTCTTAGGTGCTGCAGAAGGGAATTGAGAGACAGCATCCTGATCAACTTGATTTTCGACTTGAGCAGGTTCACTGGTTTGTCCTTGTTCTTGTGGTTGCTCTTGATCTTGATCTTGTGCTTCTATTTGGTCTAGATCTTGTAGTTGCACTTGATCTTGATCTTGAGCAGATTCGGAACCTTGTGTAAGCGCTTGTACATCATGGGACACATCACCATCTTTGAGCAATTGATCTTGTCCTTGAGCTTGTTCAACTGGTTGAGGGTCTTCACTTTGTTCATCGGAAGCATGCGGGGCTTGTGAGGATGATGGCTCCACTTGAGTAGAGCATTGTCCTTCTCCTTCAGCCACAAGGGGTTCCTCAATGGGGAGTATTTGACCAATCCCCATTCTTCTTATGGCTTGGGGAGGAATTTCATCACCTACATCACACAGACCACTTTGCTCCACTTGGGAGCCATTATTTTCATCAAACTCCACGTTACACGTCTCCTCAGTGAGCCCGGTGGACTTGTTGAGGACATGGTAAGCATGAGAGTTTGTAGCATAACCAACAAAGATGCCCTCTTGTGCTCTAGAATCAAATTTAGCTAAACGTGCACCTTTCTTGAGAATGAAACACTTACACCCGAATACCCAGAAGTACTTGAGATTGGGTTTGTTTCCGGTGAGAATATCATATGGGGTCTTGTTCAAGCCTTTGCGGATATAGAGCCGATTGGACGCATGACATGCTATGTTGATGGCTTCCGCCCAAAAGTTATATGGAGATTTGAATTCCGCCATCATTGTTTTTGCAGCGTCCATCAACGTCTGGTTCTTCCATTCCGCCACACCATTTTGTTGAGGGGTATATGGTGCTGAATATTGATGTTTTATTCCCTCATCACCTAGAAACTCATCCAAGGTGTAGTTCTTGAAATCGGTACCGTTGTCACTTCTAATCATCAAAATCTTTGCTTCATGTTGACGTTGAGCTTCATTAGCAAAGTTGATGACAGTTTGTTGAGTCTCACTCTTCCTCTTGAAGAAATATACCCGGGTGTATCTTGAGTAGTCATGAACAATCACCAAGCAGTACTTTCTGCCGCCAAGACTATCAAATGATGGAGGACCGAAGAGATCCATATGAAGGAGCTCCAACGGCCTCTTAGTGTAAATGAGAGCGTTGGACGATGAGCAGTTTCATGAATCTTTCCTTCAATGCAGGCACTACAAGCACGATCTCTGGCAAAACTCACATTCGTTAGTCCACGAATATGGTCCCCTTTGAGGAGACTTTGCAAAGATCTCATATTGACATGAGCTAGTCGGCGATGCCAAAGCGAGCCCACATCAACTTTAGCCATTAGACAAGTCGCAGTCTTAGTGGGTCGCTTTGAAAAGTTCACCACATAGAGACCATTTTTGACATATCCAACATAGGCTACTTTAAGAGTCTTGCTCCACAAGAGGACCACAATATCAAGATTAAAGAATGTGGAAAAGCCCATAATTGCAAGTTGACGAACCGAAAGTAAATTGTAAGCAAGGGACTCAACAAGCATGACCTTCTCAATAGATAACTCTTGAGAGATGACCACCTTACCGAATCCCAATACCTTTGACGATGATGCATCGGCGAATTGGACATGGGTGGGCATAGATGGGGAAGGATGCACATCCACCACTAAGTCCTTGCTTCCGGTCATATGATTTGTTGCTCCACTATCGAGCAACCATGACATCCCACCGGAAGCAAACTCCTGCAATAGATCAAGGCTTGGTTTTAGGTACCCATTTTTGAATGGGTCCTTTAATGTTAGAGACAAGGGTCTTAGGAACCCAAATAGCCCATTCAATGGACTCATAGTAAGAACCAACAAATCTGGCATAAACATGCCCATCACCAGTACGACATAAAACATAGGAAGGATTGAGTTTGGCGGCTGTGTTGGTAGGAATGGTTTTGCCCTTCCTGACGCTACCATTCTCCACCTCGTTCATGTTCACCTCCTGAGTCCCTTCGCCATCTTTGACAGAGATGTCCATGAGGGTAGGGGATCGTTTGTTCCTGTTCTTCCTTTTTCTTTTTGACTTGGATGTAAGTCCAAGTCCCTCCTTTCCCACCACACCCTTTTGATTGCTCAAGAGGTTGTTCAGGTTCTTCTTGCCTTGGATGCATGACACAAGGCCCTTCTCAAGTTTATCCTTCAACTTGGCATTCTCCTCCACAAGATCCACATGCTCACAACAAGGGTTAGTTGTACAAGCATTATCAATTAAAACGAAAGGAGGACAAGTAGAGATTTCCTTGGTAAGCTTTGCTTGGAGTTGATCATGAGACTCTTTCAGGGAGAAATGAGCACCTTTCAAGACCTTGTGAGCCTTGTCAAGTGTGCCAAACTCCACTTTGAGTCTGTCATGGCCAACCCCAAGAGCATCCTTTTCAGACTTAAGCATACGAGTAAGAACAGTAGCATGATCTAGTTCCTTTTGCAATTTAGCACAGTCATCATTGTATGACTCGTCAAGAGCCAAACGCAAAGTGCGCTCCTTTTCTAGTGCAATAGATAGTTCAGCAATCTCATCGGCATAGTCACGACTATGTCCTTGCAGCTCGGAGATGGTCTCCTCATGAGAATCGATGAGGTCATTAGCCTCACCCAGTTGTTCCAAGAGAGCAACAAAGTGCTTCTTGGGTTCTCCTTTGATCGTGCACAGAAAATTGTCAAGATCATGCTCATTAAGTTCCACAACATCACTATCATCAACACAATTCAACAATGAAGGAGCAGTAGTGATATTTGTCTTAATGATGTGTGTTACCTGATCGATACCTTTGGCCATGAGGCACTTGGCAATGTGGTTATCGTTGGGGGCGTTGAAGAGAGACACATTCTTGGGAGAAGGGGTGGCAATGGCGACAGTCGCAGTTGCCACCATATCGTCATCGTCATCATCATCGGAGGGGTACTCTTCAAGTCCCACCATACCCTTTGGGTGGGGTTTCTTGACAAAGTTGTTCTTATTTGGGAATGACTTGGTTTTGTCTTTGCGAATGAGCTTGCCCCCGTTGTCTTCCCTCTTCTCATAGGGTCATTCTGCCACGAAGTGACTCACATTACCGCAGTTATAGCATGACCTCACTCGTTGCTTGGATTTGAACCCACTTGAGTTGTTCGTGGTGAAGTTGGGTCTTGAGTTCCTCTTCTTGCCCCAGAATTGCCTTGACGCAAGAGCCATGTGCTCGTGATAAGCATACCTAGTGTCTTCAGGGCAGCTCTCCTCTTCCTCATCCTCTTCTTCTTCTTCACAGGTAGCCTTTGCCTTTCAAGCAAGGTTGGGTGAAGCTGTCTTTGACCGAACTCGAGCAAGTGCATTGTCAGCGGTCTCGTTCATGATTGACATTGCAATGAATTCATCCAACACCTCACTGGAAGACAAGGAGTGGAAATCTGGTCGTTGGCGAATGACTGATGACATGGCTTTGTTGAAAGGCATGATGGCCTTGAGAAACTTGTGCTTGATCCATGTCTCATCCACATCCTTGCTCCCATGATCCTTGAGAGCAACAGCAATAGCAGTCACCCTTCGATAGAGATCACGAGGGTCCTCATCTTCCTTCATCACAAACTCATCGGACTTATCAAGTACCACTTCATAGTTGGACCGTTGAATGCTTGAGCTTCCCTTGTACAGCACCATAATATGCTCCCAACAATCCTTAGCCAGAGTGAAGGGGCGCAAGTGAGGAAGATCTTCAGGAGGTACTGCGGACTGTAGAATAAACAATGCGGAGTGATTATATTGATTGACCGCTTCTTCTCTTGGAGTGAGGTTGCTTGGGTCATGAGGATAGTAGCCTTGCTCGATGATTCTCCATAAATTTGTTGAGCTGTGATTCAAATGAGACTTAATAGAAAACACCCAGTTAGCAAAATCACCCTTTACAAGCTTAGGAGGAGGACCAACAGGGTTAAGACAAGGCGTGGGAACAGGTCCTCCATAGACCATGGGAGGTGGAACTGAGGCATAGGTTCCAGTCCCATCATTTTCGAGAGGGGAAGAAGGTCGCATACCTTTAGTCGCTTCCTTAGAGGAATTGGCCTCCGAATCTGTGTTGGCGGGTTTGACCACCAACGCCGGTTCGGGTGAACCTTTAATTCCCTCAATTAACTCTTTAAGCATGGTCTTGACTTCGTTCGTCAAGGACATCTTGAGGGCAGCCATAACCATATTCAAGTCGTCCCTAGTGACCGAAATCAAGGCCATGGCCTCGGGTTGCCCATGGGGAACTCCCTCATCATCTTCCATACTCTTCGGGTGGTGAAACCCTTAATAAAGAAACGTGGCTCTGATACCAATTCAAAGGATCAATATGGTTGACTAGAGAGGGGGGGGGGTGAATCGGCAACGACCACTTTTTAATTTATCTTAGCAAGTTAGGGTTAGCAACATAAAGGTTCTCTAAAATGACAACAAGGAGGTGAACCTATATGATGCTACCAACTATAAGCACTAAGGCAAGTAAGAGATAGTCAACAACAAAAGCATACACAATGTAAAGGTTAGAGATAACCGCAAGTGGAACCAATGAAGACGAGGATGTGTTATCGAAGTTCATTCCCTTTGACATGAAGTACGTCTCCGTTGGAGCGGTGTGGAGGCACAATGCTCCCCAATAAGCCACTAGGGCCACCGTATTCTCCTCACGCCCTCACACAATGCAAGGTACCGTGATTCCACTATAGGTGCCCTTGAAGGCGGCGACCGAACCTTTACAAACAAGGTTGGGGCAAACTCCACACAAAGCTTGGAGGCTCCCAACAAGACCACGGAGCTTCACCACAATGGAATGTGGCTCCAAGGTGACCTCAACCGTCTAGGGTGCTCAAACACCCAAGAGTAACAAGATCCGCAAGGGATTAGTGGGGGAAATCAATTTTCTCTTGGTGGAAGTGTAGATCTAGGCCTTCTCAACCAATCCCTAGGAAATCAACAAGTTTGATTCGCTAGGGAGAGAGATTGGGCACTTTTGAGCTTAGGGAGCAACAATGGAGCTTGGGAGGGTCAAAGGTAGGGTTCTTGAGCAAGGAGAACCCTTTATATAGTGGGAGGGGAATCCAACTGTTTTCCCACTCACAGCACGAGCCCAGCGGTACTACCGCTGGCTGCAGCGGTACTACCGCTGAGCCTATGGTAGTGCAAAGACACTACCGGACCAACCACCGCCAAGAAAGTCTTCGCAAAAAGTCCGACGAAGTACAACCGCAAGGAAGGCGATACTAAAGTCGTGGTGCGGTACTACCGCTAGTCCAGCGGTACTACCGCCAGCTCTAGCGGTACTACCACTAGGCACAGCGGTACTACCGCTAGGAGACCTTTTTGCAAGATGAGATAAACCAGAGATAGGAACAGCTCCAAAGTTGCAGGGAAAGAGGATGGAGATAAAGTGTGTGCGTGCAAAATTGATTCCACCCTAACCTTTCCACTATGGATCCCCTCTTTATAGTACGACGTTCCTACGACTCAAAAACCACCAAAGAGAATCGTAGAGGACACTGTGCTTCTGTTCCACGGAGGGTGCCGAATCGTCTTGTGCCGTTGTTATGTATTATCTGAAAGCTTCATGCACATGATTAGTCCTTTAAGGTATTGTCATCAATCAGCAAAATTACTTAGGCATAAATATGCCCTAACAGAGATCCACTCCATTTTGGAGATTATCTTCAAGGTGTCATACTTAGCAATTTGAGATTCAGAGTAATGGTTTCAAGATAACTTCTTGAAATACCCATTATTTTTTCTAAGTTCATCACAACATCAACCATGATGGTCTTTAATTACTGACTGTAAATTAATTACCTCTGGTTTACCCATAGAGGTAACATATGGCTATAGAATTTGAGGCATTCGCCCTCAATGGCCACCACTACCCTATATGGGCCAAGGACATCATGATCATTCTTGTGTCTTGTGGGATAATGTGTGAAATCCAAGAAAGTAAGGTTCATCTCTCGTCACGATCACACCGCTAATAGAAAAATGTTGTCTTATACATCAGATCTCGGCATCTGGTTATTCTCTATCGGCAATTCCTCGGATACAACGAACCTCAAGGGCAAAGGTTTGAAGCTCACTTCAACCTTCAACCCACAACACCAGTGATGACGGGATCCTATGGGCACGGAGAACATGTAGTTGAATATGCCTCAACCGACATGTTTGGAGACTATTAATAGTCTCTTAGTCTCCTGAGTGGTCAAGATAATTTATGTCCGTTCATGATGTTGTCACAATAACATAAATATTGTTGTCATCATATATTGTGTATCACAGTGTAACAATATATTGTAACAACACTTTGGTACAAATACATTTGTATGTATTCTATATATCTAACAGTGATTTTCATATTGAGAATCTTCATGTCTATGTAGAGATTTCTACGGAGTCAATTTGATGAAAGATGATATGTACCTTGTGGACATATGCACCACAAACTCTATACTCAGGGAAGTGAAATGTTTCCACTCTTGTTGAGAGAAAGGAGATATTTTAAAATCGCTAGACGCTATGAGGTATTTGTTGGCTCAACTCAAGTCATATTTACTATTCTTGTGTGTACTCGAGTAACGTCACGATGCTTTATTACTTCCAAGTTTAACTCGTACCCTACTAAACTATAGAGGTATCGTCAAAATAGTCTCCATAGCTAAACTTATAATGACAACAAAGAGGACTAATTCTCTTTACCATATGCAATGGATATGACAAGCGTATTCTTTATGTATCATCTGGATTGTACTACACATACTAGAAAGCCCGTAGCACATGTTGCGTCCAAGATAGTTTTCTAAAATGTCTTGTACATAACAAACTTGGCATCCTCGCCTTGGTCATCGAAACATTCGGTTGAAACCGGAACTATCAACAATTCCAATAGTTTATGATTATTATGATGCTAAATTGTAATAACATTTGGATTTTATATGCACTACAAGTGACACGGGGAAACTAATTTTAAGGCTCACACACCTTAAAGTCTACGCTGAACCACTCAGACTCCTTGAAAGCATCATGTTGAGGTAAGTGGCTCTTCCCATCCATTGACTAGACTATCCAGGTATTCCATGGTTGTAAAATACATATCTACATGATGGTCTTGAGTGTATGTTTTATTCACACGAAACCATTGGCTCATTATCTTGACATCGATTTCAAACAAATCGAATGGATAGCATTGCACAATTCTCCCTGAGTTCCTTATCTATGGCCCTTGGATTGAAGTTTAGCAATTTATCCTAATGTCTAGACTCAGAATGGTTTGGTCGAATCATATACCCAAAGAATTAAGCTCACTGCATGATCTCTACTTTGAAATTGCAACTTACCAACTTTACGTTGGAGTCATGCAGTTTTACACGTTCATGACAGAACTGCATAATATTATTCCCCTCTAACTTCGATACGTGGAAATCTACCAAATATTTCCCATCTGCAGTAATTCAGTTGCATAACGATATCACCACCCGACATACATCATTGGCCCCTCAACATATAGTTAGGATCTATGTGAGAAATAATTGTATTTCCGTCAATACCTCAAGCCCCTCGCATGGGGAGTTATTTAAGGCCAGTATGTTGATTCATGAGGAATATTTCCACGCATTAGGGGGAGATTTCAAGTACCATATAGAATGCCAGGATATTAGTGCTATGTTCAACACATTTCTGCCTCAAATCCACGTACTCAAAGATCCGAACCACGCGTTTAGAAGATTTGCAGCTCATTGCAAATAACCTGTCAGATTCATTTACTAACTATAAAGGTGTCATCCAGTCCTACAATGCTACAAAAGTACGCGTGGAAGAGTGGAGGTACATACAAAAACCACTCCACTCCCCGTTCGATGCAATAGGGGGAGATGTTGGTGGGGAACTTTGCATGGGAAACAAAAAAAATCCTACGCACAGGAAGACCTATCATGGTGATGATCATCTACGAGAGGGAGACCGGATCTACATAACCTTGTAGATCCCTAAGGGGGAAGCGTTAAGAAATGCGGTTGATGTCGTGGAACGTCTTCGCGATCCAAATCGCCGCCGTCCCACGATCCTTCCCGATCTAGAACCGAACGGACAACACCACCACGTTCAGCACACGTACAACTCGATGACGATCTCCGCTTTCTTGATCCAGCAAGAGAGACGGGGAAGTAGATGAGTTCTCGGGCAGCATGACGGCGAGCCGGTGATGGTGGTGATCTATTCCTGCACGGCTTTGCCTAAGCACCGCAGAAATCAAATCTAGAGGAAGAACTACAAACTAGAGGAGAGGGTTGCACGTGGCTGAAATTGTGTCTCAAAAACCCGAAAACCTCTAGTATATATAGGAGGAAGGAGGGGGTAGCCTTGAGCACCAAGGGAAACCCCCTTGGGCTTGGCCTAACCTAGAGAGGAGTCCTCCTCCTCCAATCCTACTTGGAGTAGGACTCCTCCCCAAGGTGTCCACCTCTTTTGGTTTTTTCCACTTTTACCTCATGGGCTTTCTTTGGTTGACTAGTCAGCCCACTAAGAGCTATTGCGCCACCATCAAGTCCACGTGGCCCTCTTGGGGAGTGGTGGGCCCACCTGGTGGGCCCCCGGTACCCATCCGTCACTCCCGGTACACTGCCGGCAATGCCCGAAATTCTTCCGGAATCCAAATACCAATTTCTTATATATCAATCTTTGTTTCTGAACCATTCCGGAACTCCTCGTGACGTTCGGGATCTCATCCGGGACTCCAAACAAAACTTTGGTCACCAACACCTATAACTCAACTATACCGAAACGTCATTGAACCTTAAGTGTGCAAACCCTGCGGGTTCGAGAACTATGCACACATGACCTGAAACACTCTCCGGTCAATATCCAATAGCAGGACCTGGATGTTCATATTGGATCCTACATATTCTACGAAGATCTTATCGGTTCAACCTCTATGCCAAGGATTCATATAATCCCGTATACCATTCCCTTTGTCCTTTGATAAGTTACTTGCCCGATCTCTATACCTATTTCAATCTCGTTACCTGCAAGTTTGTTTACTCGTTCCGTAATACAAGATCCCGTGAGTAAATCTTTAGTCACATTGCTTGCAAGGCTTATATGTGATGTTGTATTACCGAGTGGGCCCCGAGACACCACTCCGTCACACGGAGTGACAAATCCCAGTCTTGATTCATGCTAACTCAACGGACACCTTCGGAGATGCCTGTAGAGTACCTTTATAGTCACCGAGCAACGTTGCGACGTTTGATACACACAAGGCATTCCTCCGGTGTCAGTGATTTACATGATCTCATGGTCGTAGGAATGAATACTTGACATGCATACAACAATAACAACAAAATGACACGATCATATGCTACGTTTATAGTTTGGGTCTTGTCCATCACATCATTCTCCTAATGATGTGATCCCGTTATCAAGAGACAACACTTGTCTATGGCCAGGAAACCTTGACCATCTTTGATCAACGAGCTAGTCAACTAGAGGCTCACTAGGGACAGTGTCTTGTCTATGTATCCACACATGTATTTGAGTTTTCAATCAATACAATTCCAGCATGGATGATAAACGATTATCATTAATAAGGAAATATAATAATAACCAATATATTATTGCCTCTAGGGCTTATTTCCAACAGATGTATGGCAAGAGTACATCAGGTATCAGCTTCTCGCAAGCAAGGATATCAAGGCCTATGAATCAGTAAATGCAAGTCAACCTCACGTTGACAGGCACCTAATGGGTAGCATATCCAGCGCATGGGAAACCTCCACCAACCCAGGTCATAGTGCACATAATGACCGGGACATTGGAATATCCGACTCAATCGCATTAGGAAATAGCGAGCAGTCACCATTGGTAATGGTAGTTCCATCAACTCTATATTAATATATAGATTCTGGAGAAACATATCACCAAAAGTCTATAATTGTCGACATACACTTCTCAACTAGAATGCAAAACCTTCCAGATGATTCCGATCCAAAGACCATGGCCATGGCATAGTGTGAACAACACTCGGACTGAACTCAAGCAAAGGTTATAATCTAGGTAGAAATAATCTTGCTCAATAATGGGAGGGTATTCGTATGCAGTACCTACACCGTTTTTCTTATGAAAACAAAATTGAGAACAACAAGGTAGTGAAATAATGATCAAGTATTATAGCACAAGGGTTCACACAGATACCCAACTATTCTCTAGAGGTGGACTCTCTTTCCGATAACTTATATCATTGGAAGTATAACATCATATATCTATGAAGTGGATAGACGTGGTGATCACATATCCATGTGGATCACTAGATTCAATCATATATGATTGATTCCCGATGGAATATCACTTCTGAATCGAAGTACAAAATGCAACAAACATTGTGTAAAAATCAGTAAGTCACCATATGACTTATTGTTGTCGGTACATATGGTACAACTCATGTAGTGAGTTCCTTATACACAAGGATTACTCCTACAATGATGATTATCCATGTTTGTGTGTGTGCAATGACAACACATGTAATCATCGAAATGACGGAGTTTAAAATGAAGGATTTGGGTAAACCAAAATACCACTCGTTACTACAAGTTGAGCGCCTTCATTCATACAATATGGTATACTATGTTGTTTATATCCAAATATATATTGGACAAATTCATTGTGGACAAATCTTATCCATCCATAACTCTCGTGATAGTTCATTCTCTAGATGTAGAGAAAGATCTATTTAGACCAAGAGATGATAGTAATGAGATATTGGGACTCAACGTTCCATACTGCCATTGGATCCACCAAACACAATTGGTCGGTACTCAAGAATATCTTTTGATATCTCCAAGGCATCAAACATCTTGTCTTGGTGTTTCAGTTTCACAGAAATGTGAACACCAATATCATGGGATACATCGATCAGATCCCCACTATGTCAGATCGTAGACACGCTTAGTGTTCCTATTAGGTGTGATAACCCTCTCATGAAGAGTCTTTGAAACAGACCTGATGGCTAGATCCACCAACCATTATCTGAACGATAATGTTTCTTGTGTTGCCCAGATGTAAATAGGTTACGTAATAAGCAATATCACTATATTTCATATCTTGAAAGTCAAATCATGTGACTAATTTGTTCATCAGGTCTCTACCAACTTCTATGTTCCAGAAATGTGTTCGTGGAATTGGTATATGACGACTTCGACATATGCAAGAATGAGGGGGAGTATCTTCCTGGATTGTTCATGTTAAAAGCATCATATTATACTCTTTTTTCCTTCATGAGTTTACTTTATAGGTTCTCATAAAGGTTTTTAATGAGGTAATATCAACACAAGATCATATGTCATACTTTCAGTTTTCCCCACCGTGGTTTTTAAGAAAGTATATACGACCTATTTATTGTACTCTAAACTCTATGAGTCGTCTCGTATTGAGTTAAAAGAGACCATAATCATTATATGTTGCATAATTTTCTCCTTATTTTCCCACTGGGTTTGCAGGAGCTTTAGCAACACATCAAACACATATATCCTCATTTTTCCCACATGATTTTGGAGGATTTTTCAAGATGACAAGGCTTACACTAACAAGCATGGATTAGGGGTGTGCTAGGATTCAATTAATCCTATTAATCCCTACTTTTCCTAACCGAGTCAGTTGCCTCGTGTCCCTTCGGGCGCACCCCTTCGGGGGCTATATATAGGTAATCCATCATCAATGAGAATGACGATTCACTTTTACGTCTATGTGTTTTGTCTCTTGTCGTGCACTTCTAATAATATATAGAAGGCAACTCATACGGATTGTGTGTGGGCGAACAATAGATCTGTCCACACGTGTGGGCGCAACTACTTCGTGCCACACACTCAACAACTACTACTAATTCCTCCCACGAGTGTGGCACAAAGCAAATATGTCCACATGTTCTAGGCAGCTACGTTAGTTATTTGCGGGATGACACTTTAGTTACCCCCGAGGATGGAAACTCTACATACGCGGGATGGTAATGTAGTTGTAAAATCATGACAACTCTCTCTATTTTGGTTGACTATAGTTACCCGCGGGATGACACTTTAATTATCGGTGGTAGTTGTCATGTGTGTTTACCTAGTTGCCATGTGTGATCCAACCATAGTTGCCATGTATGATTAATCATAGTTGCCATGTGTGTTTACATGGTTGTCATGTACGCGCAACTGCAGTTGCCATCTAGCAACGAATCATAGTCTCCATGTGTGTTTACGTAGTTGTCACGTACGCGCCACTGGAGTTGCCATCTAGCAACGTACGAGCTCGAGTGGATGAAGAACAGTTCACCTACACGTGTGTGGACTAGGTGGTGACCGTGTGGGCAGAAATTGGTTCGCCCATACGGCGCAGTTGGCAACCGCGCATTGTGGGTCGTCTGGGCGAACTCTCCAACTCCCACACACACGAAGATGCCTACGTGGCACTGAAATTTGAACTCATTCCTTTAGGATTCGTGCAAAACATAATCAACGTGGATAGACGCATGTGGACGATGTGTAAACCTGTTATACGTGTGGACGTTATCATTTTCCGAATTTTGGTATCACACATGGCAAAACAGATATGCTAAAACGATACTTCAAATTTAAAACAAGTTTCGCACTACAAAGTTCACCACCGGAGTTTATCATGCATTTCATGGCATAAAAAACATATTTCAAACTAATTTAAACCAAGGGATTGACGGCTCATGGCTGGAAGCCAAGGTAGAACTCCTCCACCGACCTCTAGAGAGCATGGGCGTAGGCATGCTCTTCCTTTGCGGCGGCGAGACGCTCCTTAGTGCCTTCTTCTTTGGACGCCACCGCACATTGGGCATTGAGGAGTTTCAGTCCTTAGTGCCTTCTTCTCTAGACGCCACCGCACATTGGGCATTGAGGAGTTTCTGATCCACATAGATACCTTTTGGTATGCAAGGAGGAGTGGCGGACCTAGCAAACTCGGTCAAGATGGGTCAGCAGTGTTACTATACATATATAATATATTATTTTATTTTATTAGCCTTTCTCCTATGTGGTATAAAAGCTATTTTTAAAACTCAGGGTGGGTCGCGGCCCACCATAGCCACCCTTTGCCTCACATCATGCTCTTTGAAGCAGGCCCAACTGTCCCGACCGCCGCTGCTGGAGAGGCGGTGGCACTCGCACGCCTCCTTCAAACGCCATGACTGGACACATGCATGACTGTAACTACCAGCCTCCGCTTTGTGTCGGGCGCACTTGTGCACACGTGATCCGTCGCGACACCATTGTTGGGGATCGTAGTAATTTCAAAAAAAATCCTACGCCATACAAGGATCTATCTACGGAGAAACCAACAACAAGAGAGGTTGTAGAGCATCTTCATACCTTTGAAGATCGCTAAGCGGAAGTGTTACTATGAACGCGGTTGATGGACTCGTACTCGCAGCGATTCAGATCGCGTTTGATTCCGATCTATGTGCCGAATCACGGCACCTCCGCGTTCAACATATGTACAGCCCGGTGACGTCTCCTCCTTCTTGATACAGCAAGGAGAGAGGATAAGTTGAGGGAGAGCTCCGGCAGCACGACGGCATGGTGGCGGTGGAGCTATGTGGTTCTCCGGCAGGGCTTCGCCAAGCGCTGCAGACGAGGAAGAAGAGAGAGGTAGGGCTGCGCCGTGGGAGATCAATTATGTGTCTCCAAAAGGCCAAAACCCTCCAATATATATATAGGAGGAGCGAGAGGGTGGCTGTCTTGGCTCCTCCTCCAAGCAGGAGGAGCTTCGGCCGAATCTAGGGAGGTGTCCACATCCCACAAGGGCGGTGGACTACCTTGGTAGGACTCTTCCTCCTTTCCTTTTAAGATTCCTTTCCTTATCTCTTTTACCCCTATGCGCATAGGCCTTTAGGGAAGGCCTTGGACAGCCCAATAAGGGCTAGTCCTCCTCCTCTAACAGTCCATGCACCTCTTTGGTCGTCACACCCCTCCCGGGGGTTCTCCGGCACTCCCGGTACACTACCGATGAGCCGAAGCTTTTCCGGCGACCAAAACAGGACTTCCTATATATCAATCTTTACCTCCGGACCATTCCGGAGCTCCTCGTGATGTCCGAGATCTCATCTGAGACTCCGAACAATCTTCGGTAACCACATACCATTCTCTTTACAACTCTAGCGTCATCGAACCTTAAGTCTGTAGACCCTGCGGGTTTGGGAGACATGCAGCCATGACCGAGACATCTCTCCGGCCAATAACCAACAGTGGGGTCTGGATATCCATGTTGGTTCCCACATGTTCCACGATGATCTCATCGGATGAAACACGATGTCAAGGATTCAATCAATCCCGTATGCAATCCCCTTTGTCTACCGGTATGATACTTACCTGAGATTCGATCGTCGGTATCCCTATACCTTGTTCAATCTCGTTACCGGCAAGTCTCTTTACTCGTTCCATAACACATCATCCCGTGACTAACTTCTTAGTCACACTGAGCTCAATATGATGATGGATTACCGAGTGGGCCCAAAAATACCTCTCCATCACACGGGGTGAAAAATCCCGATCTCGATTCGTACAACCCAACACACACTTTTGGAGATACATGTAGTGCACCTTTATAATCACCTAGTTACGTTGTGAAGTTTGGTACACCCAAAGCACTCCTACTGTATCCGGGAGTTGCAAAATCTCACGGTCTAAGCAAATGATACTTGACATTAGAAAAGCTTTAGCAGACGAACAACACGATCTAGTGCTATGCTTAGGATTGGGTCTTGTCCATCACATCATTCCCCAATGATGTGACCCCGTTATCAATGACATCCAATGTCCATGATCATGAAACCGTGATCATTCATTGATTAACGAGCTAGCCAACTAGAGGCTCACTAGGGACACACTGTGATCTATATATTCACACATGTATTACGGTTTCTGGTTAATACAATTATAGCATGAATAATAGACAATTATCATGAACTGGAAATATAATAATAAAAACTTTATTATTTCCTCTAGGGCATATTTCCAACAGTCTCTCACTCGCACTAGAGTCAATAATCTAGTTACATTGTGATGAATCGAACACCCATAGAGTTCTGGTGTTGATCATGCTTTGCCCGTGGAAGAGGTTTAGTCAACGGGTCTGCGATATTCAGATCCGTATGTACTTTACAAATATATATATATATATATCTCCATCCTGGATGTATCCATATATGGAGTTGAAGTGACGCTTGATGTGCCTGGTCTTCTTGTGAAACCTGGGCTCCATTGCAATAGCAATAGCTCCAGTGTTGTCACAGAACGGAGTCATCGGGCCCGACGCACTTGGAATCACTCCTAGGTCGGTGATGAACTCCTTCATTCAAATTCCTTCATGTGCTGCTTCCGAAGCAGCTATGTACTCCGTTTCACATGTAGATGCCGCCACGACGCTTTGCTTGCAACTGCATCAGCTAACTGCCCCATTATTGAAAATGTACACGTATCCGGTTTGTTACTTGGAGTTATCCGGACCTGTTTTGAAGCTAGCATCGACGTAACCCTTTACGATGAGCTCTTCGGCACCTCCATAGACGAGAAACATATCTTTAGTCCTTTTCAGGTACTTTAGGATATTCTTGACCGTTGTTCAATGATCCACTCCTGGATCACTCTGGTACCTCCCTACCAAACTTATGGCAAGGTTCACATCAGGTCTGGTACACAGCATGGCATACACGATGGAGCCTATGGCTGAAACATAGGGGACGGTACTCATCTTTTCTCTATCTTCGACCATGGTCGGTCGTTGAGTCGCACTCAACCTCACACCTTGTAATACAGGCAAGAACCCCTTCTTAGCCTTCTTCATATTGAACTTCTTCAATATCTTGTCAAGGTATGTGCTTTGTGAAAGACCTATGAGACGTCTCGATCTATCTCTATAGATCTTGATGCCCAATATATAAGCAGCTTCTCCAAGGTCCTTCATCGAAAAACTCTTATTCAAATAGGCCTTGATGCTTTCCAATAGTTCTATATCATTTCCCATCAACAATATGTCATCCACATATAATATGAGAAATGCTACACAGCTCCCACTCACTTTCTTGTAAATACAGGCTTCTCCATAAGTCTGTACAAATCCAAACGCTTTGATCACCTCATCAAAGCGAATGTTCCAACTCCGAGATGCTTGCACCAGCCCATAGATGGAGCGATGCAGCTTGCATACCTTGTTAGCACTGCTAGGATCGACAAAGCCTTCCGGCTGTATCATATACAATTCTTCTTTAAGAAAGCCGTTCAAGAATGCTGTTTTGACATCCATTTGCGAGATTTCATAATCATAAAATGCGGCAATTGCTAACATGATTCGGACCGACTTCGGCATCGCTACGGGTGAGAAGGTCTCACCGTAGTCAATCCCTTGAACTTGTCGATAACCCTTAGCGACAAGTCGAGCCTTGTAGATGGTCACATTATCATCCGCGTCAGTTTTCTTCTTGAAGATCCATTTATTCTCTATGGCTCGCCGATCATCGGGCAAGTCCACCAAAGTCCATACTTTGTTCTCATACATGGATCCTATCTCGGATTTCATGGCCTCAAGCCATTTGTTCGAATCCGGGCCCGCCATCGCTTCTTCATAGTTCGAAGGTTCACTGTTGTCCAACAACATGATTTCCATGACAGGGTTGTCGTGCCACTCTGGTGCAGAACGTACCCTTGTAGACCTTCGAGGTTCAATAGCAACTTGATCCGAAGTGTCATGATCATCATCATTCACTTCATCTCTAGCCGGTGCAAGTGCCTCAGAAACATTTTCTTGCGCTGCGCTACTCTCCGGTTCGAGATGAGGTACAATTACCTCATCAAGTTATATTTTCCTACTACTTACTTCTTTCGAGAGAAGCTCTTTCTCTAGAAAGGATTCGTTCTTAGCAACAAAGATCTTGCCTTCGGATCTAAGATAGAAGGTGTACCCAATAGTTTCCTTAGGGTATTCTATGAAGACACATTTTTCCGCTTTGGGTTCGAGCTTCTCTGGTTGAAGATTCTTCGCATAAGCATCGCAACCCCAAACTTTAAGAAATGACAGCTTAGGTTTCTTGCCAAACCATAATTCATACGGTGTCGTCTCAACGGATTTAGACGGTGCCCTATTTAAAGTGAATGCGCCAGTCCAATGCATATCCCCAAAATGATAGCGGTAAATTGGTAAGAGACATCATAGATCGCACCATATCCAATAAAGTGCGGTTACGACGTTCAAACACACTGTTGCGCTGCGGTGTGCCAGGCGGCGTGAGTTGTGAAACAATTCCACATTTCCTTAGGTGTGTGCCAAACTCATGACTCAAATATTCTCCTTCACGATCAGATCGTAGAAACTTTATTTTATTGTCGCGTTAATTCTCCACCTCACTCTGAAATTCCTTGAACTTTTCAAAGGTTTCAGACTTGTACTTCACTAAGTAGACGTACCCATATCTACTTAAATCATCAATGAGGGTGAGAAAATAACGATAGCCACCGCGAGTTTCAATGCTCATTGGACCGCATACATCGGTATGTATTATTTCCAACAAGTTAGTTGCTCGCTCCATTGTTCCGGAGAACGGAGTCTTGGTCATCTTGCCCATGAGGCACGGTTCACATGTGTCAAATGATTCAAAATCAAGTGACTCCAAAAGTCCATTTGTATGGAGTTTCTTCATGCGCTTTACGCCGATATGACCAAGGCGACAGTGTCACAAGTATGTGGGACTATCATCATCAACCTTACATCTTTTGGTACTCACACTATGAATATGTGTAACATCATGGTCGAGGTTCATCAGGAATAGACCATTAACCAGCGGGGCATGACCATAAAACATAACACTCATATAAATAGAACAACCATTATTCTCGGATTTAAATGAGTAGCCACCTTGCATCAAGCGAGATCCCGATACAATATTCATGCTTAAATATGGTACTAAATAACTATTATTAAGGTTTAAAACTAACCCCGAAGGTAGAGGTAGAGGTAGCATCCCGAAGGCGATCACATCGACCTTGGAACCATTCCCGACGCGCATCATCACCTCGTCCTTAGCCAGCCTACACTTGTTCCGCAGTTCCTTCTTAGAGTTGCAAATGTGAGCAACAACATCGTTAGCAACTACCGAGGATCTACTACGAGCGCTGGTAAGGAACACATCAATAACAAGTATATCACATATACCTTTGAGTTGCAGGTCTTCTTGTCCGCTAAGTACTTGGGGCAATTCCGCTTCCAGAGACCGGTTCCCTTGCAGTAATAGCACTCAGTCTCGGGCTTGGGTCCTTTCTTTGACTTCTTCCCAACAACTGGCTTACCGGACACGACAACAACTTTGCCATCTTTCTTGAAGTTCTTTTTACCCTTGCCCTTCTTGAAACTGGTGGTCTTATTGACCATCAACACTTGATGCTCTTTCTTGATTTCTACCTCCGCAGATTTTAGAATTGAATACAACTCGGGAATAGACTTTTCCATCCCTTGCATGTTGTAATTCATCACAAAGACTTTGTAGCTAGGTGGAAGCGACTGGAGGATTCTGTCAATGAACGCATCATCCGGAAGTTCAACTCCCAGCTGAGTCAAGCGGTTGTGCAACCCAGACATTCTGAGTGTGTGCTCACTGACAGAACTATTCTCCTCCATCTTACAGCTAAAGAACTTGTCGGAGACTTCATATCTCTCGACCCGGGCATGTGCTTGAAAAACAAGTTTTAGCTCCTCGAACATCTCATATGCTCCGTGTTGCTCAAAACGCCTTTGGAGCCCCGGTTCTAAACTGTAAAGCATGCCGCACTGAACGAGAGAGTAGGCATCACTCCGCGACTGCCAGGCAATTCTAGCGTCCTGGTCTGCCGCGGGAACAGGAGGATCACCTAGCGGTGCATCAAGGACATATGCCTTCTTGGAAGCCATGAGGATGAGCTTCAAGTTAAGAGCCCAATCCGCATAATTTCTACCATCGTTTTTCAGCTTGGTCTTCTCTAGGAACGCGTTGAAGTTGAATGAGAGATTTGCGTTGGCCACTGGATCTACAATATTTGTGAAAGTGTGTTATATCAACTAAAGGGGGGTGAATAGGCGATTTTTAGAATTTCATCTATGAGGAAATTCCATTTGAGGAAATTCCTCACAGATGAATAACTTGCAGCGGAAACAACAAAGGATCAGAAGTAGAAAGACTACAACAACAGTTTTCTCGATGAGGATTATGGAAAATAGTTTGCACAGTACGTAGGCACAGAATAAGCACGTGACGATTAACGGGTGTGAATAATTTGGGTTGAGGAAATTAAGAGAAAATCTTTAGCAAATTCTTCAAACAGAGACAACTGAAGTCTTCAACATACAATATTGTGGAATTGAAAGAGATGAAGAAATAGAACCCGTATCACAGTGAAGACAGTTGTTGATGACCCAGTTCCAACTGTTGTGACAGTCGTATGTCTGGTTTGGAGCGGCTTGGTATTGAAACCAAAGGACACACAATCCCTATCGTATTCTCCTTGAGCTAAGGACACACAATCCTCGCCCAATACTCGTGATAAGTCTTCAGGGCAGACTTCCAAACCCTCACAAACTCGATCACCCGGCGATCCACAATTGACTGCTGGATTGCTCTAGACCAAGACGCCTAACCGTTTGGAGGATGCACAGTCCTCAAAGGTAACAAGCGTAAGTTCCACACAGGGACAAATTCTTCAGTGATGCTCAGTCACTTGGTTTTTGGTTTGTGGTTTGGTGTTTGGGGTATTTCCTCACTCATGATTTAGTCTCGAAGACTCTGTGGAATTTGGGTTGCTCTAAATGACAAGTATCAACCAGCTAATGGTTGTGGGGGGTGTCTATTTATAGCGTGGGAGCATCCCGACATGATTTGACATAAATGCCCTTAAATATTATGACCGTTGGTGCGGATAAGATTGGTGAGGTGGCGTGAATCACGGCAACGGTCGGGACCCTCAACTGTGAGAGTCCTCATGTCTCTCATATTCCTCACTTGAGGCTTTTGTAGGATTAGTCTTGGGTTGAGCATCATGAGGAAATTCATTCCATAGTATTACCTCGACCCCCTTTAACAATACGACGTTCCTATGACTCAAGAGTGAAGAAAATGAAACAGAAAGAATAAATCTTCATGCTTCAAAGTCTTCGGATCGATTTTCTTCAGGACACACCGAATTCCTCATCTTCAATATCTTCATGAGGAATATCAATTTCATCGCAATTTCTTCGCGATCCAAATCTTCATCATAAGACCAATTTCCTCAGCTTAAGATATACATTTTTGGGGGTCGATATTCATCGTATAACTCAAACTCCTCAGCAACTTATAGAGCCTCTATACACTTATAAACACATTAGTTACTTAACATATAAGTCTTCAAACCACCCAAATCACTAAGGGCACTAGATGCACTTACAATTTATAAAGACAATTTTAGACTAAGTTCGTGATAATTAAGTTCATCTAATTAAATTACTAATGAACTCCCACTTAGATCGACATCCCGCTAGTCATCCAAGTGCTACATGATCCACGTCGACTAGCCCGTGTCCGATCATCACGTGAGACGGACTAGTCATCAATGGTGAGCATCTCCATGCTGATCGTATCAACAATACGACTCATGTTCGACCTATCGGTCTCCCGTATTCGAGGCCATGTCTGTACATGCTAGGCTCGTCGAGTCAACCTAAGTGTTTTGCATGTGTAAACTGGCTTACACCCGTTGTATGCGAACGTTAGAATCTATCACACCCGATCATCACATGGTGCTTCGAGACAACGAGCCTTTGCAATGGTGCACACTTAGGGGAATACTTATCTCGAAATTTTAATGAGGGATCATCTTATCTTTGCTACCGTCGTTCTAAGCAATAAGATGAAAACATGATAAACATCACATGCAATCATATAGTGACATGATATGGCCAATAGCATCTTGGTTCTTTGATCTCCATCTTCGGGGCACCATGATCATCATCGTCACCGACATGACACCATGATCTCCATCATCATGATCTCCATCATTGTGTCTCCGTGAAGTCGTCACGCCAACTATTACTTCTACTACTATAGCTAACCATTAGCGATAAAGTAAAGTAATCAACATGGTGTTGCATCTCATACAATAAATTAAGACAACTCATATGGCTCGTGTCGGTTGTCATACTCATCGACATGCAAGCGTGAACCCTATTACAAGAACATGATCAATCTCATACATCACATATGTAACATCACATCCTTTTGGCCATATCACATCACATAGCATACCCTGCAAAAATAAGTTAGACGTCCTCTAATTGTTGTTGCAAGTTTTATGTGGGTGGTTTGGGTTTTTAGCAAGAACGCTTCTTACCTACGTGAAAGCCACAACGTTGATATACCAATGCTATTTACCCTTCATAAGGACCCTTTTCATAGAATCCAATTCGACTAAAGTGGGGGAGATAGACACCCGCTAGCCACCTTATGCACCAAGTGCATGTCTGTCGGTGGAACCAGTCTCACGTAAGCATACGTGTAAAGTCGGTCCGGGCCGCTTCATCCCACAATACCGCCGAAAAAATATAAGATTAGTAATGGCAAGCAAGTTGACAAATCAACGCCCACAACTTTTGTGTTCTACTCGTGCATAGAATCTACGCATAGAACCTTGGCTCGGATGACACTGTTGGGGATCGTAGTAATTTCAAAAAAAAATCTATGCCATACAAGGATCTATCTATGGAGAAACCAGCAACGTGAGAGGTTGTAGAGCATCTTCTTACCTTTGAAGATCGCTAAGCGGAAGCGTTACTATGAACGCGCTTGATGGAGTCGTACTCGCAGCGATTCAAATCCGGTGGATTTCGATCGATGTGTCGAATCATGACACCTCCGCGTTCAACACACGTACAACCCTGTGACGTCTCCTCCTTCTTGATCCAGCAAGGAGAGAGGAGAAGTTGAGGAAGAGCTCCGGCAGCACAACAACGTGGTGGCGGTGGAGCTATGTGGTTCTCCGGTAGGGCTTCACCAAGCGTTGTGGAGGAGGAAGAAGAGAGAGGTAGGGCTGCGCCGTGGGAGATCAATTGTGTGTCTCCAAAAGGCCAAATCCCTCCAATATATATAGGAGGAGGGAGAGGGAGGGTGTCTTGGCCCCTCCTCCAAGGAGGAGGACCTTCGGCCAAAGCTAGGGAGGTGTCCACCTCCCACAAAGGAGGTGGACTACCTTGGTAGGACTCTTCCTCCTTTCCTTTTAAGCTTCCTTGCCTTATCTCTTTTATCCCTATGCGCATAGGCCTTTAAGGAAGGCCTTGGACAGCCCAATAAGGGCTGGTCCTCCTCCTCTAACAGCCCATGCACCTCTTTGGTCGTCACACCCCTCCCGGGGGTCCTCCGGCACCCTCCCGGCACTCCCGATGCACTACCGATGAGCCCAAAACTTTTCGGGCGACCAAAACAGGACTTCCTATAGATCAATCTTTACCTCCGGACCATTCCGGAGCTCCTCGTGACGTCCGGGATCTCAGCCGGGACTCCGAACAATCTTCGGTAACCACATACCATTCTCTTTACAACTCTAGCATCATCGAACCTTAAGTCTGTAGACCCTGCGGGTTCGGGAGACATGCAGACATGACCGAGACATCTCTCCGGCCAATAACCAACAACGGGGTATGGATATCCATGTTGGTTCCCACATGTTCCACGATGATCTCATCGAATGAACCACGATGTCAAGGATTCAATCAATCCCGTATGCAATCCCCTTTGTCTACCGGTATGATACTTGCGTGAGATTCGATCATCGGTATCCCTATACCTTGTTCAATCTCGTTACTGGCAAGTCTCTTTACTCGTTCCGTAACACATCATCCCGTGACTAACTCCTTAGTCACACTGAGCTCAATATGATGATGGATTATTGAGTGGGCCCAGAGATACCTCTCCGTCACACGGAGTGACAAATCCCGGTCTCGATTCGTACAACCCAACAGATACTTTTGGAGATACATGTAGTGCACCTTTATAATCACCTAGTTACGTTGTGACGTTTGGTACACCCAAAGCACTCCTACGGTATCCGGGAGTTGCACTATCTCACGGTCTAAGGAAATGATACTTGACATTAGAAAAGCTTTAGCAGACGAACAACACGATCTAGTGCTATGCTTAGGATTGAGTCTTGTCCATCACATCATTCCCCAATGATGTGAGCCCGTTATCAATGACATCCAATGTCCATGATCCAGAAACCATGATCACCCATTGATTAACGAGCTAGCCAACTAGAGGCTGACTAGGGACACATTGTGATCTATATATTCACACATGTATTATGGTTTCTGGTTAATACAATTATAGCATGAATAATAGACAATTATCATGAAGTGGAAATATAATAATAACAACTTTATTATTTCCTCTAGGGCATATTTCCAACACCCATGCCCATGTGCACCTTCGTCCATGGATCTACGAGAGGGAAAACGCGTTGTATAGCTCGTAGGAGAAATTAAAAGAGTGGGCAGGGGAGGACGGATTGTGGTGGAGGGGGTGCGGGATATCCAAGAAATTAAACCTAAAACGCTCCCATCCCGTAGATATAGCGGTGCAGGGGGTAGTTTACGGGCCAATCGTATATTTTTACAGGCTGAAAGAATTATATTGCACCTATTCGAGCGTGAAAAAGGCTGAAATCCGAAAAGTGTAAAACCGCCAAAAAATATCAGGGTCAGCGGCGATATAGCACATCTTCTATAGTTCTTGTGAGAACTTTCTTGTACCAACCTAGGGGATACAGGGTCTTAAAAAAGAATTGGAGGAATTGAGGAGAGGGTTGATGTCTGATGAGGCTATGGAAAAGCAGAAGCAAATCTTGATGATTTTAGAAGATCTATTTGAGCAAGAGGAAATTATGTGGCTACAAAAGCGTTAGGCCAATTGGCTACGCAAGTGTGATAGAAACACAAACTTATTTCATCACTATGCAACCAACCATAAGAAAATAAACATGATAAAGTTCCTATTGGATGATAATGGGGCGCTAGTAGAAGGGGAAGATAATCCGGCTCCGTTGATTGCTAGTTATTTTAGTAATATTTTTACAGTCGAGGTGCTTGAGCAGGACCAAGATGTGCTTAATAAGGTAAAACCAAAGGTGACAACAATAATGAATAACCATCTATTGACATAGTTTACAGCCGAGGAAGTTAAGAAGTTGTTATACTATATCGCTGATATGAAATCCCCCGGACCGGACGGGTTACATGTTTCTTTTTACAAAATATTTTGGGTAATGTTGAAGGATGAACTAATCTCAAAGGTCTTGCAAGCTTTGACCGGCGGAGTAATCCCAGCAGGATGGAATGAGATGGTCATTGTTCTATTTCTGAAGGTGTTGAATCCGGGAAAAATTACACAATTCCGTCCTATCTCGTTATGCAATCTGGTTTATAAAGTGATTAGCGAGTTGCTAGCAAATAGATTGAAAAGTATCCTTCCAGAGGTGGTTGGAGAATTGCAAAGTGCTTTTGTTCCGGGAAGGCTAATCACTCACAACATTCTTATTGCCTATGAAAGTATACATGGAATAAAGAAGAAAGCTGGGAACCACGGCTTATGGACAGTCAAACTAGACACGCATAAGGCTTATGACAGGGTCAAGTGGTGCTTTTTGAAGGGTATTATGCTCAAGCTCAGGTTTGATGAAAGATGGGTACGGATGATCATGGCCTGTGTGAAGTCGGTCACTTATACTGTCAGGTTTAATTCATATGAGACAAATCGGTTTACCCCTTCTAGGAGCCTCCCACAAAGTGACCCTCTCAGCCTATACTTATTAATCTTGGTTGCTGAAGCTTTGTCTGCAATGATTTCAGATGCTCAGGAGAGAAGCCTCATTGAGGGGGTGAAAGTATGCCGAGAGGCCCCCTATGTCTCTCACTTGTTTTTTCACAGATGACTCTTTAATCCTGATGAAAGCTGATGTAAGTAATGCAAATTCTTTGAAAGTGATCCTTGATGACTATTGTCGTGCTTCTGGAAAATTGGTTAGTGAAAGTAAGTGTAGTATATATTTCAGTCCAAGTACTGTTATTGAAAAAAGGGTTGAACTGTACACTGTGTTGAACATCATGGTTGAAGCTCGGTCATATAAATACTTAGGTTGGCCAATGATGATAGGGGCTGATAAAAGTGATAGCTTCCAATATTTGATTGATAGAATTTGTCAATTTGTGCAAATATGGAAGTAGAAAACGTTGTCCAATGGAGGGAAGGAGGTACTTCTAAAGGCCGTGGCTCAAGCATTGTCGGCATTTGCGATGTGTGTATTTAGGATTCCAAAGAAAATTTCCAAAGGAATTTCTCATGCAATTTCATAGTGTTGGTGGGGTGACGATGTTACTAACAAAAAGATGCATTGGTTCGCCTCGTGGAAACTTTGTGTTCCAAAGGATAGAGGTGGAATGGGTTTCACGGATCCAAATTGTTTTAATAAGGCTATGCTTTCAAAGCAAATCTGGAGGCTGATTTCTCAGCCTGTTACTTTATGTGCAAGGGTACTGAGAAGTAAATATTACCCGGATGGACAGATTCTTAAAGCAAAGTTAAAGCCCGGTTCATGGTTTACATGGCAAAGTATCATGACGGGGCTGCAAACTTTTCATAAAGGGGCCATTTGGAGAGTGGGTGATGGCCAACAAATAGATATTTGGGAATACCCTTGGATCCCCTCGAGAGCTGATGGTAAAGTATTGACGCCAACAAGACAATGTCTGTTGCGGAAAGTGCAGGATTTAATTAACCCATTCACCGGGGATTGGGATGAGGATCTAATCCGGTCAATTTTCTCGGATGTTGATGTGGATCAAATTATAGCAATCCCATTGAGTCAAGCGGGCATGGAAGATTTTGTTGCATGGAGGTTTAGTAAATATGGGGTATTCTTAGTCCGTTCTGCTTACCGTATGGAGTGGAAGTCTAAATTCGGGGCCTCGATTCAGCGTGCTGATGGATCGGGATCGTCGGGCTTGAACATGGTTTGGAAGGATCTCTGGAAGTGTTATTTACCAGCAAAGATCAAATTATTTGGCTCGAAGTGCCGTCATGGAATCTTACCATGCTATGGGTCCTGGCTAATCGACACATTATCACCAACAGCCTATGCCCGGCTTGTAATAATCATTGCGAGGATATAAATCATACTCTATTCACATGTGTGGGAGCTATGGAAATTTGGAGAAAACTGGGTCTGAAGGAGGTCATTACTGAGGCTTGCGAGGTTGATTGTGCGCGGAGCACAGTTCTGGAGTATTTACTTGATGCAAACCTTACCAGTCCGATGAATGCCAACATTAGTTATCCGCGTGAAACCATCCTTACCACTCCTTGGTATATTTGGTGGAGAAGGAGATAGTTGGTGCACGGAGAGAACATGCAGTCTACATCACATGATGTTATGTCTATTCAAGTGCTAGTAGCTAATGATGTGTGTGTTTTGTTCAAAAAATATGTGCGAAAAAGAGTGTCTGGTGTAAAGCTCCACAAGATTTTGTGACACTTAATGTTGATGCAGCTTTCGATGCGTCATCGGGGAGAGGCGCTACATGTGCTTGTTGAAGAAACGACATGGGACAATTTTTGGTGGCAAGTTGTCATCCAATTACAACAATTGATGCAACAATGGCTGAAGCGCAAGCTTGCGTGAATGGGATTCACCTCGCTAACCAATTGGGTTGTCACAAAGTGGTGACAAAGTCTCATTGTGGAGATGTCATTGCCAGACTACAGGATGGGGGATTCTCAGCGTCTACAACAACACCTATTTATGGGTATATATGTGTTCGGACTAGTTCATTTGTTAAAGTAGTTTTCTCCTATTGTCCTAGAGAAACAAATTTAGTAGCTCATACTCTTGCTAAGCAATGTAGTAGAGAGAGTAGCTTATGGGTTGATGACCCTCCTAGTTCGATTTTATCCTTGTTGATTGATGATGTAAGCACTGTTTGAGCAATAAATCAACCATGATGGTAGGTTCAAAAAAAACTATGGGGAACCATGCCGCACGGGGGCTTGCCCGAATGGGCTGGCCCAGCAGCCAGTGGTACCAGGAGTGTAAATTCCTAAAAAGTAGCTCGCAAGTGAGGGGTTGATCAAAGGACCACCCAAACACTAGCCACATTAAAAAAATTGACTTTTCTTAGAACTAAAATATTTTTGGACCTTGAACATTTTTGAAAGCATGGAAATATAAAACAATTTTTAATATGTGATTTTTCTAAAATGGGAATGTGTTTTTGAAATTTTGAAACACAACATTTTTTAAATCGAACAAATTTTGGAGAAGGAAAAAATTGGATCTATGGAAAAAAATGTAAACTCCGAAAGAAATTTTAAAGCACTGGCATGATATTAAAAATGTGAATATTTTAGAAAATACTGTATTTTTCGGAAAATGAATTAATTTTTAAATTGGGATCAAGATTCATTTTTTTACATATTATAAAATTATACTATAGAAATTAAAAACAAGAAAAAGAAAAATGAAACCTGTGAATAAAAAGAGGAAGGAAGAAGACCATAAAAAGCGCTAAGTAAACAAATAAAAAGTGGATCCTAACTACTCCCTCCATCACGGTTTAGAAGACGCACATGTGCGGTCTCTAGTACCAAGATGAATCTTGATTGATTTTAATTTTTGTTGCAAGTGCTCACGCAATAACCACAAGACGCCTAATTATCTGAAAAGATAATGCACAATAACGCATACAATCATTAAACGGAATATGCATGCAGCCTACTAGTATTTTTAATTAATCAAATAGAAATGCCAAACTCTTTAATCTTTTTTATTTTGAAAATGCATGTAAATAAAATCGTGTCTTATAAAGTGTAACCGAAGGAGTTCTTCGGTTAGCCATCTGCAGTTTGATCGCTGTTCGGCTGTGCGAACCAACAGCATTTTGCGGCAGTGAGCGGCGTATAGGTCTTGTCCAATATAGGACCTGTTCGTGATTGGACGGTTGCTGGGCTTGGCACTGGACCTCCTGCCTGGTTCTAGATTCTATCCACCGAGTGGTTGGGTTTTTGTGATTCAGCATCTTCAACAGTCTTTGTTAAAAGTTTATTATAGCAAAAGGTGAGAAACTTTTTACAAAATCAATATGTTTTTTCTTTGATAGCCTCTGTACGTTAAATTGCTATATTTAGATAAAACATATAATAACATGTAGGGACGATTTATCATAGACACATTGCGCATTAGCATACAAACATGTATATGTATACTAGCATAACTCGCGTCCACGTATACATGCACACACGCGTATACTTACAGACATGCAACACACACGTACACATGCAGCACACACATGTACACGTACACATGCAACACACACGTACACATGCAACACATACACGTACACACGTATAAGTGCCACACACGTATACGCGTACACACACGTATACATGCAGCACACACACATACGCGTACATAAAAAAATATGTATACGTACACACGCGCACACACACGCACACACACAGCGCACGCGCAACACACCCCAGTACACGGACTCATCTGTCATTGAGACAAAGTGAGGCTTTAAGATGCTTGCTAATATTTTTTTACAAAATAATCTTTGGCTTGGCAAATATGTAAAATATGGGTGCAAATATAACAAGCTTTGTAAAAAAATTAGTACGAGACCATTTATACAAAGGCTGTTTAAGAAGGTTTTTTGATCAAGATTTATAAAATAGCAAGTGAGTGCAAACATACAAAGAGTGTTGGAGATGCTCTAAACCAGACATTTGAGTAATATAAAGATGGTTTACTTAAGTGCAGCAAGCATACATATAGATCTTGTTAAGCTAACATAAACAATGAATGCCATTTAACGATGCAATTAATCATTTGGCAACCATTATAACACTCCAAAGGCTGGATGGATCTTCATTCTAACCATTACTCCGTTTTTAAATAAAAAGGCGTGTAAGGGCAGCAAATGTGCCCGACAAACCGGAATGCGACCAAATGCTCTGGGGTGTAGGATGATTAATAGAGCGAATGATAATATTTAGCTTGCCAATAGTTTAATAAATCCAAAAAAGAGATGTATATCTTCACAGCGACAGGTACATTTGAATTATTGAGCCGCAAAGGCGCCAATAGATAAAAAATGGCTATAGTAAGGTTTTGTCTTGTATTGAAAATATTAATATTTTTATTAATTCTAATTTAAATAGATAGAAGTAGATAAAACATATAAATATAATAGACACGATAATCATACCTAAACAGTTTTTCAAGGTATTGCCATCATAGCTAGCTTTATTAACTTAAAGAATAATTACATCGCCCACAAGCTTGCTGACAATACAACCCAGAGGATCGTCAACATAATATTTACAATTTTTGTTACAAAAACTAAAGTGAGCTAGGCGGAATTTTTTTCCTCCTTCATAAGAAACTCCTCTCATGACTGTGAAGGGCCAAAAGGGTATCCCTTCTCTGGCTAGAGAGAGGGTACCTCTCAATTTCCCCAATGGAGTTGCATCTGGTTGAGCTACATTGATTTTCCCCAACGGAGTTGCATCTGGTTGAGCTTCATTGGATAGAGAAGCAACCGGAGAACCAAATCATGTCGCGACGTCAACACCTTCGTAAGACGCCGTCGGTCATGTATATGAAAAGAAAAGACAAAAATGAAGTCCATGATCCAACCCTAGTTGAAGCTCTACATGTTCACCACCGATGCCAAACAATAGTGTTGGCAAGGATAGGACGTGGATGTCTTATTTCCTATTACGCCATTGCTTCACCACCGTCAGCTAGACAATTAGACTTAACCCCTTTTTTCGTTGGGGGGGGGGGGACTATTAGACTAACCCTAATTAAACCTAGGGCGGCCGAAGACTACACATACACCCCCAGGCTAGGGTTCCCCCTGCCTTGACGGCGCGACAAGGCATCCGGAGACAAGGGGAACATGTGGCGGTAGAAGCTCTATGGAGGAGCCCTAGTAACATCTTTTTTCTCTGTGATGGAGGCGTATTTGTTCTTGTATGTATGGTCGTTGGATGCTAAAGACGTTTATAAACTGTATAACTTACGAGTTAATTTCTAGATGTGAAATCTAAGTTTACAATAACCAGGTTGGCTAATATATAAGATCACAATATTTTTTCTTTCTTTTGGCTACGACCTGTTAGAGCAAGTACAATAGAGCCGAGTCAATGGATTATAAGAAATAAAATAGTATATTTTTGATTAGTCAAAGAAAAATAAAATAAAAGAAAAGGTAAACGGGTTCTTAGTTAAGAGCGAGTTGTAACCCGTGCTTCTATGCATTTTATGAGAGTCAAATATGGATCATATAGAAAATAATACATTCTTTTAATCAACTATTTTATATGTTGTCTATAAGATGAGGTATAAATGACATGTTAATGTCTTATAGCCACCAGCTAGCTATATTAGTATCAACCATGCTCTTATAGGGAATCCTAAGAACTTATCCAATGAAGCACGAACATAACGGCTCGAACATCTAGAAAAATCACCGCCCAATTGACAAGTTGCACACTTCCTATCCAAGAAAGAAATTTGAAGGGGACGCAGTGACCATGGGAGGGATGGGATCGATGATGTGTCTCCTGAAAGGTGTGGTTCCCAGCAGGAGCCGTCGGTCTTGAGAGTTCAGAGCCGTTGAGGTCACTGTCGGCCGGCCGCGGCGCTGCTGATAACGTTTTCAGATAGAGATGAGCCTAGTTAATTACTCAGTATTCTCCAGATGGGCGTTCGTCTGCTGCCATCAGCAACTCAGCATGTTGCAGAACCGCGTTTGGCTTGGGGATTGATTTGAAATTTGTTTTAAAATCGGCGTAGGAACGACGCCAAGGATGCATTGGGCAGGGAATGGACCAATTTTGGAGGCGGAGATAAACTTTGGTGCGGTCTAGTGCGGTTTCAGAGCATGCGTCCACCGGCAGCAGCAGGAGACGCCACTGAGCTATCCGTTCTGGCATTTGTTTTTTATTAAACGTGGTTTTTTAGGATTTGATTCATTAAAAAGGGTCCAAAAAATTGTCCTTAACGGAAACATGGACAAAAACCGTTATAACAAGCCCACACAAAGGGCATTCATTGACCTGGCTATCCACATGACCCACACACACCGTCGAGGAGAGGACATCAAAGTTGCCTACAATGTCATCATCATCACTTCTTCTCGAGCAAGCGACTCCGACTTCTCACAAGCAACCCAACAAGACCACTCCGAACGAACAACACATGAGGACCAAGTCGGCCTTTGTCAAACAGTAGGCCAAATGCATCAAGGACTAGGCAGCTCCGACTTCGACCGCAGACTCGCAGAAGAAAGAAGTACGCCTTGCACCAACTCAGAGAAGAAAGAAGCATTTGTTTTATTCCTTTTACGTGAGTCTCGTTGCATTCATCTCTTCCATCTGTGTTAGGATATTTTCAAAGGCGATCCGCAAAATCCGCATGCATTTAGATCATGTTGTATGGAACACGAAAGCCATCCGTGATATCGTATCGGTTTGTATGACGGTTTAAACGTATTTTTCTTATAAACCGAAGACAAATATGAAAGGATTTGCGAGCGTCCGGACACGCGAAACGTATCACTCCGACACCCCTTGCCCACCCAATCCTTCCTCTCGGTCCCATTTCTTTTCACGCTATCCCTTCTTTCTCTTGTTTTGCATCTGCAACCTCCACCTCCGCCGTCGCCTTTGTACGTCTTCGACCGCCACAGAGGCATTGTCGGACTTCCCCAAATAACACCGATGCACTTGCTCGCCTGTACGATGGGGCTGCCCACCCTCGAGCCGCTTGTACCTAGGTACACTCCGTCCTCCTTTGGACGCCCTCCATGGAGGACACCACGCCCAATAAGTGTTCGATTAAATGTCATTAAGCTTATTTTCGAAAGTCATGTCGTGTTTTAGAGTATGAAGGATGGTGAGCTACTCGATCATGAAGCATAAGTTGTTGTGTGATACGTGGTTGGTCGTATCCGTGGAATTTGTAGGTAGGATCGGAGGGAAGACCTTCTGAGAGCAAGTGCATGAATCTAGCAATTGCATGAACCGTTTCATCGACAAAAGCACATTGCGTACTACGACATGTACATCACTCAAGCATGTAATGTAAGGTCATTATCGTATCACTCGTCCGTTATCCACACTAGTGTCATCAAGTTTTGTAACGTGGTTCGTCAGCTGCAGGCAAGTTGGCCATTGCACACGACAAAGGACGTGGTCGTAAGTTTTGCTTTATATTTCTAACTTGTTGATTGATTTGTTCATCCAGTGTTGGTCTATACATTATGTAGTCTGCAAGCGCTGTCATGATGTATGATAACCCACAAGAATATCAACTGCTACGCTATTGCTCCCCAGCAACGACGCCAGAAAAAGGTTTTGATAACCCACAAGTGTAGGAGGGCGTTTGTAGCCTTTTCCGATACGTAAGAATGTCGAACCCAACGAGGAGCTAAAGGTAGAATTAATATTCTTTCAAGTTATATCGACCACCGATACAACTCTACGCACGCTAACGCTTACTTTATCTACTTGCGGGAAGGAAACTAAAAGTACTTAGTAGGAGTAATAGATAGTTTTGCATGAAAATAAAGAGCAAGTAAATAAAAGTTAGGGGTTGTTTTGATAAATATTAATTAAATAAGTTGTTTAGTAGAAAGCTTTTTGTAGCACAAGAGAAAGATTTGTCTCTAGGCAATCGATAACTAGATCTGTAATTATTATTGGAGTTTTATATGAGGAAGAGGCATACGCTAACATACTTTCCATACTGGAATCATATGCTCTTATGACTGGAACTTTAGCAAGCATCCGCAACTGCTAAAGATTATTAAGGGACGACCCAACTATAGCATTAAACATCAAGTCCTCTTAGTCCCATACGTATAAACCCCCCTTACTCGGGTGTAAGCTTCTGTCACGCTAGCCGTACACCATAAGAGAATCATAAACATATTGCAACACCCTACAACGGGAATCCCCAATGTGTTCGCGGCACAGGATGCACCATAGGACAACACCAATATAAAACATACAACACAAACCAATCACGATCATCAATGAACCCATAGGACAAAACAAATCTACTCAAACATCATAGGATAGCCACACATCATTGGATAATAATATATAACATTAAGCACCATGTTTAAGTAGAGATGACATCGGGGAAGAAAGGATTTAAACCACCGAATTGAGGAGGAGAGAGTTGGTGGTGACGGCGACGAAGTTGTTGGTGTAGATCGCTGTCACGATGGCTGCCTCAGGGGCGCTCCAACGCCACCGGGAGAGAGGAGGAGAAATCCCCCTCCTTCTTATTCTTCCTTGGTCTCCCCCTAGATGGGAGGAGAGTTTCCCCTCTGGTACATGGCCGCCATGGCTCCTGGAGGGCAAGACCCCCTCCGAGAATTGATCTCCCTCTCTCTATTTCTCTCCTGTTTTCATGATTGTTTTCTGTCCCTTCACTGTTTCTTAAATATCTGATGATCCGTAACTCTGATTGGGCTGAAATTTTGAGGGGATTTTTATCGGGAAATTATCATTCTTGCGGAGAAAGTAGGCCCCAACCGACTTAAGGGGTGGCTACAAGCTACCAGGGTGCGTCCACCCCTGGTCGCGCCTTGTTGGCTTGTGAGAGCCTCGGGCACTGTGTTGCGTTGATTATTCTTTCCAAAATTCACATATATTCGAAAAAAATCTCCGTAAATTTTATCGCATTTGGACCTTGTTTGATATCGATTTTATACGAAAAAACAGGAACTGATACTGGGCACGGGATAAGTAAGTTAGTCTCAAAAATAATATAAATTTTTGCTAAAAGTATATGAAAGTTGTAGAATATTAACATCAAACAATCAAAAAATATAGATACAACGGAGACATATCAGCATCCCCAAGCTTAATTCCTGCTCGTCCTCAAGTAGGTACATGATAGAAAGATAATTTTTGATGTAGAATGCTACCTAACATAATCTTGAATAAATATCTAATCATGTCATGAATATCAAGATACAAGTGAATCAAGGCAATAGTCTATCATTTGACATAAAAAACATCAATACTAGGGTTTACTCACAAACAATGATATCCTTTCAAAATAACAATGCTAAAGAACGCTATCCCTACAAAACCATATAGCCTCTCATGATTCATCTTTTTTTTTGTTTTTTTATATTATTTTTTGTGTGGAGTCTCATTCCGAATTGTGGGGGAATCATTGTCTCCATCATCCTTTCCTCACTGAGATAGTGCCCTAATAATGAAAAGCATCACACTTCTATTTACTTACAACTTGATATGAAAAACTACTAAACAATATGACTTTATATATATGCCTCTCGCAGTGTACCAGGATGTGCAATGATCTAGCATAACATGTATAATACTGATGAACGGTGGCTTTGCCACAAATACTATGCGAGCTATATGATCATGCAAAGCAATATGACAATGAGTGTACTGGTCATATGATGTAAGGGTGGAAGTTGCATGACAATATATATCGGAATGGCTGTGAAAATGCCATGATAGGTAGGTATAGTGACTAGTTTGACGAAGATATAAGGTGGCTTATGTGCAACAGAGCGTATCATGTCGCGGGGTTTCGATGGACCGGTGATGTTTGCACCAATCCTCCAGGTGAGAATGGGAAATGCATGGTACCGAAGAGGCTAGCAAATATGAGGTGGTGAGAGTGCGTACGTTCATGGATTCACATTAGTCATAAAGAACTCACATGCTTATTGCCAAGATTTATTAGCTCTCTCGAAGAAAAGTAATACTCACATGCCCCTAGGGAGGAGGTTGGTAGTAGTTAACCATCACGCGCCCCTCATTATAACAACAAAATGATTTTTATCAGGGATAAATTATGCTCCAACTTCATCGCATAACTAGATACTTTACGTGCATGCTTTGGGAATCAAAAAAGTTAACACCGATATTCCTACTAATCCACAATCATCCACTCGTGCCCCATATATTACTATCTTAATGTCGCAAAACCATTGCCAGGAATCAAATTATCATCTTCAGGGATCCATAAATTTTATGTAGGATTTTATGACTAACCATGTGAATGTCCAATTCCTGTTAACTCTATAAATAGGTACAAGTGAAGCATGAGAGTTTAATTTTTTTTCTACAAAAGACCACACTCTAAGAAATATAAGTGAAGAAAAAGCGCATTCTATAAATAACATTTTCCTATATATAGAGATATAGGCATCCAACTTGAAATGATCACTATTAGGGAAAAGCCTAGTAGTAGCACGAGTTAAACAACTAATAGTAGTGTGGGTGCCCGCGCTACTACTAGGAGCTAACTGATAGTAGTAGCGCGGGTGCCACCCGCGCTACTACTAACTAGGTGTAGCGCGTGTTTGTGACCCGCAGTACTACTATTAATTTGTTTTAAATGATCCTGTGCATGTTGTCAATGGTGTCAATGGTTTGATCTAGCTATAGCAGGAGTCGTCAGAGGAGTGGACGGGATGTGGCGGACCAGATCCAGTGATGGCTGTTGGAGAGGGACCATATCCAGGGTAGATCAAGACCATGGTGTGGGATCCTCTTCGCGGCCAAGGTAGAGAGGTCCCAGTCATCCATGTAGACAATATGCGCATGCATGGACATGGTGTCGGCGTCAAAACTCGCAGATCTCGGGTAGGAGGGCCCGAACTATGGAGCTTAGATCGATAGGTTGCAGGAGAGAGGGGGAGACGATGTTTACTGAGGTTAGGGCCCTCTTAAGGAGATAAAACCCTACGTCGTGCTTGATTATATTGATGGGGAACGATGATTACAGAGTTGATCTCCCTCGAGATCTATGAGCTAAAACCCTAGATGAGATAACCTGCCTCTATGCATAAGACCCTCTGGTTTTTATAGACACCAGGACCCCTAGGGTTACATGTTAGCGACAAAGATCGGGAGTAGACGTGCAAACTAGTCATCCTGCCTTGGAGTGCACGCCTGTCTTCGGGGCTTTCCATCTTTATCATGTAGTTGTGAGATAATTCGGCCTTCAATGACGCATCCCACATGATCGGCCCATGAGGGATAACCCGAGTGCCCGAGGACCCCTTAATATGGAACTCCCTCAGTAGCCCCCGAATTGGCCTTCAACGCCGATGTGTGTGATCTTCGGCAGCCGAGCACATAAACAAATAGGCTTGCACGGCGAGTTCCCTGTGTATTCGGTTGACATCGGTTTAGTCATTTCACCGACATAGTGTTATCGAAAATAGGCATCATTAAATCCTGAGGCTACTAAAAGCCTGAAGGTGAATAGTTACCCATCTGACATCTCTTTTGAAGAAAAGTCACAATAAAAAATAATGAGTAAAGCTCGAGTCCCGGCTCGAGGCCACTTCCCTTGGGACACGTTCCATCACCAACACAGATTGTGTCCCGTATTCAAGGGGATTTCCATTTAATGACCCGATCCAATCTAAGCACGTCTCAACGGTGCGATTTTTTTTGGGAAGTGGAGGAGCTGGTGGCGAGTAAGCGGAAACCCTTGGTTTCGCGAACTCCCCTTTTAGAAAGGGAAAAAGGATCTAAAGCCCAGCATATGCATTCCAAACCCTTGCTCCTTATTCTTACTCGCTCAAGTGCCCAAATCCATTCGGACTCCCATCCCTCCACTCGACCTCCACCTCAAGCTTCGCCATGGCTAGCTCGGGCACTCATGGCAAATGGGAGGTATCCAGTGTCTTCGAAGGAGATATCCAGTGTCTTCGAAGGAGATATCCAGGAGTTGAAGCGATGCGGCTACATTGCCACCGACATCGCCCACCGAGCACCGGAAAAGGGCCAGGTGGTTCCTACGCCAAGGCCCAGGGAGCGGGTGGTGTTCATCCCCCACTTCCTCCGGGGACTGGGCTTCCCGCTTCACCCCTTCGTCAGGGGTGTGGTGTTCTACTATGGGGTGGATTTTCATGATCTCCCCCCAACCTCCATTATGCACATATCGGTCTCCATCACCGTGTGCGAAGCTTTTCTATGGGTTCATCCGCACTTTGGTCTCTGGCTCAAGGTCTTTGGGGTTAAGCCAAAGTACGCCAGTAACCAGCATGCCGACTGTGGCGGGGCCGTGATAAGCAAGATGTGTCGCGTGACATGGCCAGAGGGCACACTGATCGACAACATCAAGAACTGGTAGAAGGAGTGGTTCTATATCACAGAACCACAAGATGAAAACTGGGCAGTGCCCATAGAGTTGAGGTATGGTCCACCGATGAGGCTGACCTCATGGGTCAGGAAAGGCCTGGACCGGGGCTCGTCTTCAGACGTGCAGTAGCTGCAAAACCGTATCACGCAAATGGTGGAATCCAATATCCAGCTGGCGGGCGTGATCCAGGCCGCGCTGCATCGACACATCCTTCCTTGCCAGCATCGGGAAAACCCGATGTGGTCTCACAAGGTCGACGAGCCTTGGACGGTGCTTGACTTCTACCGCACCACCCATGAGGACCTATGGCGGGTACTTCTTAAAGTGCAGCAGGAGTTGTCGATCGAGGATGAAGATACCAGCCTAGATGACAATACTTCCCCAGTGGAGGTACGCCCGAGCTCTTTTATCTACTCGGAGCTTTGTTTTTGTTAAATATCGTACTATCCTTTCTCTTTCGCATGAGTGGTTGGAACTGTCCAAGAGTATAGAAGGCCCAACTCCCGTGCCAGAGGAACCCCGGATTCCTCTGCTAGAGCATATGCTAGTGGAGTTGCCATATGTGGCACCGGACAACAAGAAGAAGGAGACCCGCGGGGGTCTCCGTTCAAGGCCCCTCCCCTAGGATACAAAATCCAAGGGCACCCATGCCACCTCTACCCATGAGGGGGAGGAGGCAGATGACGATGAAGAGAAGGACTCTCTTCAAGCGAGGAAGAGGGTGGCACCAGAGGGGGGCGAGGAGGGGCTATCTCGCCTGGCTCCGAAAAAACCTTGCAAGCGCAAGGTTTCCAATCTCGGTGCACACACAGATTCCGACGAAAAGGTCGGGGCGGTTCCTCGCCGAACAGGGTCAAGCCCTCGGCCCGAAGGTACGGAGCCCATTCCCTATTTTAATAAAGTTATTCCAACTTTTATCAACAATGAGCACCAAGCCTTTTTCTATTACATCCCGACCCGTGATCTTCCAATGGATCAAGTGTCATAGGGGGATTCCCCGTGTGTCGAGCTAGCCGAGAGTGGGAACGCGTCCCACAACACCCCTCCCCGAACCTCGGACGAGCTAGCCGAGGTGACGTCCCATCAAGCCCCCCCCCGACCACTACCGAGGAGGTGATGGTTGACGCGAATACATCACGCGCCAAGGATCATGAGATCCTAGACAAAGAAGAGACACCAGCCTCCAAGGACCGAGAGGTTTCGGCTGGTGGTAACACACCGGTCGCCAAGGACCAGGTGGTTTTGACTAAGGTACATACCTTGGTCATTGAGACTCAGGGGGCAGGTTCCTTCTCCGTAGGTGGGGAAAATAACACAATTCCCTCCAAGCATTGCCCACAGACAACCTCCGGGGGACCTGATGCTCCAGCATCTTCTGTGCTGCCTCCAGCGGTGCCCACAGCAGAACAAGCCATGGATGGGGGGCGACCATACTAGAGGATGCATTGATCGGCTCCTCTATAGCCGAAGAGCATCGCACCCTTATGGGTGTTGTTTGAAAAAGTATTCAGTCCATCAACAGCGGACTGAATGAAGCCTTCAACGGCTTGCCGACGGGCTTTAAGGTAAGCCGTGTAACATTGTAGGTTTTATTTTGCAAAGTGATATATATATATACTTTTATGGGTATAACAGCCCGAGCCATGGATGAGTTGGAAAGGAGAACTCACCCGTGGCTCAAAATTTCGTTGGAAAAACAAAGAATAGCCTCAAGACTTGTTTAAATTTTTTTGTTTGAGAGTTTGGAGTGAGTAATGTTTGCCCCGATAATCCAGAATCGGACTAACATGCTATTTTTTTACCTTGCACGGCTCATCCACGGCTGCCAATGCGAATGCGTTGGAAATAGCCGAGCTTAACCGAAAATTTAAAGTTTCCGATGAAGAGCTTGACCGCATAAATGATTGGCTTAACGAGAAGCAGGGTAAGATGGGTCAAAGAACTTCATACCATCCTTCTAATAAATTTAACAGAGCGTCCTGGCCGCGCCAGCTGACTCTTTCTATTCTAACTTCGTTAGAAGCCCAAGATCAAGAGTTTGAGAAGCTCAGGGCCGAGGTGGAGAAAGCGAAACGAGAGGATGCTGCTAGCAAGGTAGCGGCCGAACAAGCTGCTGCCGAGTTGGTCGCCCTCAAGGTCGTCAGCAGCAAACATCAGGCCGAGGTGATGGTGATCCAGTAGGATCCAGAAGAGGCAAGCTCAAAGTGTGAGGACTTGGAGCAGAAAGCTAAAGAGCACATGGTCGATCACACCAAACTGTCCACCGAGCTTCAATCAGAGCGGGTGGAGCGGAGGTTTTGTGAATAAGAAGTGCATCAAGCGAAGCTTATGGCAACGGTAAGCAATACTTACTGCAATGTGACTTTGCTGGAAATAGGTATGCCTTTCTTACGCGGATATGGTGTTTCGCAGGCGCCTTCACCAACCTCCCGCAGAGTGCAGCGGATGCGGCCAAGCATTTTGCGACCTATGACGAGGATGCCTAGCAACGACAATTTTGGTCCAAGTTTGAAACTCCCGCGGTCAACCCTAGTCCAAGCTGTCAAATGAAGCAGTTGATGGTACTGCATAGGATGGCGGAGCCGGCCATGAAGGACCTCTATGTTCGGCTATGTCCTGTCGAGCCCTTGTTGAGAAGTTACTTTGCATTAGTGCGGAAGCTGGTCGACAACGTGCCCCGGATTGAAGTCATGTAGCACTCTGCTTGCTTGGAAGGAGCTCGGATGGCCTTTGCACAGACGATGGTGCACTTGTCTGGGGTAAAGCCCCTTAAGATGTCCACTGATCCACCGCCTGCCGAAAAGGAGCATAGGCGCACCGAGCTGTACTTCTCTGCCGCCATGGAAGGTTATCGACTGATCGAATCCCAGTGCTTGAAAGATGTAATATTAGAATGAATATTTGTTAGTGTATTTCAAAACAATTTATCTATTAGGATGTATGCCCAAAGTAGAGTACACTTTGTGTTTATTTTGATTCATATTTTGGCCGTTTCAATATGCAAGTTACCAGTTGTCCGCTTCAGCCTCATGTAGAGACTACTTGGGGTGTTTCAACGTCCACACTGTAACCTTAGCCAATGTATCGGTGCCCGAGGGCAGTAGTGCATGAGCGAAACAAGGCAATAAGACTATGTGGATTTATCGCTTTCGTCTAGCTTTAGGAACTTTGAATGCGGGGGCTAGTGACAAGCCCCGAGCCTTCTACGGTAATCGGAAAGAATCAGAAATTGAAATAATCACCGCTAGGTTTGATTAAGTGTAAACTCATCTATGTGATGCGGAGTAGCCTCCATCGACTTTGTAAATGAGCTCGGATTGTAGACCAGCTCTCGCTTATTATGACGGTCGGTTGTTGGCTTTCTCCACTTAGGTATTTCGAACCAGGCCAGTTGGGAATACAATCGCAGTGGTTCTCCCTTCACCCCTTTAGCCGAACTAGCGGAACACAAGGAAGTAAGAACAGGAGCCGGGCAATCCAACTGTTGACCCGAGACATAATTCGGAACCAGTGCATATAAAGAAAAATCCTGAGAAATTGAACACTAAAGAGAAGTAACAATGACGGTATAGTGATCGGGGATGTGTTACCATCCACTCCCCAGTCAGTGATCAATAGCACTTTGAGCATAAAAATAATAATTGTGACCCGACAGTGCCGATAAACATAGTGTATGTATACGAAGGTACTTGGCATAATGTGTGCGATGATTTTTTATGCCTCGTAGCACAAAGGCAGCTATTACAGGTAACTATCAATACAAGTATGTTGAAGCAATTGTGCAAGCGACCTTGCATGGGTGAACTGACGTCTGCCCTGTGTTTGGCCGCACTATATCTATTGTCCCTGCAAGGGGTGGGGTACGATCCTTTACAGGAGGTTGCGATCAGCAAGTGGACCTTGAGTGGAGGGTCTTCAGAAGCTGCTGGCGACATGGAGAAGCTTGATGCTTGGGCTCTTCATGACGCCCTATCTTTGATTCGTTGGACCATAGCTCGGTTGACCTGACCCCATGGTCCCTGGTGGGTTGCTCCCACGGCTGCCCATGAAAATTTAAGGATAAAATTGTGTTGTCGAATGACAAACCTTCGTTGTGCTCGGGCAATGCCGTGGGAGTCGTATCCCTATGCGCTCTTGGCTGAAGAGTTATCTAGCTGGTCTATGTGAGCTTGACCCGTTTGCCTCCCCTTCGTGCCATTGTTGTCAGCTTGAGGCTTGAAGTGTCGCTGTCGTGTTGACATTTGCCTGCTAGTGCGGCCATGTGCTCCTCGGTCTGGAGAGAATGGTGTGTGTTTCCGTTGACCGTGATGACTCCCTTGGGTCCGAGCATTTCGAGCTTCATGTAAGAGTAGTGGGGTACGATGTTAAAGCAGGCGAAGGTTGTGCGGCCGAGCAGTGCATGGTATCCACGGCGAAAGGGGACGATGTCGAAGATCAAGTCCTTGCTATGGAAGATGTCGAGAGAACCAAACACGACTTCCACTGTTATCCTGCCCGAGCAGCGGGCCTCCATGCGTGGTATCACTCCTTTAAAGGTAATGCAGCGTGGCTTGATGCGCAATGGGTCTATGCCCATCCTTTTCACTGTATCTGAATAAATCAGATTGAGGATACATCCTCTGTCCATGAGGACTTGAGTGAGGTGGAAACCATCGACGATAGGGTCGGGACTAGGCCGGCCGACCCTCCATGACGGATGCTGGTCGGATAATCCGTGTGGTCGAAAGTGATCGGGCAAGCCAACCACGGGTTGTATTTGGGTGCTACGGGCTCTACGGCGTATACCTCCCACAATGCCCATTTCCTCTCCTTCTTGGGTATATGGGTGACATAGATCGTGTTCACGGTCTTGACCTCATGAGGGAACTGCTTTTGGCCTCCTTTTTTGGGTTGCGGGGCTCCTCGTCGTCTTCACTTCATGGGCCCCTGTTTTGGTCATCGGTGGCAAGCTTGCCTGCCTGTTTGAACACCCAACAATTATGGTTGGTGTGGGTGGCGGGATTATCTTGGGTGCCATGAATCTGGCAGGGCCTCTCCATGATATTTTCCCATTGGGTTGGTCCATCCCTGTTCCCTTTAAAGGGTTTATTTCGCTGTCCAGGTTTGGTACTACGGAATCCAGCATTGACTATTGTGTCGTTGACATCACCATTAGGGTGCCTGTGTTTGTCTTTGTTTTTTCCTTGGATTTCCATTTCTGTCCCGAATCTCAGAGGTTTTGGGGTCGTCTGTGTTATGGCTACACCGAGCAAGCCAATTATTCTCAGCCGCATAAAAGCGGGTCATGAGTGAGGTAAGGGTGGACATTGTTCTTGACCTGTCCTAGCCGAGCTGTCTTGCAAGCCATTCATCTCGGATGTTGTGCTGAAAAGATGCTATTGCTTCAGTGTCCGGACAGTCTACGATATGGTTCTTCTTAGTGAGGAACCGGTTCCAGAATTCTGCGGCTGCTAACCCTATCTTCTGGACGATGTTGCTCACATCGGATGAATCCGGTGGCCGAACATATGTTCCTTGAAAGTTGGATAGGAAAGCCTCTTCAAGTTCTTCCCAGCATCCGATGGAATCTTCCAGTAGGGTGTTTCGCCAATGTCATGTCGGTCCATTGGGTTTTAGTGGTAAATATTTTATGGTGTGGAGATCATGTCATGTGGTCATATGAATGTGGAGAAGGAAATCCTCTATCCACACTGCGGGATCAGTTGTCCCGTTGTACTGTTCGATGTTTACGGGTTTAAACCCTTTCATATTCCATTTCATTGATTAGTAAGAGAAGTTTGATTCCTCACAATTAGTTTTGAGATATGTATATGGTAATATTAGAGTCATGTTAGTAGGGTGTTGTGAATCTAGAAATACTTGTGTTGAGGTTAGTGATTCCCGTAGCATGCACGTATGGTGAACCGCTATGTTAGGAAGTCGGAGCATAATTGATTTATTGATTGTCATCCTTTGTGTGGTGGTCGGGATCGCGCGATGGTTAACACCTACCAACCCTTCCCCTAGGAGTATGCGTTTAGCACTTTGTTTCGATTACTAATAAAACTTTCGCAATAAGTATATGAGTTCTTCATGACTAATGTGAATCCATGGTATAGATGCACTCTCACTTTCCACCATTGCTAGCCTCTCTAGTGCCGCGCAACTTTCGCCGGTGCACAAACCCACCATATACCTTCCTCAAAACAGCCACCATACCTACCTATTATGGCATTTTCATAGCCATTCCGAGATATATTGCCATGCAACTTCCACCGTTCCGTCTCATGACATGTGCCATCATTTTCATTTTGCCATTGCATGATCGTAAGATAGCTAGCGAGATGTTTCAATGTCATACGCTAAGCAAGATCGTTGCACATCCTGATACACTGCCGGAGGCATTTCATATAGAGTCATTATTGTTCTAAGTATCGAGTTGTAAGTAAATAAAATTGTGATGATCATCATTATTAGAGCATTTTCCCATGTGAGGAAATAAAAAAACAGGCCAAAGAAGCCCACCAAAAAAAGAGAAAAAAATGAAATAAAAAAAGGAGGCCAAAGAGCCCAAACAAAAAAATGATGAGAGAAAAAGAGAGAAGGGACAATCCTACTATCTTTTTTCACACTTGTGCTTCAAAAATATCACCATGTTCTTCATGATAGAGAGTCTCTTGTTTTCTCACTTTCATATACTAGTGGAAATTTTCATTATATAACTTGGCTTGTATATTCCAATGATAGGCTTCATCATGCCCTAGGTCTTCGTGAGCAAGCAAGTTGGGTGCACACCCACTAGTTTTTATTTTTGAGCTTCCATACACTTATAGCTCTAGTACATCCGTTGCATGGCAATCCCTACTCATTCACATTGATATCTATTGATGGGCATCTCCATAACCCATTGACCATCTCCTCCTTTATGCCTCACAACCTCCACCACACTCTATTCCATCTATAGTGCTATATCCGTGGCTCACGCTCATGTATTGCGTGAGAGTTGAAAAAGTTTGAGAAAGTAAGAGTGCGAAAACAATTACTTGGCCAATAACGGGGTTGTGCATGATTTAAATTCTTTGTGTGGGGATGATAGAGCATAGCCAGACTATATGATTTTGTAGGGATAAATTTCTTTGGCCTTGTTATTTGAAAAGTTCATGATTACTTTGCTACTATGCTTGAAGTATTATTGTTTTCATGTCAATATTAAACTCTTGTTTTGAATCTTATGGGTCTGAACATTCATGCCACAATAAAGAAGTTACAAAGAACAAATATGTTAGGTAGCATTCCACATCAAAAATTCGGTCTTTATCACTTCCCTACTCGAGGACGAGCAGGAGTTAAGCTTGGGGATGCTTGATACGTCTCCAACGTATCTATAATTTTTGATTGTTCCATGCTATTATATTATCAACTTGGGATGTCTTATATGCATTTATATGCCATTTTATATCATTTTTGGGACTAATCTATTAACTCAGTGCCCAGTACCAGTTTCTGTTTTTTCCGTGTTTTTGACCTTTTCAGATAAGAATATTAAACGGAGTCCAAATGGAATAAAACCTGCAGGATGTATTTTTCCATAACAGAAGATACCTAGAAGACTTGAGAACCAAGGCAGGGGGTCTCATGGGAGGTCACGAGCCCCATAGGCGCGCCCCAGGGGGGCACGCCTTGCAGGCTCGTGGGCCCCCCTTGCCTCCTTTGCCCTACCTCTTTCGCCTATAAATTCCCTAAAATCCTAAAACCAACAGAGAGAGCCACGAAAATACCTTTCCTCCACCGCAAGCTTCTGTTTCCGCGAGATCCCATCTGGGGACCGTTCTGGTGCCTGCTACTTCAAAAAGATCCCCGGCAACGGCGCCAGAAATACTTCTGATGTTTGTTGTGTACCCATGGCAATTGTGCCAGAAATACTCCTACTATGGCACGTTGGTATTCCCTCGAAGCGGAAAGGTAATGTAGCACAGCGACGGTAAGTATTTCCCTTAGTTTGAGAACCAAGGTATCAATCCGGCGGAAGAGTATCTCACCAACCTGCACAAACACAAAAGCTTGCACCCAACGCTATGAAGGGGTTGTCAATCCCTTATAGATTGTTTGGCAAGTGAGAACTGAAAGTAACAAAGTAACAAAGCAAAGTAAAAGCGGAGTTGTAAACGATGGATGTGAATAGACCCGGGGGCCGTAGTGTTTACTAGTGGCTTCTCTCATGAAAGCAAGTAGACGGTGGGTCAACCAATTACTGCCGAGCAATTGACAGAACTGTGCAGAGTCGTGACGATATCTATGCAATGATTATTTCTATAGGCATCACGTCTGAAACAAGTAGACCGATACTTTCTGCATCTACTACTATTACTCCACACGTCGACCGCTATCCAGCATGCATCTAGTGTATTAAGTCCATAAGAACAGAGTAACGCCTTAAGCAAGATGACATGATGTAGAGGGATAATCTCAAACCAATGATAAAAAACCCATCTTTTTACCCTTGATGGCAACTGCTTGATGTGTGCCTTGCTGCCCCTACTGTCACTGGGAAAGGTCACCACATGGCAGAACCCAAAACCAAGCACTTCTCCCATTGCAAGAATCATAGATCTAGTTGGCCAAACAAAACCGAAGACTCGGAGAGACTTACAAGGATATCAAATCATGCATATAAGAAATCAGCAAAGACTCAAATATATACCATAGATAATCTGATCACAAGTCCACAATTCATCGGATCTCGAAAAACACATCGCCAAAGAAGATTACATCGGATAGATCTCCATGAAGATCATGGAGAACTTTGTATTGAGGATCCAAGAGAGAGAAGAAGCCATCTAGCTACTGACTACGGACCCGTAGGTCTGAAGTGAACTACTCACGAGTCATTGGAGGGCCGATGATGATGATGAAGAAGCCCTCCACCTCCAAAGTCCCCTCGGGCAGGGCGCCGGGAAGGGTCTCCAGATGAGATCTCGCGAAAACGGAAGCTTGCGGCGGCGGAAAAGTATTTTCGAGGCTCCCCTGATTTTTTGCGGAATATTTGGGAATATATAGGCGCAAAACCTAGGTCAGGAGGCGGCCAGGGAAGCCACAAGCTTGCCCACCGCCGCCTCCCCTGGTGGCGGAGTGGGCCCTTGTGGGCTCCCTGGGGCCCACCTGTCCTGTCCCAAAGGTTCCCTGGTCTTCTTGCATTCGGGAAAAATTCATTTCGGGGATTTTATTCCATTTGGACTCCGTTCCAAAATCAGATCTGAAAAGAGTCAAAAACACGGAAAAACAGGAACTGGCACGTGGCACTGAATCAATAAGTTAGTCCCCAAAAAGATATAAAAAAGGTACATAAAACATACAAAGAAGACAAGATAACAGCGTGAAATCATCAAAAATTATAGATATGTTTGAGACGTATCAAGCATCTCCAAGCTTAACTCAAGCTCGTCCTCGAGTAGGGAAGTGATAAGAATGAATTTTTGATGTTTTCATGCTACCTAGCATAGGTGTTCTTTGTAATTCCTCTTATGTGACGTGAATGTTCAGATCCATTAGATTCAAAACAATAGTTTTCTATTGACGTGGAAACAATAATAATTCAAGCAAACTAGCAAAGTAATCATGAACTTTCAAAATAGCAAGACCAAAAGAAAGTTATCCCTACAAAAGCATATAGTCTGGCTATGCTCTATCATCATTGCACAATGAATTTAAATCATGCACAACCCCGGTATTGGCCAAGTAATTGTTTCACACCTTTACTTTCTCAAACATTTTCAACTCTCACGCAATACATGAGCGTGAGCCATGGTTATAGCACTATATATGGTGTGGAGTATGGTGGAGGTTGCAAGACAAAAAGGAGAAGATAGTCACATGAACTAGGCATATCAATGAGTTGTGGAGATGCTCATCAATAGATATCAATGTGAGTGAGTAGGGAGTGCCATACAAATGATGCACTAGATCTATAAGTAAGTGAAAGCTCTTAAAGAAAACTAGTGGGTGTGCATCCAACTTGCTTGCTCACGAAGACCTAAGGCAATTTTGAGGAAGCCTATCATTGGAATATACAAGCCAAGTTATATAATGAGAATTTCCTACTAACTATATGGTGGTGACAAAACGAGAGACTCTCAATCATGAAGATCATGGTGCTCAAAATGCACAAGTGTGGAAAAAGTGGTAGCATTGTCCCTTCTCTCTTTTTTTCTTTTTTTATTTTGGTGGGCTCTTTGGCCTCTTTTTTATGGGCTTCTTTGGCCTCTTTTATTTCCTCACATGGGACAATGCTCCAATAATGATGATCATCACACTTTCAACTCAAAACTTAGAGCAATTATAACTCTATATGGAATGCCTTCGATAGTGTACCGTGGCAACGATCGAGCATGGCATAGACATCAATGAAAACATCATGCTAGCTATATTACGATCATGCAAAGGCAAGTAGGCGTGGTGGCACATGTCATGGTGGTAGTCGCATGGCAATATATCTCGGAATGACTTTGAAAAAGCCATAGTAGGTAGGTATGGTGGCTGTTTTGAGGGAGGCTAATGGTGGGTTTTGTGCACCGGCGAAAGTTGCACAGCACTAAGAAGATAGCAATGGTGGAAGGGTGAGAGTGCGTATAATCCATGGACTCAACATTAGTCATTAAGAACTCATATACTTGTTGCAAAAGTTTTATTAGTAATCGAAACAAAGCATTCAACGCATACTCCTAGGGGAAGGGTTGGTCGGTATAAACCATCGCGCGATCCCGACCGCCACGCAAAGGATGACAATCAATATACTAATCATGCTCAGATTTCATCACATAGAGGTTCACCATACGTGCATGCTACGGGAATCACTAACTTCAACACAAGTATTTCTAGATCCACAACACCTTACTAGCATGACTTTCAATATTACCATAACCACAACTCAAAACTATTTGAGATGAATCAAACTTCTCTAACTATTCAATGCACATGAAGGAGGAAGTTTTCGCATCCCTTTGGAAAACTACCCCTTTTGAGACTACTTTCAAATCATAGATCAACTACCAAGCCACGCACCGCTGCGCTCTAAAAGATATAAGTGAAGCACATAGAGCAAAAGTATCTAGCTCAAAAGATATAAGTGAAGCACATGTGAGCTGAATTGTCTACCAAAAGATATAAGTGAAGCTCGACAAAATCACGGTGTGTGCATGTCTCTCTCTCTCTAGGTGTGCAGCAACGATGATTGTGACACAACAAAAAAATAAAAGACTCCTACGATAGAAGACGCTCCAAGCAAAAACACATAACATGTGGTGAATAAAAATATAGCCCCAAGTAACGTTACCGATGGATTGAAGACGAGGGAGGGGATGCCTTCTCGGGGCATCCCCTAGCTAAGGCTTTTACGGCATGATTGAATCCCTTGGGGTGCCTTGGGCATCCCCAAGCTTGAGCTCTTGCCACTCTTTATATTTTTGTCCATAAGAACTTCACCCAAAACTTGAAAACTTCACAACACGAAACTTGAACAGAAACTCGCGATAACATTAGTACAAGAAAGCAAACCACCACTTCCTTAGGTACTGTAGCAAACTTAAATTCTACTTTTGCTGATGTTGGGTTACTGTACTTTCGATCTTCCATGGCTAATACCCCCCGATACTATCCATAGTTTCATCAAATTAAGCAACCAACACAACAAAAACAGAATATGTTAACAGCAAACCAATCTGTAGCAATCTGTATGTTTCGTATACCTCTAGTACTTCAAACATTCTTAAAAATTACGACAGTCTGAAGAATTTGCGTAGAAATCAGCAGAAAAATAAATCAACTCAAAAGCTCTTAAAGAACAAAAATGAAAATTCTTTTCGTGAGCAGAAAGTTTCTGTCTTTCCCAGCATGACCAAACGTTCATCCTCAAGACTAATCATAACGGTTTTGCTTGGCACAAACGCAAAAAGAAACACAAAAAAACACAATCATAAAAGAATTATGAAAGTGTGGAAAACACAAAACAGAAAGAAATATGATAGATTCGTTGGGTTGCCTCCCAACAAGCGCTTTTGTTTAACGCCCTTAGCTAGGCGAAAGTGATGGAATCACGTATAGTCATCTTTGGTGCTCAAACCATAAGTAGCATCATCATTTATCATCTTCAGATTTTCATCTTTATTAGATGACTCACCACTAGCTCTAGGTACAAAAACAGGCTTGACGGTCTTTTTGAGAATAAGATTTGGAGTATGTTGCATAGCGGCAAAAGCGGAACCCAAGTTGGCTATGACATCTTCTAATTTGCCAATTCTAGAAGAATCATTAACTATAAGTTCCTTCTCCTTTAAATTTTTCAAAAAGTTTCCCACGTTGGATCCGTACTGAGTAATTTGATTGTGGATCTTTCTATCCAAACCCTCAATAAGTTCAACTGTGGCAATTTTGTTTTCAATAGCGTCAAGCCTTTGCATCACGTGTTCCAAGGTCAAGATAGTTCCATTAACCAAGAGCGGGGGTGAGCCTACCAAATTAATGATAGCTCTATAGGAGTCAACAATATGGATCCCCAAAAATTTCCCGCCTACAATGGTATCAAGGATATACCTATTCCAAGGAGAAATTCAAACATAAAAACTACGAAGGAGGACGGTAGTGGATTGCTTACGAGTAGATCTACTTTGAGCATTGCAAATCCTGTACCAAGCGTCCTTCAAATTTTCTTCCTCATTCTGCCTGAAATTGAGAACTCCATTTTCAGGGGTGTCGTTTGGAGTGGTGGGTCTATCCATTGATGGACTATCTCACACGCAAACGAGCAGGAAGAGAGAGTGAAACGGGCAAAAGAAAACGGCGAAGGCAAAAGGCGAATGAAAACGGCAAATGTGAAGTGGGGGAGAGGAAAACGAGAGGCAAATGGCAACAAAAGTAAATGCAAGAGAAGAGTTTGTGAGACCTACTTGGATAGATCTTGATTTCTCCTCCCCGGCAACGACACCAGAAATAGGCGTGTTGTCGGGAGAATATTCTTCACGATCCTCCTCGGCAAGCGATCCTCTTCCCTGGCAACGGCGCCAGAAATACTTCTGCTACTTCAAAAAGATCCCCGGCAACGGCGCCAGAAATACTTCTGATGTTTGCTGTGTACCCCTGGCAATTGTGCCAGAAATACTCCTACTACGGCACGTTGGTATTCCCTCGAAACGGAAAGGGTGATGTAGCACAACGACGGTAAGTATTTCCCTCAGTTTGAGAACCAAGGTATCAATCCGGCGGAAGATTACCTCACCAACCTGCACAAACACAAGAGCTTGCACCCAACACTATGAAGGGGTTGTCAATCCCTTATTGATTGTTTGCCAAGTGAGAACTGAAAGTAACAAAGTAACAAAGCAAAGTAAAAGCGGAGTTGTAAACGATGGATGTGAATAGACCCGGGGGCCGTAGTGTTTACTAGTGGCTTCTCTCATGAAAGCAAGTAGACGGTGGGTGAACAAATTACTGCCGACTAATTGATATAACTGTGCAGAGTCGTGACGATATCTATGCAATGATTATTTCTATAGGCATCACGTCCGAAATAAGTAGACCGATACTTTCTACATCTACTACTATTACTCCACACATCGACCGCTATACAGCGTGCATCTAGTGTATTAAGTCCATAAGAACAGAGTTACGCCTTAAGCAAGATGACATGATGTAGAGGGATAATCTCAAACCAATGATAAAAACCCCATCTTTTTACCCTTGATGGCAACTGCTTGATGTGTGCCTTGCTACCCCTACTGTCGCTGGGAAAGGTCACCACGTGGCAGAACCCAAAACAAAGCACTTCTCCCATTGCAAGAATCATAGATCTAGTTGGCCAAACAAAACCCAAGAGTCAGAGAGACTTACAAGGATATCAAATCATGCATATAAAAAATCAGCAAAGACTCAAATATATATCATAGATAATCTGATCACAAGTCCACAATTCATCGGATCTCGACAAACACACCACAAAGAAGATTACATCGGATAGATCTCCATGAAGATCATGGAGAACTTCGTATTGAAGATCCAAGAGAGAGAAGAAGCCATCTAGCTACTAACTACGGACCCGTAGGTCTGAAGTGAACTACTCACGAGTCATTGGAGTGGCGATGATGATGATGAAGAAGCCCTCCACCTCCAAAGTCCCCTCCGACAGGGCGTCGGGAAGGGTCTCCAGATGAGATCTCGCGGAAACGGAAGCTTGCGGCGGCGGAAAAGTATTTTCGAGGCTCCCCTGATTTTTTGCGGAATATTTGGGAATATATAGGCGCAAAACTTAGGTCAGGAGGCAGTCAGGGAAGCCACAAGCTTGCCCACTGCCGCCTCCCCTGGTGGCGGAGTGGGCCCTTGTGGGCTCCCTGGGGCCCACCTGGCCTGGCCCAAAGGTTCCCTGGTCTTCTTTCGTTCAGGAAAAAATCATTTCGGGGATTTTATTCCATTTGGACTCCGTTCCAAAATCAGATCTGAAAAGAGTCAAAAACATGGAAAAACAGGAACTGGCACTTGGCACTGAATCAATAAGTTAGTTCCCAAAAATATATAAAAAAGGTACATAAAACATACAAAGAACACAAGATATCAGCGTGAAACCATCAAAAATTATAGATACATTTGAGACGTATCACTGCCCTGCCGGAGGGAGATTCGGACACGGAGGGCTTCTTCATCAACACCATTGCCTCTTCGATGATGCGTGAGTAGTTCACCACAGACCTTCGGGTCCATAGCTAGTAGCTAGATGGCTTCTTCTCTCTCTTGGATCTTCAATACAAAGATCTACATGATCTTCATGGAGATCTATCCGATGTAACTTTCTTTTGCGGTGTGTTTGTCGAGATCCGATGAATTGTGGATTTATGATCAGATTATCTATGTATATTATTTGAGTCTCCTCTCATTTCTTATATGCATAATTTCGTATCCTAGTAATTCTCTTCGAGTTATGGGTTTCGTTTGGCCAACTTGATCTATAATTCTTGCAATGGGAGACGTGCTTGGTTTTGGGTTCATACCGTGCGGTGTCCTCACCTAGTGACAGAAGGGGTAGCGAGGCACTCATCGTGTTGTTGCCATCAAGGGTAAAAAGATGGGGTTTATATGATGTTGCATTAATTTATCCCTCTACATCATGTCATCTTGCTTAAGGCGTTACTCTATTTGTTATGAACTTAATACACTCGATGCATGCTGGATAGCGGTCGATGTGTGGAGTAATAGTAGTAGATGCAGAAAGTATCGGTCTACTTGTCTCGGACGTTATGCCTATATGTATGGTCATTGCCTTAGATATCGTCATGACTTTGCGCAATTCTATCAATTGCTCGACAATAATTCGTTCACCCACCGTAATACTTGCTATCATGAGAGAAGCCTCTAGTGAACACTATGGCCCCCGGGTCTATTTTACATATTATATATTCAGATTTACATACAAAAATACCAAAAATACCTTGCTGCACTTTTATTTATTTATTTATTTATATTTACCTATTATCACTATCAGATCTCACCTTGCAAGTGATCGTAAAGGGATTGACAACCCCTTTATCGCGTTGGGTGCAAGTTTGTTTGCTCTTGCGCAGGTGCCTTGGTGCCTCACCTTGATACTCCTACTGGATTGATACCTTGGTTCTCAAACTGAGGGAAATACTTATCTCTACTTTGCTGCATCACCCTTTCCTCTTCAAGGGAAAAACCAACGCAAGCTCAAGAAGTTGCAGGAAGAATTTCTGGCGCCGTTGCCGGGGAGTATTCAAGTGAAGCATATCTACCAAGTACCTATCGCAAACTCATCTCTTGCATTTACATTATTTGCCATTTGCCTCTCGTTTTCCTCTCCCCCACTTCTAAAACAAAATTTACAAAAATATTTGCCTTTCTTTATTTTGCCTTTTCGTTCGCCCTTTCTTTGCTTGCTTTCTGTTTGCCTGTGTGGGTTAGTCTACTTATCCTTATGGCTAGTCCTATCGCTATGATCGTTACTCCCGAGAGCGAAGTTCTTAATTTTAAACAAAATGAGGGAGAAAACTTAAAAGATGCTTGGTATAGAATTTGCAATGCTCAGAATAGATCTACTCGTAAGCAATCTACTACCGTTTTACTTCGCAATTTTTATGTGGGTATTTCCGCTTGGAATAGGTATGTTCTTGACACCATCGTAGGGAGAAATTTCTTGGGTAGCCATACCGTTGATCCTTATGGTGCTTTAATAAATTTGGTAGGCTCACCCCCACTCATGGTTAATGGAACTACTTTAACTTTGGAACATGTGATGCGTAGACTGGATATTATTGAAAATAAAGTTGCTACGACAGAACTCATTGAAAATTTGGATAAAAAGATCCACAATCAAATCACTCAATATGGATCTAAGGTGGGAATGACTTTGAAAATTTTAAAGGAGAAGGAACCCATAGTTAACAAAAAACTAGATCATGATTCCGCTAGAATTGGCAAACTAGAGGATGTTATAACCAACTTGAGTTCCGCTTTTGCTACTGTTCAGAACAATCCAAATTTTGCCCACAATAAGGCCACTAAGCTTGTTTATGTTCCTAAAAACAATGGTGAACCATCTAGTAAGAGAGATGAAGATCTTAAAATGTTGAGTGTTCACCCTACCTATCTTGATATCTTAAGAAAACCTATCATCACTAATGATTATCTTTGTTGCCTATCTAGGAGTATAATTATTGATAAAATTAAAGAACTCCCTAATAATGATGATGGTATGAGTGGTTTGAGCACTAAAGATGACAATACTTGATTCTATTGCCTTACGCCTAGCTAAGGGTGTTAAACGATAGCGCTTGTTGGGAGGCAACCCAATGAATAAATTTATTTTTTGCTTTTTACTTTCTCTTTTGTTGAGTCCACACCATCATGATTCTGTTATGATTGTGTTTTTATGTTTTAATTAGTGTTTGTGCCAAGTAGAACCTTTATGATTAGTTTTGGCGATAGTTGTTTAATCATGCTGAAAAAAGACAGAAACTTTGTGCTCACGAAATTATTTTTAATTACTATCGAGAAAGAGCTTTTGAGTTGATTCGTTTTGCTGCTGATTGATATGAAAATTACCCTAATTTTCATAATTGTTTCAGAATTTTTGGGATAGCAGAGGTATACGAAATATACATATTGCTACAGACTGTTCTGTTTTTAACAGATTCAATTTTTGTTGTGTTGATTGCTTATTTTGATGAAACTATGGTTAGTATCAGGGGGGACGAACCATGGAGAAGTGAGAATGCATTAATATAACATAAATCTAAATGGAAATTAAGTTTACTAGAGTACCTAAAAAGTTGGTGGTTTTTGTTTTCTTATGCGAATGATATCACGAGTTTCTGTTTAAGTTTTGTGTTGTGAAGTTTTCAAGTTTTGGGTGACGTTCTTATGGACAATGGAATAAAGAGTGGAAAGAGCCTAAGCTTGGGGATGCCCAAGTCATCCCAAGACAAATTCAAGGACACCAAAAAGCCTAATCTTGGGGATGCCCCGGGAAGGCATCCCCTCTTTCGTCTTCAATCCATCGGTAACGTTACTTGGAACGTCGTGTATTATAGGAGTCTTTGATTTTTGTTTTATCACAATCATCCTTGTTGCACACCTTTTTGAGAGGGACATGCACTCATCGTGAATTTTTTAGAATACTCAATGAGCTTCACTTATATCCTTTGAGCTAGGCAATTTAGCTCCCATGAGCTTCATTTATATCTTTTGAGCTAGATAATTTTGCTCCCATGAGCTTCACTTATATCCTTTGAGCTAGATAATTTTGCCCCCATGAGCTTCACTTATATCTTTTGAGATAGATAATTTTTCTCTAGTGCTTCACTTAAATCTTTTTAGAGCACGGCGGTGTCATATTTTGTAGATATAAAAACTCTCGATCTTCACTTATATCATTTTGAGAGCGCTCTCTCTAAGTAACTTGGTAATTGGCGTGTGTTATGAAATTAGTCCTAAAAATGATAGGCATACAAAGAGGATATAATAAAAACTTTCATATTCCATTTCATTGATTAGTAAGAGAAGTTTGATTCCTCGCAATTAGTTTTGAGATATGGATATGGCAATATTAGAGTCATGTTAGTAGGGTGTTGTGAATCTAGAAATACTTGTGTTGAGGTTAGTGATTCCCGTAGCATGCACGTATGGTGAACCGCTATGTTAGGAAGTCGGAGCATAATTGATTTATTGATTGTCATCCTTTGAGTGGCGGTCGGGATCGCGCGATGGTTAACACCTGCCAGCCCTTCCCCTAGGAGTATGCGTTTAGCACTTTGTTTCGATTACTAATAAAACTTTCGTAATAAGTATATGATTTCTTCATGACTAATGTGAGTCCATGGTATATATGCACTCTCACCTTCCACCATTGCTAGCCTCTCTAGTGCCGCGCAACTTTCGCCGGTGCACAAACCCACCATATACCTTCCTCAAAATAGCCACCATACCTACCTATTATGGCATTTTCATAACCATTCCGAGATATATTGCCATGCAACTTCCACCGTTCCGTCTCATGACATGTGCCATCATTTTCATTTTGCCATTGCATGATCGTAAGATAGCTAGCGAGATGTTTCAACGTCATACGCTAAGCTAGACCGTTGCACATCCCGGTACACTGCCGTAGGCATTTCATATAGAGTGATTATTGTTCTAAGTATCGAGTTGTAAGTAAATAAAAGTGTGATGATCATCATTATTAGAGCATTTTCCCATGTGAGGAAATAAAAAAAGAGGCCAAAGATGCCCACCAAAAAAAGAGAGAAAAAATGAAATGAAAAAACGAGGCCAAAGAGCCTAAACAAAAAAATGATGAGAGAAAAAGAGAAGGGACAATGGTACTATCTTTTCCCACACTTGTGCTTCAAAATAGCACCATGTTCTTCAAGATAGAGAGTCTCTTGTTTTCTCACTTTCATATACTAGTGGAAATTTTCATTATATAACTTGGCTTGTATATTCCAATGATAGGCTTCGTCATGCCCTAGGTCTTCGTGAGCAAGCAAGTTGGGTGCACACCCACTAGTTTTTCTTTTTGAGCTTCCATACACTTATAGCTCTAGTACATCCGTTGCATGGTGATACGTCTCCGTCGTATCTATAATTTTTGATTGTTTCATGCCAATATTCTACAACTTTCATATACTTTTGGCAAATTTTTATACTATTTTTGGGACTATCATATTGATCCAGTGCCCAGTGCCAGTTCCTGTTTGTTGCATGTCTTTTGTTTCGCAGAATATCAATACCAAACGAAGTCCAACCGTAATAAAAACTTACGTGGATTTTTTTGGAATATATATGATTTTTGGGAAGAAGAATCAACATGAGGCGATGCACGGAGTGCCCACAAGCCCTTGTCGCCGCGGCCAGGGTGTGGGCTCGCGGCAATCAGGCTCGTGGCCACTCCTTAAGGTGGTTGGTGCCCTTATTCCGCCGCAAAAATGATAATATCCGGAACAAAATTGTGTTAAAATTTCAGCCCAATTGGAGTTACGTATCTCCGGGAATTTAAGAAACGGTGAAACGCAGAATCAGAGAGCGCAGAAACAAAAGGACACAGAGAGAGAGATCCTATCTCGGAGGGCCTCTCGCCCCTGCGCCGCCATGGAGACCATGGACCAGAGGGGAAACCCTTCTCCCATCTAGGGAGGAAGTCAAGGAAGAAAAAGAAGGAGGGGGGCTCTCCCCCCCCCCCTCTCTCCCGGCGGTGCCGGAACGCCGCCCGAGACATCATCGTGTGGCGGCGATCTACACCAACACCTCCGTCATCTTCACCAACATCTCCATCATCTTCCCCCATCTATATTCAGCGGTTCACTCTCCCGCAACCCGCTGTACCCTCTACTTGAACATGGTGCTTTATGCTACGTATTATTATCCAATGATGTGTTGCTATCCTATGATGTCTGAGTAGATTATCGTTGTCCTATGGGTGATTGATGAATTGCTATGATTGGTTTAATTTGTTTGTGGTTATGTTGCTTTCCTTTGGTGCCCATCATATGATCGCGCACGTGGATCACACCATAGGGTTAGTTGTATGTTGATAGGACTATGTATTGGCAGGCTAGAGTGACAGAAGCTTCAAACCTAGCATAGAAATTGATGCATATGGGATTGAAGGGGACCAATATATCTTATTGCTATGGTTGGGTTTTACCTTAATGAACGTTAGTAGTTGCGGACGCTTGCTAATAGTTCCAATCATAAGTGCATAGAATTCCAAGTAAGGGATGACATTCTAGCAGAGGCCTCTCCCACATGATACTTGCTATCGATCTAGTAACGTAGTCAATTGCTTAGGGACAATTCCGCAATTCCTACCACCACTTTTCCACACTCGTTAGACACTCGTAGTTGTTTCTTTATCTAACCAACCCCTAGTTTTATTTACGTGTTCTTTACTTTCTTGCAATCCTATCCTATTAGTCCTACAAAGTACTTCTAGTTTTATTTACGTGTTGGAATTATGCCCTAGAGGCAATAATAAATATAGTTATTATTATAATTCCTGTATCGAGATAATCGTTTATTATCCATGCTATAATTGTATTGAATGAAGACTCATTTGCATGTGTGGATACATAGACAAAACACCGTCCCTAGCAAGCCTCTAGTTGGCTAGCTAGTTGATCAAAGATAGTCAGTGTCTTCTGATTATGAACAAAGTGTTGTTGCTTGATAACTGGATCACGTCATTAGGAGAATCACGTGATGGACTAGACCCAAACTAATAGACATAGCATGTTGATCGTGTCATTTTGTTGCTACTGTTTTCCGCGTGTAAAGTATTTATTCCTATGACCATGAGATCATATAACTCACTGACACCGGAGGAATGCTTTGTGTGTATCAAACGTCGCAACGTAACTGGGTGACTATAAAGATGCTCTACAGGTATCTGCGAAGGTGTTAGTTGAGTTAGTATGGATCAAGACTGGGATTTGTCACTCCGTGTGACGGAGAGGTATCTCGGGGCCCACTCGGTAATACAACATCACACACAAGCCTTGCAAGCAATGTAACTTAGTGTAAGTTGCGGGATCTTGTATTACGGAACGAGTAAAGAGACTTGCCGGTAAACGAGATTGAAATAGGTATACGGATACTGACGATCGAATCTCGGGCAAGTAACATACCGAAGGACAAAGGGAATGACATACGGGATTATATGAATCCTTGGCACTGAGGTTCAAACGATAAGATCTTCGTAGAATATGTAGGATCCAATATGGGCATCCAGGTCCCGCTGTTGGATATTGACCGAGGAGTCTCTCGGGTCATGTCTACATAGTTCTCGAACCCGCAGGGTCTGCACACTTAAGGTTCGACGTTGTTTTATGCGTATTTGAGTTATATGGTTGGTTAACGAATGTTGTTCGGAGTCCCGGATGAGATCACGGACGTCACGAGGGTTTCCAGAATGGTCCGGAAACGAAGATTGATATATAGGATGACCTCATTTGATTACCGGAAGGTTTTTCGGAGTTACCGGGAATGTACCGGGAATGACGAATGGGTTCCGGAAGTTCACCGGGGGGGGGCAACCCACCCCGGGGAAGCCCATAGGCCATAAGGGTGGCGCACCAGCCCTTAGTGGGCTGGTGGGACAGCCCAAAAGGGTCCTATGCGCCATAGAGATAAAAATCAAAGAGAAAGAAAAAAAAGGGGAGGTGGGAAGGAAGGGAAGGACTCCCACCCACCAAACCAAGTCCAACTCGGTTTGGGGGGGGGAGTCCTCCCCCTTGGACTCGGCCGAGGAGCCCCAAGGCAAGGTCCTCTCCCTCCCACCTATATATACGGAGGTTTTGGGGCTGATTTGAGACGACTTTTCCACGGCAGCCCGACCACATACCTCCACGGTTTTCCCTCTAGATCGCGTTTCTGCGGAGCTCGGGCGGAGCCCTGCTGAGACAAGGTCATCACCAACCTCCGGAGCGCCGTCACGCTGCCGGAGAACTCTTCTACCTCTCCGTCTCTCTTGCTGGATCAAGAAGGCCGAGATCATCGTCGAGCTGTACGTGTGCTGAATGCGGAGGTGCCGTCCGTTCGGTACTAGATCGTGGGACTGATCGCGGGATTGTTCGCGGGGCGGATCGAGGGACGTGAGGACGTTCCACTACATCAACCGCGTTCACTAACGCTTCTGCTGTACGATCTACAAGGGTACGTAGATCACTCATCCCCTCTCGTAGATGGACATCACCATGATAGGTCTTCGTGTGCGTAGGAAAATTTTTGTTTCCCATGCGACGTTCCCCAACAGTGGCATCATGAGCTAGGTTCATGTGTAGATGTCTTCTCGAGTAGAACACAAAAGTTTTTGTGGGCGGTGATGTGTGTTTTGCTGCCCTCCTTAGTCTTTTCTTGATTCCGCGGTATTGTTGGATTGAAGCGGCTAGGACCGACATTACTCGTACGCTTACGAGAGACTGGTTTCATCGTTACGAGTAACTCCGTTGCTCAAAGATGACTGGCAAGTGTCGGTTTCTCCAACTTTAGTTGAATCGGATTTGACCGAGGAGGTCCTTGGATGAGGTTAAATAGCAACTCATATATCTCCGTTGTGGTGTTTGCGTAAGTAAGATGCGATCCTACTAGATACCCTTGGTCACCACGTAAAACATGAAACAACAAAATTAGAGGACGTCTAACTTGTTTTTGCAGGGTATGCTTGTGATGTGATATGGCCAACGATGTGATGTGATATATTGGATGTATGAGATGATCATGTTGTAATAGAAATATCGACTTGCACGTCGATGGTACGGCAACCGGCAGGAGCCATAGGGTTGTCTTTATACTAACGTTTGTGCTTGCAGATGCGTTTACTATTTTGCTAGGATGTAGCTTTAGTAGTAATAGCATGAGTAGCACGACAACCCCGATGGCAACACGTTGATGGAGATCATGGCGTGGCGCCGGTGACAAGAAGATCGTGCTGGTGCTTTGGTGATAGAGATCAAGAAGCACGTGATGATGGCCATATCATGTCACTTATGAATTGCATGTGATGTTAATCCTTTTATGAACCTTATTTTGCTTAGAACGACGGTAGCATTATGAGGTGATCTCTCATTAGAATTTCAAGACGAAATTGTGTTCTCCCCGACTGTGCACCTTTGCTACAGTTCGTCGTTTCGAGACACCACGTGATGATCGGGTGTGATAGACTCAACATTCACATACAACGGGTGCAAAACAGTTGCGCACGCGGAACACTCGGGTTAAGCTTGACGAGCCTAGCATGTGCAGACATGGCCTCGGAACACATGAGACCAAAAGGTCGATCATGAATCGTATAGATGATATGATTAGCATAGGGATGCTTACCACTGAAACTATACTCAACTCACATGATGATCGGACTTGAGCTAGTGTAAGTGGATCATGAACCACTCAAATGACTAGAGAGATGTACTTTTTGAGTGGGAGCTTAGCGAGTAATTTGATTAAGTTAAACTCTAATTATCTTGAACATAGTCTAAGTCCACTTTGAATATATTTGTGTTGTAGATCATGGCTCACGCGACAGTCATCCTGAATTTTAATACGTTCCTAGAGAAAGCTAAGTTGAAAGATGATGGAAGCAACTTTGTAGACTGGGCTCGTAATCTTAAGCTAATCTTACAAGCTGGGAAGAAGGATTATGTCCTTAATGCTGCGTTAGGAGATGAACCACCCACTACGGCTGATCAGGATGTTAAGAACGCTTGGTTAGCACGTAAGGAGGACTACTCAATAGTTCAATGTGCAATCTTGTATGGCTTAGAACCGGGACTTCAACGCCGCTTTGAGCGTCATGGAGCATTTGAGATGTTCCAGGAGTTGGAGTTTATCTTTCAGAAGAACGCCCGGATCGAGAGGTATGAGACCTCCGATAAATTCTGTGCTTGCAAGATGGAGGAAAACTCATCTGTCAGTGAACATGTGCTCAAAATGTCTGGGTACTCAAACCGTCTAGCTGAGCTGGGGATTGAACTCCCGCAAGAAGCTATCACTGACAGAATCCTTCAATCACTGCCGCCAAGCTATAAAGGCTTTGTGTTGAACTACAACATGCAAGGGATGAACAAGTCTCCCGGCGAGTTGTTTGCGATGCTGAAAGTCGCAGAGTCTGAACTCCGTAAAGAGCATCAAGTGTTGATGGTGAATAAGACCACTAGTTTCAAGAGAAACGGCAAAGGGAAGAAGGGCAATTCAAAGAAAAGCGGCAAGCCTGTTGCCAATCCAACGAATAAACCCAAAGCTGGACCTAAGCCTGAAACGGAGTGTTACTATTGCAAGGGTTTGGGTCACTGGAAGCGCAATTGCCCCAAGTATTTGGCAGATAAGAAGGCGGGCAAAGAAAAATCAGGTATATTTGATATACATGTTATTGATGTGTACTTAACCGGCTCTCGTAGTAGTGCCTGGGTATTCGATACTCGTTCTGTTGCTCATATTTGCAACTCGAAACAGGAACTGCGGAATAGACGAAGGCTGGCGAAAGATGAAGTGACGATGCGCGTAGGAAATGGTTCCAAGGTTGATGCAATCGCCGTCGGCACAGTGTCACTTCAGTTACCGTCAGGATTAGTGATGAACTTAAATCATTGTTATTTAGTGCCTGCGTTGAGCATGAACATTATATCTGGATCTTGTTTATTGCGAGACGGTTACTCTTTTAAGTCAGAGAATAATGGTTGTTCTATTTCTATGAGTAACATCTTTTATGGTCATGCACCGAATGTGAGAGGATTGTTCATATTGAATCTTGATAGCGATACGCATATACATAACATTGAGACCAAAAGAGTTAGAGTTAACAATGATAGCGCCATATTCTTGTGGCACTGCCGCTTAGGTCATATTGGTGTAAAGCGCATGAAGAAACTCCATGCTGATGGACTTTTGGAGTCACTTGACTTTGATTCACTTGACACGTGCGAACCATGCCTCATGGGCAAGATGACTAAGACTCCGTTCTCAGGAACAATGGAGCGTGCAAGTGACTTGTTGGAAATCATACATACCGATGTGTGTGGTCCGATGAGCGTGGAGGCACGCGACGGATATCGTTATTTTCTCACCTTCACTGATGATTTAAGTAGATATGGTTATGTATACTTGATGAAGCACAAGTCTGAAACATTTGAAAAGTTCAAGCAATTTCAGAGTGAAGTGGAAAATCATCGTAACAAGAAGATCAAGTTCCTACGGTCTGATCGTGGGGGTGAATATCTGAGTTTCGAGTTTGGTACTCACTTAAGACAATGTGGAATTGTTTCACAGTTAACACCGCCTGGAACACCACAGCGTAATGGTGTGTCCGAACGTCATAACCGTACTTTATTAGAGATGGTGCGATCTATGATGTCTCTTATTGATTTGCCGTTATCATTTTGGGGTTATGCATTAGAAACAGCTGCATTCACTTTAAATAGGGCACCATCAAAATCCGTTGAGACGACACCATACGAACTGTGGTATGGCAAAAGGCCAAAGTTGTCGTTTCTTAAAGTTTGGGGATGTGATGCTTATGTCAAAAAGCTTCAGCCTGAAAAGCTGGAACCCAAAGCGGAAAAGTGCGTCTTCATAGGTTACCCAAAAGAGACAGTTGGGTACACCTTCTATCTCAAATCCGAGGGCAAGGTGTTTGTTGCTAAAAACGGAGCTTTTCTCGAGAAGGAGTTTCTCTCGAGAGAATTGAGTGGGAGGAAGATAGAACTTGACGAGGTTGTCGAATCTCTCATCCCTCTGGATGGTGGCGCAGGGCAAGGGGAAACCTCTGTCATTGCGACGCCGGTTGAGGAGGAAGTTAATGATGATGATCATAAAACTCCAGTTCAAGTTTCTGTCGAACCACGCAGGTCGACGAGACCACGTGCTGCTCCAGAGTGGTACGGTAATCCCGTCTTATCAATCATGTTGTTAGACAACAATGAACCTGCGAATTATGAAGAAGCAATGGTGGGCCCAGATTCCAACAAATGGCTGGAAGCCATGAAATCCGAGATAGGATCCATGTATGAGAACAAAGTGTGGACTTTGGAGGTACTACCTGAGGGGCGCAAGGCCATTCAGAACAAATGGATCTTTAAGAGGAAGACGGACGCTGACGGCAATGTGACCGTTTATAAAGCTCGGCTTGTGGCAAAGGGTTTTTCACAAGTTCAAGGAGTTGACTACGATGAGACTTTCTCACCCGTAGCGATGCTTAAGTCCGTCAGAATCATGTTAGCAATAGCTGCATTTTTCGATTATGAAATCTCGCAGATGGATGTCAAAACGGCGTTCCTTAACGGTTTCCTTAAGGAAGAATTGTATATGATACAACCCGAAGGTTTTGTCGATCCTAAGAATGCTAACAAGGTGTGCAAGCTCCAGCGATCCATTTATGGACTGGTGCAAGCATCTCGGAGTTGGAACAAACGCTTTGATGAGGTAATCAAAGCATTTGGGTTTATACAAGTGGTTGGGGAATCTTGTATTTAAAAGAAAGTGGGTGGGAGCTCTGTGGCGTTTCTAATATTATATGTGGATGACATATTACTGATTGGAAACAACGTAGAGTTTTTGGAGAGCATAAAAGGTTACTTGAATAAAAGTTTCTCTATGAAGGACCTAGGAGAACCTGCTTACATTCTAGACATTAAGATCTATAGGGATAGATCAAAACGCCTGATAGGACTTTCACAAAGCACATACCTTGATAAATTTTTGAAGAGGTTCAAAATGGAATAGTCCAAGAAAGGGTTCTTGCCAGTTCTACAAGGTACGAGATTGAGTAAGACTTAGTGCCCAGCAACTGATGAAGATTGAGAGCATATGCGCTCCGTCCCCTATGCTTCAGCCATAGGTTCTATCATGTATGCAATGTTGTGCACTAGACCGGATGTTAGCCTGGCCATGAGTATGACAGGTAGGTTCCAGAGTAATCCAGGAGTGGATCACTGGACAGCGGTCAAGAATATCCTGAAGTACCTGAAAAGGACTAAGGAGATGTTTCTCGTGTATGGAGGTGACGAAGAGCTCGCCGTAAAAGGTTACGTCGATGCAAGCTTTGACACAGATCCGGACGACTCTAAGTCGCAAACCGGATACGTATTTATTCTTAATCGGGGTGCAGTAAGCTGGTGCAGTTCCAAGCAAAGCGTCGAAGCAGATTCTACATGTGAAGCGGAATACATGGCTGCCTCGGAGGCGGCTAAGGAGGGTGTCTGGATGAAGCAATTCATGACGGATCTTGGAGTGGTGCCAAGCGCACTAAATCAAATAACCTTGTTCTGTGACAACACGGGTGCCATTGCCTTAGCAAAGGAACCGTGGTTTCACAAGAAGACCAGACACATCAAACGACGCTTCAACCTCATCCGCGACTACGTCGAGGGAGAGGACGTGAATATATGCAAAGTGCACACGGATCTGAATGTAGCAGACCCGCTGACTAAACCTCTTCCAAGGCCAAAGCATGATCAACACCGGAACTGTATGGGTGTTAGATTTATTACAATGTAATTCACATGGTGATGTGAGGGCTAGATTATTGACTCTAGTGCAAGTGGGAGACTGTTGGAATTATGCCCTAGAGGCAATAATAAATATAGTTATTATTATAATTCCTGTATCGAGATAATCGTTTATTATCCATGCTATAATTGTATTGAATGAAGACTCATTTGCATGTGTGGATACATAGACAAAACACCGTCCCTAGCAAGCCTCTAGTTGGCTAGCCAGTTGATCAAAGATAGTCAGTGTCTTCTGATTATGAACAAAGTGTTGTTGCTTGATAACTGGATCACGTCATTAGGAGAATCACGTGATGGACTAGACCCAAATTAATAGACGTAGCATGTTGATCGTGTCATTTTGTTGCTACTGTTTTCTGCGTGTCAAGTATTTATTCCTATGACCATGAGATCATATAACTCACTGACACCGGAGGAATGCTTTGTGTGTATGAAACGTCGCAACGTAACTGGGTGACTATAAAGATGCTCTACAGGTATCTCCGAAGGTGTTAGTTGAGTTAGTATGGATCAAGACTGGGATTTGTCACTCCGTGTGACGGAGAGGTATCTCGGGGCCCACTCGGTAATACAACATCACACACAAGCCTTGCAAGCAATGTAACTTAGTGTAAGTTGCGCGATCTTGTATTACGGAACGAGTAAAGAGACTTGCCGGTAAACGAGATTGAAATAGGTATACGGATACTGACGATCGAATCTCGGGCAAGTAACATACCGAAGGACAAAGGGAATGACATACGGGATTATATGAATCCTTGGCACTGAGGTTCAAACGATAAGATCTTCGTAGAATATGTAGGATCCAATATGGGCATCCAGGTCCCGCTGTTGGATATTGACCGAGGAGTCTCTCGGGTCATGTCTACATAGTTCTCGAACCCGCAGGGTCTGCACACTTAAGGTTCGACGTTGTTTTATGCGTATTTGAGTTATATGGTTGGTTACCAAATGTTGTTCGTAGTCCCGGATGAGATCACGGACGTCACGAGGGTTTCCAGAATGATCCGGAAACGAAGATTGATATATAGGATGACCTCATTTGATTACCGGAAGGTTCTTCGGAGTTACCGGGAATGTACCGGGAATGACGAATGGGTTCCGGAAGTTCACCGGGGGGGGGGGCAACCCACCCCGGGGAAGCCCATAGGCCATAAGGGTGGCGCACCAGCCCTTAGTGGGCTGGTGGGACAGCCCAAAAGGGTCCTATGCGCCATAGAGATAAAAATCAAAGAGAAAGAAAAAAAAGGGGAGGTGGGAAGGAAGGGAAGGACTCCCACCCACCAAACCAAGTCCAACTCGGTTTGGGGGGGTGGAGTCCTCCCCCTTGGACTCGGCCGACCCCCTTGGGGCTCCTTGAGCCCCAAGGCAAGGTCCCCTCCCTCCCACCTATATATACGGACGTTTTGGGGCTGATTTGAGACGACTTTTCCACGGCAGCCCGACCACATACCTCCACGGTTTTTCCTCTAGATCGCGTTTCTGCGGAGCTCGGGCGGAGCCCTGCTGAGACAAGGTCATCACCAACCTCCGGAGCGCCGTCACGCTGCCGGAGAACTCTTCTACCTCTCCGTCTCTCTTGCTGGATCAAGAAGGCCGAGATCATCGTCGAGCTGTACGTGTGCTGAACGCGGAGGTGCCGTCCGTTCGGTACTAGATCGTGGGAGTGATCGCGGGATTGTTCGCGGGGCGGATCGAGGGACGTGAGGACGTTCCACTACATCAACCGCGTTCACTAACGCTTCTGCTGTACGATCTACAAGGGTACGTAGATCACTCATCCCCTCTCGTAGATGGACATCACCATGATAGGTCTTCGTGTGCGTAGGAAATTTTTTGTGTCCCATGCGACGTTCCCCAACAAAGTGCATAGAATTCCAAGTAAGGGATGACATTCTAGCAGAGGCCTCTCCCACATGATACTTGCTATCGATCTAGTAACGTAGTCAATTGCTTAGGGACAATTCCGCAATTCCTACCACCACTTTTCCACACTCGTTAGACACTCGTAGTTGTTTCTTTATCTAACCAGCCCCTAGTTTTATTTACGTGTTCTTTACTTTCTTGCAATCCTATCCTATTAGTCCTACAAAGTACTTCTACTTTCATACTTGTTCTAGGTAAAGCGAACATAAAGTGTGCGTAGAGTTGTATCGGTGGTCGATAGAACTTGAGGGAATATTTGATCTACCTTTAGCTCCTCGTTGGGTTCGACACCCTTACTTATCGAGAAAGGCTACAATTAATCCCCTATACTTGTGGGTTATCAATACCTTTTTCTGGCGTCGTTGCCCGGGAGCAATAGCGTGGGGTGAATATCCTCGTGTGTGCTTGTTTGCTTTATCACTAAGTAGATTTGTTTGTTGTTATAAGTTGTTCTCTATCTTTAGTTATGGATATGGAACACGAAATACCAAAAAAATTAGGTGTACTTCCTACTCATGGAGATGGGGAACCTCCTAAAACCCTCGAGGCTCGTTATGTGGAAAATATTATGCACTTCTTTAATAATCCTAAGAAAGCCCCATTCAATTATATAATGGGATACACGTTGGATCAACGTGAATACTTTAGGGATTATCGCTTGACTCAAAAAGGGAAACTTTTATGGGATCAAATCCATTTGTTGAAATGGTATGCTTGGGAACTATGAAGAGATATGGTGTTACTGGTTGCTCTAGGATGAAGGCTCCACACCTTCCCTTTTCTTGTGAATTTAATGATCATAGAACCTTGGCTTCTTATGCTAATGGTATATATGATTACTATGATGTGGATCAAATAGAAAGTTTGTTGCTTTTATGGGTGCTTATGAAATTGAGGCTCTGTTTAAAAGGTGTGATGATAATGATGATGCTCCTTACCGATCTGAAAATTTGGCTATGCTTCGTTATTGTTATACTAATTATGAATATAATGCCCATATTGAATGATTTAAGGAGAAATCCTATGCTGCCCAAGAAGAGACTATTATTTTACAGGAAACTATGGAAGAAGAAAATGCTGAAATTGTGAGTCATTAGATGAAAAAGATGAAGAGGTGAGCGAAGAACAAAAGGAGGAAGAGCGGACTAGCTACCCGTGTCCACCTTCTAATGAGAGTAACTCTTCTACTCATACATTATTTAATTTCCCTTCGTTCTTACCGAAGGATGAATGCTATGATCCCTTGGATTCGTTTGAAATATCCCTTTTTGATGAACTTGATGCTTGTTATGCTTGTGGCCATGATGCCAATATGAATGATGCTTATGAAGATGAGCTAGTTATAGTTCCTTATGTTACACAGGATGATTTTGATGAATATAATATGCTTGTGCTTGCTGCTCCTACTTGCAATTATTATGAGAGAGGAACTACAACTCCACCTCTCTATGTTTCCAATACGATAAAATTGCAAGAAACTGCTTATGCTATGTATTGGCCTTTACTTGGTGTGCATGAATTGTTCTTTTATAACATGCCAATGCATAGGAAGAGAGTTAGACTTCATCATTGCTTGATATATGTTAGCTTGTGCTCACTACTAAATTTCAAATCATTGCTAATTAAAATTGGCTTTGATATACCTTGGGATCCGGGTGGATCCATTACTTGAGCACTTTATGTCTAGCTTAATGGCTTTAAAGAAAGCGCTGCCTAGGACACAACCTGAAAGTTTTAGAGAGTCATTATTTCTGTTGAGTGCTTTTATTTAGTTTAATAACAAAAATATATAGAGGGGAACTTAAAAGTTTTTCAAAAAGAGAAGCGATTGAAAGGTGATGCATTGCGGAAATGAGGGTCGACCTTGAACACTTGTGTTCATGCTCATGGAAACAATGTAGAATTTTTCATGGAAGTTTCTCACAAAAATAATTATCCCCTTGTACAATTCCTTTGTGTTTTTAAAAATAATGTGCCAAGTAAAGCCTTTACGATTAGTTTGGGTGATAGTTGTTTGATCACGCTGAGAAAAGACAGAAACTTTATGCTCACAAAATTAATTTTCATTTTTATTATGGAAGAGATTTTGAGTTGATTCTTTCTGCTGCTGATTGATATGCAATTTTTCCAGACGGTCGTAAGTTTTCAGATTTTTTGAGATATAAGAAGTATACAGAATATACAGATTGCTACATACTGTTCTGTTTTGACAGATTCTGTTTTCTATGCATTGTTCTCTTATTTTGATGAATCTATGGGTAGTATCGGGGGGTATGAACCATGGGAAGTTGGATTACAGTAGATATAATGCTAATATGAATTTAGAATGAGTTCACAACAGTACTTGAAGTGGTGATTTATTTTATTATACTAACGGATCTCATGAAGTTTTGTTGAGTTTTGTGTGCTTGAAGTTTTCAAGTTTTGGGTGAGAGCACGATAGATGAAGGAATAAGGAAAGGCAAGAGCCTAAGCTTGGGGATGCCCGAGGCACCCCAAGGTAATATTCAAGTAAGACTCAAGCGTCTAAGCTTGGGGATGCCCCGGAAGGCATCCCCTCTTTCGTCTACAGTCTATCAGTAATTTTACTCGGAGCTATATTTTAATTCGTCACATGATATGTGCAAATGCTTGGAGCGTCTTTTGTGTTTATTTTTCCTTTTTCTTTTATGCACCATGCTGGTATGAGATAGTCCTTGGTTGTCTTTATAGAATGCTTCTTGTGCTTCACTTATATCATTTGAAGTTTGGATTGCCTGTTTCCCTACACATAGAAAACCGCCATTTGTAGAATGCTCTTTTGCTTCACTTATATTTGTTAGAGCGGGGCATATCTTTTGTAGAAAGAATTAAACTCTCATGCTTCACTTATACCTATTTAGAGAGTTAACAGGAGTTGGCCATTCACATGGTTAGTCATAAAATCCTACATATTACTTGTAGATCACTGAATATGATATGTTTGATTCCTTGCAATAGTTTTGCGACATGAATATGTGATATTAGAGTCATGCTAGTGAGTAATTGTGTTTTTTTGAAATACTTGTGTTAAGGTTTGTGATTCCCGTAGCATGCACGTATGGTGAACCGTTATGTGATGAAGTAGGAGCATGATTTATTTATTGATTGTCATCCTTTGTGTGGAGGTCAGGATCGCGCGATGGTTAACTCCTACCAACCTTTCCCCTAGGAGCATGCGTGTAGTACCTTGTTTCGATGACTAATAGACTTTTGCAATAAGTATGTGAGTTCTTTATGCCTAATGTTGAGTCCATGGATTATACGCACTCTCACCCTTCCACCATTGCTAACCTCTCTAGTACCGGGCAACTTTTGCCGGTGCATTACACCCACCATATAGCCTACCTCAAAACAGCCACCATACCTACCTATTATAGCATTTTCATAGCCATTCCAAGATATATTGCCATGAAACTACCACCGTTCCGGCTCATGACATGTGCCACCACTTCCATATTGCATTGCATGATCATAAGATAGCTAGCATGATGTTTCCATGGCTTGTCCATTTTTTGATGTCATTGCTATGCTAGATCATTGTCACGGTACACTACCGAAGTCATTTCATATAGAGTCATCATTGCTCTAAGTATTGAGTTGTAAGTGTGATGATATTATTAATAGAGCATTGTCCCATGTGAGGAAATCAAAGAGGCCAACGAAGCCCATTTACAAAAAAGAGGCCAAAGATGCCCACCAAAAAAAAGATAAAAAAAAAAGAGGCCAAAGAGCCCACAAAAAATGAGAGAAAAGAGAGAAGGGACAATTGCTACTATCCTCTTTCCACACTTGTGCTTCAAATAGCACTATGATCTTCATGACGGAGAGTCTCCTATGTTGTCACTTCCATATACTAGTGGGAATTTTTCATTATATAACTTGGCTTGTATATTCCAATGATGGGCTTCCTCAAAATTACCCTAGGTCTTCGTGAGCAAGCAAGTTGGGTGCACACCCACTAGTTTCTTTTGTGAGATTTCATACACTTATAAGCTCTAGTGCATCCGTTGCGTGGCAATCCCTACTCACTCACATTGATATCTATTGATGGGCATCTCCATAGCCCGTTGATACGCCTAGTTGATGTGAGACTATCTCCTCCTTTTTTGTCTTCTCCATGACCACCATATTCTATTCCACCTATAGTGTTATGTCCATGGCTCACGTACATGTATTGCGTGAAAGTTGAAAAAGTTTGAGAACACTAAAGTATGAAACAATTGCTTGGCTAAAACGGGGGTTGTGCATGATTTAAATACGTTGTGTGGGGAAGATGGAGCATAGTCCGACTATATGATTTTGTAGGGATAACTTTCTTTGGCCATGATATTTTGAGAAGACATGATTGCTTTGTTAGTATGCTTGAAATATTATTGTCTTTATGTCAAATGATAGACTATTGCTTCGAATCACTCGTGTTTTAGTATTCATGCCATGATTAGATTATATGATCAAGATTATGCTAGGTAGCATTCCACATCAAAAATTATCTTTTTTATCATTTACCTACTCGAGGATGAGCAGGAATTAAGCTTGGGGATGTTGATACGTCTCCGTCGTATTTATAATTTTTTATTGTTTCATGCCAATATTCTACAACTTTAATATACTTTTGACAACTTTTTATACTATTTTTGGGACTAACATATTGATCCAGTGTCGAGTGCGAGTTCCTGTTTATTGCATGTTTTTTGTTTCGCAGAATATCCATACCAAACGAAGTCCAAACGTAATAAAAACTTACATTGATTTTGTTGGAATATTTATGATTTTTGGGAAGAAGAATCAACGCGAGGCGGTGCACGGAGTGCCCACAAGCTCTGTCGCCGCGGCCAGGGGGTGGGCCCGCGGCAGGCAGGCTTGTGGCCACTCCTTAAGGAGGTTGGTGCCCTTCTTTCGCCGCAAGAAATATAATATCCGGAAGAAAATTGTGTTCAAATTTCAGCCCAATCGGAGTTACGGATCTTCGGGAATTTAAGGAACGGTGAAACGCAGAATCTGAGAGCGCAGAAACAGAAGGACACACAGAGAGAGATCCAATCTCGGAGGGCCTCTCGCCCCTGCGCCGCCATGGAGACCATGGACCAGAGGGGAAACCCTTCTCCCATCTAGGGAGGAGTTCAAGGAAGAAGAAGAAGGAGGGGGGCTCTCTCCCCCTCTCTCCCGGCGGCACCGGAACGCCGCCCGGGACATCATCGGGTGACAGCGATCTACACCAACACCTCCGTCATCTTCACCAACATCTCCATCATCTTCCCCCATCTATATTCAGCGGTTCACTCTCCCGCAACCCGCTGTACCCTCTACTTGAACATGGTGCTTTATGCTACATATTATTATCCAATGATGTGTTGCTATCCTATGATGTCTGAGTAGATTATCATTGTCATATCGGTGATTGATGAATTGCTATGATTGATTTAATTTGCTTGTGGTTATGTTGCTGTCCTTTGGTGTCCATCATATGATCGCGCGCGTGGATCACACCATAGGGTTAGTTGTATGTTGATAGGACTATGTATTGGCAGGCTAGAGTGACAGATGCTTCAAACCTAGCATAGAAATTGATGCATATGGGATTGAAGGGGGACCAATATATCTTATTGCTATGGTTGGGTTTTACCTTAATGAATGTTAGTAGTTGCGGACGCTTGCTAATAGTTCCAATCATAAGTGCATAGAATTCAAAGTAAGGGATGACATGCTAGCACAGGCCTCTCCCACATGATACTTGCTATCGATCTAGTAACGTAGTCAATTGCTTAGGGACAATTCCGCAACTCCTACCACCACTTTTCCACACTCGTTGGACACTCGTAGTTGTTTCTTTATCTAACCAGCCCCTAGTTTTATTTACGTGTTCTTTACTTTCTTGCAAGCCTATCCTATCACTCCTACAAAGTACTTCTAGTTTCATACTTGTTATAGGTAAAGCGAACGTAAAGTGTGCGTAGAGTTGTATCGGTGGTCGATAGAACTTGACGGAATATTTGTCCTACCTTTAGCTCCTCATTGGGTTCGACACTCTTACTTATCGAGAAAGGCTACAATTGATCCCCTATACTTGTGGGTTATCACAAGGCAATCCCTACTCATTCACATTGATATCTATTGATGGGCATCTCCATAACCCATTGATACGCCGAGTCGATGTGACCATCTTCTCATTTTTGCCTCACAACCTCCACCACACTCTATTCCACCAATAGTGCTATATCCATGGCTCACTCTCATGTATTGCGTGAGAGTTGAAAAAGTTTGAGAAAGTAAGAGTGCGAAAACAATTACTTGGTCAATACCGGGGTTGTGCATGATTTAAATTCTTTGTGTGGGGATGATGGAGCATAGCCAGACTATATGATTTTGTAGGGATAACTTTCTTTGGCCTTGTTATTTCAAAAGTTCATTATTACTTTACTAGTATGCTTGAAGTATTATTGTTTTCATGTCAATATTAAACTATTGTTTTGAATCTTACGGATCTGATCATTCATGCCATAGTAAAGAAGTTACAAAGAACAAATATGTTAGGTAGCATTCCATATCAAAAATTCGGTCTTTATCAATTCCCTACTCGAGGACGAGCAGGAGTTAAGCTTAGGGATGCTTCATACGTCTCCAATGTATCTATAATTTTTGATTGTTCCATGCTATTATATTATCAACTTGGGATATCTTATATGCATTTATATGCCATTTTATATCATTTTTGAGACTAACCTATTAACTCAGTGCCCGGTGCCAGTTTCTTTTTTTTCTGTGTTTTTGACCTTTCCCAGATAAAAATATTAAACGGAGTCCAAACGGAATAAAACTTGCGGGATGATTTTTCCATAACAGAAAATACCCAGAAGACTTGAGAACCAAGGCCGGGGGTCTGGTGGGAGGTCACGAGCCCCCTAGGCGCGCCCCAGGGGGCGCGCCTAGCAGGCTCATGGGCCCCCCTTGCCTCATTTGCCCTACCTCTTTCACATATAAATTCCCTAAAATCCCGAAACCAACAGAGAGAGCCACGAAAATACTTTTCCGCCGCTGCAAGCTTATGTTTCCGCGAGATCCCATCTCGGGACCGTTCTGGTGTCCTACCGGAGGGGGATTCGGACACGGAGGGCTTCTTCATCAACACCATTGCCTCTCCGATGATACGTGAGTAGTTCACCACAGACCTTCGGGTCCATAGCTAGTAGCTAGATGGCTTCTTATCTCTCTTGGATCTTCAATACAAAGTTCTCCATGATCTTCATGGAGATCTATCCGATGTAACTTTCTTTTGCGGTGTGTTTGTCGAGATCCGATGAATTGTGGATTTATGAGCAGATTATCTATGAATATTATTTGAGTCTCCTCTGATTTCTTATATGCATGATTTCGTATCCTTGTAGTTCTCTTCGAATTATGGGTTTCGTTTGGCCAACTTGATCTATAATTCTTGCAATGGGAGAAGTGCTTGGTTTTGGGTTCATACCGTGCGGTGTCCTCACCTAGTGACAGAAGGGGTAGCGAGGCACGCATCATTTTGTTGCCATCAAGGGTAAAAAGATGGGGTTTATATCATATTGCATGAATTTATCCCTCTACATCATGTCATCTTGCTTAAGGTGTTACTCCGTTTGTTATGAACTTAATACACTAGATGCATGTTGGATAGCGGTCGATGTGTGGAGTAATAGTAGTAGATGCAGAAAGTATCGGTCTACTAGTCTCGGGCGTGATGCCTATATGTATGATCATTGCCTTAGATATCGTCATGAATTTGCGCGATTCTATCAATTGCTTGACAGTAATTTGTTCACCCACCGTAATACTTGCTATCATGAGAGAAGCCTCTAGTGAACACTATGGCCCCCGGGTCTATTTTACATATTATATATTCAGATTTACATACGAAAATACCAAAAATACCTTGCTGCACTTTTATTTATTTATATTTACCTATTATCACTATCAGATCTCACCTTGCAACTAATCGTAAAGGGATTGACAACCCCTTTATTGCGTTGGGTGCAAGTTTTTTTGTTCTTGCGCAGGCGCCTTGGTGCCTCATCTCCATACTCCACTGGATTGATACCTTGGTTCTCAAACTGAGGGAAATACTTATCTCTACTTTGTTGCATCACCCTTTCCTCTTCAAGGAAAAAACCAACGCAAGGTCAAGAAGTAGCATCGTTCTATCGCGCCGTCTAGCTGGGCGATCAGGCTGGTCATAGTCGGTGCGTCGGGGGGACACAAGTTCTAGGGCCTTGTCGTCTAACTGTGGGAGTGGTCGTCGACGTGTGTATGTCTTCTTATGGTCCGGCCATTCTGTGCCGTATCCTTCTTCATCCGCTAGGATTTTGGTCCACCTGTTATCGATGGTATCCTGCTCATCCTGGAGCTCTTGTTGCTCTGCTTCTAAGCCTTGGGCGATGCTAATAAGCCGCTGCAAAATTGGTCCTCGCCTTCAGGGTCTTCGAGAATTACTAACTCTTCGGCTTCAAGGCTGCTGAGGTCGTCGACGGGAGGGAGGTAATCATCGTCGTCGTCCTAATTGTCGCGGCCGTCGGTATCGTCCTTGGCCGGTTCCTCTAGCTCGTGTTCGGGAGCCTCGGGGTTGTCGTGTCCCTCAGGGGTCACGTTTTCCCCTGTGCCTTGTGCGAAGCCCCTTCCCTTGTATGCCTTCGAGCGCTTACGCGGCTTTCAGCGTTTTGAGGGATCTTCTATGGGCTTATCGCCATTCTGCTTGGGTGTGGCATTATCTGTATTATGAGACGTGTCTACCATGTAAACATCGTAAGTGGATGTTGCAGTCCACTTCCTGGTGTTTATGGGGGTGGGGTACTAAGCCTCTTCGTCCATATCCTCAAGCTCTTCGGAGGTGTAGTCGAGTTCGTCGGTTAAATCTTCGAGAGTGGCACTTAAGTGGGTGGTGGGTGGGTCGTAGAAGTCCCCATAATCCACCTCGGAGATGATCTTTGACCAAGTCGGACTTCGGGTAAGCGAGATCTGGAGCGACTGGATCTGATTGAGCGTCTCGTTTAACATCAAGAGGCTGACCTGATCAATCCTTTGTATGTTTTTGGTGTTAACCTCCGCAGCTTCCGGGAAGGAAACCAATTCGGCAGTAAACCTTTCCCTTTGTTCGAACAATGTGGTCGGTTCTGAGCTCGAAGCCTCCTCTCCAAGGAGGAGAGAACCAAGGCCATGGTTGGACAGCGAATCCGAAGGCAAGGCTTCGGGGTTTTGTACATCATCGGTCGAGGTCATGATGTTAGCAGAGAACAGATTGCCCCGCGAGTCGGTGGAGACTTCGAATAATCTGAACCTTCTCCGATGACCAGGGACAAAACCACCAATATCCAAAACTTATTCGTACTCGGCGTGAAGTGGCCGAGCACGGAGACGTGTTCGGGGGTGGAAATACCCTTCTCGTGGACTCAATCGTTGATGATCAAGCGAGCCATCGATCTTCGTGGTGATCCAACGGCAGAACTCTCAATGAAAGCATCAATGTCAGCTCAAAAATGGCAGATCTCAGGTAGGGGGTCCCGAACTATGGAGGTTAGATCAATAGGTTGGACGAGAGAGGGGGAGGCGATGTTTACCCAGGTTCGGGCCCTCTTAAGGAGGTAAAACCGTACATCCTTCTTGATTATATTGATGGGGAATGATGATTATAAAGTTGATCTACCTCAAGATCGTATGAGCTAAAACCCTAGATGAGATAACCTGCCTCTATGAATAAGAGCCTCTAGTCTATATGGACACCGGGACCCCTAGGGTTACATGTTACCGACAAAGATCGGGACTAGATGGGCCGAACTAGTCATCCTTCCTTGGAGTGCACGCCTGTCTTCGGGGATTTCCATCTGGATCACGTGGTTGTCACATAATCCGGTCTTCAATGACGCAACCCACATGATCGGCCCACAAGGGATAACCCGACTGCCCGAAGACCCCTTAATCTGGAACTCCCTCACGTGGGGGCGAGTGAAACCAGAGGGAGAGAGAGGGAAAAATATAAACAAATGAGAGAGGAAGTAGATGGAGGGAGCATCGGGGTTGGTCGTCGGTGATGAGGTGCTCCGTCGTGGTGGCATGGAGGAGCGGGGGGAGAAGGGCAAGCTCCTGGACACCTGCGACGCGAGGCGGCGACCGCGTTAGGCGCTTTGGAGGAGGTGATGTGCTTGGACTGGAGCCCCATGTGAGAGCCTATGAAGATAGGGGGAAAGTGTCGGGAGAGAGGAGGGATTCGGGAGAGGATATGGGGAATTCAGGTTTGTTAACCTACCTTGTAATTAGTAGTAGTGAGGGTTATACACCCCTCTCTACTACTATCAACTTAGTAGTAGCACGGGTTTATACACCTCTCTACTACTATGACTTGTCCCGGAGGGCATGGTAGATACCACTTAGTAGCAGCAAGGGGTATTAACCCCTCGCTACTACTATCAACTTAGTAGTAGCGCGAGTTTATACCCCTCGCTACTGCTAAACCTCCACCTATAGGTTTTTCCCTAGTAGTGGATATAAGTGAAGCTCATAAAGCATTATATAAAGCCATACTCAAAAGATATAAGTGAATTGTAAAGAGCATTCGACAAATCAACCATTGACTTTCCCATACCAGCATGGTGCATTGCTAAAATAAAAATAAAAGGCACACAAGGCTCCAAAAATTTACGCATATCATGCGAACAAAATAAGAACCGACACATACCGTTAATTATTGAAGAAGAAATATGGCATGCCTTCTTGGGCATCCCCAAGCATAGACGCTCGAGTCTCCTTGAATATTTACTTGGGTGCCTTAGTCAATCCCAAGCTTGAAATCTTGTTTCTCCTTGTTCTTTTCATATCAATACCTCCTCCATCTTCTAATACTTCATCGACACAAAACTTCACATAACTTCTATTAGAAAGGTTAGTACATATAACATCAAGTCTCATCATGTCCTGCCATAACATTATTGTATAATTATAAGCCAACATTACCTACCGTATGCTATCAAAATCTATGGCTCCCAAGTCAATGGGGCTCAACAAGAACTCAAACATAAGCATGCAAAGCAACTATAACAACAATGTGTAAAATATAGGACACTCTCTAAAGATGCAGATGCAACCTATACTTCTGTAAATCAGAAAATTATGAACAATTAGGATGTGGTAAACAATTTGCATAACAATACCGTGTAAACATTTCAGAATATTTTGACGTTATAGTAAAATAGTAAAAACCAAACACTACAACCAAAGTTTCTGTTTTTGCACAACACATATCAAACAAGCAATTTAAACATCCTAAAGGTAAAATTGGCCCATTATTTTTATAATACAATGTATTTGTACAAGGGGATAATTATTTTTGTTAAAAAGTTGTTGTAATCAAGATTCACAAAGTTTCCTTGGGCTTGAACAAAAGTTCAAGGACATCCCCCACTTCAACGGTGCTCATATTTCTCATTTCACTTTTTTTGAAAAGGTTTTAGTTTCCCCACTTTGTTTTAATTATTATAAAAGCACACAGCCAAATAAAATAACTCTCTTAAACTTCCCGCTTGTCTCCCTGGCAGCGCTTTCTTTAAAGCCATTAAGCTAGGCATATAGTGCTCGCGTAATTGATCCACCCGGATCCCAAAGTATACCAAAGCCAATTTTAATTAACAATGATTCGTAATTAAGTACTGAGCACAAAGCGATATATATCAGGTGACAACGAAGTAGTCTAACTCTCTCCTATGAATTGGCATGTCATAAAGAACAATTCATGCACATCAAGTAAAGACCAATAAATAGCATATGTAATTTCTTGCAATTTTATCATATTGGAAAAATAGAGAGGTGAAGATTTGGTTCCCCTCTCGTAATAATTACAAGTAGGAGCAGCAAGCACATGCATATTATATTCATCAAATTCATCATGTGTGGGTGCAATACCAACAATTTAATGCTTAACCTAAGAAACTATAGCAAGTTCATATTTATAGGCTTTATTCATATTGGCATCATGACCACAAGCATAGCAATCATCAAATTCATCAAAAAGGAATATTCCAAACGAATCCAATGGATCATAGCAATTATCATAGCATTCATTCTTCAGTAAGCACGAAGGGAAATTAAACAATGTATGATTTGTAGAGTTACTCTCATTAGAAGGTGGGCACGGTTAGCTAATCCACTCTTCCTCTTTTTATTCTTTGTTCTCCTCGTCTTTTTCATCTGATGAGCTCACAGTTTCAACAATTTCTTTTTCCGTAGATTCCTGCAAATTATTGTTCTCTTCCAAGGCAGCAAACATTTACTCAATATCTCTTCCAAGGCAGCAAACATTTTGTCAATAAATTCATTAATATAGGCATTGTATTCATAATTTTCATAGCAATAATTAAGTATGGCAAACATTTCATATTGTAAAAAATAGCATCATACTTTTCAATCAAAGAAGCAATTTCATAAGCATCCTTAAAAGCAACAAACCCTTCTATTTGCTCCATCATAGTAATCGTACGTACCATTAGCATAAGAAGCCAAGGTTTCATTATCATTAAATTCAAATTGAAAGGGAAGGTGTGGAGCCTCCATCTTATAGCAACAAGGATAAACACATCTCAAGCATAAATTCCAAGCATACCAATGTAACATTTTAATTTGATCCCGCAACTGTTTCCCTTTTTGAGTCAAGTGATAAGCCCTAAAGTACTCATGTTGATCCAATGTGTCTCCCATTATCAAGTTGAGTCCAGATTTCTCAGGATTATCAAAGTAGTATTTAATGTTTTCCACATAATCAGCATCGAGGGTTTTAGGAGGTTCCCCATCTCCATGAGTAGCAAGCACATCTAATTTTTTTGGTGTTTAGTGTCCCATCTCCATAACTAAAGATATAAAACAACTTATAACAGAAAATAAAATTACTTAGTAATAAAACAGATAAGCACACACAAGAATATCAACCACTACGCTATTGCTCCCGAGCAACGGCGCCAGAAAAAGGTCTTGATAACCCGCAAGTGTAGGGGGCATTTGTAGCCTTTTTGATAAGTAAGACGTCAACCCCAACGAGGAGCTAAAGGCAATCGATAACTAGATCGGTAATTATTATTGCAGTTTTATATGAGGGGGAGGCATATGCTAACATACTTTACATACTTGGATCACATTCTCTTATGATTGGAACACTAGGAAGCATATGCAACTACTAAAGATCACTAAGGTCAAACTCAACCGTGGCATTGAACATCAAGTCCCCTTATTCACATACGTATACAACCCCCTTACTCGGGTGTAAACTTATGTCATTCTAGCTGCACACTACAAGCGAATCATAAACATATTGCAACACCCTACACCGGGAATCCCCCACTTGTGCTTGTGATGGAATTGACCATAGGATAACACCAGTATAAAACATACAACTCATACCAATCACGATCATCAATGAACTCATAAGACAAAATAAATCTACTCAAACATCATAGGATAGCCACACATCATTGGATAATAATATATAGCATTAAGCACCATGTTTAAGTAGAGATTACATCAAGGAAGGTATGTTTTACACCACTGCATAGAGGAGGAGAGATTTGATGGTGACGGCGGTGAAGTTATTGGTGTAGATCTTCGTCACGGTCGTTGCCCCTACGACGCTCCAGCACCACCGGAGAGAGGGTGAGAAAAAAACCCTCCTTCTTATTATTCTTAGGTATCCCCCCTAGATGGGAGGATTGTTTCCCCACATGTCCATGGCTGCTATGGCTCTCAGAGGGCAAGACCCCTTCCGAGATTGGATCTCTCTCTGTTTCTCCCTATTTCTCTCCTATTTTCGCGACTGTTTTCTCGCCCTTCACCGTTTCTTAAATATTCGGAGATTCGTAACTCCGATTAGGCTAAAATTTTAAGGGGATTTTTATCGGGAAAATATCTTTCTTGCCGCGAAAGTAGGCCCCCAACCGACTTAAGGGGTGTCCACGAGCTAACAGGGCGCGACCATCGTTTGATCGTGCCTTGTTGGCATGTGAGAGCCTCGGGCACCATGTTACGTTGATTCTTCTTTCCAAAATTCACATATATTCCAAAAATCATCACCGTAAATTTTTATCGCATTTGGATATTGTTTTTTATGATGTTTGCAAAACAAAGAACACACAAAAAACATGAACTGCCACTCGCACTCGATAAGTAAGTTAGTCCCAAAAATAATATAATATGTTGTTAAAAGTATATAAACGTTATAGAATATTAACATGAAAAAATAAAATAAAATAGATATGACGGAGACGTATCAATGTACCACATGAAAGAGGGATGGCCTTTAGGTGCACACACTCTTGGATGAAGCTCAAGGGGAAGTATGTGTGGGAGGGCATGATCCTTTGATGACAGACTTGTTGGACAATGCGAACTTGGATGAATAGCGGCCTTGTCTCTTCTTAAAGGTCGCTTAGACGGACGAAGAACTTCTTCACAAGGAGATTATGACCACCGTTCGCTCCACACATGGGCCTGACGCGAGCATCGCCGGCTCGTGTGAAGGAGTCATCGTCCTCGCCGCGCAACCGCGACTTCCACATCGACGACCGCGTGAAGCAGGATCTGACGTCCCCCTAGCACCTTCGTCGCTTGAAGGACGAGCCAACGTCCCCCGAGCGCCTCCTCCGCATGAAGGACAAGCCGCGTCGCCACTGCCGCCAACTGGTACGCATGGATCGATGGGCCCTCCTCGCCACCATGATGTCATTGCCGCCCGATAAAGAGGAGTTATCACCCGTGGTTGCCAGGGAACGTGGCTGCATCCTCCACTACCTTGGAGGCGAAAGTTTCGATGGTGCCTCTGCCTTTCGGGTTGTGGTATCCGAGGCCGGGCGTTCTGCAAGGCAATAGGCGAGTTACGAACAATGCAATGCCAGTCGCCACCCCATGTTCCCCAAGACAGATGTGGCGCCAAAATGGATCCACAACAATCCGGACCTCGCCAGGGCGTGGGCGCTCGACCGCTCCATCGGCACCATAGAGGCAGCCGCCAAGCGCCGTCGCCGCCTTCACGATGAGATGGCCAAGATCGGCAAGGAGTGGTTGCTTAGCGCCTGTTTCGCCAACGCTAGCAGGGGCAAGGTCGACGTCGACGCCTTCGACAATGGACAAGATGGCCCTTCGCACGACGCAAAAAGAGGTGGAACAGCTCCTCCGTGATCATCACGCAGCCGCATGACAAGACTGTCGTGGCCCTCTGCATCCTTGCACCATTGAAGGGATAACAACAACACGGTCACCGACGGCGGTGCGGTCGGACAGGGCAACCACGTTTACATCGTCCGATATATGGTTTACTATTCTTTTTTATAGTTTTTTTGTAAAACGATCGAAGTATCATCCTTTTATGTAAATTACTAGATCATTGATGGCGCGCGTTGTCGCGCCCGTCTATTCATAGACTAAAAGATAAGAGGTTTATAAATATATGGGCACACTAAACATATTATTGTTGTGCAAACATAACCTTATATTAGGCAATCATCAACGAAATCTCATATATACTCATGAAAAAGCAAGATTTACACATCAAATTGGCTTCATATGAAAACATACACAACAATGTAGTAGTATGTAGCAAATACAACCAATCAATTAGCCAAGACAAGCAACGTCAAGAATAAACATGTAGCACGAGACATAACTATCGTTATAGATTGAATAGATGGTGCATTAATGAAATCTTACAAGGACTCTCTACCCAAATGGCCACCATGTCCTGCAACAAAGAAGAATTAGTCGAGCTTGGTGCACCTAGGCATTTATTGTGGAGTGCATCACATTCATGGAGAAGAGTGCTAACAAGGATTCCAATTAGTTAGGAAATGAAATAAACGATATTACTAAATACCATACAAGCAACTGTAGGGATTGAGGCAGCTAAATAGAACACCTTTGATAGAATTCGGTAGAATGATAGAAATATATTTAAATAAGCATAAAATTATTTCATATCTATTTTCAGTGGAACACCTGACTTCTACTTCATTTCACATACTCAAATGAGTGACTGATCATACATGATGTCTTCCTTCTATATTTCTCAGCTTATCCTACTGTTCCGACCGCTGCGGCGAGGACAAGCCTATGCAGACCACACCTCTTCCAAGGCCTCTGACACAACCATCTATATGACAACTGTAAGATCTCATGTCTAATTTGGTCTGCACCACACTTCCTGACTCCTGGGCCATAAGTTCTACAGATCTGCTTCTCCACAAGAAACTTTGGAGCGGTCAACAAGAGTTCACAAGAGTCAATTAGTCGGTCGTTTTGAGAAAGAAGACAAGAGGATTGGCGAGCCAATGCTGACTGAGAGCCCCCTTCCTTCTTGGCAATTCTACAACATAGTAAAGATGTCAGAAGGAGCCGTACTTGGTCATACATTACAAACTCAATTATATGAAAGGAATGAAACATGTAATTGTTCTTGCCATGGCATCAGCTACTGAATCATCAATGGAAATTTTTGTTGTTTCAGTGGATGCATAGCAATAATCATCAATATTCCACTAAATCTGATTGAGAAACACACAAAGTGAGCACTAAACAATGATGCAACATAAAGACTATATTATAATATAATTTTTACATGCATTTTCATGGCATTACAGTAGAGTAGGTTACTAAGAAGAAAAACATACCACCCGCTCTAAGAAAAGCATTACCACTATAGTAGATTACCTTTTTATGCTCAATGCTTCTTTGCATAGTCCTTCTGAAATCATTTGGCTCATCGTCGCCATGTTTCTAACAGAACACAAGCCAACTCTGTTCTGTATGATGACATCATCTAAAGAAAAGGCAAGCATTCAGAAAGATATAGAGCAAGTTTTTTGTGTTGCTACATGGTCCAAGTTAAAGGTATAATCTATCTTCTTGTGTTTCTTCTGTGGACTGTCAGATATTTAAAAAGTTTTGTTTCTTCATAGTTTCTATCATATATTTGATTTGCTTTATACACTACATAGATCTCCTCTAGTGTTTCTTTGTACTTCTTACAAAAGAAGTTGGTAGTCTATTCACGATTCCTTACTTTACCAAGCAATCGTCTATCTATGATGCCATCATTTTTGTTGGTCTTTATAATAATATGTATTTCATCTGAAATAAAAAATACAGTCTAATCGTCTATCTACGCACCAGGTTACCTCTTGCCTGATGTCCTCGTGACTACCACAATAGTTTACTAAATCATCCTTTGGCCTTCCTTTCATCTGAATTTAGGAAAAACACTAAGCCCGAGGCAGGACTCATGCCCGAGAGGATGGTGAAGTGGAAAGCCACAGAAACATAGATCAACACGGATCCATCCAAGCGAGAGGTGTAAGGATCACACTCCTTTCCTCATAATCCATTTCATTACTGAGACACCATATGCTCTCTTGGGTGGATCAAGAACTATAGTGATAGATTGAACCAAAATTATTGAAGTTCCTGATTCAACCACGTCACACTTTGTCAAGAAGGGGAGATTCCTCCTCAAAATCATGAGGACAGTACACACACAACACCTAGAAATCGCGGCTGAAAGAAAGAATGAGGCACCGGGTGAGCACAAATACCAGGGAGTTGCGAAGTTATTGGGGAACCAGAGTGGCGGGGAACGGCGGCGACGGCGGCGGAGGCTTGATACGTCTCAAACGTATCTATAATTTTTTATGGTTTCACGTTGTTATCTTGTCTTCTTTGTATGTTTTATGTATATTTTTATATCTTTTTGGGACTAACTTATTGATTCAGTGCCAAGTGCCAGTTCCTGTTTTTTCCGTGTTTTTCACTCTTTTCAGATCTGATTTTGGAACGGAGTCCAAACGGAATAAAAACCCCGAAATGATTTTTTCCCGAACAAAAGAAGACCAGGGAGCCTTTGGGCCAAGCCAGGTGGGCCCTAGGGAGCCCACAAGCTCCCACCACGCCACCAGGGGGAGGCGGCGATGGGCAAGCTTGTGGCCACCCTGGCCGCCCCCTGACCTAGATCTTGCGCCTATATATTCCCAAATATTCCGCAAAAAATCAGGGGAGCCTCGAAAATACTTTTGCGCCGCAGCAAGCTTCCGTTTCCGCGAGATCTCATCTGGAGACCCTTCCCGGCGCCCTGCCGGAGGGGACTTTGGAGTTGGAGGGCTTCTTCATCATCATCATCGCCCCTCCAATGACTCGTGAGTAGTTCACTTCAGACCTATGGGTCCGTAGTTAGTAGCTAGATGGCTTCTTCTCTCTCTTGGATCTTCAATACAAAGTTCTCCATGATCTTCATGGAGATCTATCCGATGTAATCTTCTTTGGCGGTGTGTTTGTCGAGATCCGATGAAATGTGGACTTGTGATCAGATTATCTATGATATATATTTGAGTCTTTGCTGATTTCTTATATGCATGATTTGATATCCTTGTAAGTCTCTCCGAGTCTTGGGTTTTGTTTGGCCAACTAGATCTATGATTCTTGCAATGGGAGAAGTGCTTCGTTTTGGGTTCTGCCATGTGGTGACCTTTCCCAGTGATAGTAAGGGCAGCAAGGCACACATCAAGCAGTTGCCATCAAGGGTAAAAAGATGGGGGTTTTATCATTGGTTTGAGATTATCCCTCTACATCATGTCATCTTCCTTAAGGCGTTACTCTGTTCTTATGGACTTAATACACTAGATGCATGCTGGATAGTGCTCGACGTGTGGAGTAATAGTAGTAGATGCAGAAAGTATCGGTCTACTTGTTTTGGACGTGATGCCTATAGAAATAATCATTGCATAGATATTGTCACGACTCTGCACAGTTCTATCAATTGCTCGATAATAATTTGTTCACCCACCATCTACTTGCTTTCATGAGAGAAGCCACTAGTAAACACTACGGCCCCCGGGTCTATTCACATCCATCGTTTACAACTCCGCTTTTACTTTGCTTTGTTACTTTGTTGCTTTCAGTTCTCACTTGGCAAACAATCTATAAGGGATTGACAACCCCTTCATAGCGTTGGGTGCAAGCTTTTGTGTTTGTGCAAGATCTTGAGATACTCTTCCGCCGGATTGATGCCTTGGTTCTCAAACTGAGGAAAATACTTACCGTCGCTGTGCTACATCACCCTTTCCGCTTCGAGGGAACACCAACGCAAGGCTCCAAGGCCACGGGGGAAATCCTTTGCATACTTGCCTAAGAAGTCTCTTAAGGTGTAGCCGTAGCTGAAGGATTCCTGGTGCCGTCGACACAACTACTTCCTCGCACCGTTGCCGGGGATCTTTTTGAGGTAGCAGAAGTATTTCTGGCGCCGTTGCAAGGGATACACAGCAGAGACATCAGAAGTATTTGTGGCACCGTTGCCGGGGAGGAGAAATCAAGATCTATCCAAGTAGGTCTCACAAACTCTTCTCTTGCATTTAATTTTGTTGCTAGTTGCCTCTCGTTTTCCTCTCCCCCACTTCACATTTGCCATTTTCTCCTTTGCCTTTTTCCGTCCGCCCTTCTTCCGCTTGCTTTCTGTTCGCTTGTGTGCCATGTGCCTTCAATATGCTTGCATCTTCGCTTGCTAAAAACATAGTGATATGGATCCTCATCCACTTGCTAGTCTCTTTATGAGACCCTCTCGTGTGGAACAAATTGCTATTGAGTTTAGGGCAATTGACTATTTCTTTGGAGTTTTGCGTAAGATGCGTGAATCTGAAAATTGTGAGGAAGAAATTCATGAAGTGATTCACGAGGGCTCCTTGGATGAAAAGCATAATTGCAATGATTTCACTATAAATCCTATTAGTGACAATCATGCTAAAAATATGCAAAACCCTAAGCTTGGGGATGCTAGTTTTGCTTTGTCCACTACTTGTTGCAATAATCATGATTGGGGTGATGATCTTTCTTCTGATCTTGAAAATTTGTTCAAACCTCATGATGAATATGATATTTTCAACAATACTGAAAGTGGAATTGGAGAAGTCATGACTTTATTTGATGATAATCCCACTATTTTTGAAGAGCGTCAACTTTGCATGCATGTGGATCATGAAAAGAATATCCTATGGGATAGCTATATTGTTGAATTTGAATATGATCCCACATGTAATTGCTATGAGAGAGGAAAATATTTTGGTAGAAACTTTCATGTTACCAAATTACCTCTCGTTATGTTGAGATTGCTATTGTCTCTTTCTTCTTCCTTGCATTTGGCAACTATTGGTTGTCTTGACAATCTGTTTTTCTATAAAATGCCTATGCATAGGAAGTATGTTAGACTTAGATGTGGTTTTCACATGCTTTAGGATGCTCTCGTTGTGCTTCAATTCTTGTCTTTTGTGAGAGCATCATTGAATGCCTAGCTAAGGGCGTTAAACAATAGCGCTTGTTGGGAGGCAACCCAGCGAATCTATCCTTTTTTCTGTTTTGTGTTTTTCACACTTTCATAATTCTGTTATGATTGTGTTTTTTGTGTTTCTTTTTGCGTTTGTGCCAAGCAAAACCGTTATGATTAGTCTTGAGGATGATCCTTTGGTCATGCTGGAAAGGACAAAAACTTTCTGCTCACGAAAAGAATTTTCGTTTTTTTCTGTAAGAGATTTTGAGTTGATTCTTTTTGCTTCTGATTGCTATGAAATTCGTCAGACTGTCGTAATTTGTCAGAATTTTTGAAGTACCAGAGGTATACGAAACATACAGATTGCTACAGACTGGTCTGCTGTTAACAAATTCTGTTTTGTTGTGTTGGTTGCTTATTTTGATGAAACTATGTATAGTATCGGGGGGTATTAGCCATGGAAGATTGAAAGTACAGTAACCCAACATCAGCACAAGTAGAATTTAAGTTTGCTACAGTACCTAAGGAAGTGGTGGTTTGCTTTCTTGTACTAATGTTATCACGAGTTTCTGTTTAAGTTTTGTGTTGTGAAGTTTTCAAGTTTTGGGTGAAGTTCTTATGGACAAAAAGATAAAGAGTGGCAAGAGCTCAAGCTTTGGGATGCCCAAGGAACCCCAAGAGATTCAAGGATGCCGTAAAATCCTAAGCTTGGAGATGCCCCGGGAAGGCATCCCCTCTCTCGTCTTCAATCCATCGGTAACGTTACTTGGGGCTATATTTTTATTCACCACTTGTTATGTGTTTTTTGCTTGGAACGTCTTGTATCGTAGGAGTCTTTTATTTTTGTTGTGTCACAATCATCCTTGCTGCACACCTAGAGAGAGAGACATGCACACACCGTGATTTTGTCGAGCTTCACTTATATCTTTTGGTAGACAATTCAGCTCACATGTGCTTCACTTATATCTTTTGAGCTAGATACTTTTGCTCTATCTGCTTCACTTATATCTTTTGGAGCACAGCGGTGCATGGCTTGGTAGTTGATCTATGCTTTGAAAGTAGTCTCAAAAGGGGTAATTATCCAAAGGGATACGAAAACTTCTACCTTCATGTGCATTGAATAGTTAGAGAAGTTTGATTCATCTCAATTAGTTTTGAGTTGTGGTTATGGTAATATTTAAATCATGCTAGTAAGGTGTTGTGGATCTAGAAATACTTGTGTTGAAGTTAGTGATTCCCGTAGCATGCATGTATGGTGAACCGTTATGTGATGAAATCTGAGCATGATTAGTATATTGATTGTCATCCTTTGCGTGGCGGTCGGGATCGCGCGATGGTTTATACCTACCAACCCTTCCCCTAGGAGTATCCGTTGAATGCTTTGTTTCGATTACTAATAAAATTTTTGCAACAAGTATATGAGTTCTTCATGACTAATGTTGAGTCCATGGTTTAGATGCACTTTCACCTTCCACCATCACTATCTTCTTAGTGCCGTGCAACTTTCGCCGGTGCACAAAGCACACCATTAGCCTTCCTCAAAACAGCCACCATACCTACCTACTATGGCTTTTTCAAAGTCATTCCGAGATATATTGCCATGCAACTACCACCATGATATGTGCCACCACGTCTACATTGCCTTTACACGATCGTAAGATAGCTAGCATGATGTTTCCATTGATGTCTATGCCATGCTAGATCATTGCCATGGTACACTACTGAAGGCATTCCATAGAGAGTCGTAATTGCTCTAAGTTTTGAGTTGAAAGTGTGATGATCATCATTATTGGAGCATTGTCCCATGTGAGGAAATAAAAGAGGCCAAAGAAGCCCATAAAAAAAGAGGCCAAAGAGCCCACCAAAAAAAATGAGAGAAAAAGAGAGAAGGGACAATGCTACCACTTTTTCCACACTTTGCATTTTGAGCACCATGATCTTCATGATTGAGAGTCTCTCGTTTTGTCACCACCATATAGCTAGTGGGAATTCTCGTTATATAACTTGGCTTGTATATTCCAATGATAGGCTTCCTCAAAATTGCCTTAGGTCTTCGTGAGCAAGCAAGTTGGATGCACACCCACTAGTTTTCTTTAAGAGCTTTCACATACTTGTAGCTCTAGTGCATCATTTGTATGGAAATCCCTACTCATTCACATTGATATATATTGATGAGCATCTCCACAACTCATTGATATGCCTAGTTAATGTGACTATCTTCTCCCTTTTTGTCTTGCAACCCCCACCACATTCCACACCATCTATAGTGTTATAACCATGGCTCACGCTCATGTATTGCGTGAGAGTTGAAAATGTTTGAGAAAGTAAAGGTGTGAAACAATTACTTGGCCAATACCGGGGTTGTGCATGATTTAAATTCGTTGTGCAATGATGATAGAGCATAGCCAGACTATATGCTTTTGTAGGGATAACTTTCTTTTGGCCTTGTTATTTTGAAAGTTCATGATTACTTTGCTAGTTTGCTTGAATTATTATTGTTTCCACGTCAATAGCAAACTATTGTTTTGAATCTAATGGACCTGAACATTCACGTCACATAAGAGGAATTACAAAGGACACCTATGCTAGGTAGCATGAAAGCATCAAAAATTCATTCTTATCACTTCCCTACTCGAGGACGAGCAGGAGTTAAGCTTGGGGATGCTTGATACGTCTCAAACGTATCTATAATTTTTGATGGTTTCACGCTGTTATCTTGTGTTCTTTGTATGTTTTATGTATCTTTTTATATCTTTTTGGGACTAACTTATTGATTCAGTGCCAAGTGCCAGTTCCTGTTTTTCCGTGTTTTTTTGACTCTTTTCAGATCTAATTTTGGAACGGAGTCCAAACGGAATAAAAACCCCAAAATGATTTTTTTCCCGAACGAAAGAAGACCTGGGAGCCTTTGGGCCAAGCCAGGTGGGCCCTAGGGAGCCCACAAGCTCCCACCACGCCAACAGGGGGGAGGCGGCGGTGGGCAAGCTTGTGGCCACCCTGGCCGCCCCTGACCTAGATCTTGCGCCTATATATTCCCAAATATTCCGCAAAAAATCAGGGGAGCCTAGAAAATAATTTTCCGCCGCCGCAAGCTTCCATTTCCGCGTCATCTCATCTGGAGACCCTTCCCGACGCCCTGCCGGAGGGGACTTTGGAGTTGGAGGGCTTCTTCATCATCATCATCGCCCCTCCAATGACTCGTGAGTAGTTCACTTCAGACCTACGGGTCCGTAGTTAGTATCTAGATGGCTTCTTCTCTCTCTTGGATCTTCAATACAAAGTTCTCCATGATCTTCATGGAGATCTATCCTATGTAATCTTCTTTGGTGGTGTGTTTGTCGAGATCCGATGAATTGTGGACTTGTGATCAGATTATCTATGATATATATTTGAGTCTTTGCTGATTTCTTATATGCATGATTTGATATCCTTGTAAGTCTCTCCGAGTCTTGGGTTTTGTTTGGCCAACTAGATCTATGATTCTTGCAATGGGAGAAGTGCTTGGTTTTGGGTTCTGCAATGTGGTGACCTTTCCCAGTGACAGTAGGGGCAGCAAGGCACACATCATGCAGTTGCCATCAAGGGTAAAAATATGGGGGTTTTATCATTGGTTTGAAATTATCCCTCTACATCATGTCATCTTGCTTAAGGCGTTACTCTGTTCTTATGGACTTAATACACTAGATGCATGCTGGATAGCGGTCGACGTGTGGAGTAATAGTAGTAGATGCAGAAAGTATCAATCTACTTGTTTCGGACGTGATGCCTATAGAAATAATCATTGCATAGATATCGTCACGACTCTGCACAGTTCTGTCAATTGCTCGACAGTAATTTGTTCACCCACCGTCTACTTGCTTTCATGAGAGAAGCCACTAGTAAACACTACGGCCCTCGGGTCTATTCACATCCATCGTTTACAACTCCGCTTTTACTTTGCTTTGTTACTTTGTTGCTTTCAGTTCTCACTTGGCAAACAATCTATAAGGGATTGACAACTCCTTCATAGCGTTGGGTGCAAGCTTTTGTGTTTGTGCAGGATCTTGAGATACTCTTCCGCCGGATTGATACCTTGGTTCTCAAACTGAGGGAAATACTTACCATCGCTGTGCTACATCACCCTTTCCGCTTCGAGGGAACACCAACGCAAGGCTCCAAGGCCACGGGGGAAATCCTTTGCATACTTTCCTAGGAAGTTCCTTAAGGCGTAGCCGTAGCTGAAGGATTCCTGGTGCCGTCGACACAACTACTTCCTGGCACCGTTGCCGAGGATCTTTTTGAGGTAGCAGAAGTATTTCTGGCGCCGTTGCGAGCGATACACAGCAGAGCCATCAAGGCTCCATCCCAATCGCCTCTGCGCTGCATGAGAAGTCTCTTCGCTTCCTGTTCGGGCTGACCTGCAAGCCAAAAATACAGAGGGGAATTAGAGAGTTGGGCTCAATCCATGGGGAAAACTTCGATTAGCACCAGGGGAGAATGGATCCAGTGGCGGCATCCTTCCCCGTCGTTGGTGGCATGCTTGAGGAAACCGATCTGAGCAGGGGAACGAGAGAAGACACGTGCACGAGCGCTGCCCACCGCCCGCGCCGTTGCCTCGTCTGGATCCCACCGACCGCACCTTTGCCTCCTCTAGATCCCATCGACCGCGCGTGCAAGTGTGACCGGACGGAATCGAACCGCCCGCACCAATGCTCCTGTCTGCCGGCTCGATTCATCCTCAGCATTGATGGCGCTCTGTGGTGGCTCGGCCGCGCCTGCTCGTGCGACCGGCTCGATCGGGATTGGACTCTGCGGGTTGAAGGGGCTGAGGATTGGATTAGGGTTCACGCGGTGGCTGGCACGCTGGCTGATAACCGGGATTCCTTCCAATAGGTTGGCAGAAAGCCCAATCAACCAGAACACTCTGTTTCGGCCGCTGGAGCAGCATCCCTTAGGACAGTCGGCCCACGGTTAGGACAGCCGGCCCACGTAGCGCAGAATGTGTCACACAGGGCAGATCGTGCGGCTGGAAACGATCAGATGTGAAAAACGAACGACCAGAAACGCAAAACGCTGAGAGAGCAGGGATTAGGTGCAGTTTTACTGTCCTTAATATCCGAACTTGAATGAAATCGTGTAGGTTTGAATGAATTCCACCCGGTTAGTTTGAATTATTGCTCAAGGGTATGCGAACGACGTTGGATGTCGACCTTTCACATCCTTGTCTGCGGACGAATGCAGACAAAAATTTACGGCTCACCTTGGAGATACTTAGAGCATCTACAGTCGGGATCCTCAAACCGGCCTCATACGGCTGGGCGGCTGACACATCACTCACCGATCACAAAAAAATCGACCTAGGTGAGCGTCTCAAACCGGCCTCAAATGTCGTGTCTGTCCGGCGCCCCTCATATCCAACCCAAATCTTTGACGGATATGGGGCGGCCCGATCAGGTACTGTCTAGTCCGCCACGTCCTAGCTGACAGGCCTGCCCCACCATCGACCCCACCACTCCGAATCGTTGCTGACTGGCATGTCCCACAAGACCCCCTATCTGGCGCCTCGCTCCGAACCGAACCCTAGCTCACTCATATTCGCCTCTCTCACTCTGTCCTCTCCTCCTCCTATCTGATTCCAATCAAATGTTGAGCTCCAGCAGCCACTCCGGCTCCGGCCTTGAATACGACAAGGAGATGGCCCTCCGCATTGCCTTGGAACGGTCCAAGTTGGACATCGACGGCAGCTCTGGATCTACAACATTGTCATAGTTCCCGTGCCATTTGATCTGCAGCGTCGTTGCAGCTCCGATATAAAGAGTGTGGATGTGGGACACAATTTAAAATGTGTCCGATCAGTACTCACGAACGCGTCTAGGCGTTTGACGGGCCGGATTTTCCAATCGAACCGTAGATTTTCTTAAAGCACCTATAGCCGGACCCTTTAAACCCGCCTCAAACGCCCGAGCAGCCCGCTCGGTCACTGACCGGTCACAAAAATCAATCTAGTCGGACCCCTCATACCCATCTCGAACGCTCAGACTTACCGGCACCCCTCATATCCATCTCAAATATGGGGACGATAGGACGGCCCGCGAACGCGCCCGGGCACACCCGGTCAGTCCGTCACGTAGGACGCGACCCCCATCCGGACCACCTTTTTCTTTTTCTTTATTCATTCTTTTCTTTCTTTTTCTTCTTCTCTACCAATCATGTGCAAGTGACCGGACATATAAAGAAAATATAATATATGTGGCTGGAGAGATGAAATAATAGGAGCTTAAAACGGACAAGCCCGATCACTGACCGGGCGTGTCTGCACACGTTTAAGAGACCTGATTTGCAAGTGCCAGGTGTAGATGCTATTACCGTGGATACAACATTGGTCCGAGGTTCTTGTGACGACTCACGTGAGGCAGGTGGAGAAATACGAATCGAAGCATACCACCTCCAGGCAGTAGGACATTTCATCTCAAAAAAAAAAGTAGGACATCCGTACATACGGGCAAGCGAAGAGAGAGCTAGGACCGAACCGCGAATGTGTGAACCATGGAGTGAAGTCTATTTTAAACCTTAAGGTTATAGAGCTCGTCTAAAATGAACCCTCATCTTTAAATTTCCGAAGTTTGTACCTTGTGCTCCCCGATCCCGGCCAATTTCACCCCTCGGTGGTTTGGCACATCACCGGGAAAAAATACATCCCACCCGGGATTAAAGTCTAGTCTCAGTTACACCCTGGCCCCACTTGTCATATCTATCCTAGAGGTGCTAGGCACACGAAGCCCTCGGTAGCCAGCGACAAAGTTCCTCGCACCAGTGCATAGCAACGCTTCATGCTCGTACGGGGCGACGACTCGTGGACGAAGGCACAACTTACACATCGCTTTGACAGGAGAAGGCGCACGGCAGCAGCAGGCCAATATCGACTGCGCGTGTGCGGCATAGTCGAACACGGAGTGGCTCGCACGACATCGAGCGGCGGCTAAGGAGTAAGGAGCGGCACGGCTGTCATGGTACGGCGAGGCTCGATTGGTAGATACACCGCAGCGTGCAAGTCAATGACAACACGTCACCATGCTTGAGGAAGGAGATGTCGTGGTTTGTCTTGAAAGGGAGATGAAGAGGTTGGAAAAGATGAATATGACATGTGACCCATGCAGTCAGCGAGACTAGAGAGTAGTCGTGGTCGGGATCATTATTTTTTTAGTGTGTCAGACTAATGTAAACAGGTTTAAGGTCAAGATTGACCGGGATTGATCATTATTTTTCGAAAGAGTATGAACTTTAGGGATTTAAAGAGGAAGATTTATTTTAGACGAGCTCTATAACTTGAAGGTTTAAAACAGGCTACACTCTCAACGGTGTGATACGTGCGTACATGCAGACTACGGACAGCAGTACATTCTCGAAGCTGAGAAGCACACGACCGGGTCACACTCACACCTGAAGCATGTGGGAAAGGCGCATACGTACGGTTACGGTTTTATTATTATACCACTATTGTTGCCGTTGATCCAACGCTGGACCCTCTGCTCTATCTCTACCTCTACGTACAGTACGTTGGCAACGACAAAAACGTGTAATTAGCGGTCCGGCGCGTGAGGACGACGTACGCGAAGAAACCTGCTCCGTTCGCCCTCCGATACGCTACAGCCGTGCTAGGCTGTGATCGATGATCGGAGTCAACGATCGATCGGGGACAACGTACGCCGATCCCGTCGTGTCCTGGCACCGCAAAACCACGCGGTACGAGGATCTCGCGCGATCTCCCTGCTCCCGATCCGACGCATTGACCTCACACCCCGATCTGGTTGCCCCATGCCATGCGTATGTTATGCTTGCGGGTTGCGAAGCATCAGCGGTACGCGCGAGTGCACGAGCACGCAACGCCATAGATAGCGCACCACCCACGAAGAAACCAAACAAAACGCCCCGTGCTATCCGCTTCTATCTCGCCGTACGTTTTGCGCGGCACACGGGTTACAGGGAAGGAGGGAGGGACGGAGTGGCCTCCAGCCCGACCTAAGGTAGCTAGCTAGCTAGCCACAACGGCCGCACACGCAAAAGCCTACCGCTACGAGGCTGTGAGCCGCACCGCACGTCCCTTGTCCTACCACTACCAGTTTTAGCAATGCGGCGCGGCAGTAGCGCCACCGGCAGGAAGTGGTATGGCATTTCGTCCCGAAACAGGATAACACCGGCCGGGAGTGAAAGACACGAATACAATACGCGCTAGTGCAGCGCCGCGGCTAGGGGTGCAAAAGCGCATAGCGGCAGCAGAGGCGTGCGGTGCGGCGGAGGGGGAGAGAGAGAACCCGCGGTTTGGTCCATGACGGGCCCGTGAGTCACTCACCCAGACCCAGCGAAACGAACGGTAATTAAGATACGTATATACCGAAAATATCTTACATGCGTATGACAGGAGTAGGCCGTATGACACGTGCGTACACATCCAATCGAAAAAACAAGGTGCGGCGATGCGTTCGGTTCGCCGCCGCGTCAGCGCCAACGCGCCGACCCCGGCCGGCCCTGGTTTTCGTTTCCGTCACGGCGTCACCCCACTTCCGTCCTGGTTGGCCCGCGCTTCCCTTGTACATACTTTTGCGACCCGGTCCCTGCGGAGGTGTTATTTTACAGGACGCGGCAGGTGGGCTTTCTTTCTTGAGGCAGAGGCTAGGCGAATTTTTAATTTGAATACGAAATAAACTATAGTAAAATTCTTGATAAAAAAACATACTAGTAAAATTCACCAGCTTGACTTGGATACAAAATATATTTTCTCGCCACGGCCTTTCAAGCTGACTTTATGATAAACATTAACTAATGGTACACCTCCATGGGATGTGTCTCGTGTATCATAAGTATCTATTTATCTTTGGTTGAAGCAGGATGGAGACAGCTACGAGGTACTCGGTTAGTGCCATTTACCAAAACATGTAGGTTTTCAGACAAGCTCACTCCAGTGCTATTTACCAAAACATGTGGGGTTTTTTTGGTTCACGCAAGCTCACTCTAGTGCCATTTACCAAAACATATGATTTTTTTTGGTTCAGCCAAGCTCACTCTAGTGCCATTTACGAAAACATGTGATTTTTTTGGTTTAGGCAAGCTCACTCCAGTGCCATTTACCAAAACATGTGATTTTTTTGGTTCAGGCAACCTCACCCGAGTGCCATTTACAAAAACATGTGATTTTTTTAACGGTCATGGAGAATCCGTACCTGAATATATTGCTTAAAAAGCTGCCAAGCCAAGAGTTTTTTTCTTAAGCATTGGCTGATCCAGTTTATAAGAAAAAACGGATCGAAAACCTAAACAAAGTGATCCAGTTTATAAAGGAAACTAAGCTGAAAACCGTATAGGTAGAACGAAAAGCAACGCCCAAAGAGGACACACCAAGCTAGTAGAGAGAAGAAACATTGCAATGAAAGATAGTTGTAGATGTGGGGTGCCGTCGAGGAATCATAATACTCAAAAATTGCAAGCAGCCTAATACACCAAACCGGCGTGCGTATCAAGAACACGACACAACTCAGTAGCGTCCACAATCAACGAGTGCAACAAAACACGAACCTTGACTCAGAGCTCTACCATGGTCTCAAGATGATTAGCAAGTTGAGGAGACTTCTTGCGCCATCAATGACCAAAGAAGAACCGAGACAACACCCAGAGCACGTAGCTCACCGCATCACATCGGCAGCCAAGGAAAGGACTTGAGCAAGCCAGCAACATGGATGAGACACCTTCACGAGGGGAAAACAGATGGTCATCCCTCGATGCCAAAGGCACCACCACCGAACCCCAAGAACACCACCGAACAACCACCGTCGACCCCGAACCAACCGCACCATCACCATCGTCAAACCAACACCGGTCCCCGAGTTGATCCCTACTCCAAAAATGATGCCCACGAGAAGGGAATGACGCAGACCGTCGCCATCATCCGAACCGAAAGAGTACGGACCTAAGGTTTCCCTCGGAGCAGGGGACGACAAGGTAGAGGAGCACTTCACCAAACAACGCCCTCCAGAAGGTAGCAATGCCCACAGCCGCCGTCGTTGTCAGCTCCGACCATAGCCGGAGACAGACTTCCGCCTAGCGTCGTCTCCTGCGCCTCTCACCAAAGCAGCGAGTCCACTACGAGCACCACCCCGTCCAGCCTCCACCAACATTCACCATGTACGCACAGCCAAGCTCCCATCAGCGAGCCGCCACCTCACTATTGAGCAACAACCATTTCGACGGCTAGAGACGCCAGATCCGACGCTGCACCTGGAGCCCCGACCCACCTAGTCGTCTAGCAACAAGACCCGCAACGACCGTGCAGAGCCATCGCTCGGGGCTGCAAGAACCCAGCAGCCTTGGCCGAAGGCCACAAGCAGCCATTATGCCCAAGGTCAATTCCTAGATCCAGAGGAAGACCCCGGCGGATCCAGCACGCAGCACGCCTGAGCACTTGCAATAGCGCGCCGAAGCTCCACTGAGCAGCAACACCGTCGCATCTACAACCCCCGATCCATCGGCGTTGTCGACGTCGCCGTCGGACCCCGTTCCACCGGCACGACCGACACCCACGCGCGGACTAACACGAGCACCGAGGCGACGACATATGCCCATGACCACCGCCGTACACCACCACTTCAGTGCTTGGCGACCCACGTCGGGGGAGCGCCGCACCGTCGGCCACCACCCAAGCCCCCTTCTGAAGGGATGGCGTTGTGCTGAGAGTCGCTTCCCGCCGCCGCCAGATCCGGCAGGGCTTTGCCCTGGGGATGCCTTAGGCTTCGTTCGGTTGTATCAGGTAGAATCCACCTGTGGTTTCTAACCTCCCAGGGAATTGGTGATCCCGGTCTGTCACCCAATCCCCACAATTCCCCTCCATATAAAATCCATGTGTGTACAACCTGTTCGGTTTCTTCCCTGCTAGTTAATACACAAAGACCATTTCTTCTCTGCTAGTTAATACACAAAGACCAACACATAGACAGATAGTAAATCAATCTTTTGAAGTCTCCACCATTCACTAGTTCAACAGATTAAACATGCATGATTCAAGTCACAATGCCAGATAACTGCACTTAAAAAGAACTGTCAAGCGCTCCGTCCACATTAACCAACATGTTTCCCTATTTGCAATCAGTATAATGCGGTCTCATTGCTAAACAAAAGGAGATCAGTTCTCGTACTTCGGGTCTGCCATCACAAAGTGGTACGCGATGACCAACACGAATATGAAGATGCCCATGAAGTTGGTGAAGAAACCCAAGTCTTGGTCGTCAAACATCTGCACAAAACATTGCAAACAAAGGATAGTCAAGATGTGAAAACAGGCAATCCATTATGATAATCAAATGTACTGATTGACACTTGTCAGAAATTCCTGCTGTGCGTGTAGTGTCAAAGAGGAGGACAGGAAGCCTACAAGATAGTGTATATTAGCATTCATTGATGGCATGCGAGAGGACCTTAAATTCATCCAAAAGGGCATGAACAAAGGCAGATATGTCGTCAACGCAGAGAGAGATAGAGACATACAGACAGACAAAGAGACAAACACAGAGAGAGAGAAAGAGAGAGATGGAGAGAGAAAGAGGGAGATAGAGATAGAGAGAGAGATCATATCATGTGCCATCTCTACATATTAGTTTTCATCATCAGGCAAGACACTTTAGAAGGCATTATTATGTTTCTAACCACCATCCAGAAGAGTACAACAAAAATAAATCATCACGAAATAATCAAAATATAGTTTTTGTACAAAGCCACAAGTTTACTATTCTGATCTTAACTAGGATGTAACATGAGGTTAAACTAGCAAGGATACAGAAGGAAAAACAACAAACATATAAAGAGTTTGATCACTAAATCTGTAGCAAAAGCATGCCATATTTGCTACAAAAGAGCCAACCAGCCTTCAAGAATGGTAAATGATGACACATGAGTACATGACACAAAATAAAGTAAAAGAAACAGAATAAAAAATATGAAACCATGAAAATGGTCCTGTGATTGACTGGTAACATCTGTGAGAGCGTGATCCTATGCCATGATATCTTAACACATGTGGCGAAGATAGGTAGGCAGTGCGTGCATATGTTTCCAGCTTTTGTCTTCAACTTTCCAGCTTTAGGGTGTGACTACATAGTTGACAAAAACAATGAGATTAGAGCATGCAACAAAGCAATGAAATGTTTAGGGAATAACAATGACATTCTTACTATGATAATGTTTCTCCAAAGTGGTGGATCTGCTAGAATCTTGCACTGCTGGTCATCCCATGAAACACCGCTTTGCTTCCTTATCTCTTTAATCATCCTATAATCTCTTTTCAACTCCTTCTCCTTTTCTTGGATCTTCTTCTTCTCGTACCTAGCATATGGATTCTTCTGGTGGAATTTCTTCACTGTCTTATTCCATGCTTCGGAGCTCCATCCATTTTGACCCTTGTGTTCAGGTGTAGCATGCTCATGAAGCAAGTCCACAAGATCTTTCTCAAGGCTTGCATTCCATTGTGCTATATCTTCTCATTCCACGTATCATGTTAATGTACCTTTTTATATCATAACTATTTTCACATAGCTAGAGAAATATTTAAGATTGTACAAGAGCTAGTTTATTAACTTTTGGAGATTCTCTCCTCCTCTTTTCCACACTCCCTGTAGGGGGTGACGCTCTATGCCTTCCGACAACTTCTTTCAGGAGGTTCAACCTTGGTGATCCTCGAGCAGTCATCATAATGATTTCTGGACAAAACAAGTATCCAAGTGACTATTTATAACATGAGATGAAAGTAAAACAAGTTTCAAAGTGACAAATTATTACAAAGCTTTATTGTTCCCTAAGGTTGTCGCTGATAATCTGCCCACATTTGATGAGGAATTGCATCCCTAAGGTTATCGCCTTCATGGTTGACTTGATGATTTTGAGGATTGTCACCATCAGGAAGATCCACAAAATTCATGGGAGATATGTTGTTTGGTTGATTATCTAACCAACGCTCATCTCCTTGGTGAGATCGAATGATGTTATGTAAGATTGCCGCTGCTGCTGGAAGCTTGACTTGATTCTCTATCCGATGATGTGTACCCACTTTCAGAATTGGGAACCGCTTCTTCAAGACTCCCAATGCCCGTTCGATATGATTTCGTAACACGGCATGCTGATGATTAAACAGCTCCCTATGATCTTGGGGTTGACGACGACCGCGTGCAAACTCCTTGAGATGGTACCGAACACCACGGTACGGTGCCAAGAAGTAAGGAGTGTTGGCATAACCGCCATCAACCAGATAAAACTTGCCCGGAGGTACTTGAAACCCATTGTTAAGTGCTGAGCGAAGAACTCAAGCATCAGTCGCGGATCCCTCCCAACCACAAGAAATAAAGGTGAAGTTTAAGTCGAAGTCACACACGACCATAACATTATGGCTGAGGGTTCCTTTCCTATTTCTGAACGGTGCAGCCTTTTCTCCTAAAATTTTTATGGGAACATGTGTCCCATCGATGGCCCCGATGCAGTTCTACAACAAAATAGTACAAGTTAGCATCTAAAACATGAAGAGTAAGATCTCGATGTGGATGGACGATGTGGATGGAAGTTGACGAAGCAAAAACCTGAAAATATGGAAAGAATCTCATGCTCGATTGAATCTTTGGATGTACTTGATCAGGATTTGGGGGCTTCAAGAAATGCTTAGATAGAGTAGGGATGATGTTGAAGAAATTCTTCATGTGCCAATGGAAAGTATCCCCGCTGTGACCAAAACGAACTTGAAGATCTTCGAAGGAAGAATTGTGGGATAACATCCATAGAAACGATGTTAGTTTCTCTTCGACTTTAATTCTAGTGTCAGACACCAAATTCTCGCGTCGAAGATAACCAACCAAAGATCTGAAAATATGAGGTTCCATCCTAAATGCTACCAGGCAGTTTTTGATGTGTCCTTCGAGTAACTCATTAACAAACATCTCGCCTATTAGCAACGACATATGACGTCGAATCCTCGGCTCCCTACTAGCAACTCCACCGTCTCCATCAAATGTAGTGTAGGGAAAACAAATAGCACCATTTCGTCATCCTCCTCCTCCCTCTTCCTAATGAAATCCCTCATATCTGAATCCATTTTATGACTAAAGAAGAAAAAGACCACTAGTTATCACTACTAGAACAGTAATAGTGCAAGGTGTCCAAACAAATGTCCATGCAAAAGTAACTAATAGTAATATAATTATAGGGACTAAGCAAGACTACCAAACTTAATAGTGCAAGGTGTACAAGTTAGCAGTTTTAAGGGCTAAGCGGCATCGGCAGCAACAGCCCCAAACTGCCGTTTTTCTGGTAAGCTTGACTGCTTGAGGACCATGAATGGCCTTTCTTGGAGCCATTAAACAACCAACCCACGGTTGCCTTTCTTGCTTGCAGGGCATGTATGGCCATAGTTTTATCTACAGTTTTATCTTGCAACCGTGGATCAAGTGAGCAATTTCAGAAATTTCTGAGAAGTCAGCATCGGCCAATTTCAGCAAGAATTCTCGGTCCCAAAATACAGTACGGTAGCCTCTCTTACATTTTTGGTGCCTGATTGTCAGCTCTGCCAATTCTGAAAGTGTGCTATGTCAAAAGCCTGAACTCTGAACTTGTTTCATAATGTTGATGCAGATTGCTTGCAGAGCCCTGACCTGAACCTAAACCTAAAACTTTCGCATTGCTCCCGGCCTGGTAGACGCCATGGAGCAGGGGAAGAAGAAGCAGACGGGGAGGCTGCAGAACGTCCTGAGGAAGGTGACATTTTTACCTGCAGACGAGGAGGCTGCAGGTCAGGTCGAGCTCCTCCCAGGTCGAGCTTCTGCTCTCACCTCCTCGCTGCAGCCGTCTCCTTCCCTCCTCCTGGTCTCGCCCTCTCCCCTTTTGGATCAAAAGGGAGCTCTGCTCTGCACGGATCTGGCACACAAACGCAGCCGGGGACAGCTCCGGTTGATTTATGCACGGATCTGGCCGAGAAACGCAGGCGAGGCGGAGTACGTACCTCTGGTAGGTCCGTGGAGGAGGAAGGGAGAACGCTCGCGGAAGGCTGGCGCTTCTTTGTTCCCGCTGATGTCGTGCCCTCCGTCCCCGCGGCCGGCACCTTCGCCGTCGTCGCTGTCGCCTAGGGTTCGCGAGAGGAGAGGCGTCTTCTGTTTTTTGGGAGGAGAGGCGGGGGTTGATTCCACGGGAGGAGAGGTGGGGGTTGATTCCGTGCTGTAACCCGACAGTTTTGGACGGGATGTAACCCCGGTCGGGTTTAACCAAAGACAGTTAACTGGTTCACAGGTATTTAATCCCAGTCGGGGCAAAACCCCGGGGTTTGACCGGGTTTCGGCATCGATCCCGGCGGGGGAAGGCCTAACCGACCGTAGCCTTAGGCGGCGGCGGGGGAGGAGAACCCAGAGGGGGAGGGGTTGCGCCCGGAGGACTTGCCGCCCGAGTCGCCCTGGGAAGGACGGCGCGGGGGGAGGGGGAGGGGAGGTGGGGACATGTGATATACTCATGTTTGAAGTAATATAATGTGTATTAATGTATATTTGATAAATAATAGGGGCGTACCATCACTTACAACAGAAGTACACCCAGTAGTGTAACTTTTCTTTTGGCTTGGTCCCGATCTTCAAATAAGATAGGGAAACGCGTGTGTACAGACAGGTGATGGGAAGCATTCGTCAGACCTGTCGGACACCGTTGATTTGTATTTTTATCTCACGGCTGATAGATGCACTCCAAGATATTAACCATCCGATTTTGTAGCTCAGGCCCCATAATTTCTCCCTGAATTAATATCCCGAACTAACTCACCCCATCTCTCCTGCCCATCATGTGCGCAACACTGAGATCGCCATGCCCCTCACCGCTCCTCCTCTCTCCCAGCATGAGTTTCTGTTCCCACCCATCCATGGCCTTCGTCCCACCTCGTCGTTGTACCATCTCGTCCGGCGGCACAGCGATATGGACCCACACCTGCTCACCGTCGAGCACGTAACCTACGTCGTCACCGTGCTTAACTTCGTAAAGATCATGCGCTACTCCACCTGTAGTTTTGGTCTTTGATCGACCAAGCCTGAGCATCTTTTCAATTTAGAAACAGGGCCAACTGGGATATTCTCTCCGGGCATGCATAATGGTGGATTACCAGGCGATGTTTTGTCTCAGCATCACATGTGGCAGGTAGGTGAGATGTGTGAAGCACATGCAAGTCCCAATTGATGCACTCGTTTGAAATTTTATTAATTCATCATGAATGTAGGGCGAAAGCGTAGTTTGTATTATTATTTTTTCCTATTGGGACCTTTTAATCATTTTAAGCATTGTACAGTTCTTCTTCATTGCTACTTGGATTTGTTCATCGAAATTTGTTAATTCTCTCACATGGCAATGCCTTTGATTGCAGGAAGCAAAGAAGAAGACGGTAAGATGCAACGTTTTCCACAAGGGAACGATCCAAACAATGCTTCGGTTGCAGATTGTGTCACTGTCTGTAGATGGTGCGGTGCTTCATGATGAAAACAAATCCCATATAGTTTATTTATGTTTTCCCTTTTGATGAAAACAAATCCATGTTTGTATGAAAACAATTCTCTGATATATGAAAATATTATCATTATGATTTAGAAGCTATATATATATCTATGGAAGCATGCTATCTCTATTGTGCCTAGGCGATGCGAACCTGGTCATATGCGTCATTTTTGTTGTATATGGAAGCAAATCGTCATTTTTATAAGATGTAAGTTCCGAATTATTTGGAAGCAAATAGTTATTTCTTTCGACGCAAATACCAAATTCTTTGGAAGCAAAATCATATTTCTTCAAATGCAAATACCAAGTTCTTTGAAAGCAAAGCCTCAATATAATTTGTCTGAAACAGATAGTCGCAATAGTAAAAAAACCGGTTTTGATAGAATCATGTACTTATATCAATCGAAGCATTTTATTGTTACATTACAGACACTATTAAGGTCATTCGAAGCAAAATCTCCTGCAGTATAAACGAAATAAAAGGTCACACTGGACAAAAATCTCACCAGGTTGAAACAATATAGTTCGATATGGAAGCAACTTTGCTAGGATATGGAAGCAAAAGGTATGGAAGCAAAAGATATTGTTCCAGAGTGCTAGCACGTGTTACCATACTGCTATGTGATTCCTTATCAGTTGTCACGAAAACTGGCCAACAGCATATGCATGAGATGCATCGGTTTTACCTAGTATAGTGCAGATTTCAGAGAATGCATAGATGAAGCATTAAGGAAAGGCTAGTGCTAAAATAGTAGGTCTAACGTGATTTCTTGGAGTAGTTGACGGGAAATGAATTACAATTAATAGATGCAAATTAAAGTAACTACATGAGCCCACCTTTCTAATCTCATGTTCCGGGCTGCATCAATACAACGATGGACTACAAGTCTGATGAAAAGCTAAATATCACTAGTCTGATTCTTAGCACTGTCCAATAAGATACCATATGTTCCCGGTGGAGAAGATAATGTATACCTAGTTAACTGTAGAAAAGGTTATAACATACTCTGTATAATTTGGTGTTTTCAAATAATCTTACGCAGGCAGTATGTGCAACATTTAACTGGTGGAAAACAAGATTGCTTTGGCTCGAAATAAAAAATAAAGAAAGGAGTCCTCCCACCCTCAGGCCTCAGCATAAGAAATTGATAATCTAGAATGAGTGGCAAGCTCACAATAACACAAAACCCAGGGACCGAAATGAGTAGACAGGCATTTTAATTCGTTTCCAGGTTCAAGCTTGTCTCTGGACTCGTATTGTCTTCCACGTTGGGCGCGTGGTCTATATATATATACATCGTCTTTCCCCGTCCCGTCCTCACCAAACACAAAACCATTCAACCTGTATTCAAAAAACTGTGGATGGGATCAGGTCTCTCTCACAACCACCGGAGCAGCGTCGCGCCTCAGCAGCAGCCGTCGTCGGCCCGCGTCATCGCCGCCGACGGCTCGCTGACGGAGTTCGCCACCTCCTCCTCCTCCCCCACCAGCGTCTCCGACGTCCTCGGCGCGGGCAATGCGGGCGCGGGCGGCCCCTTCTTCCTGTGCAGCTCTGACGCGCTCTACTTTGGCGAGGACGTGCCGGCGCTCGGCGGCGGCGAGCTGCTCCGTCCCGGCCAGATATACTTCGTGCTCCCCCAGGCGATGCTCGGACGGGCCCTGTCGAGCGCCGACATGGCGGCCATGGCGGTCCGCGCGAGCGGGGCGCTTGCGGCGAGGGCGCGGCCGCGTGGGCCCGCCGCCAGCACCAGGAAGGTGCGCGCCACGCCGGTGCACGCCGAGAGCGGCCGTGGCGACGTGGACGCCCGGGTCAACGCGAAGCTGAACGAGAGGACTCTCGGGGAGTACTCTGTGAAAGCCTCTGGTAGTCCGGCGAGAACTGGCAAGACGGCTGTCGTGGTGGCGTTTACGCCGGCGAAGAAGCCGCTCAAGCCGCTCAGCACCATCCAAGAGGATGCCGAATGACGCAATGCCATAAGAACATCGCCAAGCTACGCCGAGCGACAAAATGGAAGGAAATTACATGTTTTTTTAGGTGAAAATTACAAGATTTTGTTATATAGGATTTTTTGTCATTTTTCTCATCGTAACAATTTTATTGAAACAGTGATGATGTTGGCGAGGGAAGTTCAAAAAAGATAGATAAGGACCAACCCAAAACGAATCCATATTTATCCGCGAATTGATTTGGACTAATATGCAGACACGAATATAAGAGTGGTCATCTAGCTCTATCTGCAAAAAGTTTGCTTATATTTTTTCCTTAAGTCCCCACTAGCTAACAATTATAAAAGTAGTACAATTCATCCATAAATAATATGCAAATACCCTTAGTACAACAATAATTCAAACGTAGAATGTTCAACAAGTTTACGGACTTCATCTATTCAAAATTCAACAGTACTAGAGTTAGAGCCCGCACATGTCATCCCACGCATAGTATCCTTTTGAGCTTCATCCAGCAATGTATAACAAAATAAAGCATAAAAGCTATACAAACACGGTGATTATCAAGTTGCAACGTTGAGTAAATCAATGATTTGACCAACATGTGGAGCAACAAAAAGCAAAACTTACAACCTTCATGGTTGATGAGCCCGATGGTCACATTGTTTCTACTCGTGCAATCACATCGCAAAACAGACTTGAAGATGGTTTACCATCAATGCTTTAGCACCTTCACACTGCATTTATGGATGATGTGCATGTCGTAGGACGCGAAATTCTTTCGCTCACAAAATAAAGCATACACGCCTATCCAAAATGCCACTTGTTCATGCTACAAGGTCCACATCTACGACCAACCACACATCGCACAAAAAGACATCCTCAAACACTGAGTACACCATTGTTGTCCTTACTCTAGAAAAGAACAAGATATCCAATAAAAAAACTCAATGACATTTCACCAACACATGTCGAGCTTGGTGTCCCCCAAGGATGGCGTTGGGAGGGGTGGAGGGTACCTGGCTGCAGAGGGATCCTATCGCCCAACAGTAATTTGTTCATCTACTATATGCTATTTTTCATGAGAGATGCCATTACGAAAAGCTATGGCCCCCGGGTCTATTCACAACATACTGATAAAACCTTATCTTGCTGCCATTTACTTGTTTTTATTTTATCTTGCTATCTAAAATTATCTACACATCTCACTTGCTTGTAAATAATAAGATAAGAGGATTGACAACCCTCTTGCCCGCGTTGGGTGCAAGTTTTTTTTGTGTGCAGCCACTAAAGACGGTTGTGGTTAATATTCGTATTGGTTCGATAAATCTTGATTTTATAAGTGAGGGAAATATTTACCCACATTGTGTTGCGATAACCCGTTCCTCTTCATAAAAAACCCAACGCAGATCACGCGCCCCTCCCCACCTAGGCCCATGCGGCTAGTGCAGGTGGAGGGCAAACCCTAGGGGTGGCGCCACCCTAACTTGGGAGCCAAGCCACCACCTAGGCTGCCACCCCTCCCTTGGATGAAGCCCTATCGCCAGTGCACCCCTCCCCTTGACCCTATATATGTGGGGAGAGGGAAGGTAGTCGCACCTCAACCCTAGGTGCATCCCTCCCTCTCTCCCAACTCCGTTTCTTCCTCCGATCGCATCTGCGGTAGTGCTTGGCGAAGCCCTGCTGATATTGCTCCATCACCACCGCCACCACATCGTCGTGCTTCTGTAGAACTCATCTACTATCCGCCCACGCTCGCTGGATCGAGGAGGTGGAGACGTCATCGAGTTGCACATGTGTTGAACGCGGAGGTGTCGTTCGTTCGGCACTTGATCAGGACGGATCGTGATTGGATCATGAAGATGTACGACTACATCAACCGCGTTTTAACGTTTCCGCTTGGAAATCTACAAGGGTATGTACATACACTCGCCCTCTCGTAGCTATGCATCTCCATGGATAGATCTTGCTTGTGCGTAGGAAATTTTTTGTTCCCCATGCAACATTCCCCAATAGTTTTTCCTGCTGCCACCATCTATGAGGACCTTGCAAAGCGAGACTCCATTGACAAACGGATCGACCACCAGTGCTTGTCGTCTAGGGGGCGGTATGTGGGCTTGGTGTTCGGCTGATCGAAAGTGATGGGCGTCTTGGCCCAATCCAAGTATTTGGTGATAGTCGGTAATGCCATGTTGACCTCTCGATTTATCACCTTCATTCGTCTCTTGCTTTCAACATCTACGAAAATCATAAGGAATTTCTAGATGTTAGGGGTACCGGAGGCGTGTTTGCCCTCTTCGTAGTCATCATCATCCTTGTTCGTGGAGGGATCCTCGCGCATTTCCTGATTGAGTAAGCGATAATCCCAAGTGGTGTGCTTCAGCAGAATCAGATTACCATCTTCATCCTTGTTGGTGTGGATCTGACATGCTGTTACGAGATGTCACCATTTGGGTTGCTCTTTTTCTTAGTGGCCCACTCTTAATTCTGCTTCTGCTTCCCTTTTCCTTTGACTTGGCCGGTCATGCTTGCACCTTCAGCTTTGTGTATTCACTCGGCTTTCCGCTTTTGCTTCTTGTCGGGGTTGTTGCTCGACTGATGGGCTTCAGTGACACAGCTCTTGCCACTGTTCAAGTGATCTCCCTTTTCACCATTGGCATACCAACTTGTGATCTCCATGGCCCGACTGAGAGTTAGAACTTCGTACCAACCGAACTTCAGGATGAGCTCGTGGTACTTGAGGCCTGTCATAAAGGCGCAGATGGCTTGATGCTCGGTGACGTTTTCCACAATATTGTGGCGAGTGGTCCAATGTTGGATGTACTCACGAAGAGTCTCGTTGTTCTTCTGCACATCGTGTTGCAGCAGCTCGGTCAATCCACCCTGCCACTTCTAGGTGCCTTCAAATGTCTTAAGGGAAACTCGGGCCAAGTCCTCCCAGCAGTAGATACTACCAGCACGTAGTTGATTGAGCCATGCTCTCGCTAACCCTTCCAACATGAGTGGTAGATGCTTCATCACGATAAAGTCATTGCCACCGCTGATCTGGACGGCCACTCAGTAATCTTCCAACCAGGTTTACGGCTTCCATACGCCGTTGAACTTTCCAATTACACTCGCCAATATACAGTTGGACAGAATCTCACCCTCCCAAATGTATCTACTGAAACACTTGAGGCCAAAAGCGCCAGAACCACTTGACTGATCCCTGCTAGACCTAGCCCCGTCGACCAGGTTTTGGGCAAGGATATATTTGGCATTCAGTGGTGGTGCTCAGAAGTAATCATCCACGTAGCCTCTCCGACGGGCGGGGCCGCGTCTTCGGTCGTCCTCGTATGGTTGCATGTCATCATAGGACTGGCGTCTGTAAGTGACTTCCCTCGGAGGGGGCGTCCGAGTAGGACGATGATTGTCATGTCTCTAACCTCCATATTGATCTCCCGGTGGAGGATAACACCGGTGCCTCCCTGGCCCAAGCGGGCTATTAGCCGACTGCACCGTATCTGCCTGGACGGACCAACTATAAATCCGATTGCAGGACTCGTATATCATGGAATTTTTCTATAATGCCATCTTCACAAGGGCCTGAATTTGCCGAATGACCTCTCCTGCGGTTGAACCAGTCGACTGAATGGAATCGATGATCCATGCCCTCGTGGACAAGTTTTGAAGCGAAGTGCGCATCATTTGATAGTTCTGCGAGCGATCGTTTGGAAACAACCGCTTGCGATGCCGACTCGAGCTAGGTTGTTGCCGGGTTGTACGGTCGTCAAGTGACCTTTGCATTCGCTCGAGTCGTTCGCGCTCAGCTAAAGTGACCTAATGCAAAGCCTCCAAGGCGATGGCTTCGGCAGTTTGTCCCAGTGATGGGGGTGAGCAAAGCTTGCTCAGTCCTCTGTGTGAGCTCGTCTCCCTGCTCCCGAGTGAGAGGTTGGGGAATGTACGGGTCGACGTCGGTGTCAAGACCGTCGTCATGGCTGTTGTTGTCGCGGATGCATGAGGTTCCTCCGGGTTACCCGCGAGGTCCCCCATCTGTGCCCGCCATCACGATTTCTGTAGCGGACTGCTACGTCCAAACGTATCTATAATTTCTACTCGTTCCATGATCTTTTGGGTGACATTGTTATATGTTTTGCTACATTTTTATATCACTTTACACATATTTGGACTAACCTATTAACTCAGTACGCCCAGTGCCAGTTTATGTCTGCTGATGTCTATTTTGCAGGGGCTTTTACCCAATTTTCCGAAGCCCCAAAAATCCCTAGAAAATTTTATAAAAATCAGCGTACCGGAGGCTTCTAGAATCACCAAAGAAGGGCCAGAGGGGGACCAGGGGCCTCCTAGGAGGCCTGTGGGCGCGGCCCAGCCCCAGGTCGCGGCCAAGGGGCCGTCAGTGTGGGTTCCACCTCCTCTCGTGCCCTCCTTTGGCCTATATTTACCTCCCGACGAGGAAAAATCTATACAGGATCCAGAATTATGAATTTCTCCATCGTTCCGCCGCCACAGCGCTTCCGAGATCGGGAGCACCAACAGACCCCTTCCCTGGCACCCTGCCAGAGGGACAATTGACCTCCGGGAGCTTCTCCACCACCATGGACGCTTCCCGGACCTGTCGTGAGTAGTCCTCCTTGGACCATGAGTCCATGACCAGTAGCTATGTGATGTATTCTCTCCAATATTGTGCTTCAATGGTTAGTCCTTGTGAGCTTCCCTACATAATCAAGGCATCTATGTAATTCTGTTGCTATTGCTATACTCGGTTTGTTGGGATCCGATGGATTATGAGATTATGTTCAGATTGTTATGGGTTATATATTTGATTATCCTTTTATATTATGTTCCTTAGTGATTCATGCATGTTCTTCGTTGCTATTTATTGCTTTGGCCGAGTAGTAGATTGTAACTCCAAGAGGGAGCGTTATGCATGATTGTGGGTTCATGCCCCTCGATGTCTAGCTTGAGTGACAGAAACATGAGACTAAGGGATGTGTTGTTGCCACCAGGGAGAAAACAACGGTGCTTGTGACCACGGTTGCAAGGATTGTTTACCTTACGCATAGTTCGTCAATGCAGGTGTCCGTTCCTTTGAGTTTACACTTTGGATGGGGCTCGCAACTTAATACCGACGAGATGTTATGGATAGATATCTCAAGGTGGATGATTAGTAAGTAGATGCTGATGAATAAACGGTCTACTTGTCTTGGCGTACTGCCCATTACTATTGAACCTCTAACTATCAAGTAGCATAATTAGCATTGTGGTGCGTTCATAATTCTGTCAATTGCCCAACTGTAATTTGTTTACCCAAGCATAGTTGTGTATCGTCTTTTAGGAGAGAGACATCACTAGTGAACATCATGTGACTCCGGTCCATATCACCATCATTGTTTACACCTCCATCATTTACCGTTTTCCTTTACTTTTTTCATTGCAATCAGTACTACTATTCCCGCTTGTGTTTTGATCCTTTGCAAACTACAAGGCTGGAGAGATTGACAACCTCTCTGTACTCGTTGGGAGCAAAGTTATTTGTTGTGTGTGCAGGCCCACTTCTTCTGCTAGCGCGAGGGTGAAAGACACCTACTTATTGAACCTAGGAGTCCTTCTGGTTCAGTAAACCTTACAGCCTCTGTGTGAGGGAAAACTTGCTGCTGATTATATCTCAATCTTCCACTTGGGGTAACCAATGAGGAGCGAGAAGTATAAACATCATCTCTTCATCAAGCAAAGTTTTCTGGTGCCGTTGTCGGGGACTCCAGTCTTCAAGATAGGGGAGTTGCACGCTATCCTTTACCTTTGTTTTTTTTAGTCTTGTTAGTTTGCTTACTAGTTTTTGCTTTAGAGTCTTATAGCAAAAACCACAAAAAAATTAGTTTCCTTGTTCTTGGTTGTTGTTGATGCTATGGGTTCCACTAAAAACACCAAGTTGTGTGACTTCACTAGTTAGGCTTATGTAAAACTGCACTCTTAGTTCGCTGCTTGGGGAAGGCCGCTTTACCACACCCGTGGTAGAGAAGTCTCGTCGACCTACTGAATGTATCCCATTTAAAATACCACTTGGGATAATTGAAATAATTAGGAATGATTGCTATGCAGGAGATGGAATAGTCAATCCTATTATTCTATTGTTGAAACTTACAGAACTTTGTGAGTTGTTTAAGATTTCAGGTTTGACAAGAGATGGAGTCATGAGGAAATTATTTTCCTTGTCACTGGAAGGAAAAGCATTAGAATGGTATAGGCTACTAGATGATTCTCACCTACATGATTGTGAAGAGATTCAATCTCTTTTTTACTCCAAGTTTTATCCTCTTCATGAAGTCCATGAGAATAGGAATTATGTTTATAATTTCTATCCCCATGACAGAGAGAGCATAGCTCAAGCTTGGGGGAGACTGAAAACTTTAATGCTAAAATATCCTAACGATGGGCTCCCCAAAGATATTTTTGCATGTGGATCATGGTAACAATGCTTTATGTGATACTTATATTTTTGAGTTTATTCATGATCCCACTAATAATTATTATGAGAAGGGAACATATGCTTATAGGTATTTCAATAATATCAAGTTCCCTCTCTTTATGTTGAAGGTTTTGAAGCTGCACTTGTTTTTCCTTCCTATGCTTATTGCTTTGTGCTTCAATGAATTATTCTATTGCAATATTTCTATGCATAGGAAGCATGTTAGACTTAAATGTGTTTGGTATTTACTTTTTGATGCTCTCTTTTGTTCTATAACTCTTATTCCTACGAGAGCATCATTAAAATCTTAAGCCTATCTTTATGGCTATAAAGAAAGAGCTCTAGGGAGACAACCCTTGTTATCTTTACTTTGAGTTTTTACTTTCAATTTTAGTGGTCTTCATGTTTGCTACTACTTCAGCAACATCATTGTATCTTTATTTTTAAGCTTTGTGCCAAATTATAGCCTCCGATTGCAAGAAAGTTTAAAATTTGTGACATGCTGTCCAGAAACAGATTCTCTCTGCCTAGCGAAACAAATCGCCAAAAATCACGAGATCATCTTTTTGATATGAATTGTTTTGACAGCATGCCCTATATAACTGCATTTCTGGCATTTGTTCTGAGTTTTTTTTATTTGAGTAGCAGAAGTGCCCCGAATAAATTATTTACTACTTGTTGTTCTATTTATCACAGATTCTGCCCTGTTTTTCGTTTTCATTGTTTTGCAAATCCTAAGCTTACTTTTTATTTGCAAGAACCTTTTGGCAGTCATGAGAAACAGTAGTTATTCATGAAAATCTTTATTTCCCGTAGGTAATAAATTATTTTATTAAGGGTACTAACCACTCTAATCAGCTTATGATGAGTTTCGTATGAAGGGACTTTTCAAGTATGCGATGGAAGATGATGAAAGAACATACATGAGTGTCAAGCGCTCAAGCTTGGGGATGCCCCCATGCACCCCAATAAATATTCAAGGACACTCAAGCGTCTAAGCTTGGGGATGCCCCCGTGCATCCCCTTCTCTATCAACAATCATCAGTTCGTCCATCTCCATGCTATATTTTTATCACTTCATATGTTAGGTGCTATGCTTGGATCGTCCCGTTCTTTACCTTTTTAGTTAGTTTTAGTTTTGCTTGTTGTTCATAACAAGTCGGAACCTAGCCTACCTTGTTTGGGAGAGAAACACGTTCCATTCCACTCTAGAACACAACATAGTTTTCATGCTTATCCTTTTTGTGTGTTCTTTATCTTTACATAGCTACTGTCATGCTTAGCTCTTAGTTTTCATGCTATGTATTTTTAAGATCTTTTATTTAGGTTGCTTTCGGAACTCTCTTGAGTTATCATGCTTATCTTGTTTAGAGAGTTGGCATGTTGCACTGAGTTGTGTGTCTTGCATGAGTAGGTAATTAAGATTGCTATTTAAGTATAGTAGTGACTTGCAATAGTCTTGAGGTATTGATTTGAGTAATGTTTGGACTAATGGTGCCAAGAGCTTTAGCCTATTAGTGAAAGGTGTCGTATTTTGGGAAATTCGTGTGTTTTTCAAAAACTAAAAATTAGTTGAGAACTCTAGCTACTAAATTGATCGCTAACCTCTCGAGGGGTTGGAATATATAGAGTACCCTCACGTTACCATGGGTCGAGGATGCGCAAGGATAACCAAACCCCCAAACCCTCCTCCTCGGGGTACTTGTCTCTTTGTGAATTTCCTAACTAGATAGAGAGTTACCGTTAATAAGTGTATGAGTTCTTCGGACTAATGTGAGTATTCGATTGTTGGCACTTCCACCATTCATATTTTGCTAGCCTCTTCGGTACCATGCATTGCCCTTTCTCACATTGAGAGTTGGTGCAAACTCCGCCAGTGCATCCAAACCCATGACATGATACTCTCTATCATACATAAGCCTCATTATATCTTTTCTCAAAACACCCAAACATACCTACCTATTAAGGCATTTCCACAGCCTTTACGAGATACATTGTCATGCAACATCCACCATCTCATGACTTGATCTTCATGTCATACATGCTTTTGCTTGATCGTAGAGCTGCATGCTAGTTGGGCCTTGCCCAAATTATTGCTACATGACGCGCTAGTATCATTGCATATCATGTTACACTGGCAGAGGCATACATCATGATAGTTTTCACTTGTCTTTATGTTGAGTACTTATTATAAAGTGTGATGATCTTCTTTTTATTCATGTTAAACATAGAGTGTTTCCCTTAAGTGAGGAAAAGATCCCGAAGAGGACAAATGAGAGATAAATAGAAAGAACCAAAGAGGCCACACAAAAAAAAGAAATAAAAAGAGAGAAGGGGGCAACACTACTATTCCTTTTGAAAGATCCACACTCATACTCCATTGTTATATTTGTACTACATAGAGATTATCATTCATGCATAACTATGTGGGGACCCTTACACTACAGAACTTGGTTTGCATATTCCAATGATGAGCCTCCTTAAATGAACTCTAGGTCTTAATGAGCAAACAAGTTGGATGCACCCCCACTAGTTCCATTGGAGAGCTTACCTTAGCTCATATGTGCATCTGTTACATGGAAATCCCTACAACTCACATCATATTTATCGTTTGGCTTTCTCTTGCCTATGATTGTACTCATTGATGTGAGCATTTCACATTCTTTTTGTCTTCCTTTCCCATCATTATTCTATTTGCCATCCTAAGTGCCAACATATCTTGCTTACGCTCATTCATTGCATGAGTACTCAAAGTCGAAAGGGAGAGGATCATTTTGACTTGTGCCTGACTAGTGGTCTGGGGCTGAGTCAAAATAAGATTCTTAAGGAGACTAAATGTGAGGTTTAGTAGATTGAGTTCTAAATTAAAAAATATTTTATGATATCAACCCATCTCCCACTTCTTGTACGCAAACACCATTTGGAGACATTCGAGTCACGGACAGCGAGAGCTCTTGCACCTTTATGTTCTTACTTTGCTAAATTCAATACTAGATATAGACTCTTACTTGTTATTATCTTGACTTGAATTGCATATATTACTTGCTTTACTTTGAAGTTCTTATATGTGTGTTAGCATGTCACCACAGAAATTATTGTGTTATCATTTATCTACTCGAGGACGAGCAGAAATTAAACTTGGGGATGTTGATACATCCAAAACGTATCTATAATTTCTTCTTCTTCCATGATCTTTTGGGTGACATTGTTATATGTTTTGCTACATTTTTATATCATTTTACACATATTTGGACTAACCTATTTACTAAGTGCGCCCAGTGCCAGTTTATGTGTGCTGATGTCTATTTTGCAGGGGGTTTTACCCAATTTTCCGAAGCCCCAAAAATCCCGAGAAAAATATATTAAAATCAGCGTACCGGAGGCTTCCAGAATCACCAAAGAAGGGCCAGAGGGGGACTAGGGGCCTCCGAGGCGACTTGTGGGCGTGGCCCAGCCCCAGGCCGCGCCAAGAGGCCGCCTGGGTGGGTCACACCTCCTCTCGCGCCCTCCTTTGGCCTATATTTACCTCCCTAATAGGAAAACCCTATACGGGATCGAGAATCGCGAATTTCTCCATCGTTCCGCCACCGCAGCACTTCCGAGATCGGGATCACCAGAAGACCCCTTCCCGGCACCATGCTGGAGGGAGGATTGACCTCCGGGAGCTTCTCCACCACCATGAACGCTTCCCCGACCTGCCGTGAGTAGTCCTCCTTGGACCATGAGTCCATGACTAGTAGCTATGTGATGTCTTCTCTCCAATATTGTGCTTCAATGGTTAGTCCTTGTGAGCTTCCCTACATGATGAAGGCATCTATGTAATTCTCTTTCTATTGCTATGCTCGGTTTGTTGCGATCCGATGGATTATGAGATTATGTTCAGATTGTTATGAGTTATATATTTAATTATCCTTTTATATTATGTTCCTTAGTGGTTCATGCATGTTCTTCATTGCTATTTATTGCTTTGGCCGAGTAGCCGATTGTAACTCCAAGAGGGAGCATTATGCATGATTGTGGGTTCATGCCCCTCGATGTCTAGCTTGAGTGACAGAAACATGAGACTAGGGGACGTGTTGTTGCCACCAGGGAGAAAACAACGGTGCTTGTGACCACGGTTGCAAGGATTGTTTACCTTACGCATAGTTCGTTAATGCAGGTGTCCGTTCCTTTGAGTTTACACTTTGGGTGGGGCTCGCAACTTAATACCGGTGAGATGCTGTGGATAGATCTCTCAAGGTGGATGATTAGTAAGTAGATGCTGATAAATAAACGGTCTACTTGTCTTGGCATACTGCCCATTACTATTGAACCTCTAACTATCAAGTAGCATAATTAGCATTGGAGTGCATTCATAATTCTGTCAATTGCCCAACTGTAATTTGTTTACCCAAGCATTGTTGTTTATCGTTTTCTGGGAGAGAGACATCACTAGTGAACATCATGTGACTCCGGTCCATATCACCATCATTGTTTACACCTCCATCATTTACCGTTTTCCTTTACTTTTTTTGCTGCAATCAGTACTACTATTCCCACTTGTGTTTTGATCCTTTGCAAACTACAAGGCTGGAGAGATTGACAACCTCTCTATAATCTTTGGGAGCAAAGTTATTTGTTGTCTGTGCAGGTCCACGTCTTCTGCTAGCGCCAGGGTGGAAGACACCTACTTGTTGAACCTATTAGTCCTTTTGGTTCGGCAAACCTTACAGCCTCTGTGTGAGGGAAAACATGGTGCTGACTACATCTCAATCTTCCACTTGGGGTAACCAATCAGGAACGAGAAGTATAAACATCATCTCGTCATCACGGACCCACTACTCTCGCACTCGGACTCGTCGGTGGAGTCTCCATGCAGAGAACAAAACAAATCAGATCGAGGGTGAGCTCGTCGGAGTCGAGCATTGCCTCTTTCTCGGCCGTGGCCTCAAGAGCCATGACATGCTTGATCCAGCGCTGGATTCGTGAGCGCCCAGAACGCTTGCGATGACGCCTAGTCAGAAAAAATGGTGTCGCGTGATACAATACTGACGGCTACCGGAGTAGAACTCTGAATGAATACACGCGGAAGTGCGTCACACCGCGAACAGATAGTCCCTTCATGTCCAATGGATCTTCCTGCAGCCATGCTGAATCATCGGTGATGAAGACGATTGAATCAACCAAATCTCTCTGCTACTGATCATGATGATGATGATAAAAATGCCACTTGCGGTAGAAATCGCTAGACGCACAGCCCCATGATACGTCTCCAACGTATCTATAATTTTTGATGGTTTCATGCTATTATCTTGTCAAACTTTGGATGTTTTATATGTATTTTATATCTTTCTTGGACTAACTTATTAACTCAGTGCCAAGTGACAGTTCCTATTTTTCCGTGTTTTTGACCCTTTTCAGAGGAAGATTTGAAACGGAGTCCAAACGGAATAAAACTTCCGAAAAGATTTTTTCCGTAACAGAAGAAGATCGGGAGACTTGAGAGCCAAGGCAAGGGATCCCTAGGGACCCCACAAGCCCCCTAGCCGCGGCCAGGGGAGGCCACGCCTCCCTGGCTTGTGGGCCCCCTGGACCTCCTCTGCCCCTAGGTCTCTGGCCTATGTATTCCCTAAAATCCCAGAAAAAATCAGAGGAGCCACGAAAACACTTTTCCGCCGCCGCAAGCTTCCGTTTCCGCATGATCTCATCTGGAGACCTTTCCGGTGCCCTGCCGGAGGGGGTTTCGGAGACAGAAGGCCTCTTCATCAACACCATTGCCTCTCCAATGATGCGTGAGTAGTTCACCACAGACCTACGGGTCCATAGCTAGTAGCTAGATGGCTTCTTCTCTCCATTGGATCTTCAATACAAAGTTCTCCATGATCTTCATGGAGATCTATCTGATGTAATCTTCTTTTGCGGTGTGTTTGTCGAGATCCAATGAATTGTGGATGTATGATCTGATTATCTATTAATATTATTTGAGTCTTCTCTGATTTCTTATATGCATGATTTCGTATCCTTGTAATTCTCTTCGATTTGTGGGTTTTGTTTGGCCAACTAGATCTATGATTTTTGCAATGGGAGAAGTGCTTGGTTTTGGGTTCATACCGTGCAGTGACCTCACCCAGTGATAGAAGGTGTAGCGAGGCACGCATCATGTTGTTGCCATCAAGGGTAAAAAGATGGGGTTTTCATCATTGGTTTGAGTTTATCCCTCTACATCATATCATCTTGCTTAATACGTTACTCTGTTCGTCATGAACTCCATACACTAGATGCATGCTGGATAGCGGTCGATGTGTGGAGTAATAGTAGTAGATGCAGCAAGTATCAGTCTACTTGTCTCGGACGTGATGCCTATATGTATGATCATTGCCTTAGATATCGTCATGACTTTGCGCGGTTCCATCAATTGCTCGACAGTAATTTGTTCACCCACCGTGTTATTTGCTATTTTGAGAGAAGCCTCTAGTGAACACTATGGCCCCCGGGTCTACTTCGCATCATATTTTCAGCCTTACACTTTTACTTTGTTTTGCTTTCTGCTTTCAGTTCTCACTTTGCAAACAATCTTGAAGGGATTGACAACCCCTTTATAGCGTTGGGTGCAAGCTCTTTTGTGTTTGTGTAGGTACTCTGGACTTGACGTGATCCTCCTACTGGATTGATACCTTGGTTCTCAAAACTGAGGGAAATACTTACTGCTCCTGTGCTACATCACCCTTTCCTCTTAAAGGGAAAAACCAATGCAAGTGTCGAGGAAGTAGCAGACAGCAGAAGAAATTCTCGCGTCATTACCGGGATCAGCAAAAGAATTTCTCGCGCCGTTGCCGGGGAGGATCAAGTCAAGATCTCATCCAAGTAAGTGTCGCAAACTCATCTCTTGCATTTACTTTTTTTTTCCAGTTGCCTCTCGTTTTCCTCTCCCCCACTTCACGAATTTGCCGTTTTCATTTGCCTTTTTCGTTCGCCCTTCTTCCGCCCGTTTTCCATTTGCTTGTGTTCTTGTTTGCTTGTTGAAGTCATCATGAATGAAAACACAAAACTTTGTGACTTCTCGAATACTAATAATAGTGATATTTTTAGTACTCCGATTGCTCCCGCCACTAGTGCGGAATCATACGAAATGAATGCTACTTTGCTGAATCTTGTTATGAAAGAGCAATTCTCTAGCCTTCTTAGTGAAGATGTCGCATCCCATCTTAGTACCTTCATTGAGCTTTGCGATATGCAAAAGAAGAAAGATGTGGATAATGATGTGATTAAATTGAAGCTTTTTCCGTTCTCGTTGTGAGATCGAGCAAAAACTTGGTTTTCGTCTTTGCCTAAAAATAGTTTCGATTCTTGGAACAAGTTCAAAGATGCTTATATATCCAAGTATTTTCCGCCGGCTAAGATTATCTCTCTCCGTAATGATATTATGAATTTTAAGCAACTTGATCATGAACATGTTGCACAATCTTGGGAGAGAATGAAATTAATGATTAGAAATTGTCCCGCTCATGTCTTGAGTATTTGGATGATTATACCAATCTTCTACGCTGGCTTGAATTTTTCTTCTAGAAATATCGTGGACTCCACCTCAAGTGGAACATTCATGGAAATCACGTTAGGAGAAGCCACAAAATTCTTACACAATACCATGACGAACTACTCTCAATGGCACACTGAAAGGTCATCTACTAGTAAAAAGGTACACGCTATAGAAGAAATTAACTCGTTGAGTGCTAAGATGGACGAGTTAATGAATTTGGTTGCTAGTAGAAGTGCTCCTTTAGATCCTAATGACACGCCCTTGTCTTCCTTGATTGAGAGTAGCAACGCTAGTTTGGATGTTAATTTTGTTGGTAGGAATAATTTTGGTAACAACAATGCTTTTAGAGGAAACTATGTTCCTATGCCTTTTCCTAGTAACCCCTCTAATAACTTTGGCAACTCCTACAACAATACTCATGGAAATTACAATAGATTACCCTTTAATTTAGAGAGTAATATCAAAGAGTTTATTAACTCGCAAAAGATTTTCAATGCGTCCATAGAGGAAAAACTACTCAAAATTGACGATTTAGCTAGGAGCGTTGATAGAATGTCTAGTGATATTGATGCCTTGAAAGTTAGATGTGCTCCTCCTAAGATCAATATGGATGAAACTTTAAAATCTATGTGTGTTTCCATGAGTGAGAGCACAGAAAGAACCGCCCAAATACGTGCTAGACATGAATGGCTTAAAAGGGTGTGGTCTCGTGATGAGAATCACGAAGATCTTAAAGTGCTTGATGTGACTCCCATTGAATCTTTGTTTTCTTGTGTCAAACGTAATGATGATGGGGCTGGATATGAATCCATTTTGGCTGAAAAACGCCCCAATGATTCGGAGTCCATCTATCTTGATGCTAAAAGTTTTGAGAGTGGAGTAGAAGAGATTAAAACCTTGGGTAGTAATGAAACTACTACTTTGGATTTCAAGGGATTCAATTATGATAGTTGCTCCTTGATTTAATGCATTTCCTTGATGCAATCCGTTGTAAACTCTCCACACGCTTATAGCCAAAACAAAGTCTTTACCGATCATATCGTCGATGCTATGATGAAATCTCTTGAAGAGAAACTTGAATTGGAAGTCTCTATACCTAGAAAGCTTCATGATGAGTGGGAACCTACTATCAAAATCAAAATAAAAAACTATGAATGTAATGCTTTGTGTGATTAGGGTGCTAGTGTTTCCGCGATTTCAAAGTCTTTATGTGATGTTCTTGGCTTTAATGAGATTGAAGAGTGTTCTCTTAATTTGCATCTTGCGGATTCTACTGTCAAGAAACCCATGGGAAGGATCAATGATGTTCTTATTATCGCAAATAGGAACTATGTACCCGTGGATTTCATTGTACTTGACATTGATTGCAATCCTACATGCCCCATCATTCTTGGTAGACCTTTCCTAAGGACTATCGGTGCTATCATCGATATGAAGGAAGGGAATATTAGATTTCAATTTCCTTTAAAGAAGGGCATGGAGCATCTTCCGAGAAAGAAAATAAGATTGCCTTATGAATCCATGATGAGGGCTACTTATGGTTTGAGGATCAAAGACGACGATACGTGATTCTATCGCCTTATGCCTAGCTAAGGGCGTTAAACAATAGCGCTTGTTAGGAGGCAACCCAATAAAATTATCCTTTTTCTTTCTGTTTTGTTGCGTCCACACCATCATAATGCTGTTATTATTGTGTATTTTTTGTTTCTTTTTGTGTTTGTGCCAAGCAAAACCTTTGTAAGAGCTTGGGTGATAGTTGTTTGATCATGCTGGAAAAAGACAAAAACTTTCTGCTCAAGAAATTATTTTTCATTTCTATCCAGAAAGAGCTTTTGAGTTGATTCTTTTTGCTTCTGATTTATATACTAATTTCCCCTGCTGTCGTAATTTTTAAGAATTTGTGAAGTACCAGAAGTATATGAAGTCTACAGATTGCTACAGACTGGTGTGTTTTTGACAGATTCTGTTTTTGTTGAGTTGGTTGCTTGTTTTGATGAAACTATGGATAGTATCGGGGGGTACTAGCCATGGAGAAGTGAAAATACAGTAATCTAACACCAATATAAATAGAATTCAAGTTTGCTACAGTACCTAAGGAAGTGGTAGTTTGTTTTCTTATGCTAATGATATCACGAGTTTCTGTTCAAGTTTTGTGTTGTGAAGTTTTCAAGTTTTGGGTGATGTTCTCATGGACAAAGAGATAAAGAGTGGAAAGATCTCAAGCTTGGGGATGCCCAAGGTATCCCAAGCCAATTAAAGGACACCAAAAAGCCTAATCTTGGGGATGCCCCGGGAAGGCATCCCCTCTTTCGTCTTCAATCCATCGGTAATATTACTTGGAGCTATATTTTTATTCACCACATGATATGTGTTTTGCTTGGAGCGTCTTGTATGATAGGAGTATTTTATTTTTGTTGTGTCACAATCATCCTTGCTGCACACCTTTTCATAGAGACATGCACTCATCGTGATTTTGCTGGAATACTCGTTGAGCTTCACTTATACCTTTTGAGTTAGGCAATTTAGCTCACACGTGCTTCACTTCTATCTTTTGAGCTAGTTGATTTTGCTCTATGTGCTTCACTTAGATCTTTTAAAGCACGGCGGTGCGTGACTTGGTAGTTGGTTCGTGCTATGAAAGTAGTCCCAAAAGTGATAGGTATCCAAAGAGGATACAAAAACTTCCATCTTCATGTGCATTGAGTAGAAAGAGAAGTTTGATTCCTCTCAATTAGTTTTGAGACGTGGATTTGGTAATATTAAGAGTTATGTTAGTAGGGTGTTGTGAATCTAGAAATACTTGTGTTGAATTTAGTGATTCCCATAACATGCACGTATGGTGAACCGCTATGTTAGGAAGTCGGAGCATAATTGATCTATTGATTGTCATCCTTTGTGTTGCAGTCGGGATCGCGCGATGGTTAATACCTACCAACCCTTCCCCCAGGAGTATGCGTTTAGCACTTTGTTTCGATTACTAATAAAAACTTTTGCAACAAGTATATGAGTTCTTCATGACTAATGTTGACTCCATGGATTATACGCACTTTCACCCTTGTTGGGGCATATTTTATGCCTAAGTAATTTTGGTGATTGATGACAGTACCGCAAAGGACTAACCGTGTGTGTTAAGATTTCAGATAACACACGTCAACGGCACAAGACGACTCGCCCCCCTCTTGCATGGAATAGAAGTACGGTGTTCTCTACGATTCTCTTTATTTGAGTCATAGGAAAGCCGTACTATTAAGAGGGGAACCGTAGTGGAAAGGTTTGGGTGGAATCAATCTTGCACGCGCACACTTCACCTCTTTTCCCCCTTGCCGGCAACTTTGGAGTGGCTCCCGCCTTGGTATTTCTCTCTTCTTTGCAAATGGTCCCCCAGCAGTGGTACCACTGGGCCTAGCGGTAGTACCGCTGGACCTAGCGGTAGTATCGCTCGCCCTAGCGGTAGTACCGCTGGAGTGCTAGCGGTAGTACCGCTGCAGCCAGCAGTAGTACCGCTAGCTGGCAGTAGTACCGCCCCTCGTCAGCGGTAGTACCGCTCCAGGAGCTTAGTACCGCCTGCCTAGCGGTTGTACGTGGACGGACCTTTTTGCGAAGACTTTCTTGGCGGTGGTAGTGCTTATGCACTACCAGGGGGCCAGCGGTAGTACCGCTGCAGCCAGCGGTAGTACCGCTGGAGTGCCAGCGGTAATACCGCTAGGCACGAGCTGTGAGTGGGAAAACGGTTGGATTTCCCCCCGCCCCCCACTATATAAGGGGTTCTTATAGCTGTGGAACCTTATCTCTTACCCTCCCAAGCTCCATTGTTGCTCCCAAAGCTCAAAAGTGCCCGATCTCTCTCCCTAGGCAATCAAACTTGTTGATTCTTTAGGGATTGGTTGAGAAGGCCTAGATCTACACTTCCACCACCAATCCCTTGCGGATCTTGTTACTCTTGGGTGTTTGAGCATCCTAGACGGTTGAGGTCACCTCGAAGCCACATTCCATTATGGTGAAGCTTCGTGGTCTTGTTGGGAGCCTCCAAGCTTTCTGTTGAGTTGGCCACAACCTTGTTTGTAAAGGTTCGGTCGCCGCCTTCAAGGGCACCTATAGTGGAATCACGGTACCTTGCATCGTGCGAGGGCGTGAGGAGAATACGGTGGCCTTAGTGGCTTATTGGGGAGCATTGTGCCTCCACACCGCTCCAACGGAGACGTACTTCCTGTCAAAGGGAAGGAACTTCGGTAACACATCCTCGTCTTCGTTGGTTCCACTTGTGGTTATCTCTAACCTTTACTTTGTGTATACTTATGTTGTTGTCTTTCTTTTACTTGTCTTAGTAGCTCTCGTTGTTAGCTTCATTACGGTTCACCCCATTGTTGTTATATTTGTGAACCCGTATGTTGTTTACCCTAACTTGCTAAGATTAATTAAAAAGTGGTCGTTGCCTATTCACCCCCCCCCCTCTAGTCAACCATATCGATCCTTTCAATTGGTATCAGAGCCACGTATCTTTATTAAGGGTTTCACCACTCGAAGAGTATGGAAGGCGAAGAGGGAATTAACCATGGGCAACCCGAGGCCATGGACTTGACTTCGGTCACAAGGGACGACTTGAATACGGCTATGGCCGCCCTCAAGACGTCCTTGACGAATGAAGTCAAGACCACGCTTAAAAAGTTAATTGAGGGATTTAAAAGTCCACCCGAACCGGCGTTAGTGGTTAAACCCACCATCACCGATTCGGAGGCCAATTCCTCTAAGGAAGCGGCTAAAGGTATGCGACCTTCCTCATCTCACGAAAAGGATGGGACTGGAACATATGCCTCAGTTCCACCCCCCATGGTCTATGGAGGATCCGTTCCCACACCGCGTCTTAATCTTGTTGGTCCTCCTCCTAAGCTTGTGAAAGGTGACTTTGCTAACTGGGTATTTTCTATTAAGTCTCATTTGAATCACAGTTCAACAAACTTGTGGAGAATCATCGAGCAAGGATATTATCCCCATGATCCAAGCAACCTCACTCCAAGAGAAGATGCAGACAATCAATACAATCACTCCGCCTTGTTTATTCTTCAGTCCGCAGTGCCACCTGAAGATCTTCCTCACTTGCGTCCCTTCACTTTGGCCAAGGATTGTTGGGAGCATATTATGGTGTTGTACAAGGGAAGCTCAAGCATTCAATGATCCAACTATGAAGTGATACTTGATAAGGCCGATGAGTTTGTGATGAAGGAAGACGAGGACCCTCGTGATCTCTATTGGAGGGTGACTGCTATTGCTGTGGCACTCAAGGATCATGGGAGCAAGGATGTGGATGATACATGGGTCAAGCACAAGTTTTTCAAAGCCATCATGCCTTTCAACAAAGCCATGTCATCTGTCATTCATCAGCGGCCAGACTTCCACTCCTTGTCTTCGAGTGAGGTGTTGGATGAATTTATTGCAATGTCAATCATGAACGAAACAGCTGACAATGCACTTGCTCGTGTTTGCTCAAAGACAACTTCACCCAACCTTGCGTTAAAAGCAAAAGAAATTTTTGAAGAAGAAGAAGAGGATGAGGAAGAGGAGAGCTGCCATGAAGACACAAAGTATGCCTATCATGAGCACATGGCTCTTGCGTCAAGGCAATTCTGGGGCAACAAGAGGAACTCAAGACCCACCTTCACCAAGAACAACTCGAGTGGATTCAAACCCAAGCAACGAGTGAGGACATGTTATAACTGTGGTAACGTGAGCCACTTCGTGGCCGAATGTCCGTGTGAGAAAAGGGAAGACAACGGGGGCAAGCACACTCGCAAAGACAAAACCAAATCATTTCCAATCAAGAACAACTTTGTGAAGAAACCCCACCCAAAAGGGATGGTGGCCCTTGAAGAGTACCCTTCCGATGATGATCATCATCATGATACAGTGGCAATGGCAACTGTTGCTATTGCCACTACCTCTCCCCATAAGGTGTCTCTCTTCAACGCCCCCAACGAGAACCACATCACCAAGTGCCTCATGGCAAAAGGTATCAATGAGGTAACCCCCATCATTAAGACCAACATCGCTACTGCTCCTTCATTGTTAAATTGTGTTGATGATAGTGATGTTGGGGAACTTAATGAGCATGATCTTGACAAGTTTCTGTGCACTATTAAGGGAGAAACCAAGAAGCACTTTGTTGCTCTCTTGGAACAACTGGGTGAGGCCAATGACCTCATTGAGTCTCATGAGGAGACCATCTCTGAGCTTCAGGGACAAAGTCGTGACTATGCCGATGAAATTGCTGAATTATCTATTGCTCTAGAAAAGGAGCGCACTCTTCGTTTGGCTCTTGAGGAGTCATACAACGATGACTGCGCTAAAATGCAAAAGAAACTAGATCATGATGTTGTTCTTACTCGTATGCTTAAGTCTGAAAAGTATGCTCTTGGGGTTGGCCATGACAGACTCAAGGTGGAGTTTGACACACTCGACAAGACCCACAAGGTCTTGAAAGGTGTTCATTTCTCTCTGAAAGAGTATCATGATCAACTCCAAGCAAAGCTTACCAAGGAGATCTCTACTTGTCCTCCCTTTGTGTTAATTGATAATGCTTGTGCAACTAATCCCTGTTGTGAGCATGTACATCTTGTGGAGGAAAATGCCAAGTTAAAGGAGAAACTTGAGAAGGGCCTTGTGGCATGCATACAAGGTGAGAAGAGCCTGAACGACCTCTTGAGCACTCAAAAAGGTGTTGTAGGAAAGGAGGGACTTGGACTTACCTCCAAGTCAAAAGTTAAAAGGAGGAACAGGAACGAACGATCTCCTACCCTCATGGACATCTTTGTCAAAGAGGGTGAGGGGACTCAAAAGGTCAACAGGAACAAGGTGGACTATGGAAACCTCAAGAAGGTCAAAACCATTCCTACTAACATAGCCGACAAACTCAATTCTTCTTATGTCTTATGTTGTGCTAGTGATGGGCATGTTTATGCCAGATTTGTTGGTTCCTACGATGAGTACATTGAATGGGCTATCTGGGTTCCTAAGACCCTTGTCTCTAACATGAAAGGACCCACAAAAAATGGGTACCTAAAACCAAGCCTTGATCTATTGCGGGAGTTTGCTTCCGGTGGGGTGTCATGGTTGCTCGATAGTGGAGAAACAAATCATATGACCGGAAGCAAGGACTTAGTGGTGGATGTGCATCCTTCTCCATCTATGCCCACCCATGTCCAATTCGCTGATGCATCCTCGTCAAAGGTATTGGGATTTGGTAAGGTGGTCGTCTCTCAAGAGTTATCTATTGAGAAGGTCATGCTTGTTGAGTCACTTGCCTACAATTTACTTTCGGTTCGTCAACTTGCAATTATGGGTTTTTCCACATTCTTTAATCTTGATACTGTGGTCCTCCTGTGGAGCAAGACTCTTAAAGTAGCCTATGTTGGATATGTCGAAAATGGTCTTTATGTGGTGAACTTCTCAAAGCGACCCACTAAGACCGCGCGTGTTTAATGGCTAAAGTTGATGTGGGCTGGCTTTGGCATCGCCGTTTAGCTCATGTCAATATGAGATCTTTGCAAAGTCTTCTAACAGGGGACCATATTCGTGGACTAACAAATGTGAGTTTTGCTAAAGATCGTGTTTGCAGTGCGTGCATTGAAGGAAAGATTCATGAAACTGCCCATCGTCCAACGACTCTCATCTACACTAAGAGGCCATTGGAGCTCCTCCATATGGATTTGTTTGGCCCTCCATCATTTGATAGTCTTGGAGGCAAAAAGTATTGCTTGGTGATTGTTGACGACTACTCAAGATACACCTGGTATATTTCTTCAAAAGGAAGAGTGAAACTCAACAAACTTTCATCAACTTTGCTAATGAAGCTCAACGTCAACATGAAGCAAAGATCTTGACGATTAGAAGTGACAACGGCACCGAGTTCAAGAACTACACCTTGGATGAGTTTCTAGGTGATGAGGGAATAAAACATCAATATTCAGCACCATATACCCCTCAACAAAACGGTGTGGCAGAAAGGAAGAACCGGACCTTGATAGACGCTCCAAGAACAATGATGGCGGAATTCAAATCTCCATATAACTTTTGGGCAGAGGCCATCAACACAGCATGTCATGCGTCCAATCGGCTCTATATCCGCAAAGGCTTGAACAAGACTCCATATGAGATTCTAACTGGAAACAAACCCAATCTCAAGTACTTTCGGGTATTCGGTTGTAAGTGTTTCATTCTCAAGAAAGGTGCACGTTTAGCTAAATTTGATTCTAGAGCACATGAGGTCATCTTTGTTGGTTATGCTACAAACTATCATGCTTACCGTGTCCTCAACAAGTCCACCGGACTCATTGAGGAGACGTGTAACGTGGAGTTTGATGAAAATAATGCCTCCCAAGTGGAGCAAAGTGGTCTTTGTGATGTAGGTGATGAAATTCCTCCCCAAGCCATAAGAAGAATGGGGATTGGTCAAATACTCCCCATTGAGGAACCCCTTGTGGTCGAAGGAGAAGGACAATGCTCTACTCGAATGGAGCCATCACCTCCACAAGCCCCATAAGCTTCCGATGAACAAAGAGAAGACTCTCAACAAAATGAACAAGCTCAAGGTCAAGATAAATTTCCCAACAATGATGATGTGTCCCATGATATTCAAGCACTCACCCAAGGCTCCGAACCTGCTCATGATCAAGATCAAGTGCAACCGCGAGATCCATACCAAGTAGAAGCACAAGATCAAGAGCAACCACAAATACAAGAACAAACAAGTGAACCTGCTCAAGTCGAAAGTCAAGATGATCAGGATACTGTCTCACAATTCCCTTATGCGGCACCAACTTCCGGTGCCAAGGGAGGCTCAAGACGCAAGGGCAAGCAAAGTAAACAAGTCGATGCTCCCCAGTTATCCAATGAAGAACTCTTGGAGCGTCGAGCAGCCAATATTGCGAACAAGCTGAGAGTCAAGTCACATCTCATGAAGAATGTACTTGGCAGTTTAAAAAGGGGAGTATCCACCCGTCAACAGATTTGGAATTATTGTGAGCATCACGTGTTTGTTTCGTATTGTGAACCTTAGCAGGTACAGGAAGCGCTCGATGATGAGGATTGGTTATGTCCATGCATGAAGAACTTAACAACATCGAGCGTAACCAAGTCTGGGATTTAGTGCCAAGGCCAATGGAGGAACATAATGTCATCGGGACCAAATGGATATTCAAGAACAAGCAAGATGCCAATGGGATTGTGATTCGAAACAAGGCAAGATTGGTGGCTCAAGGCTACTCCCAAGTCGAGGGTATCGACTACGGTGAAACCTTTGCCCCTGTTGCTCGTCTAGAATCTATTCGCATGTTGCTTGCATTTGCTTCTCATCATAACTTCAAGTTACAACAAATGGATGTGAAAAGTGCCTTTCTTAATGGTCCTTTAAATGAGTTGGTCTATGTCAAACAACCCCCGGGATTCGAACATCCCAAGCTCCCCAATCATGTGTACAAACTTAATAAGGCACTCTATGGCCTTAAACAAGCCCCACGTGCGTGGTATGAGTATCTTACTGAGTTGTTACAAGATCGTGGGTTTGAAATTGGGAAGATAGATCCCACTCTTTTTACTAAGAGGGTTAAAGGGGATTTTTTCATATGCCAACTATATTTTGATGATATTATCTTTGGCTCTCCTAACATTTCCTTCAATGAAGAATTTGCCGCACTAATGACTCAGAAATTTGAGATGTCCATGATGGGAGAGTTGAAGTTCTTCCTCGGGTTCGAGATTAAACAAGGCCTAGAAGGGACCTTCATCAAACAAGCCAAGTACACTCAAGACATGCTCAAACAGCTCGAGCTTGAAGATGTCAAACCGGTCAAGTTCCCCATGCCAACAAGATGCAAGCTTGACAGTGATCCCAATGGTAAAGCAGTGGATCAAAAGGTATATCGCTCCATGATTGGATCCCTCCTTTACCTTTGTGCATCTAGACCAGATATTATGTTGAGTGTAGGGATATGTGCACAGTTTCAATCCGCACCAAAAGAAAGTCATTATATGGCTGTTAAGCGAATCTTTCGATATTTGGCTCATACCCCCAAACTTTGGCCTATGGTATCCCAAAGGAGCAAACTTCAACCTAGTTGGCTATTCTGATTCAGATTTGGCAGGAGATTGTGTGGAGAGGAAGTCAACTTCTGGAGGATGCCAACTCCTTGGTCGCTCACTGGTAAGTTGGTCTTCAAAGAAGCAAAATTGCGTCTCTCTATCATCCACCGAAGCTGAGTATGTGGCAGCTGCAAGTTGTTGTGCACAATTGCTATGGATGAGGCAAACTTTAAAGGATTACGGTGTCACTTGTGACAAAGTGCCTCTTCTATGTGATAATCAAAGTGCTATCAAGATTTCCCTCAACCCAGTGCAACATAGCAAAACCAAGCACATTGATATTCGCCATCACTTCATTCGTGAACATATCAAGCTAGGTGATATTGAGGTCCACTTCATCCACACTGAAGAGCAACTTGCAGATATCTTCACTAAGCCCCTAGATGAAGCAAGGTTCGGGGAGTTAAGGCATGAGCTAAATATCATTGATTCAAGTAATGTGGATTGAAGCTAGGCACGTTGCACCTTACTATGCATTCTATCTCATTCTAGATGTAGGCATGGACATAGGGGGAGTGTTGTTCTCTCAATGAACTCTTCCTCCCCCCATTATGCATAAATTGATCTGGTCTTTCACTTTAGCCATTACCAAATGGCACTTGTGCTTCAAAGACGAGCGTTGGTCATGAACCCAAGGATAATTCTTCGCGGTGTCATACCTTTGTCTCAAACATAGGTGGCCTCGGCCACTGCCCCCCCCCCCCCACCTTTCTCTCATATAGAAGAAAGGATATAAAATGACAAGTTAGTATATCTTGTTGGTGCTATCTTCTTTTTTCACTAACTTGTCACTTGCCCACGTTCTTCTCTTCTCCTAGGTCCCGTTGTGAAATTTGGAGCGGTACTACCGCCAGGGGTAGCGGTACTACCGCCAGGGGTAGCGGTACTACCGCCAGGACCCCAGCGGTACTACCGCTAGGGATAGCGGTATTACCGCCAGGATCCCAATCTACCACGACCTAACTAGGACATTTTTAGGGCTGTCTCAGGGGGAGCGGTAGTACCGCCAGGGGGAGCGGTACTACCGCCAGGACCCCTGCGGTACTACCGCTGCAACCAGTGGTACTACCGCCAGGTAGCGGTACTACCGCCAGGACCTCAGTGGTACTACCGCTGGCCCGTACCCCTTGGGCTATATAAAGGAGGGGGAGCCCGTTTTTCCTGCCTCTTTCTTCTTCCTCGTGGCTCCTCCCTCCCCAACTCCGAAATCCCCCTAGTTGGATCTCTATCCGTGGAGCCCCTTCTCTCTGTTGACTTGGAGGGTTTGCTTCACTTCTCCTTCCTCCTCCAACTGCCATGGATCCCGGTAAAGCTCCTCCCCTTCTTCTCTTGGTTGATGTTCTCTTGTTCTAGGGTTAGAAGCATTGGTGGTTTGGATCCATGTCTTTGATATTGTGCTTTGTTCTTGGATGGCATGAAGGAGGTATTCGAGGGGAGTGTAGGTCCTATGAATCTTTGCTTTTATATTGCCATGCCCTAGGATTTTCATGTTTTAGATCAAGTATGTCTTCTATTTTTGGATTAGATCTAAAACTTGCATCCTCTTGCCTAGGCATGTCCTTATTTAGATGGTACTTATGATCCTCATATGGTTAGGGCTGTGGTGGCGTTCTTAGTGATTATACACAGCCCATGGCCCTCGTAAATTCCATGTAGCCATCTCTATGGGTTCTTTTCATATTCAGATCTGAAAATCAAACCCCAGCGGTACTACCGCTAGGACCCCAGCGGTACTACCGCCAGGGGTAGCGGTACTACCGCCACGAGGATTCTCTGTTTATTCTTTTCATTTGCTTGGCAATGAGTGTTTACTTTTCTGCTTTTTCTTGTTCATTGCCTTGACTCCTTTTGTCGCTCTTTTTTGGTGTGTGTTTTGTGTCACACGTGGTGCTCGCCGCTCGAACCCCCCACGGGACACACAGTCCAAGCATTATCGCAACCCAGAGGGCTCCGCCACTTCAGGTCTGCCACCCAAAAATAAGGCCTTCAAGAAGACCGCTCACAAGGACAAGGGGATCAACGTTCGCACCATGCCCCCTAAGGACTTTCTGCGGTTCCGCAACCAAAACCACTACCTCCAAGAGAGGGATGTGATCAAGAATGTCGAGCATGCTTGGGAAAAGGATCACTGCAGGATCTACCGTGATATCATCAAGCATTTCAAGAAGAGTTTTGTTCCCGTTCAGTGGATTGACTTGGCTCACCTTCAGCAGAACCTGGATTACTTTGGTGACGCTCTCTCTCTGATTGACAAGCTGGGCATTAAGGACATCATCTCCTTCAAGACAAACTTTGATCCCAATGTTGTTGCCTAGTTCTATGTCACGGTTCACTTCTCGCCTGATGACGAGCGCGCCCTGGTTTGGATGACTGGGACTCAGAAGATGAAAGGTTCCTGACGTGAATTCATGGCATTCCTCAAGGTTGATTTTCAGGGAGCTGACACTCCACTTGGGTCGCGTCCTCATGCTGGAGCTCCCACTGATAGGCCCTCCGCCAAGGACAGGTTGCAGCAACTCTATGTGAAGAAAGGTGTGCTCCCCAGGCATCTGGACATCATGCATCGGATCTTCCACAACACCCTCTTTCCTCGCATTGGCAACTTCGACGAGGTACCTGGCTCTCTGGCTGAGATGCTACTGCTCTATGAGGAGGCTATGACTAAGGAGTCTGCCCCTCTTGATATTTCTGATGTGATGTTCACTGAGCTCTGGAACTGCATCATGATGCGCAAGGTTCCCATCTACGGGCCCTACTTGTTTGCTTATATCAGTTAGAAGTGGCAAGACACCTATCTGCTTGAGGAGTTATACATTCACGCTGATTACTTTGTGCACGATCCTATCAAGCTTCGCGTCAAGGACAAATCGGCCAACCCATCAACTTCATCTCAGCGCATGGACACTGACACAGAGACTGCTGCTGACAGAGGAACCGCTTCTCAGTCCCGCTCTTTTGCCATGCCATCTTGGGCCATGAAACTGCAGGATAAGATGAAGACTCTCTTATGTATGCTCAGCACATGGACACTGACACAGAGACTGCTGCTGACAGAGGAACCGCTTCTCAGTCCCGCTCTTTTGCCATGCCATCTTGGGCCATGAAACTGCAGGATAAGATGAAGACTCTCTTATGTATGCAGGCTAAGGGCCAGTATCAGACGCACGTGGCTCAGAAGGAGAACCGTCAGGGGCACAAGTGTGTCCTGAGGACACTTGATGTTGACATCTCCAGCGGATCAGAGGACGACATCACTCAACAGTCTGCTTGGATGCGGGCTCAAGGTTACCAGTGGTCTGGCACGGAGGAGGAGCAGGACAATGAAGAGGAGCAGGACGATCCGGATGCTACGGACGAGTCTGGGGATGATGGGGATGAGGAGTGACCACCTGTGGCGTTAGGTGTGCTCCTTTTTGGTGTCTTGTGCCAAAGCGGGGGAGAGTCTAGGAGCTGGATTTGCTTTAAGAGTTGAACTTTGCTTACTTTGCTTATCTTTCGTGTTTGCTTCGAACTTGGTTTGCTGCTATTTTGCTATCTTTGCTTTGTGTGACATGAGACATGAACTAGTGTGAGATTTATTTCCATCATATGCTGTGAGTCATATGCTCCTTATTTTTCATATATCTCTATCTTTTTGTTCACATGTTATTCACTGTGCAAATCCGGTATTGTCATCAATCCACCAAAAAGGGGGAGATTGTTGGGGCATAGTTTATGCCTAAGTAATTTTGGTGATTGACGACAGTACCGCAAAGGACTAACCGTGTGTGTTAAGATTTCAGATAACACACGTCAACGGCACAAGACGACTCGCCCCCCTCTTTCGTGAAACAGAAGCACGGTGTTCTCTACGATTCTCTTTATTTGAGTCATAGGAAAGCCATACTACTAAGAGGGGAACCGTAGTGGAAAGGTTTGGGTGGAATCAATCTTGCACGCGCACACTTCACCTCTTTTCCCCCTTGCCGGCAACTTTGAAGTGGCTCCTGCCTTGGTATTTCTTTCTTCTTTGCAAATGGTCCCCCAGCGGTAGTACCGCTGTGTTGGAAATATGCCCTAGAGGGAATAATAAATTAGTTATTATTATATTTCTCTGTTCATGATAATCGTTTATTATCCATGCTATAATTGTATTGATTGGAAACACAGTGCATGTGTGGATACATAGACAAAACACTGTCCCTAGTAAGCCTCTAGTTGACTAGCTCGTTGATCAAAGATGGTCAAGGTTTCCTGACCATAGGCAAGTGTTGTCACTTGATAACGGGATCACATCATTAGGAGAATCATGTGATGGACTAGACCCAAACTAATAGACGTAGCATGTTGATCGTGTCATTTTGTTGCTACTGTTTTCTGCGTGTCAAGTATTTGTTCCTATGACCATGAGATCATATAACTCACTGACACCGGAGGAATGCTTTGTGTGTATCAAACGTCGCAACGTAACTGGGTGACTATAAAGATGCTCTACAGGTATCTCCGAAGGTGTTCATTGAGTTAGTATGGATCGAGACTGGGATTTGTCACTCCGTGTGACGGAGAGGTATCTCGGGGCCCACTCGGTAATACAACATCACACACAAGCCTTGCAAGCAATGTGACTTACTGTAAGTTACGGGATCTTGTATTACGGAACGAGTAAAGAGACTTGCTGGTAAACGAGATTGAAATAGGTATGCGGATACTGACGATCGAATCTCGGGCAAGTAACATACCGAAGGACAAAGGGAATGACATACGGGATTATATGAATCCTTGGCACTGAGGTTCAAACGATAAGATCTTCGTAGAATATGTAGGATCCAATATGGGCATCCAGGTCCCGCTATTGGATATTGACCGAGGAGTCTCTCGGGTCATGTCTACATAGTTCTCGAACCCGCAGGGTCTGCACACTTAAGGTTCGACGTTGTTTTATGCGTATTTGAGTTATATGGTTGGTTACCGAATGTTGTTCGGAGTCCCGGATGAGATCACGGACGTCACGAGGGTTTCCAGAATGGTCCGGAAACGAAGATTGATATATAGGATGGCCTCATTTGATTACCGGGAGGTTTTCGGAGTTACCGGGAATGTACCGGGAATGACGAATGGGTTCCGGGTGTTCACCCGGGGGGGCAACCCACCCCGGGGAAGCCCATAGGCCTTGGGGGTGGTGCACCAGCCCTTAGTGGGTTGGTGGGACAGCCCAAGAAGGCCCTATGCGCCATAGGAAGAAAATCAAAGAGAAAAAAAAGGAGGTGGGAAAAGGGGGAAGGACTCCTCCTTCCAAACCTAGTTGGACTCGGTTTGGAAGGGGAGGGTTGCCCCCCTTGGCTCGGCCGAATCCCTTGGGGGTCCTTGGACCCCAAGGCAAGGCTCCCCCTCTTCCCCCTATATATACGGAGGTTTTAGGGCTGATTTGACACAACTTTGCCACGGCAGCCCGACCACAGACCTCCACGGTTTTACCTCTAGATCGCGTTTCTGCGGAGCTCGGGCAGAGCCCTGCTGAGATTAGATCACCACCAACCTCCAGAGCGCCTTCACGCTGCCGGAGAACTCATCTACCTCTCCGTCTCTCTTGCTGGATCAAGAAGGCCGAGATCATCGTCGAGCTGTACGTGTGCTGAACGCGGAGGTGCCGTCCGTTCGGCACTAGATCGTGGGACGGATCGCGGGACGGTTCGTGGGACGGTTCGCGGGGCGGATTGAGGGACGTGAGGACGTTCCACTACATCAACCGCGTTCACTAACGCTTCTGCTATGCGATCTACAAGGGTACGTAGATCGGAAATCCCCTCTCGTAGATGGACATCACCATGATAGGTTTTCGTGCGCGTAGGAAAATTTTTGTTTCCCATGCGACGTTAACCAACAGTGGCATCATGAGCTAGGTTCATGCATAGATGTCTTCTTGAGTAGAACACAAAAGTTTTTGTGGGCGGTGATGTGCGTTTTGCTGCCCTCCTTAGTCTTTTCTTGATTCCGCGGTATTGTTGGATCGAAGCGGCTCGGACCGACATTAGTCGTACGCTTACGAGAGACTGGTTTCATCGCTACGAGTAACTCCATTGCTCAAAGATGACCGGCGAGTGTCGGTTTCTCCAACTTTAGTTGAATCGGATTTGACCGAGGAGGTCCTTGGATGAGGTTAAATAGCAATTCATATATCTCCGTTGTGGTGTTTGCGTAAGTAAGATGCGATCCTACTAGATACCCATGGTCACCACGTAAAACATGCAACAACAATTAGAGGACGTCTAACTTGTTTTTGTAGGGTATGCTTGTGGTGTGATATGGCCAACGATGTGATGTGATATATTGGATGTATGAGATGATCATGTTGTAATAGTTAATATCGACTTGCACGTCGATGGTACGGCAACCGGCAGGAGCCATAGGGTTGTCTTTAAACTAACGTTTGTGCTTGCAGATGCGTTTACTATATTGCTAGTACGTAGCTTTAGTAGTAATAGCATGAGTAGCACGACAACCCCGATGGCGACACGTTGATGGAGATCATGGTGTGACGCCGGTGACAAGAAGATCGTGCCGGTGCTTTGGTGATGGAGATCAAGAAGCGCATGACGATGGCCATATCATCTCACTTATGAATTGCATGTGATGTTAATCCTTTTTGCACCTTATCTTGCTTAGAACAACGGTATCATTATGAGGTGATCTCTCACTAAAATTTCAAGACGAAATTGTGTTCTCCCCGACTGTGCACCGTTGCGACAGTTCTTCGTTTCGAGACACCACGTGATGATCAGGTGTGATAGACTCAACGTTCACATACAATGGGTGCAAAACAGTTGCACACGCAGAACACTCGGGTTAAGCTTGACGAGCCTAGCATGTGCAGACATGGCCTCCGAACACATGAGACCGAAAGGTCGAGCATGAATCGTATAGTTGATATGATTAGCATAGAGATGCTTACCACTGAAACTATTCTCGACTCACGTGATGATCGGACTTGAGATAGTGGATTTGGATCATGTACCACTCAAATGACTAGAGAGATGTACTTTTTGAGTGGGAGTTCTTAAGTAGTATGATTAATTGAACTAACTGTCATGAACATAGTCTAATGGTCTTTGTGAATTACGATGTAGCTTGCGCTATAGCTCTACTGTTTTTATATGTTCCTAGAGAAAATTTAGTTGAAAGTTGATAGTAGCAAACTTTGCAGACTAAGTCTGTAAAACCGAGGATTGTCCTCGTTGCTGCGCAGAAGGCTTATGTCCTTAATGCACCACTCAGTGTGCTGCACCTCGAGCGTCGTCTGTGGATGCTGTGAACATCCGACATACACGTTTCTGATGACTACATGATAGTTCAGTGCAAAATACTTAATGGCTTAGAAGCAAGGCACCGAAAACGTTTTTGAAATGTCACGGAACATAAGTGATGTTCTAAAAGGTGAAATTGTGATTTCATCCTTGTGCCCTTGTTAAGAGGTACGAGACCTCCAACAAGATTCTTTGCCCACAAAGTAAAGGAGAAAAACTCAATCGTTGAGCGTGTGCTCAGATTGTCTGAGTACGACAATCGCTTGAATCAAGTGGGAGTTAATCTTCCAGATAAGAAGGTGATGGTTCTCCAAAGTCACTGCCACCAAGCTGTGAGAGCTTCGTGATGAACTATAACATATCAAGGATAGATACATTGATCCTTGAGCGATTCGTGATGTTTGACACTGCGAAAGTAGAAATCAAGAAGGAGCATCAATAGTTGATGGTTTGTAAAACCACTAAGTTTCAAGAAAGGCAAGGGCTAGAAGGGATACTTCGTGAAACGGCAAACAGTTGCTGCACTAATGAAGAGACCCAAGATTAAACCCAAACATGAGACTAAGTGCTTCTGTAATGAGGGGAACAGTCACTGAGGCGGAGCAACTCTAGATACTTGGTAGATAAGAAGGCTGGCAAAAGTCGAAAGAAGTATATTTGATATACATGATGTGTACTTTACTAGTACTCCTAGTAGCATGAGGGTATTGGATACCGGTTCGGTTGCTAAGTGATTAGTAACACGAAATGATAGCTACGGAATAAACGGAGACTAGCTAAAGGCGAGGTGACGATACGTGTTGGAAGTGTTTCCAAGATTGATATGATCAAAACGTCGCACGCTCCCTCTACCATCGGGATTGGTGTTAAACCGAAATAATTGTTATTTGGTGCTTGCGTTAAGCATGAACATGATTGGATCGTGTTTATTGCAATACGATTATTCATTTAAAGAGAATAATGGTTACTCTATTTGCTTGAATAATCACCTTCAATAGTTTATTGAATCTCGATTGTAGTGTTACACATGTTCATGATATTGGTGCCAAAAGATGCGACGTAATGATGATAATACCACTTACTTGTGGCACTGCCGCTTGAGTCATGTTGGTATAAATTGCATGAAGAGGCTCCATGCTGATGGATCTTTATACTCACTTGATTTAGAATCGCTAGTGACATGCAAATCATACCACATGAGCAAGGCCTTGTTTTCATTGAGATGAAATAAGATAGTAACTTGTTGGAAGTGATACATTTTGATGTATGCAGTCCAATGGGTGCTGAGGCACGCATTGGATATCATTATGTTCTTACTTCAATGACGATTTGAGTAGATACTAGAGTATTTACTTAATGAATCACAAGTCTGAAATATTGAAAAGTTCAATTCTGTTTCGGAGTGAAGTTCGTCGTAACAAGAGGATAAACTATCTACGATATGATCATAGAAATGAATTGAATATCTGAGTTACGAGTTTTGGTACGCAGTTAAGACAATGTGGAAATTATTTTGCAGTTCATGCCACCTAGAACATCATAGTGTGATGATGTGTCTGAACGTCATAGCCACACACTATTTGGTATGGTGCATGCTATGATGTCTCTTATCGAATTACCACTATCGTTTATGGGTTATGCATTAGAGACAAACGCACTCACTTTAAATAGGGCAGCGCGTATTTCCGTTGAGATGACACAGTATAGACTGAGGTTTAGAGAAATCTAAATTGTCGTTTCTTGAAAGTTTGGGGCTTCGATACTTATGTGAAAAAGTTTTAGTTTGATAAGCTCGAACCCAAAGCGAATAAATGCATCTTCATAGGATATCCAAAACAGTTGGGTACATCTCCTATCTCAGATCCGAAAGCAAAGTGTTTGTTTCTAGAAACGGATACTTTCTCGAGGAAAGGTTTCTCTCGAAAGAATTGAGTGGGAGGGTGGTAGAACTTGATGAGGTTATTGAACCATCACTTCGACCAGTGTGTAGCAGGGCGCAGGAAGTTGTTCTTGTGGCGCCTACACCAATTGAAGTGCAAGCTGATGATGGTGATCATCGAGCATCGGATCAAGTTACTACAAACCTCGTAGGTTGACAAGGTCACGTACTACTGCAGAGTGGTACAGTAACCCTGTCTTGGAGGTCATGTTGTTGAGCAACAGTGAACCTATGAGTTATGAAGAAAGCAATGGTGGGCCCGGATTCCGACAAATGGCTGGAGGCCATGAAATCCAAGAGAGGATCCATGTATGAAAACAAAGTGTAGACTTTGGAAGAACTACTTGATGGTCATAGGACTATTGAGTAAAGATGGATCTTTAAAAGGAAGACAGACAATAATGGTGATAAGTCACAATTAAGAAAAGCTCGACTTGTCGCAAAGATGTTTCCGACGAGATCAAACAGTTGACTATGATGAGACTTTCTCACTCGTAGCGATGCTAAAAGTCTGTTAGAATTATGTTAGTAGTTGCTGCATTATTTATGAGATATTGCACGTAGGATGTCAAAACATTGTTTCCTCGACGGTTTCCTTGAGCAAACATTGTATGTGATACAACCAGGAGGTTTTGTCGATCCTAAAGATACTAGCAAGTATGCAAGCTCCAGCGATCCTTCATTGGGCTGGTGCGAGCATCTCGGAGTTGGAATATACACTTTGATGAGATGATCAAAGATTTTGGGTTTGTACAAGGTTTATGAGAAACTTGTATTTCCAAAGAAGTGAGTGGGAGCACTATAGAATTTCTGATAAGTATATATTGTGGATCAGAAGTAATGTAGAATTTCTGTAAAGCATACAAGGTTGTTTGAAAGGAGTTTTCAAACGAGTACCTGGATTGCGCTACTTGAACGGGGAGCATCAAAGATCTATGGAGATAGATCAAAAGCGCTTAATGGAAGTTTCAACAAGATGCATGCCTTGACAAGTTTTTGAAGGAGTTCAAAATAGATCAGCAAAGAAGGAGTTCTTGGTTGCGTTGTGAGGTGTGAATTTGAGTAAGACTCAAAACCCGACCCCGGCAGAATAAAGAGAATAGACGAAGGTCGTCTTCTATGCCTTAGTCGTAGACTCTGAAGTATGCCATGCTGAGTACCGCACCTGATATGTGCCTTGGAGCAAGTCTGTTAAGAGGTACACAGAGTGATCCAGGAATGAATCACTGATCAGCGGTCAAAGTATCCTTAGTAACTAAATAGACTAAGGAATTTTTTCTCGATTATGGAGGTGGTTAAAGAGTTCGTCGTAAAGGGTTACGTCGATGCAAGCTTTGACACTAATCCGAATAACTATGAGTAGTGAAACGGATTCGTATAGTAGAGTAGATATTTGGAGTATTTCCGAATAGCACATAGTAGCAGCATCTATAAGATGACATAAAGATTTGTAAAGAACACACGGATCTGAAAGTTTCAGAACCGTTGACTAAAACCTCTCTCACGAGCAAGACGTGATCAGACCCCATAACTATATGGGTGTTGGATTCGTTGGAATCACATGGTGATGTGAACTAGATTATTGACTCTAGTGCAAGTGGGAGACTGTTGGAAATATGCCCTAGAGGCAATAATAAATTAGTTATTATTATATTTCTCTGTTCATGATAATCGTTTATTATCCATGCTATAATTGTATTGATTGGAAACACAGTGCATGTGTGGATACATAGACAAAAAACTGTCCCTAGTAAGCCTCTAGTTGACTAGCTCGTTGATCAAAGATGGTCAAGGTTTCCTGACCATAGGCAAGTGTTGTCACTTGATAACGGGATCACATCATTAGGAGAATCATGTGATGGACTAGACCCAAACTAATAGACGTAGCATGTTGATCGTGTCATTTTGTTGCTACTGTTTTCTGCGTGTCAAGTATTTGTTCCTATGACCATGAGATCATATAACTCACTGACACCGGAGGAATGCTTTGTGTGTATCAAACGTCGCAACGTAACTGGGTGACTATAAAGATGCTCTACAGGTATCTCTGAAGGTGTTTGTTGAGTTAGTATGGATCGAGACTGGGATTTGTCACTCCGTGTGACGGAGAGGTGTCTCGGGGCCCACTCGGTAATACAACATCACACACAAGCCTTGCAAGCAATGTGACTTAGTGTAAGTTACGGGATCTTGTATTACGGAACGAGTAAATAGACTTGCCGGTAAACGAGATTGAAATAGGTATGCGGATACTGACGATCGAATCTGGGGCAAGTAACATACCGAAGGACAAAGGGAATGACATACGGGATTATATGAATCCTTGGCACTGAGGTTCAAACGATAAGATCTTCGTAGAATATGTAGGATCCAATATGGGCATCCAGGTCCCGCTATTGGATATTGACCAAGGAGTCTCTCGGGTCATGTCTACATAGTTCTCGAACCCGCAGGGTCTGCACACTTAAGGTTCGATGTTGTTTTATGCGTATTTGAGTTATATGGTTGGTTACCGAATGTTGTTCGGTGTCCCGGATGAGATCACGGATGTCACGAGGGAAAAGGGGGAAGGACTCCTCCTTCCAAACCTAGTTGGACTCGGTTTGGAAGGGGAGGGTTGCCCCCCTTGGCTCGGCCGAACCCCTTGGGGGTCCTTAGACCCCAAGGCAAGGCTCCCCATATTCCCCCTATATATATGGTGGTTTTAGGGCTGATTTGACACAACTTTGCCACGGCAGCCCGACCACATACCTCCACAGTTTTACCTCTAGATCGCGTGTCTGCGGAGCTCGGGCAGAACCCTGCTGAGATTAGATCACCACAAACCTCCGGAGCGCCGTCACGCTGCCGGAGAACTCATCTACCTCTCCGTCTCTCTTGCTGGATCAAGAAGGCCGAGATCATCGTCGAGCTGTACGTGTGTTGAACGCGGAGGTGCCATCCGTTCGGCACTAGATCGTGGGACGGATCGCAGGACGGTTCGTGGGACGGTTCGCGGGGCGGATCGAGGGACGTGAGGACGTTCTACTACATCAACCGCGTTCACTAACGCTTCTGCTGTGCGATCTACAAGGGTACGTAGATCGGAAATCCCCTCTCGTAGATGGACATCACCATGATAGGTCTTCGTGCGCGTAGGAAAATTTTTGTTTCCCATGCGACGTTAACCAACACGCTGGGCCTAGCGGTAGTACCGCTAGAGTGCGAGCGGTAATACCGCTGCAGCCAGCGGTAGTACCGCCCCTGGTCAGCGGTAGTACCGCTCTAGGAGCTTAGTACCGCCTGCCTAGCGGTTGTACGTGGACGGACCTTTTTGCGAAGACTTTCTTGGCGGTGGTAGTGCTTATGCACTACCAGGGGCCGAGTGGTAGTACCGCTGCAGCCAGCGGTAGTACCGCTAGAGTGCTAGCGGTAGTACCGCTGCATCCAGCGGTAGTACCGCTAGGCACGGGCTGTGAGTGGGAAAACGGTTGGATTCCCCCCCCCCACTATATAAGGGGTTTTTCTAGCTGTGGAACCTTATCTCTTACCCTCCCAAGCTCCATTGACCGATCTCTCTCCCTAGCCAATCAAACTTGTTGATCTACACTTCCACCAAGAGAAAAGTTGATTCCCCCACCAATCCCTTGCGGATCTTGTTACTCTTGGGTGTTTGAGCATCCTAGACGGTTGAGGTCACCTCAAAGCCACATTCCATTGTGGTGAAGCTTCGTGGTCTTGTTGGGAGCCTCCAAGCTTTCTGTTGAGTTGGCCACAACCTTGTTTGTAAAGGTTCGGTCGCCGCCTTCAAGGGCACCTATAGTGGAATCACGGTACCTTGCATCGTGCGAGGGCGTGAGGAGAATACGGTGGCCTTAGTGGCTTATTGGGGAGCATTGTGCCTCCACACCACTCCAACGGAGATGTACTTCCTGTCAAAGGGAAGGAACTTCGGTAACACATCCTCGTCTTCGTTGGTTCCACGTGTGGTTATCTCTAACCTTTACTTTGTGTATACTTATGTTGTTGTCTTTCTTTTACTTGTCTTAGTAGCTCTCGTTGTTAGCTTCATTACGGTTCACCCCATTGTTGTTATATTTGTGAACCCGTATGTTGTTTACCCTAACTTGCTAAGATTAATTAAAAAGTGGTCGTTGCCTATTCACCCCCCCCCCCTCTAGTCAACCATATCGATCCTTTCAACCCTTCCACCACTGCTAGCATCTCTAGTACCGCGCAATTTTCTCCGGTGCACAAACCACCATATGCCTCCCTCAAAACAGCCACCATACCTACCTACTATGGCATCTTCATAGACATTCCGAGATATATTGCCATGCAACTTCACCGTTTCGTCTCATGACTTGTGCCATCATTGTCATATTGCTTTGCATGATCATAAGATAGCTAGCATGATGTTTTCATCGCTTGTCCGTTTTTTGATGTCATTGCTACGCTAGATCATTGCACGAGGCGTTTCCTATGGAGTCATCATTGAGCTTTGAGTAAATAAAAGTGTGATGATCATCATTATTAGAGCATTGTCCCATGTGAGGAAATAATAAAAGAGGCCAGCGAAGCCCAAATAAAAAAAAGAGGCCAAAGATGCCCATAAAAAAAGGCCAAAGAGCCCAAAATAAAAGAAATGAGAGAAAAAGAGAGAAGGGACAATGCTACTATCCTTTTCCACACTTGTGCTTCAAAATAGCACCATGTTCTTCATGATAGAGAGTCTCTTGTTTTGACACTTCCATACACTAGTGGGAATTTTCACTATATATCTTGGCTTGTATATTCCAATGATGGGCTTCCTCAAAATTGCCCTAGGTCTTCGTGAGCAAGCAAGTTGGATGCACACCCACTAGTTCTCCTTTTGAGCTTTCACATACTTATAGCTCTAGTGCATCCTTTGTATGGCAATCCCTACTCATTCACATTTCTATCTATTAATGGGCGTCTCCATAGCCCTTTGATATGTCGAGTCTATGTGACCATCTCCTACTTTTTGCCTCACAACCTCCACCACACTCTATTCCACCTATAGTGCTATATCCATGGCTCACACTCATGTATTGCGTGAGAGTTGAAAAAAGAGAGGCCCAAGAGCCCAAATAAAAAAGGAGAGAAAAAAGAGAGAAGGGACAATGCTACTATCTTTTTCCACACTTGTGCTTCATAATAGCACCATGTTCTTCATGATTGAGAGCTTCTTGTTTTGTCACTACCATATGCTAGTGGGAATCTTCATTGTATAACTTGGGTTGTATATTCCAATGATGGGCTTCCTCAAAATTGCCCTAGGTCTTCGTGAGCAAGCAAGTTGGATGCACACCCACTAGTCCTCCTTTTGAGCTTTCACACACTTATAGCTCTATTGCATCCCTTGTATGGCAATCCCTACTCATTCACATTGATATCTATTAATGGGCATCTCCATAGCCTTCTTAATACGCCGAGTCAATGTGACCATCTCCTCCTTTTTGTCTCACAACCACCACCACACTCTACTCCATTTATAATGCTATATCCATGGCTCACGGTCATGTATTGCGTGAGAGTTGAAAAAAGTTTGAGAAAGTAACAGTGCAAAAACAATTACTTGGCCAATACCGGGGTTGTGCATGATTTAAATTAGTTGTGGGGATGATGGAGCATAGCCAGACTATATGATTTTGTAGGGATAACTTTCTTTGGCCTTGTTGTTTCGAAAGTTTATGATTACCTTGCTAGTTTGCTTGAAGTATTATTGTCTTCACGTCAATAGCAAACTATTGTTTTGAATCTTACGGATCTGAACATTCATGTCACATGAAAGAAGTTACAAAGGACAACTATGCTAGGTAGCATTCAACATCAAAAATTCAGTTTTTATCACTTCCCTACTCGAGGACGAGCAGGAGTTAAGCTTGGGGATGCTTGATACGTCTCCAACGTATCTATAATTTTTTTATGGTTTCATTCTATTATCTTGTCAAACTTCGGATGTTTTATATGCCTTTTATATCTTTTTTGGGACTAACTTATTAACTCAGTGCCAAGTGCCAGTTCCTGTTTTTTCCGTGTTTTTGATCCTTTTTCGAGAAAGATTTGAAATGGAGTCCAAACGGAATAAAACTTCCGAAAAGATTTTTTTTGTAACAGAAGAAGATCGGGAGACTTGAGAGCCAAGGCAGGGGATCCCTAGGGACCCCACAAGCCCCCTAGCCGCGGTCAGGGGGAAGGTCGCGCCTCCCTGGCTTGTGGGCCCCCTGGACCTCCTCTGTCCTAGGTCTGTGGCCTATATATTCCCTAAAATCCCAGAAAAAATGAGGGGAGCCACGAAACCACTTATTCGCCGCCGCAAGCTTCCGTTTCCGCGAGATCTCATCTGGAGACCTTTCTGGTGCCCTGTCGGAGGGGGTTTCGGAGACGGAGGGCCTCTTCATCAACACCATTGCCTCTCAGATGATGCATGAGTAGTTCACCACACACCTACGGGTCCATAGCTAGTAGCTAGATGGCTTGTTCTCTCTCTTGGATCTTCAATACAAAGTTCTCCATGATCTTCATGGAGATCCATCCGATGTAATCTTCTTTTGTGGTGTGTTTGTCAAGACCCGATGAATTGTGGATTTATGATCAGATTATCTATGAGTATTATTTGAGTCTTCTCTGGTTTCGTATATGCATGATTTCATATCCTTGTAATTCTCTTCGAGTTTTGGGTTTTGTTTGGCCAACTAGATCTATGATTCTTGCAATGGGAGTAGTGCTTGGTTTTGGGTTCATACCGTGCAGTGACCTCACCTAGTGACAGAAGGGGTAGCAAGGCACGCATCGTGTTGTTGCCATCAAGGGTAAAAAGATGGGGTTTTCATCATTGGTTTGAGTTTATCCCTATACATCATGTCATCTTGCTTAAGGCGTTACTCTGTTCATCGTGAACTCAATACACTAGATGCATGCTGGATAGCGGTCGATGTGTGGAGTAATAGTAGTAGATGTAGAAAGTATCGGTCTACTTGTCTCGGACGTGATGCCTATATGTATGATCATTGCCTTAGATATCGTCATGACTTTGCGCAGTTCTATCAATTGCTCGACAGTAATTTGTTCACCCACCGTGTTATTTGCTATTTTGAGATAAGCCTCTAGTGAATACTATGGCCCCCGGGTCTACTTCACATCATATGTTCAGCCTTACACTTTTACTTTGTTTTGCTTTCCGCTTTAAGTTCTCACTTTGCAAACAATCTTGAAGGGATTGACAACCCCTTTATAGCATTGGGTGCAAGCTCTTTTGTGTTTGTGCAGGTACTCTGGACTTGACGCGATCCTCCTAGTGGATTGATACCTTGGTTCTCAAAACTGAGGGAAATACTTACTGCTCCTGTGCTGCATCACCCTTTCCTCTTCAAGGGAAAAACCAACGCAAGTGCCGAGGAAGTTGCAGACAGCAGAAGAAATTATGGCGTCATTACCTTTATCAGCACCCCACGGTGGGCGCCAACTGTACAAGCAATGATCCTGACAAATAGTACTAGGGGTAAGAATGAAGGGCGAAGCCTAGATATGGCGAAGGTTTATCACTCGGATTTAGCGAGTTCGGTCCCCTCTCAGAGAGGTAAAAACCCTACGTCTCGTGTCCGGGGGCCTTGTGTTTTCTGTGGGGGTGTGATTACACGAGGGTGTTGAACCCTTGCAGAGAGCTCAAGGCAGGCTTATATAGAGTGTGCCACGCCTCATTAGTGAGATGTTTCAAGGGCATTTAATGAACATAACTACAAGAGTTACTAGAAACGGCAACCCTAACTACAACGGTTATAGGTAACGCTAGCTATGTCTGCACTTCATGCCTGGTGACGGGGGTATAGCCCTAGGGTAGGGTCATAGGTCTGACCAATACGTCCTACCCAAGGGCACCTCATTATTAGTTTAAGGACTACAAGGGAAATTCCTACTGGATCGTGACAACATCTAATCCACTCGGTACGGATCCACTCAGACAAGTACATTCCATCCACTCGGATGACAGTCAACCACTCGGCCGTATGACTCACTCGGTCATGCAAATACCAACAGTCGGCAAGACATCTGTAGTGGGCTGACATTATGGCATCAATGCCCCATCTTGTAACATAAGAGGTGAGGAGGTGGCGCACTCTATATAAGCCACCCCCCTCCACATAGCTAGGGACATCTTCTTCTTCGTCTCCTCCTGCGGGCTCATTCCTTCCCTGGAGCTCTGGCTCTCTCCATACCATGTAACTCATGTCCATGACAGATAAAACAAAGCCTCTCCGGAGCACGAGACGTAGGGTTGTTATCTCCACTGTGAGAGGCCTGAACTCGCTAAAACCACCATGTCACCCATGTGCATCTTGATAGATCATGCTCCGTTATCCTACCCTCTTTCTATTGTCGGAATTTGGCGCCCACCTTGGGGCATGGCGTCTATCGAGCCATGATGCAAATGGTTTTATTTTTTCAATCTTCGTCCGCTGATTAACAATCATCGATGGAGAATTTGATCCAGGATGTTCCGAACATCACTCCATCTACGGGAGCACAAAATATTCATCATACAGAAGGATCAGGGAGTTGTTCATCTCATCTCGTTCTCTTTACAATCAAACAATGATCTAACGATGGTTTGTTTCCTTCTGTATATACACGAGCTCATACAAACCCGGAGTAGAGTGGAGTGACAAACCTACAGGATGCCGACGATGGAACCTTGGCCCTCATCTTGGCGGCGGCTTCCGCTGAAGCTCGGCGACCCACCGCTCCTGCTACATCCCGGAGGCGTGGCGACTACCGCTGAAGCTCGGCCGCCCGGCTCTCCTGCTGCAACGAGGAGGCTCCGGCTGAAGCTCAGCAGGGCGCAGGCTCCCGATAGTACGAGCAGACGCCGGCGGGATCCCAACTGAATCTCAAGGGAAGGTGGTGACCGGCGATGAAGCTCCTCTCATCACCGCCGCCGCCGCTGTTCCCCTCCACTGCCACCGTTTAGGTGGCTTGGTTCCGGATGATGAAACTCCGCCGCCCACTCGTCGTCATCTCCGGCCTCATCTGTGACGGCGTCGCTAAGTGACCACACATGCACAGCTACGAACGCTCGGTCTCGTTCCTCGGCCAGCGAGCACGACGACCGGCGGTCGACCCGGTTCCTCGGGTGATAAGGCACGGCTACGACGCACAGCTCCGGCTCCCCGAGCAGTGAAACGCGACCATCAGCGGTCGCGTCGGCCTCGGCCTTAGCTGCGTCGGCCCTCAACTCCCGTGCTTGGATTGCGGCCAGCTGCTCATCCTCCTCATTGCCACCTCTCGGTTGTCGGCAGAGAAAACGCAGACCCGCACGCGGCGGCTCCTTCCTCCGGCATCAACGTCTCAGCAGCAAACTCCGCGAGGGAGGCGCAGGGAAAGCGCCCACCCGCATGCGGTGGCTCCTCCCTCGGGCTCGATCGTGGGCTGGCAGAGCTCTCGTCGCTGCAAACCTCTATCATGCAACATGGGCGGGTCACCTCCCCGTTGATTAAGGGCACATCCAGGTGGCAGGAGAAGAAACAGAAGGGGGTAAATAATTCTACGAGGAGTTATTCGGTTGCCTTATTAAGCGCCTCATCAGGTGAGCCACCAGGTAATCCTACATGCATGCATAACGTTACGAGGAGTTATTTGGCTTCCTTATTAAGCGCCTCACCAAGTGGGCCAAAATAGCATCTGTGCATAACTTTAGAGGAGTTATTTGACTGCCTCATTAAGCGCCTCATCAAATGAGCCAAATAAAACCCCAGGTAATCATGCATGCATGCATGCGTAACGTCTTTAATCGTTACAAATTAGCATATGTACAGGACACTTAGTCCATCAAAAAATATTCGTAGCTATGGTTACTACTAACATGTAGCGAGTCGGCTGCCCCGCGTGTCGCCACTCTGCAGAATGCGTCTACATCAATCGGCCGCCGCACGCATCGCCACTCCGCAGGATGCGTCTTCATCATTCGGCCGTCCCGCATGTCGCCACTCCGCAGGATGCGTCTTCATCATTCGGCCGTCCCGCATGTCGCCACTCCGTACGATGGGTCTTCATCATTCGGCCGCCCCACGCGTCGCCATACAATCGGACACGACGGAATCAATCGGCTGCCCCGGGCGTCATCACTCAATCGGACGTGTCGTCATCACTCGGCTGCTCTACGGGCCGTCACTGAGTCAGACGCGTCGTCATCAATCGGTCGCCCCATGCGCCGTTCCTCAGTCGGACACGTCGTCAACACTCGACCACCCCGTGCGCTGTTGCTCAGTCGGACGGGTCATCAACACTGGGCCGCCCCGTGCGCCGCCCCTCAGTCGGACGCGTCGTCATCACTCGGCCGCCCTGCATGCCATGCTCAGTCAGACGTGTCGTCAGCACTCGACTGCTTCACGCGTCGTTAGCCAGCTAAGTCATTCTTCGCGCAGTGCATTCAGTTAAATAATTATTTATGCATTACCGAGTGTCGAGGAAGTCGCACATGACGTTCACTCGGAGGCCACGCCACTGAGTGTACCTCTGCACTCGGTTGTTTATTTTTATGTGGGAACACTTCACTTCCGCTTTGTTTGGGTCCAGTACTCAAACGAGTTCAGCCGGATCCTTCACTCTTTTAGACTCTTGCTGGTTCCGAACCAGCAATCACGTGGCACACCCAGCGGGTGTCTATAGGTGCAATTTACACAAACTATTTCAGAAAAGAGCATATTACTTTGATAATTTTTTATGCTGGCTCGTGCTATTTTTCATACACAGGTTACTCTACGCATCCGTGCGCCATCCTCGTCGCTACTCAGGCTCAGTCGCCGCAACAATCATTTGTGTGTTTTCACGTGTACGGAAGCCCCTTCGATGACGTAGTGGAGACGGCCGCCCAGCGTGCCGTCAGTGGGTCGGATGCCTCCTCGACATACATCACTTGGATGCCCCGCGCGTTGCCACTCATTCGGACTCGTCTACCTCACTCGGATACCCCACGCATCGCCACTCCGTGTGGCACATCTTCATCACTCGGACGCCCCGCGCGCCACCGCTGGACTTAGCTGCGACTCTGTATCGCCTAAGTTAAAAACTACTCCGAGTATGGAGACGCTCCACACTCGAGGGCTTAGATGCGACTCCGTATCGCCTAAGTTAAAACTGCTCCGAGTGCGGACATGCTCCACACTCGAGGACTTAGCTGCGACTCCGTATCGCCTAAGTTAAAAACTACTCCGAGTATGGACACGCTCCACACTCGGGGAATTTAGCTGCGACTCTGTATCGCCTAAGTTAAAAACAACTCCGAGTGCGGACATGCTCCACACTCAGGAGCTTATCTGTGACTCCGTATCGCCTAAGTTAAAAACAACTCCGAGTGTGGACATGTTCCACACTCGGGGACTTAGCTGCGACTTTGTATCGCCTAAGTTAAAAACAACTCCGAGTGCGGACATATTCCACACTCGGGGACTTAGCTGCGACTCCGTATCGCCTAAGTTAAAAACAACTCCGAGTGCGGACATGCTCCACACTCGGGGACTTAGCTGCGACTCCGTATCGCCTAAGTTATAAACAACTCCGAGTGCGGACATGTTCCACACTCGGGGACTTAGCTGCGACTCCGTATCGCCTAAGTTAAAAACAACTCCGAGTGCGTACATGCTCCACACTCGGGGGCTTAGTTGCGACTCCGTATCACCTAAGTTAAAAACAACTCCGAGTGCGGACATGTTCCACACTCGGGGACTTAGCTGCGACTCCGTATCGCCTAAGTTAAAAACAACTTCGAGTGCGGACATGTTCCACACTCGGGGACTTAGTTGCGACTCTGTATCGCCTAAGTTAAAAACAACTCCGAGTGCGGACATGCTCCACACTCGGGGACTTAGCTGCGACTCCATATCGCCTAAGTTAAAAACAACTCCGAGTGCGGACATGTTCCACACTCAGGGACTTAGCTGTGACTCTGTATCGCCTAAGTTAAAAACAACTCCGAGTGCGGACATGCTCCACACTCGGGGGCTTAGCTGCGACTCCGTATCGCCTAAGTTAAAAACAACTCCGAGTGCGGACATGTTCCACACTCGGGAACTTAGTTGCGACTCCGTGTCGCCTAAGTTCAAAACAACTCCGAGTGCGGACATGTTCCACACTCGGGAGCTTAGCTACGACTCCGTATCGCCTAAATTAAAAAACAACTCCGAGTGCGGACATGTTCCACACTCGGGGACTTAGCTACGACTCCGTATCGCCTAAGTTAAAAACAAATCCGAGTGCGGACATGTTCCACACTCGGGGACTTAGCTGCGACTCTGTATCGCCTAAGTTAAAAACAACTCCGAGTGCGGACATGTTCCACACTCGGGGACTTAGCTGCGACTCCGTATCGCCTAAGTTAAAAACAACTCTGAGTGCGGACATGCTCCGCACTCGGAGGCTTAGCTGCGACTCTGTATTGCCTAAGTTAAAACTACTCCGAGTACAGACACGCCGCACACTCGAGAACTTAGCTGCGACCCCGTATCGCCTAAGTTAAAAAATACACTCGGAGACTCGACTTTGATCCAGAAATCATATAATGCAGATTCAACAAACATTCAACATGACAAGCACTGGAAGTCTTAAACCCTCTGCCAGACTCATCTAGTCCGACAGAGGCTCGGGGACTACACATAGTGGGTGCACTGAGTGTGCCCCCATAGGAAGAGAAATACAAAAAAGAAACATTCTGCTTGGTCAGGTCCACCAACAACATCCAAGTTCAACAGATTCAACAGATTCCAACCGACTACCAGCAGTCAGTCAGAGTCTCAAGACCCTGTTGGTCACTCGGATCTACTTCAATTCTTAAGTTCACTCATACGTACTACTCAGCGGAATCGATCAGGGCGAATGATGAAGACTTCAATCAACGCATAATTTTGCAAGGCCCTGAAGCACGTTCAAGTTCGGTCTGCTGCTACAAGATTTACATCGACACCTTCACCACTCGGACCCCGGTCCATTCGGGGGCTAATGACGGGGATATAGCCCTAGGGTAGGGTCATAGGTCTGACCAATACGTCCTACCCAAGGGCACCTCATTATTAGTTTAAGGACTACAAGGGAAATTCCTACTGGATCGTGACAACATCTAATCCACTCGGTACGGATCCACTCAGACAAGTACATTCCATCCACTCGGATGACAGTCAACCACTCGGCCGTATGACTCACTCGGTCATGCAAATACCAACAGTCGGCAAGACATATGTAGTGGGCTGACATTATGGCATCAATGCCCCATCTTGTAACATAAGAGGTGAGGAGGTGGCGCACTCTATATAAGCCACCCCCCTCCACATAGCTAGGGACATCTTCTTCTTCGTCTCCCCCTGTGGGCTCATTCCTTCCCTGGAGCTCTGGCTCTCTCCATACCATGTAACTCATGTCCATGACAGATAAAACAAAGCCTCTCCGGAGCACGAGACGTGGGGTTGTTATATCCACTGTGAGAGGCCTGAACTCGCTAAAACCACCGTGTCACCCATGTGCATCTTGATAGATCATGCTCCGTTATCCTACCCTCTTTCTATTGTCGGAATCGTTACCACGACACCTGGTATTAAGCCCCTCGGTCATTGAAGCTCCCACGTCGCCCTATCGCCATCTCTGTCCGAATGTCTATGGCGGGCTGACTCGAGGGAACACATCCGAGTGACTTGGTGACATGCTCATCCGAACGCGCCTGCGGTCCTGGGAACTTTAATTGTTGTGTGGACTCCTACATGGCACATGGATGTCAGGTCCATGACCCTACCACTAGTAAGTGACCCCATCAAGCCCCAGGGCAGGCGGACCCCCCGGTGGACCCCCAAAACCCTTTCGGCACGCCCGATACACTACCGATAATGTTCGAAACTTTCTCGGTAGCCAAAATATGACTTCCTATATATGAATCTTTACCTCCAGACCATTCCGGAGCTCCTGGTGACTTACATGATCTCATCCAGGGCTCTAAACAATATTGGTCACCAACGTACAAATCCCAATACTACTCTAGTGTCATCAAATGTTAAGCGTGTGGACCCGGCGAGTTCGAGAATCATGTATACATGACCGAGATACCTCTCCGGTCATTAAGAAATAGCAGGATCTATATGCCTATATTGGTTTCTACATATTTCACGGATATGTTTATCGGTCGAACCACGATGTCAGGGATTCAGTTAATCCTCTATGCAATTTCCTTTGTCCAGCGATATGTTACTTCCCCGACATTCGATCGTTGGTATTTCCATACCTAGTTCGATCTTGTTAGTGGCAAGTCTCTTTACTCATTTCATAATACAAGATCCCGTGACCAAACTCATTAGTCACATGCTTGCAAGCTTCTTGTGATGTTGTATTACCGAGAGGGCCCGCACATATCTCTTCGTCACACGGAATGGCAATTCCGAGCCTCGATCCATGCCAACCCAACAAACACCTTCGGAGATACCTATGGAGCATATTTATGATCATCCAGTTATGCAGTGACGTATGTATACACACTAAGTACTCCTTCGGTGTCAGGGAGTTGCACGATCTCATGGTCTAAGGAACATATCGTTGACAAGAAGAAAGTTGTAGCAATTTAAACTATGTGACACGATTATTTGCTAAGCTTCCGATTGGGTCTTGTCCATCACATCATTCTCCTAATGATTTGATCCTGCTATCAAATGACAACTCATGTAAATGGCTAGAAAATCTTGAACATCTTTGATTAACGAGCTAGTCTAGTAGAGGCTCACTAGGGATACAGTGTTGTTTATATATCCATGCATGTGTTTAAGTTTCCGGTCAATATAATTCTAGCATGGATAATAAACATTTATTATGAACAAGGAAATATGATAATAACCAATTTATATTGCCTCTAGGGCTTATTTTCAATAAATTCCTCATCTGACAGAGCGGCCTCCGGGAGGAGACACGACTGTTGCTCCTGCAGCGGCGCCTGATCCTCCTCGTTATCGGAGGATACGATTGTCGTGGATGTCGAGGGGCTGTAGAGCAAGGGCAGCAGCACCATCAGACACCTGATGAAGAACTGTCGTAGCAAAGATCCATGAATTTCGCATCGCCTCACTTGGAGATGCTCTGGGAGGAGGAGGGGCCAAGTGGATGAAGTGTGAATGTGTGCATTACCGACACACGGTTTAAATGACACAGCCAGGCCATGCGAAGGGCCGGTCAACCACTTCAATGCGGCGTAGCGGCCGGAGTTGGTTTCTCGTGAAGCGGCGTCCGCATTGAAGCGGTGACGCTTAAAAGGTCGCGTGTGTCGACACCGTCCTCCCGTCCAGCCACGTCCCTCGGCATCAATGATGGCCGATGCATGCTTTGGGTCGGCGTGGATGCGGCGCGAGCGTTGGATGAAAAGCGTGGAGGAGGCGGGGGGTTTTTTTGGGTGGACCACGTTTGTCACATGTTGACGTGACAGCGATCTGGACGCCCGCAAAGCCCCCTTATCCAACTATAGTTTGTAGTGTGTAGGAAAAAGCACATTTGGATAGGTCAGCAAACCAATGTAGACCAGACCCGTGTTGGTTGGCAAAACAGGTTTGGGCATGCGGGAGACGGTTAGGAACGCGAACGGTTTAAGGGTTGGCGTTGAAGATGCCTTAAGTATATCGCAAAAAAAAAACTGCCTTAAGTACTTTTTTTCTTTTTATACGGTGAGGCAAACTTAACCAATGATGAAGCACACCAACCAAGTAAAATAACCACCATCCACTAACGAACCCAACAGTTCCAACGTTTAGAAATGGCACCGCCCCGATCGACAAGTCGCACACTTGCTATCCAAGAAAGAAACTTTGAAGGGGACGCAGCGACCATTGGATGGACCATGGATGTTGGCCTTTCCTGAAGAAAAAAGGTACTAGTATAGTTCCCCGCAGGAGCCGTCAGCCTTGGGAGCCGTTGAGGTCGCTGTCCGGGCCGCGGCGCTGGTGATGCCATTTCCAGATACAGATCAGCCCTACTTAGAGCATCTCCAAGAGCATACCCATATTTACTCTCAATATTTAAAAATTGTTTTTTTAGATATTGGTGGCAAAAAACCAGCTCCAAGAGCATACTTAAAACTGGTCTCCACACAATTTTATTTGGGTCACTACCCAAAATTTTGCTCAGAATTGGCATATTTGGGTCTTTGGGGGCAAATACCCATCCGACCCAAAATCAGCACGGGAGTACCCAACTGCCCGAGCTGAAACTTCCGCCCCGCCACAAATCGAACCCGCCGCCGCACCCTCCGGCCATCGGCGCTCCGTCCGCGACGTCCCCGACCCCTCCCTGACCCCCGCCTCCCTCCTCCGGCCACCGGCGAGCACGGACGCCGCCGCATCGAGCCGCCCGTCCGCCGCATCGAGGCCCCGCCGCCCGGCGCGGGGCGGCCGATTTTCGGCGCCGGCGACTCTCCCTCCGCCTCCCCGGCCTCCAGCACGCCTCATGGACCTCCACCCCGCCTCGGCCGACACCGGCGAGCTCACGCGGCGCCAAGCTCGTGCGGCAGCCGACGACCTCACCGCGGCGGCAAGAGGAGCGGCGTGCGGTCGCGTCCGCTTGCCCGAAGTCCTCACCGCCTCCCTCCCCACGTCCCCGACAGCTGCCGTGTCCCCGACGCCCTCGCCGGCGCAAATCGACGCCGCCGCCCGCAAGGTGTTCGACGGTTTGCTTGCAAGGTAATTTCTTCGTTTTTTATTTTTTTTCCTTTTTTGCTTTTTTTGTTTCAAACATCTATAGAAATGTTTTGGTAGTGGGCTATTTAGATTTTGATGTGCTATCTATTTTTCTAGATGGTTCGTTTGAGGATGAATTGAGCAACGGTTCATCGTCGAAGGAAGAAGAAGAGTGGGATGAAGATGAGGAGCTAGCTCTGCTCATGATGATGGAAATGGAGCAAAACAAGCGGCACCCAAAATAGAACTAGAACTAGAACTAGAATTGATTGTATTTGTGATTCGGTTGCATTTGCATAAATAGAGCTAGAAGCACAAAGAATGGGCTATCAAGTTTTGGATATTCAAATATGGGTAAGCTTGAAAAGTAAAAAAAAAATTGAATACCTAAATCTTATCTCTCTTCTACTTATAATGGTTTTGGCTACCTAAAATTTGGGTATGCTTTTGAAGATGCTCTTAATTGCTCGGTATGCTTCAGACGGCCGTTCTTCTGCCGCCATCAGCAATTCAGCATGTTGCAGAACCGCGTTTGGCTTGTACCTTTTGGAGGAATCGAGTTGAATTTTGTTTTAAAATCAGCGTACGAAGGACGCCAAGGAGGCAGGGGAATCGATCAATTTTAGAGGCGGAGGCGGAGGCGGGGAGAAACTTTGGTGCGGGTAAGTGCGGGTTCAGAGCATGTCGCCTGGTCACGTCCACCCCACTGGGCAAATCAGCAGCAGGAGACCATCTCTTTCATCCCAGCTACAGCTAAACCGTCTGATGAAACCCGCGATCAAGGCAGCGTTGGAGTAGACACAGCTTTTGAACTTTGAGTTTCTATGCGCTACTAGGGAGCGCCGTACCGTACGTACGTGCATACGAGTACGACGATGGTCCGCGGCCCATGTTACGACTCACGTGAGGCAGGTGGAGAAATGCCATTCCAACTATACCGCCTCTAGGCTCCAGACGTCCGTACCGTACGAACTATACTTGCTAGCGGAGTGTGAACGGTGTGATACGTGCGCGTACATGCAGAGTAGGGACACATTTCGATGCTTCCAAGCACGACCAGGTCACACCTGAAGCATGTGTGGATGAAACGTACGTACGGGTACGGTTTATTATTATATACTAGTACAAATGCCCGTGTGTTGCAACGGGTTATAAATTTAATTAAGATTAGCCCTTGTATTTTTTGTAATTAATTAAATTCTATGACTAACAGTTTCATTTGCAATTTTGTTTTGTTAATTAATGATAGCATATGGGTTAGAACATCTTTTTATCTTCCTGATATATGTGTTTCATTTGTAATCTAAGTGAGTCTTAATTTGATAACAAACATATTAGACAGCTACATCGAAAACAATCAATTTGTAAGTACATGCATACCAAATGTTCCAGGTTGTGTATCAATATCGATATTCTTAAAAGAAATAGCAAAACAGTTTTTATATATGAAAAATCAAAGCTCAGCCATTTGTTTACGTAAAGCTTGTATAAACAACATTGTATATTTTTTATACATTAGAAACATTTTTTTGCGTATGACATCACAAATATTATTGAGTTTTGATGTCTAATTTTTTTAATACGCATTTTACATATTTTGTATGCATCATGAATATTTTTATATACATGTTTTACATTATTCAAATACACGATTAATATTTTTGAAAAGTTCTATTTTTTATGTCTACTTTGTTCCATACACATTATATATTTTTATATATGTTTTCTTATACACCGGAAACATTTTCCTATGCACATTTAAAGTCTTTTAAATACATGATCAATATTTTTCAAAATAAAATAAAAAAATATTATTTATTGTCCATACGCATTGTATATTTTTTTTGTATATGTGGAAACTTTTTTATCTACAAATTTGACAGTTTTTTAATCTATGATAATATGTGTGCAAAGTTTATCGAAATAAAGGTAAAAGAGAAAAAAATTAAGAAAAGTACGAAATAGAAGAATAAAGGCTTAGTACGCCACAGCCGGAATCGAACCTGGGTGTCCTGGGTAGCATGGCGCGCACCGAACCAATTGGCCTAGGCTGCTCTTGTGCTAAAATAGGAACGGCGTCCTTTAGAAAAAGATAGCCGAATAGAAGTTCAAAACCGAATCGTTTTTGTCACTTACGGGTGGCATTGGTAGGCAATTTTAACGAATTTTAGGGACAAATTTAATGACGTACCACATAAACGATATGTGCTTTATTAGTAGGTAGAGATAGTCTCTCTCCGTATCTAAATAATTATAATTAAATAGAAATTACTTTCTTCGTTTTTAAATATAAGACATTGTAAAAAAATTACTATAGATTAGATACGGAGCAAAATGAGCTAATCTGCACTCTAAGATATGACTACATACATCCGAATGTAGTTTATAGTGAAATTTTAAATAAATGTCTTATATTTAAAAACGGAAAAAGTAGTTTTTTCCAAATATAATTATTTAAATACAGAGAAAGTACTTGTTGATGTTGATCGAACACTGGACCCTCTACTTAACTCTATGTTGGCGACGACAAAAAGGTGGAATGGTTGTTGCGCACGTGAGGACCACACGAACAAACCTACTTCAGAACATGTATGCGTTCCTAGGCACTTGCCCTTGGAGCATGGAGTCTGCTTAACAAGGTCTAACTGAGATGAAAGAAACACAAAATAACATATGTATTTAGTTTGATTGGCTCCATACACTCTAGGTTTCATGAGTGTCATGAAAAGTATGTTGTTTAGTTGTCCGTTTATATACGCGCAAACACAAGGCCTCATGTTTCATTCCATGCAATGCATATTTTGCGTAAGCTTTTTGGCATGGTGGTGAGGTTACCAGCATACACTGGCATCGGAAAGAACACACTCCCTTCATTTCTAAATATAGGACATTTTAAGGATTTTGTTATGGACTATATATGAATGTATATAGACATATTTTAGAGTGTAGATTCACTCATTTTGCTTCATATAGTGTCTATAGTAAAATATCTAAAGGTCTTATATTTAAGAACGAAGGAAGTAGTAGTAATCAGTTATAAATATGGATTTTTATCAGTTATGCTACAAGTTGTCTCTTACTACTCTGTTTTGACATTAAAGTTACAACGGCGCAAAAATGTCATCGTTGTGTGAGATGCTTGCTCAAAATGCCATTAGATATCTCAAGAATTTCATCATTCATTAGATGTTTGCCAAAAATGCCATTAAAGATCGTTATTGTTAGGTCAAACTTGTTGACCATTTTATATGACGAAAGTACCTTACTCACATGTCAGCTCTATCTATCTCACAATGATAAGTGTGGACCCCACTTATAAGGAGTCAGCAAGCGAATAATTTTGAAGGAAAATAAAAACGTTGTTGGGGTCAAGTGTGCCCCACACTTTTATGGTAGTGAGATAGAGGGAGAGCTAACATGTTGGTTCATTGGTGTTTTGGTCACTGTAACATGGCAAACGAGATTTGACCTCACAGTAATGATATCCAACGATCTTTTTGAGCATGCGCCTAACAAAACGATGGCATTTCGGAGCAGTTGAAATTTCTAATGGAAAAACTGAGTAGTGAGATGCAACCAGTAGCATAAATGATGAAAACCATATAAATATTGTGCCACACTTAAACACACAGTTCAAACGCAAAGCAACTTGATATTAAACTAAAGCGACTAGAGCATACGAGGGGATGTCCTAGGCGTTCATGGTGAAAGCGTCGTCGTGCCTCCCGCACCTGGTCACCACTTCAATGCCATCGTCACCGAAGACGATGACCTTCAGCATGTAGGGAGTCAGCAACTTGAAGGTCACCATGAAGCCTATCTTGATCTCATGGACGGCAGCGAAGGTTGCCAACCCTCATCGAGGGTGACCACCATTCAACAGCCACACAATGACCCTTTAGAGCAGTCGGTGTTCGTCTTTAGTTTGAAGTCCTGTCGTACGGAAGAAAAGTGATTCTTGAAGTCCAACGACATAGGTATGGCCTCGAGCGCGCGCGCGGGGGGGGGGGGGGGGGGGGTCATGATCGCCTTGCAGAAGTTAGTTGGCCCTCCCACCTCATGGTACGTAGTTCTGACGCTTACCGGTAGGGGGCTGCTCCGGCATGTCATTGTCCATGGTCGGGCTCTGAATGGACATCACCTGTGAGGACGACACCACGTCCTTGCCCCTGTCCCACTCCTTTGATGCCACCACCTCCTTTCCCTTGTTCTTCATGTTGATCTGTATTATGAAGAGGTTCAAAGGCTGGGTCAGAATCTGCATTATGAACCTTGCAACATCGCCACTAAGACCTATGCTCGTGTGCCCCTTTATTTTCCCATCATGATGGTCACCACTTACCCACCACCTCTATGTCTCTCACTCTTCCTCCTACCCATCTCCATGAACTCCAATAATAAATCCAACCACAACCCTGACCCCAAACCCATTCCCAACCTTTGAGGATGCTCGCTCGGTGACCGCGCCAAGTTTAAGAACACGATGAAAGTGTGCTCGAACTTCAGCAGCATGGAAGAGTTGCACAAAGAGTCAGAAGATGTGGTGAAGAAGGCTACGTCGAAGGAGTTGAAGACATTGATTCCTGGCCCAACAAAGGGCGCTATGTCAGTCGACATACTTCGATGGGCCATGAATCAGGCTGACTCTGGCGATGCTGGACGGAGGGGAAAATGGGCTAAGTATAGATAGGATCGATGTCGACGCGGTGTACTTCACCACAAAGACTGTGGCGGTGCCGATGGAGGAGGATCAAGAAGCAGTGGCTATGGAGATGGAAGAAGGTGATGCAGTGGCGATGATTATGAGGGCGTCAGAGTCAGGACACCGAAGAAGAGGCGGTAGTGTAGGTCGAGGAGAAGGCCAAGGCCAAGGCCACCCGTCGCTCCAGTCGCCTCCAGGGTCCCCGAGGTTAAGATATGTGTGTACTATGTAAGATGAATCCTAATCCCCAATCCTATTATACTCAACCCGGATCGGGAACGTCATATCCACCGGTAGTCATGACAATGTTATGATCACTCCTAGTGTTTTTACCCCGATTCCGCATTCCCCTTACGCGGATCGAATCTAAACTCGGATTGAATGTCGTACATGAGGAGGGGAAAGGGGGATTACTGTCATTGACGAAGTGTTGCTGCGGATGCCGGTGAAAAGGTAGAGGTCGATTTGCTGTTCTGCGATCCACTGCATCGCCGTCATCGTCGATAAGAGTGTGGAGAGGAGAGAGCGAACAGTGAAGAAAGGTGAGGGTAATAAATGTCCATGCTTCGGGAATCAATGCGGTTTCTCGAGGGTGGCTCCTCGTGTGCAACCCCCGCCGCTCATGTGCATCATGCGGGTTAGATTCGCGAGAAATTGTCAATTCAAAGTGTCTTGCAAGATAGGCCCACACACACTTTAAACTTCGTGTCATTCATACCCAATGTTGTATGCTTACAACCAATGAACCCTTTTTCATGCACCATGCAAACAACTAACAATTGCACCACGATTTCGATCCGCTATAGCCGCGATAGGCTGTAATGATCGGAGTTAACGAACAAACGAGCGAATGATATGAATACGATCAATCGGGACGGGGGCACCATGCAGGACGCTACTGCTCCCTCTATATTATCTACAACCGGACATAGCAAATATGACCCTCTAAACGCCTGCGGACACGTCCCGGTCAGTGATCGGACTTGTTTCCTACTTGTTCGCTCGTGCGGTCACACTACTCATTTTCTTTCTCATATGTCCGGTCACATGTACGTGATTGGTTAAGAGGAAGGGATAGAAAGAAAAAATGAATAAAGAAGAGGAAAAGGTGGTCCGGAGTAGGACCGCGTCCTACGTGACGGACTGACCTGGCGCGTTCGGGCGCGTCCGCGAGCCCTCGTATACTCCCTATATTTGAGATGGATGTGAGGGTTCGCGAACAGCCCAGTCGTATATAAATGGTACGAGGGGTTCAGTTGAATCACTTATTTATTTTTTATGTTCGGTCACTGATCAATCGCGTACGCATATGTATGATAAATTGTTTGAGGCGTTGGGTTGTACTCTCTCCTTTCCGGTTTATAGGGCTCAAATCAGAAATCTCATCAACCAAGGTGACTTGTGAGTGGATGACACTAGTTTTAACTAGCTAATGAAATATTTGTCACATATTCAATTTCCAAGGCAATAAATGTAGCATCCTTCTTCTCATTGGACTTGCATGATGGATGTAGAAAATGATGCATGCATAGCCACTCATCTTGTTTCTTTAAACTCTATGAATTAAATATGGCGTGGGACTCAAAGCACTTTAACTCAATTAGACTTAAAATGAGCCTAATATAATGAAAATCTGAAAAATTTAAGATGAGTCCTATAAACCGAAAAAGAGGGAGTAGATGTTCTATAAGTTTATCAATCTATACCTAATAATAAAGCGGCTATTGCTTCCGTCGGAAAACCCACCACGATATTTTTATAAAAAAGCCCGTGTAATTTTTGTTATTCAACCCGCGCTCCATCATTTATCTGCAACGCAAAAGGAAAAAACTATTCGCTGGAAAAATTATACATGTACGCATCGCCTGCTCCCGTCGACCTTGGGCCACCCTGGCCTGTGCCCAGGCCGCCGCCACACCACTCATCGTCGCGGCCGACCTCAACCGCCACCACTGTCGATCTCAACCCACCCGCCTCCGCGGCTGTACCTCTCCTCGCTCACTGCCCCCGTTGCGGCGCTCGAGCGCATCGCGTCGACCCTGGTCCACCCTGGCCTGTGCCTAGGCCGCTGCCACACCACTCGCCGCCGCGGCCGACCTCAACCACCACTGCTGTCGATCTCAACCCACCCGCCTCCGCGGTCGTACCTCTGCCCGCTTGCTGCCCCCGTTTCGGCGCTCGAGCACAACTTCTGGATCAAATCAACGTGACAGCTACAACGACTTGGGATGATGCATCTGCTCGATGCATAACGGCGGCGGCGTGCGGATAAGGCGCGGTGGAGCGAAATACTTGCAGGTGGAGGCGGACCTCCATGGCTCACACGGGGAACTCCGAGGTTATGGCGCGGCAACGGCGACTCCTTATGGCCAGATAGAGGCGTCTAACCCTTGCTCCCCTCATCGTATCCCCTCCTCCGGCAGGAACTCAACATCTGGTGAGATCCCCTCCCCATGCCTCCAACCGTGTGCCAAGCATCGGCAAGAAATTTTGTTTTGTGAGAATTTGTTTGCTGATGAATGAATGTATTGAATGTAAGATTGCATTGTTGTAGAGAGAGAGAGAATTGAACACCACCTTCAGTTTGTCATCTGATCTCACATTCTCTATCCCGTGAGTGAAATAAGATAACAGTTAATTGATCAATTCATGTAGCCTCTTTGTTTTGCTTTGCTTGTCCCGCTCAATTTCTCATCATGGTGAAATTAACAATTGACGGGTTGATTTCTCAACAAAATAGGATAGGACTGACTACATTAGTTAGGTAGCTTATTATTTTAATAATTATAAAAAATTAAAAATGTGTAGTATTTTTTTTCTACCGTTGCAACGCACGGACACTTTTGCTAGTTTGATAGTACAAAGGGAGTAATTCCGTTCTGTCTGACTGGCACCGCTAATCCCGTGCTTTGGGCTTCTCTCCCCCGGTACGGGCAGTGGTCTCCAGCGCGACCTAGCTAGCTACGACGGCGCACGCGCGGCAAAAGCCTACCTCGACGTGTGAGCCGCACCGCATCCCTTCCCGTCTACTGATCGCACACGTTTTAGAAAGCAAATGCGGCGCAGCAGTGGCGCATGCACGGCGGCCATCTCGTCACCAAACAGGAGAAACCGGCCTGAAAGTGGAAGGAAAACCCGTCGGCCGTCGCGTCCCGCAGGCCGATACGTCTACCGATGCGCGCACCAGTGCCGGTGCCCCCCGCAAAAAGCGCAAAGCGCGGTGGCACCTGAGCTGCGGCAGCAGATGCGTGCGGCGGAGGCGACACCGAGGGAAGCCGCGGTTTCGTGCGTGACGGGCCCGCGTGCGAGTCACTAACTCGTACTCTACCGAAACGTACGGTAACACATAAAAGTGGTGAAAATATCCGCAGAATCCAGATACGTACGTAGAGCGTTCCAGGTCGTATGATAGCGTACACATCCAGAAAAACAAGGTGCGGCGATGCGTTCGGCTCGCCGCCGCGTCAGCGCCCACGCGCCGACCCGGCCCGGCCTGACCCTTGTTTTTTGTTTTTTTTTCAGTCACCGTCCGTCCGTCCTGGACTGCTCGGTTTCGTCCGTGCAGACTTTGCGCCCCGGTCCCTGCAGAGATGCTAATTTACAGCAGAAAGAAAATCAGGTGGCTTTCTTTCTTGGGGGAGGGGCTAGGCAAATTTATACTCGACGTGCTTTTAGTTTGTTGATGATGGCTATAAAATTCACCAGGTTGACTTGAAAACAAAAATATATTTGCTGGTCAGGCTGACTTTACTGGAATGATATTAAAACTAATGGTAGAGCTCCATGTGATATCTTTTATAATTTATTGTCTTGTTTGTTGCGGGGTGGAGACAGCTACAACGCATTGGGTTCGGCTCACCGCACAACAAATCGCCTGTCATAATATACTTTGCCATATACTATATTTTGAAGAACAGAGGTAGTCCAATATTTACACGCAGTCTATGAGCAGGTTTTTCACTGTCAAGATAACATTTATCTTTTAGTGTAAAAAAATTGGGTGCAAGCACGCCATTTTTACTAAGTAAAAAAGGGTCATTTGCCGGTTTTCGAACAACATACGATGTTCCCGATGGAGACATAGTATACACATCAGTTAAGTGGCAGAAAAGAAGATTGCTTTGGCATAATAAAATATAAAAAAGAAAGCAGTCCTCCTCCTCTCTCCGTCACCAACCGACGTACGTGAGAAATTCAGAATCGAGTACGCAGCAAGACCACAATAACACAAAACCCAAGGGAGCGACGTGCATAGACGGACGTTTTAGTTCGATTCCAGGGTCAACCTTGTCCCTGTACTCGTACGTACTGTCCTACACGTTGGGCGCCTACGTGGTCTATATATATGCATCTTCTTCCCTCGTCCCGTCGTCACCAAACACAAAACCATTTCATCCCGTATTCAAGAAACTGTGGATGGGATCAGGTCTCTCTCACAACCACCGGAGCAGCGTCGCGCCTCAGCAGCAGCCGTCGTCGGCCCGCGTCATCGCCGCCGACGGCTCGCTGACGGAGTTCGCCACCTCCGCCTCCTCCTCCTCCCCCGTCAGCGTCTCCGACGTCCTCGCCGCAGGCAATGCGGGCGGTTCGTTCTTCCTGTGCAATTCCGACGCGCTCTACTTCGACGAGGACGTGCCGGCGCTCGGCGGCGGCGAGCTGCTCCGTCCCGGCCAGATATACTTCGTGCTCCCCCAGGCGATGCTCGGCCGGCCGCTCTCGAGCGCCGACATGGCGGCCATGGCGGTGCGCGCGAGCGAGGCGCTGGCGACGAGAGCGCGGCCGCGTGGGCGCGGCGCCGGCATCAGGAAGGTGCGCGTCACGCCGGTGCACGCCGAGAGCGGGCGCGGCGACGTGGACGCCCAGGTCAACGCGAAGCTGAACGAGAGGACCCTCGGGGAGTACTCTGCGACGGCTTCGGGTGGTCCGGCGAGGACTGGCAAGAAGTCTGCCGTGGCCGCGTTTCCGCCGGCGAAGAAGGCGCTCAAGCCGCTCAGCACCATCCAAGAGGATGCGGAGTGACGAAATGCTCATAAGAACATCGCCAAATGGAAGGAAATCACACAAAAAAAAATGTGACAGGATTAATTTTTCTGTACATGTTTTTTCGTATTAACCATTTTTTTTTGGAACAGTGGTGTTGGTGAGGAAAATTCAAAAAAAAAAAGTAGATAAGAATGTCGTTTGCTTGATTTGGCACCGTACGTGTTTTTGGTAACGAAGGGAAATGAAATGTGGTCCCAGACATGATTTGTTCATACTTGTACTTTTTCTTAATCGTGTTGGGCTAATGGTCAAAGGCGTCGGCTTTAGATCATGTGATAATGTTCGGTTGACTATTGCGCATGTCTTCTTTTTTGTCACCGTTGTGATGGTCTAAGATTTTGTATGAGGGGGGTGAGAGAGGCTTTAGAAAGGGGAAAAGGTTGAAGCATTGAGCATCTCTCGCGGCAAAAATTCTGGTGAGTACGGATTAGCCATGTCAAAAACATCTTGTGGACTCGCAACTGACGGAGAAGGTCACTGGTCAGCCAAACGCCGGTGCTCATCGTCGGTGCACCAGGATGTGCACATGTTGTTATAACGATGAATATGGTTTGTACGCAACTCATCCACAAAGTCAAGATGGCCGAGTTGGTCTAAGGCGCCAGTTTCAGGTACTGGTCCGAAAGGGCGTGGGTTCAAATCCCACTCTTGACATGCCTTTTTCGTTAATTCATATTTTTTGCTTCACCTTTTGTTTCTTTTGAATGTATGTATATCCTTTTGTTAGACTAAATTGGTCTGTGCCGTCTGTTGCCGACCAGATAATACGACTTCCCGCTGAGAAAATGTAGTGCTAGGCTGAGCGGGCACGAGCATCTCACCGACAGCGTACTAAAGACATCCAAGCATACAACTGGCGTCTCAAAAAGAAAAACGCATCCAACTGGGAAGACTGAGCTGTGAAAATGTCTCCGTGGTCGCAAAGTCGCAGTGCCAGTGGCAACAGCTCCTGGTCTCCCACAGCATGCTACATGCCTGATTCCTTTGGAGAAAACTGGACATGGATAACTGTAGCTTCTAGTTGCAGGTTACTCGTTGTCCGTTTCTCCGCTGAATTTCACTTTCAGTGCCCGCTAGTCCCATTTACCACCTTTCCTCGTGCTGGCGGGAGGGAAGGAGGGAGACTTGGTCGTAGCGCGCGCACACACACACACAGGATGCACGGCGGAACCCATTTGACCCGACCGGATCAGTGGGTGCGCGACGAAAGCGCGCCGCGGTGAGTAGTGGGCACGGGACAATGCGGGCGTACGGTACGGCCTGCGTCCCCGCATGCACGGCGCCACGCGGACGCGAACGCTGCGCAGACCGTGGACCTAATCAAAGTCAGCGAGACCTGCCCGCCCGGCAAGTATATGGCGGTGAATGGCGACGTACTCAGCTGGATGCGGCGGCATCAGGTAATAGCGTTCATGTGAGCAACAGGATCAACTACGTGCATAACAACCTACCGCTTGTGTCGCCTCTCCTCGACAACCCGAGCTTTTGAATGAAATCTCTTCTAATCAACTTCATCTGCACTCGGCCTATTACACCCTCCGTCTCATAATTCTTGTCTTACATTGAATGTATTTAGTCTTCAAATTCTTGTCTTACATTGAATGTGTTTAGTCATGTTTTGGTATTTGAATACATCAATTTCTAAACAAACCTAAGACAAGAATATCGAGAGAGAGGAAGTAGTTCAGACTTTTTTTTAGAAGCACCTAGAACTCAGCTAGCTAAGATTTATCTATGGTCTCATTCACATGACATCATCATATATGTTGGTTGGCTTTTTTTATTCTCCCCATGATTTCCACATGCCGTATTGCTTTTTCAGGCTTGGCCTTTTTACTACTCTTGTCGCTGGTGGCTAGAGCAAACATACTAACCCATAAGAAAAGTACATACGTCTTACTCGGCTGGCATGTACAACATAATTTTAGTTGCCATAACACATTTATGGAGTGTTCTCTTTGCTGTCTTAAAAACGAGTGTTTTTGCTTTTTTAGTTTTGATTTAGTTTAGCAGTAGTCACCAGCATGATGCCTCTGGCGCACAGGATCAATCCCGGTCTTGTCTCATGTTTTTTTTATTTTTTTATTGAAAAATCATCATCTTTCTAAATGATGGAGTTTGTTGTTGTGACTCGACTATGAAAATTCAGAGTTGTGACCCGACTATGAAACTTGTAGTTACGACCCGACTTCAAACTTGTACTTGCGTATTGAGATAGACGAGCAAATTGAGAAAATCAAAAGAACCAACCCAGATTGATCTGTCAAGTATCACTAACTACAACACCCAAGTTAACACTTGCCGCTTTCCTATTTTTTCGTTTTTTATTTCTGAAGCAAGGTCTATTCGCTATCCATATTTGCTCAATTTGTTCTTATGACCCGACTGCATGCTAGGGAAAAAAATAAGAAATGCAAAAACCTCATGAACCCTTTATGTTTTTTTGCGGCAAACCCCATTAAAAGGCATGCAATTGCGGCAAACCCCATCGAAGACATGCAGCTGCGGCGACCCCGTTGCAGACATGCAATTGCGGTGATCCCCGTTGAAGGCATGTAGTTGCGGAAAAAAACACATGGGAGGGCATGCAGTTACGGCGGGCACGCGGTCACATCAACAACAACAACAAACAACATCAATTGGAAGGCGTGCAATTGCGGCAAACCCCATCGAAGCCATGCAGTTGCGGCAAACCCCATTGAAAGGCATGCAATTGCGGCAAACCCCATCGAAGACATGCAGTTGCGGCGACCCCGTTGCAGACATGCAATTGCGGTGATCCCCGTTAAAGGCATGTAGTTGCGGAAAAAAACACATGGGAGGGCATGCAGTTACGGCGGGCACGCGGTCACATCAACAACAACAACAAACAACATCAATTGGAAGGCGTGCAATTGCGGCAAACCCCATCGAAGACATGCAGTTGCGGCGACCCCGTTGCAGACAGGCAATTGCGGCGATCCCCGTTGAAGGCATGTAGTTGCGGAAAAAAACACATGGGAGGGCATGCAGTTACGGCAGGCACGCGGTCACATCAACAACAACAACAAACAACATCTATTGAAAGGCATGCAATTGCGGCAAACCCCATCGAAGACATGCAGTTGCGGCGACCCATTGCAGACATGCAATTGCGGCGATCCCCGTTGAAGGCATGTAGTTGCGGAAAAAAACATGGGAGGGCATGTAGTTACGGCGGGCACGCGGTCACATCAACAACAACAACAAACAACATCAATTGGAGGGCATGCAATTGCGGCAAACCCCATCGAAGCCATGCAGTTGCGGCGACCCCGTTGCAGGCATGCACTTGCGGTGACCCCCGTTGAAGGCATGTAGTTGCGGAAAAAAACACATGGGAGGGCATACAGTTACAGCGGGCACGCGGTCACATCATCAAGAACAACAAACAACATCCATTGAAAGGCATGCAATTGCGGCAAACCCCATCGAAGACATGCAGTTGCGGCGACCCTGTTGCAGACATGCAATTGCGGCGATCCCCGTTGAAGGCATGTAGTTGCGGAAAAAAATATGGGAGGACATGCAGTTACGGTGGGCACGCGGTCACATCAACAACAACAACAAACAACATCAATTGGAAGGCATGCAATTGCGGCAAACCCCATCGAAGCCATGCAGTTGCGGTGACCCCCGTTGAAGGCATGTAGTTGCGGAAAAAAACACATGGGAGGGCATGCAGTTACAGCGGGCACGCGGTCACATCATCAAGAACAACAAACAACATCAATTGGAAGGCATGCAATTGCGACAAAAAACACATGGGAGGGCATGCAGTTACGGCAGGCACGCGGTCACATCAACATCAACAACAAACAACATCAGTTGGGAGGCATGCGAATTGCGGCGACACCGTTGCACGCATGCAGTTGCGGCGACCCTGTTGCACGCATGCAATTGCAGCAACCCCGTTGAAGGTATTAGCATAAATCATATAAAAAACACATTCAAAACACCAGTATTCGCACAAAAAGCGCATTACATCATATATATAACCAAATGTGTTTGTTATATTGCACTTCTCCATTTTCGACATATACTTGGCCCAAAACCCTTACGGGCATACAGTTGCAACAAAATGCCTCGACGACATGTAATTCCAACAAACTCCTTTGAAGGCATGCATTTGCACATACAATTGAAACAAAACACGTGAAGCAGATGCAGTTGGAACAACCCCATCGAAGACATGCAGTTGCAGCAACCCAATGGAAGGCATGCAATTACACCAAAAATCGTGGAAGGTGTGCAGTTGACAACCACGTGGAACGCATCCAGTTGCGACAACCCCCCATCGAAGGTACAAAATTGCACTGGCTCCGTCGTATGCATGCAATTGCGACAACCCCTATAAGACGTGCAAATGCGGCAAAACCTTGGAAGGCATTTAATTGCAACCCCCCATCAAAAAGACATGCAATTGCAGCAACCCTGTTGAAGGCATGCAATTACATCAAACCCATGGAAGGCGTGCAATTGCGACAACCCCCATGGAGGGTATACAATTACGACCCATCTTAAAAACATGCAATTGCGACTCATCTTAAAAACATGCAGTTGCGACCCCTCTTGAAAAACACATGCAATTGCGGTCCACCTTGTAAACATGCAGTTACGACCCCGTCTTAAAAACATGCAGTTGCAACTCATCCTGAAAATGTGCAGTTGCGACCCCGCCTTAAAACCATGCAGTTACGGGCCCTCATGGAAACATCCAGTTGCATTCAGGTCATAACATTTGCAGTTGCACGTCTAGTGGTGAACATGCAAGTGACCCCGACAACTCCCCCTCCTGAGCAGAGTTGCGGCCCCTTTTTTCCAATCTCAAGTTCATTATTGTGTTCACATGGGTATTTTTTTAAAAAAAATAAGAGACATTTTTTGCAAAACTAAAAACCTAAACAATCAATTTGAAATATCCAGTAACAAATGAATTTTATTCTAAAGCAAAGTAAATATACTAAAGTCAAGAAAAAGAGAAAATAGGGAAACAATTGTCTACTCTATATAGTGAAATAAGAAAGAAAAACAGAAGAAAAAAAATACAACGATATATCATGAGAAGAAGATAAAAAGAAAAAGAAATTAAAATGAGCTTAGCCCTCACCCGCAAAAAAAAAAAGAAAAAAGAAAGAACTTATTACCCCTAGAAGCTATAATGAACAAATGGCAAAACATGCACAAAGCTAGCAGCGTGGCATCTTTAGACCCCATCTTTCTTTACGTCGGTTAAAAAAGAAAAGACTCACAAAACTCAGCTCGTTTAAATAAGAAGGCCTGGAGAAAACTCATGCACATGGCTGATCCTCCTACGAGACGAGCCGTCCATCATGGCTCCCGCAATTAACAAAGACAGGGTGAATCTAGCGAGACAACCAGAGGGACATAAAGTGACTATGACCATACTTAAAACTCAGCTAGCTGAGTTTCAGCAAAACTGTTTTTTTTAGGGAAGAACGCAAGTCTGGCTCGAGGGAATAATTAATACGGTGGTGCTATGACCCAAATTGTGTATCCTTCTCGGTGCATATAACTCGAGTATACACTATGTGAGGAGAGACAACATTAGCGAAATCTTACAAGCCTATGCTATTTATTACTTCACCGTTATTTGTGTTACAATGACCTGTGCTACTTAGCCGTTGCACAATATCTTACGAGTAATTGATTCTCTACTGTCATCCTACCTTCTTCAATGACCTCAAAGAATCCCTAGTTACAAGTTACAACAACCGAGGAACCTGCAAGAATCAAATCGTTCACCGCTATACATGTGGACATGGCCTGCCAAGTAAACCTTCCCAATAATCAACTCGATGTTTCTCCAAGAAAAAAAAATGCAACCACCAAGCTGTGTGTTGCATTGGCCCGATCCGATGAACAACCAATGGGTAGGCAGTGCTTGCTGGCAAACCACTGCTATTATGTAGTCTCCACATGGCAATAAAGATCCCCTCTTCAGGAGCTATGTTGATACCTGTGGTATGGGGCCAGTTATAATCAGAACAAAAGTCTGGAAAGCATTGTATAACACTGAATATAATGCTTTATATGAATTGATAAAAATGTACCACACCTTGAAAATTTGGGACGTCAAAATGTATAGAAATCATGTGGTTGGTCTGGTCATAGTAGATAGACCCCGGCCTCCCATGGGAACCATACCAGGAAGCCCCAGCTCAGGCTCATCATCTGCTAATATACCAAATAAATAAATAAAAATGGATGAGACTACAAATTCTGATTAAAAATACGTCTACCATATTGCTGAGTGCTACCCCGTTTGAAATATAAGCCCTTTTATAGGTTTCAATATGTAAATCATATTGGAATCTCTAAAAGGTCTTAAATTTAGCAACGGAAGGAGCACGTGTTTATTAAGAAATAACCATTTTCATGTACTCCAACCAACTTTGCTCAAATCTGGACAAGATTTATAACTGGGCAACCTTATCATCAATGTTCTTATTACGTACCATTCACTTCTTCACCAGATTCGGCGCCAGCAATCCCAATGCAGGCAAATAGAGAGGAATCGTCAACTTTCAAGTGCTCGTATGCAAGATATAAGTCCTCAATTGTGGCACTTTCATACAATGTCGTCAATTCCTTAATACAGGATATATCCTGCATTTATTTGAAACCGATGAACTACAGTAAGAGAGTGATAAAACAATGGAAGAGTAAATGATACAAGTATGGAAAATGATAGTACAAAACAACTAATGAAGGATAAGATATGGACTGGGATCCAACAAATAGTAATACCTAACACGAAAAAATACAGTTTATACAGATTAAACATGTCATCACACATTGGCAGATACATGTAACGCAAACTGCTGTTAAAAAATTCCTAGCATGGTCAAGAAAAGCCCTGGAGCCTGAATTACATAGAGGCTTAGTCCTGGCCAATTCACCAATTTTTTTCATATGTATTCATTGTGTTTTCCTGGAGGGGGGCAGAAAAGCAGAAGGTTTAGTTATGCTTGATTCAGTAAACACACTGAATGCCCTACGTGCATGGTCAGCTAAGCCATAGAATTATACTCCCTCTGCACCTAAATAATTGTAGTTGGAACGAACTAGACTAGTTCTTCCCAACTACAATTATTTAGGTACAGAGGGAGTACTTGCAGCCAGGTGGAGTATAGGACATACTCCCTCCGTTCCTAAATACAAGTCTTTTAAAAGATTCCACTACGGACCACATACGGAGCAAAATGAGTGAATCTACATTCTAAAGTATGTCTATATACATCCGTATGTAGTCTATTGTAGAATCTCTTAAAAGACTTATCTTTAGGAACGGAGGGAGTAGATTTAATTTGTTTTCCTTCTGCTACTCATACAGCAACCCCTGGAACTTTTTGATATATCAACAAACTTCTCAACCCAGAATTACATGATCAAGAGTATCGAGATGTTCGTGGGTCAGCAGGCTTTCATAAGTTTGTCTAGAAAACTTGCATCAAGAAAATCTAATCAGAGTAACTACATAGAGTTCGCCACAGTAAAGTGGCACAAGGATGATGCAGCCAGAGTGTCCGTGAAATCAGGGCTTGGATAGTCGGTCTATTTCTGTTCTAGTTTCATATAGAATATGCACTTATAAACCTCACATATAGAATACCTTTCTCGGCACGGATGCAGACTGCAGGTGGGCTAGCAAACCAAGCCAATAGGCATTTGTTTTTGTCTCAGCCTCATGTTTCATCAGCAGTGTCCTCTTCGCCTGATACACGCAAAAAATTGCTAACCAAATTAACAAGCAGAAAAGTATTGTGCCTGCTTAGATCATGTTCTCAAAGTCAAGGGTACACATTAGAGCTGCAAAGTTACGTTTAAAGATCTGAGCTTAGTAACACAATACATATGCATTTCTTTAAGATGTGGATTCAACTTAAGTTAGACTACCATTTAAGAAAGTGGCCCTGATTAGCAAGAACGGCAGCATTGTCACAGATGAAAAATAGTAAGAAATATTGACTAACCCGATCGAGCTCCCTTTCAACAATTTTGTTACTATGTAAACCTCTGAGAACACCTTTGCACGCATCAACAGCCTTATGTACCTGGCATCAAAGATCGCAAAATGTGGATATTAGCAGCAGAAGAACAAAGTAATAAGACAAGCTCAAGATAACAGATTTTACCTTGCTCGGAGTTGAAGTTACCGCAATCACATACCAACCAAGATCCAGTTTGTCAAAAAGATTTAATTCGAAAGAAACATCGTAGGTTAATCCCATGGAATCTCGAACTGTTGTAAATAGCCTGAGAAAAAAAGGTGCAGCCCACCATGTTAGTCCTATCAGGTAAAAACCAACAGAACGTCAAAGTAAAAATCATTACACACAACCAAGCATCTTGTTTATTGTGTATGGAAGAGCTTAATAGAAAAGTTGACCAAGAATAATGAAGCAGGGACATCAATAAGATGTGAAACTATTTATGTCACTTAACAGAATACATAGGGCATCATCACGATTTTTGCATAAGCAACAACTCATGACCCAGTTATCCAAAGGTGGGACCCAAAAGTAAGCACACCATCCACTTTGTAGCATAATATTAGCATGTACTGCCTACTGTGTATGGACGAGCTTTACAATGATGTAAGGAAAATGAATTATGCATGCGTATAGAAGAGATTTACAATGATGTAACAAAAAATGCACTGAAATGCATTACCTGGAATTTATAATTTCAGCCAGTAAACTCAAAGCAATGCCAAAGAAAAGAGGATGGTTGCGAACGTTAATATGTGTCTTCCCCGAGTTTGCCGGTGCAGAGATTTCTGCTATAATGGTACGATAAATATCAGTCCACATGTTTATACACCACACAAGGTCATTAACAAATGAGTAGTGGGAAAATCCTCGAAGAAAAACAAAGAACAGGTCTAATTCAAGATATGGCACTTGAGATGGAGGTCATGTGGCTCATGTCAGAGAATAGCACATATCAACTTATAATTACCATCTGCGCTAGAACTTCGAATATCATTGAAGAGATCTTTTCCTTCAGTGGCAAACCCCCATCGGTTAGGTGCCGGGCCTGCAATATATGCACAAGCTCTCTCATCTGTATCCTTTATGTATACCTGGGAAAGAATCCACGGTCAAACAAATATGTCTAGATTTGGTCTTTATTTGGATAGCTACCACTTTTTGGCATGTTAATGGCTCTTTGCCTATTAAATTTATTTTTTCTTGCCAATGTAGCTCATGGCAACCAAAAAGCTAAACCAAAACTTAGGCTAGCCAAAAAAATTGGTAGGGCAAGCTTGGGCTAGAACCAAACATAGCCTGAGACTAAAAACACATGATTCCAATAAAGTACCAAAATATCCACATATTATTTTCATGAATGCTTCAACCTGAGAACTATAACGACAATATAAGTACTCCCACCGTCCCATAATGTAAGACGTTTTTTGACACTACACTAGTGTCAAAAAACGTCTTACATTATGGGCGGAGGGAGTATCTTTTTTTGTTTTTGCTCTACACAACCAGCCATGAACATATTTTATTGAAAAGATGGTCACGAAGGCTGCATGACAGTTCATACTTGCTGGAGATGCAGATCCGATGGGGATGGCAGGAAGGAAATCTTCTCGATACGCTCCTCTTTGTTTGGAGATTTTGCAGCACTTACAGTCCCAAGATAATCAAGAACACAAGATTCTACCTCTTCTTCTGTGAAATCACCAACTACACTCACCTGGAAAAAACATTTCAACATTAAATTAAAAAATGGTTAAAAATGTTGGAACAAGAGATGTAGAGAAAGGAAACACAGAATGGACGACAATCTACTCAACAAACCTCCATGTTGCTACCCACAAACTGGTTCATGACAGCTTCTTTAACTGATTGAAGGGTCAACTTCTGCAATGAATGTGGTGATGGCTCTACAAACCTTTCATCATGGTTCAACATGGCTACCATAAGTTTGTGAGCCGTGGCACGTTCCAAACTTTTGGGAATAGACCGGTAGTAAGACAAATATAGTTGAGCAGCTCTATCAAATGCATCTTCTAGCCACACATTATGCTGTAACACAAAGTGAAATACATAGGTAAACGTAAGGGAAAGACCTACATGTTTCAGAGAAAACTCATTTTTTATAGCAAAGCAGGTGACATATTTATGTAGTAAGTTGAAACCCACACCTCAAGGACCATATGGAGGAGCTGGAAAGCAGCACGCATGCCATTATCTCTTAAAGCAAACCTAAATTCCATAAAGATGAACTCCTCATTGGATTCCAGCGAGCAGTTTATGAGATTATTCACACAGAAAAGTTCAACCTGAAATAAAAATCAAATGCATACCATAAGAAAATGTTATCAAACAATTTCTCGGCATTAGTAAGACGAAAGGAAAACGACATGTGATCATCACAAATGGATATAAACAGGAACCGAAGGATACCATAATGAAGTATAACCATAGGACATTGTATGTAATACGATTTATGAATTATAATTTGGAGCTAGAATTACGTAAGACTACATATCGTGTGACTAGTGACTAATCTAAATGTCCAGACATACATAATCAGTAAGTTTGAAGTTTGGGAAGCTTGACTGGCATGGACATAAAACTGAATAGTAGGGGTACCTGTTCCCTCGAAAAGTTGCCAACACAGCCACCTTCACTCAAAGTACGAACACCAACAATAACAGATCCCTTCGATTCAGAATCTTCAGTAGCTCTCCCGCCGCCTACTATCAGCCGCATGACACCAACCCTTGCCTCATTTTGTGTGATCTATCGTCAATCATCATTAAAATCTTAGTCTGGAACGTGAAATAAAAGCTAAATTACATCAGAACTTCTCTATCTCTAGAAGTTGACTAAAGTACCTTGTAGTTGACGGAAATTCCATTAGAAAGGCGACGTTGTGTTATACCAGTTTCATTGTCAAATATTTTCACCACGTCATCCTCTTTACCGAAAGGAACAAATGATGGTCGGTGTTGCACTTTCAAGTCTTCAAGTTCTGATTGAGTAATCAACTCTTTTGGCACCTCAAGCTGCAATCAGAATAACAATCAATAACAACATGTTACTTCACGGTTTTCAGTGACACCAAAATGCATCTCCAGCCAAGTTAGTACAGTTTCAGAACCAAGAAAAGGTATCAGAAATAACTAACATACCTCAGGCTCCGGGTAAATGGGTTCTTCAAGACCTGCCTTCATGGACTCTGTTATTTCCTCTGGGCATATCTCAAAAATACTTTCACCTACTCCATCAATATGGACCTTTTTAGGTACACACGCCACGATAGCAGCAGGAAGTGGTGCACTGGGCTTCCCAAAGTCCGAAATAAATTCAAGTACTTCTGCACCAACGGTGTTAACCTACATATGGTAAAAATGTGTTCAATTATAGTATCATTAAAAGCTAAGAGCGGTAAAATGCATTTATGTCATTTATTTCTAATATGACATGTATATGAGAAATGATCATGTTAGCACCTCTTCAAGTGTGACAGTTTCGGCAACCCCAAGCAAACTTTCATGTCCCTGCAACTGATCCATGACAGTATGGCCAAGTGCATCACTCTCCATAATGAAGTCCAAGTTATCAACTGAGGGAACACTATCAATCATCATAGCCAGCTGCTCACTATCTTTTATCAGTGCATCCATATAACGAGTCATTTCTCCCATTGTGACACCAAACTCTTTGAGTCTCCGAACCTAAAACAGCACAAGGAGAAGTTGGTAAACAGTAAAGAAACATTTGCGACAAAATGACTCAAGTAAAAGGTAAAAGGCACGTGTGCAGCACAAATCTCACTGTCAAGAAACTTCTGTGCGGTGCCGTCAAACCAGTAGAAACCGCACATCCATCAGTTCTATTATAAAAGGGCAGCCCGGTGCATGTAGCTCCCACTTGCGCAAGGTCCGGGGAAGGGTCCGACCACTTTGGGTCTATTGTATGCAGCCTTTCCCTACATTTGTGCAAGAGGCTGTTTCCAGGGCTCGAACCCGTGACCTCCTGGTCACAAGGCAACAGCTTTACCGCTGCACCAAGGCTCCCCTTCATCCATCTACTGATACAAATATTAACATTTCTTGAGTTCAAGCTTGACCTAGGTTAATATCAAACTTGAACTGGCTACAGTTGGTTCAAAGCTAACATTTGGCCTGGATTTCCTAGATTGAACTTGGATCGCGCTATATTAGACTGGGCTAGTAGGCTTAGGCAGGTCATAGACCAAGCTAGGATTGGACTTGTGAAGCTGTCACGCTAGGACAACCTTGCTGTAATATTTTCCACTCAGTTATCATTTGATCTCTTCAAAAACTGTTGCCCTAAATCATTTCTTGTGGCTAAAAGGGTAATAGTTCTTCATGTACGTGCTAAACCAACACTTAAATTTCACAGGACTCTCCTCATATGCCAACTGCAATAGATAAATATATATAGTAATGAACTGATTCAAACTCATGTTCTCTAATTAATTGATCCATATTTGAAGGCACAAACTATATTTGTAAAATATACAGAGTAATTGAGCCATGAAGGCACAAACCTCATGAACAGCAACTTTGATGGCACTCATCCAATTTTGGGGTTCAGCTGTCACTGTTAGAGTAGTGACAGTGCATCCTTCCCTTCCTGAGTCACTGTGATCCAGCTCAACTGATGTAAAGGGAGGATTTGAGCTCTGTATAAAAGAAGGAAAAAAAATTGTCGAGTCAGAGAAACCATCTAACTGATATGCACTCATTTCCTTGTAAAATACTCCCTCCGTCCCACAATATTTTTGCACGCTATGTTAGCTTGCAAAAACGTCTTACATTGTGGGACAGAGGGAGTACATAATAATGTGCTAAGTGCTGACGTATGCAAATTCCTCTGGAAATCTTGGATATTTGACTCGCATTCAAGTCCAATATCCAGTATAATGCATCCTGAGTAGCTAATAGCTGAGCTAAAAGACCAAAAACAAGTATGGATTCTATTTTTGTATGGAGTGGCATTTAATGTGAGCTGTAGTACACTGGTGGGCGTGAAGATCCTAACAATGAGAAAATAACATGTGCAAATGTGCATACATATGAAAGTATGAAGTGCTTGAATTAATCTGATTACGCTAGGATATAAAGTTATAAACCACAGAAAATATTATGTTCTGCTGCAACAAACAAAATGGAAAAACTTATACATATAACATGAACGTTTCTCCAAACCACAAACCTTATATCGTGTATTGATTCTGAAGTGCAGAGCAGATAAAAATATCCGTTTCATCAGTACACTGCGCAGGTCTTTGTATGTACGAACTTGGTTAACGGGTATCTGTCCAAAAATGGGAAGCAAGTCAGACATATGAAGCATGGTTAAGGAATTTCAGAGAGAAGCAGTAACCTTGCTGCAGAAATCCTCATATTCTATTTTCTAGCAATAAAAAGACTATCCATTCAAATATCTTTAAAGAAAACCATATTAAGGGCACTATTCTCAATATAAGACTTTCTAACGCTAGCAAAAAAATGCACTATCAGAACATATATGGTGCGCACATTACAGCAATGCTGAAACAGCTTGCTTATCTAGCCTTCTCTCTCTACTATATACTTGAACCTAAGGTTCCATGTTTTCACTTTTCTCCCTGCCACCCCTTCGTCCAACCTCCCACGTACGCTCCCACACTTCCACCGGGGTTTTTTTTCAGGTGTTCTTTACCCCACCAATCTACTATTTAAACCGGTTTATACCCCACAGATCTATTTAAACCGATTTTTATCTGCCAAATCAGATCAGTCTTTGGTATATCTGGTAACATCTTTATGGGAAGGAACCAATCACGGTCAACATTTAATTATTGATAAATATCTATATCTTTGTTTTCCCGTGGCAACGCATGGGCATTCACCTAGTAAATATTAAAGCAGGAACCAGTCCATAGGAACACTAATGGAACAATTGGTGGTAAACTAGCCACAGAGGCACAGAACTTAACTGTAAGAGTAAAGAGTAGCAGGCAACCATACCTTACAGAACATGTTGATAGAGAAACTCTGAATCAACTCATGTTGAAAAATCACTGGAGGCTTGGCAACCTGATCAACCTCAGGAAGAGACCATTTATGCTCTACAGGAGGTCTGACTGCCTGTCTTTCCCTTTTTATAGGTTTTAGTTTATCTGTGGCAGGCGATCTTGCGGCCAAGCCACCTGGTAGCTTTGGTGCAAAGAGGCTTGCCATGGCACCAAATGGACTTCCAGTCGACATAGGGGCTGCTTCGTTTCCTGAAAGTGTATGTTCGAACACAGCCTGCATTGAAATAGATCAGCTAACCAGCCTGCAACTTTATCCTATAGGGGAATCAACTAAACTATCAACAACAATACTTAAAAGGATGCAATTCCTAGTTACCTCTATCTCCCGCACTGCTCTGGGAATATCATCAATTTCTCCTACCAGGTACAAAGTGGCATTGGCAGGGTAATACCATCGCTCATGGAATCTGCGGATCTTATCAGGATCCCATTTAAGTATTTGCTCCTCAAGTCCAATAGGAAATCTGTTACTCAATTTGTTTTCGGAGTGTAAATGTTGCAACAACTACAATCATAAGAACCACAATTACTGATCAGTACAGGAAGATAGTGTCTTAATGATTCAATACTGTCCAGGAACATGGCCAAAAAGAATAAAAACAAAAACTTACCTGGCAATCAACACGGTATTCGATTGTGTTCATCATCTGGAGCTCTGAAAGAATTGCTCTTCTCTCTTTCTCAACGCGAGACGATGAAAACTTGGGATGAAATGCTATCTGAAACGAATAAATTGAAGAACTTATTTATATATCATGACATTGCAGCATGCATACAAATTTAGCTACCAGTTTAAAGATGATGTTGTACTCCCTCTGTAAAGAAATATAAGAGCAAGATCTACACGCTCTTATATTTCTTTACGGAGGGAGTATCAAATAACATTAAGTGACAGTGGTGGGTAGTCTTTAATTTGCTCCGACCATTTGGAATATGCTTGCTGTTTCAGTATATCTTTAGCAAAAAGAATGAATATGCTTGCGGTTTCAAATATCTTAAACAAAATAAAAAAGCCTATGGTTGGCATACATCCTATAACTCCAAATAGGAATGCAATTGGGTAAGATTTACCTCATTCAAAGCATCCAACACAGAAGGGAGTAAGGATTCACCATATTCCTGCCACACGGAAGACAAACTAAATGTCAAACCCTAGACAAACAACAGAAGACATCTAAATTCAACCATCAGTATTCAAAGAATATAAGTCTATGGCAGCCAACACATACACATTTTCAAATCCATTCTATGCAAGTGTTTGTCAAAGAAAATATGCAAATAGGAAAGCAAAGATGGCCTCGAACAAACCACCAAGAGTTAATTTCCAATCCAAAATTGACACTGAGAAAAGCCACAAAAGTAAGGACCTTCGTTTTAGTTGGGGAATGGATATGGAAGACTGTATGGTGGAAGTCTGTATATGCATTAGACCTTGCACCTGTCCCCAAGAGTTTCTCGCGCTTTTTACTCCCGAGAAATGCAACATGCTCAATCATATGTGCAATTCCCTGCTCATCCTCTTCCTCGTCAATTGATCCGACATGAACTTCCATGTGAGCCTCAAACCTGCAAACTAAAATATTTGAAACCATCGTGCAGATATTTAAATATGTATATCAAAATAATTTTGTTTAGTCCAACTAAACTAAAGTTTAAGTGTGCATTGCATTAAGCATGGTTCAATATTTACTGGCTGCTGGGGTTCCATATACTGGAGCAGAATTTCCATGTTCAGGGACTCGAATCAACAATCCTGGTTAACTCTCCACCGGATTCACCTATAGTTCTTTAATGTCTCTAAAGTAAATTAAAAAAATAAGAGAGCAACGGAAGCCACAATGTATGATGATGCATCCATATACAAGCATGCGGATTCTATGGTCAAAAAATCAAGACAGGTTGAAACTATGTACTTGTTCAACTATTTAAGAGTTTCACCAATTATTCTGCCATGTATCTTTGAAGCTGCATTAAAAATGAAACAAAAAGAACACACAAAGTGCTATATCACTGGGAAATTGTGGTTGTGAATGTAGAAAGAGTTCAATAAAAATTCAGTTGCAAGGAAATGATTGTGGCAGTATGGCCATGTCATACCCACTTCTGATAATTGTATTACAGTGTATAAAATGAGGTGAAAATGAAGTTTCCTAACCTGTCTGCTGGAACTTTATTAGGTAAAATAAGATATCTGAGGCCATTCTTCAATTGACCCCTTATTAGCTTTGGATGGGACGGAAGAGGAGTGTCCAGGACATCTTCAAGCGCCCCGTTTCTTATCGTGGGGTCATAAGGTTTATCAAGAGCTGTCTCAGACCATGTTGGACTTGCAACATGTGGTTCGTCAGGTCCAGCAGCACGTAATATATGACTACGCCTGGTCTGAGAAACATCAAAAAGTTAAGTCAGTGCCTTCAACATTTAGCTTGCTGCATACTCAAATACCGATAAGCAACTGCCCTCTCGCTATATGTTTGCTTGGTACTCCCTCCATTTCTAAATATAAGTCTTTTTAGAGATTTCACAAGGAGAGTACATACGGAGCAAAATGAATGAATCTATACTCTAAAGTATGTCCATATACATCCGTATATAGTTCTCTAGTAACCTCTAAAAGGACTTATATTTAGGAACGGAGGAAGTACAATATTTGCAGTACAAAACCTCCCGCTAGTGAGGCTCAACATTTAGCTTGACAGTTAATGGAAAAACAAACATGTGCAGGCTTCATGGACATAGAAACCAGGGAATCCCTTTAGTAGAAAAAATAACGCTTAATTCTGTTTACACTTGTACTGATGGTCAGTCCACATTTATTGTGCTGCTCATATACCCTCCATAATTCGCACCACTAATTAAGGAACCAGGCAGAACATATATTAAGAAGAGAAGTAAAGAACAAGGCACTTTTCCCCAGCAGTCACCACGTGCAATCCGTTAACAGAAAGATATAGCTGCCTAATAATCCATCAATTCAGAGGAAAACAAACCTTAGGCCCGCTCCACCGGCTGTGTAGCGATAAGCCCGAGGTGTGCGGGAGCGCGCAGGGCGCGAACCTGGCGAGCCCGGGTCGTCCCCGCCTCCGGCTCCTCGGGAAGCAGGAGAGGCACCCGTCCCTCTCCTCGCCGAGAATCCCAGCGGACGACGCAGACGCCGCCCCGAGCCCTTGCGTCCGCCTCCTCGACCTGCGGGCAGGCACGCACAGAAGGACGCGAATCAGCAATTCGCTAACAAACCCGGTGGGCCCTCGCGGGCGGCGTGGGTCAGTACTCACCTGGGCGTGACGGCGCGGCGGTGCGTGCAGCGGAGGGGGTTGGCGGGCGCGGCGGTGGCGGAGGGGCGCAGGGTGAGGGAGGCGCGTGGGCGGAAGGCGTGGGAGGAGTGGTGCACGGCGGCGGCGGAGAGGGAGAGGCCCGGGGCGAGGCGCGGGGGCGCGGCCGCCGCAGCCGCGACGACGGAGGGGGAGGGGAAGGAGGCCATGGGTGGGATGGCCCGGAGGGGGGGGAGGGGAGGATAGGAGAGCGAGAGAACGCTGCTCTCTCTCTCTCTCTCTATTACTAGTCTTTTCTGGGCATTTTGGTGTTTTTGTGAGGGTAAAATAGGCTGGGGCCTATCGAGGAGTTGGGGGCCGGCACGGCGGCTTTCGCGGCTGCGAGAGGTGGGGACGCAAATATCCTCCTGACTCGCGAGTTGGTGCCGGAAGTCTTCCCTTTTAAAAATAAAAAAAAAGGCAAAAGTTTTGTCTTGTTCCATTAATTATTAAGAAAAAGTTTAGACAAAATTTCAAGCTTACAAGACAACATGGTCCAATCAAAACAGAAAAAATCACTTTCCCGAAATTAAATTGTTCAAAAATTTAGCCTCGGCTATGACCTACGTCTTGGCCTCGTCCTTGATTATTGCACCACTCTCGTTGTGAGAGATTCTTTATTACAAAAGGCCTTAACATTTCTTTTGTTTCAGATTTTCCAGCACATAAGCATTTGCGGGGAGATTCTCGTCTTTTTAGAATAGTCAGGTCATCCATCATTGACGGTCCATTATTGCTTGACTATTCGCAGATCACTCCATGAATGCGTTGCACACTGTATCCCCATCCAATTATAATTCATGTTTTAGACTCTTATGATGTCGGAAGTCACCCTGTGCATTTTAAGACCGAATCAAGAAACATACTGACAATAAACCGAATCAAAAAAACATACTAAAAATAAACCGAACCGAATCATTTTTATGGTTTTAATGTTTAAGAATTCGTTCGATTAATCGGTTAATGTGTCAGTTAATCGCTACTTGTTGATGGCCGATTCAAATAACACTTATTCATCATTTTAACTTGTCAGGTCGATTAAATGGCCTGTAAGGCCGATTAAATGGCCTATCAAGCCCATTAACTGACCCGTCAAACCGATTAATCGGTTGTCAAGATGATTAACCACAACTAGCCTATTAACTCGTGGGGAAACAAAGTCCAAATTTTTGACATGTAACCTCTCCTATGGTCCTCTCGCTCCTCAATAGCTAGGATTTGATTAAACAGTAGCATGTTTTGGTATACTATATAGCTGACAGCATGAGAGTAGGGTATAATTCATTAAAAAAACTAGAATATGTTCGCATATTCCGAGTTAATCTATCGATTAATAATCGCCCGATTAATCCAGTTAATGGGATGATTCATCGATTAATCGCTACTCCCAAATCGACCAAACAACTACCATTTACGATTTCCTTAACAATGGGTTTATTTTTTTTGATATGGTATGAACTTTTCATGCCGTTTTGAAAATTGATTTTTATGGTATATATTGAAAAAACGAATGGTTAACCGAATAAATCAAAGTAAATAATATATTTATATATCTTGGGGTAGACAACCATACAAGTAGTTATTTTTATACAAAAGCTAGATTTCTTGTTAAGGATATCCATTTTTCTTGTAACATAGTCATATTTTTCTTCAAAAGAATTGTAAACACGTCCATAACCATCGAATCCATGCATGCATATACACTTCCATATAGTTATATACTCTATGTATAAAAAGATATGTGTTTTGATTCAAAAATTTGTAAATTATTATATGTCATTTTTATATTGGAGTCAACTTCGATTTTTATGGTGTATACCGAAACCATACCGAATGGTGTATACCGAAATCGAACTGTATCTAAATTTCACAATGTATGTATCGAAGTATTAATACCATACAATTCAAAAAACATATAAAGGAAACCATGTAAACCGAATAATCCGAACTAAGAGCATAAACATCGTCTATAAAAATAGTATATAGGTTGCTCTAAAATGAATTTACGGTACCACGAGGCATCAAGCGGAACAGATCATGTAAACTCGCATCGTAAAAAAAGTCTCCTCGCGCTTCTTCTTCCACCGGATACACGCATGGACAGACTCGAACTCCAACCGGCCACATGACGCCGTACCGGCTTGCCGCCTGCTCCGGCGACGCTCTAGCGAGGCTTCGTGATGTCGTGGTAACGCTCTGGCCCGCTGTGTGCTCTGACTGGCCATTGTCAAGCTTACAAGATGGATATGGGAAGTGGTAGTTTCGTCCTGAAATATCTACATCCCATTACCATGCATATATTGAATTTTCCTAAAATATTCTTTGAGTAGGTATTAGTTCAATGGTTTATATGTTATTATGAATTACCAAAACCACTCAGGGACTAGTTGCATTTTGAATCTCCTTCTTTCTGGTAATTGATGACAACATATAGATCAAAGTTTCAACATAAGATGTAATCATTGACATCGTCACTTTTGAATAGTATGTGATAAGCAAAAGCTCCCCAAAGAATTGTTCATTATTTAAAATTTGCATTTGAATGCAAATGCACAATCGGTTGGGACCATTGGATAACTTTTCTATGCCACATACATCTTGATGGAGCCCACAAAGAATATGAATGGGATACAATAAGTACTCATCACCAAGCAAACATGTGAATGGTCGTAAATCAAGCAAGAATGAATGATAGATAGAATGAAAACAAAAATAAAAGTACGTTCAAGCACACACATAGTCTTACAAACCAACCAATACGAAATACTCCCAATAATCAAAGCCAAATGAAAGAAAAAGTGAGTCGCTCTCATTCAAAGCCATAATGATCTATATCTCTCTCCCATTTGGCATCAAAATACCAAAAAGACTGAATAATCTAGAGATAAGCATATCTCGGGGCTCAATCCATGGCTGCTAGAGATGATGAAGTCCTCTGATTGGCAACACCGACATGGGTCGATGGAGTGGATAGGAGATCATATGTGAAAGCATGTGATGACGTTTGCTGGACTGGCAATCTAGATATTGGCGGTGGGACAACAGTAGCAAGAGTGACTGTAGGAGTAGGTCTAGGCTAATTATCAAACTTAGTGGTCGTCTGCCCATCGGAATCACTCATCCATGCCTCAACATTCTCCTTGAGCTTCCTCGGCTCAGTGGTCATCTCTATCATCTTGACATCTAGAGTGTGGAACTTCATCTTAACAATCCGCCCTAGCCTCTCATGGTTCTTCGCAAGGTTAGCTAGGCCTTGCTTGATCTTCTGGGTAGATGGGAGTAGCTATGCCAACTGGTTAGTCTTTGTCTTGGGAAACTATGCGTTAGATGTATTGGGTCCATTGACGTGTGGAGCACCTCTCGCAGCCTCTGCTTGCTCTTGAGCAACAGCAAAGCCAGGATGTGTGGTGTCCATGGTGATTGTGCAATCCTCTAGCTCGGGCTGAATAGGCAAGTGTTTGTGTTCAAGCAAATAGATGTTGCTACCAACCTTGGAGTTGATGAGCAACTCAATATAGGCAGCTAATACGTCTCCAACGTATCTATAATTTTTTATTGTTTCATGCTATTATATTATCATTCTAGGATATATTTGAGTAATATTTTACCAACTTATATTATTTTTGAGCACTAACCTATTGTCCCAGTGCCTAGTGTCAGTTGTTGTTTTATGCGTGTTTCTTACTTTTCAGGTTTATAGTACCAAACGAAGTCCAATTGCCCCAAAACTCTTATATGATTTTTTGGACCAAAGAAAACCTAGAAGCCTCAGGAGAAGACCGGAGGCCACGCGAGGGAGGCACAAGCCAACAGGGCACGGGCAGGGGGGTCGGCACGCCCTGATGGCTTGTCCCTCCCTGGTGGCCCTCCTACCCCTATTCTATGGCCTATAAATTCACATATATTCAAAAAATACTAAAGGGCATCCTAAAACACTTTTTTCGCCGCCACAAGTCTTTGTTCCATCACGATCTCATGTGGAGCTCCATTCTGGCACCCTGCCAGAGGGGGAATCGATCACGGAGGGCCTCTTCATCAACCTTGCTGCCCTCATGATGATGTGTGAGTAGTTTACCACAGACCTATGGTTCGTAGTTAGTAACTAGATGGCTATCTCTCTCTCTTGATCTTCAATACAATGATCATTGTATCTTTGCTTTGATCCATCTGATGTAATACTTTTGTATGGTGCGTTTGTTGGGATCTAATGAATTGTGGGTTTATTTTCAGATTATTCATGAAAAGTAATTGAGTCACCGCTTATATTATTGTGATTCTAATTGCATGATCATCATAGCTTCGTAAATCTCTTCAATCCATTGAATTGCTTTGGCCAAGTAGATTGATAGTTCTTCACTAAGAGGAGTGCATTGTAGTGGGTTCAACCTGACGGGTTTCTATATCCCAGTGACATAAAGGGACAATATATGTATTTTTGTTGCTGCTACTAAGCATAAAACGATGGGGTTTATTCATATTGATTGAGTTTACTTTGTCTACATAATGTCATCTTTCTCCAAGCATTACTCTGTTTGTCATGAACTTAATACGTAGAGAGGTAAGCATAGAAGCGCTTTTGAAGTGGAGTAATAGTAGTAGGTGCAGGCAGGAGTCGAACTATTTGCTTATGGATGTGATGCTTATATACACATAATCATTATCGTGAACATCGCATAACTATCTGCTTTTCTGTTAATTGTCCAACAGTAATTTATTTACCCACCGTATGTTGTTTTCATGAGAGATGTCACTATGGCCCCGAGTCTATTCACTTATATATTCATAAAAAATATGTTTACCTTGCTGCCATTATTTTTATTTTATTTTATTTTGCAATTTACAATTATCTACACACCTCATTTGCTTGCAAATAATGAGATCAAGGGGATTGACAACCATCTTGCCCGCGTTGGGTGCAAGTTGTTTGCTCTTTTGTGCGCACCCACTGAAGACGGTTGATACGTCTCCAACGTATCTATAATTTTTGATCGTTCCATGCTATTATCTTGTCATCTTTGGATGTTTTGTATGCATGAATATGCTATTTTATATCTTTTTGGGAACTAACCTATTAACTCAGTGCCAAGTGCCAGTTCCTGTTTTTTCCGTGTTTTTGACCTTTTTCAGAGGAGAATATTGAACGGAGTCCAAACGGAATAAAATTTGCGGAATGATTTTTTCCATAACAGAAGACACGCAAGAGACTTGAGAACCAAGGTAGGGGACCTCGGAGGAGGTCACAAGCCACCCAGGCCCGACCTAGGGGGCGGGGCTAGCAAGCTTGTGGGCCCCCTGTGGCTCCCCTGCCCTAGTTCTTCCACATATAAATTCCCTAAAAATCTGAAACCATGGAAAGGAGCCACCAAAATACTTTTTCGCCGCCGCAATCTTCTGTCTCCGCAAGATCCCATCTCGGGCACGTTCTGGTGCCCTGCCGGAGGGGGGGATTCAGACACGGAGGGCTTCTTCATCAACACCATTGCCTCTCTGATGATGCGTGAGTAGTTCACCACAGACCTTCGGGTCCATAGCTAGTAGCTAGATGGCTTCTTCTCTCTCTTGGATCTTCAATACAAAGTTCTCCATGATCTTCATGGATATCTATCTGATGTAATCTTATTTTGCGGCGTGTTTGTCGAGATCCGATGAATTGTGAATTTATGATCAGATTATCTATGAATCTTATTTGAGTTTCTTCTGATCTCTTATATGCATGATTTCGTATCCTTGTAATTCTCTTCGAGTTGTGGTTTTCGTTTAGCCAACTTGATGTATAATTCTTGCAATGGGAGAAGTGCTTGGTTTTGGGTTCATACTGTGCGGTGACCTCACCAAGTGACAGAAGGGGTAGCGAGGCACGTATCGTGTTGTTGCCATCAAGGATAAAAAGATGGGGTTTAGATCTATTGCATGAATTTATCCCTCTACATCATGTCATCTTGCTTAAGGCGTTACTCCGTTTGTCATGAACTTAATACACTAGATGCATGCTGGATAGCGGTCGATGTGTGGAGTAATAGTAGTAGATGTAGAAAGTATTGGTCTACTTGTCTCGGACGTGATGCCTATATGTATGATCATTGCTTTAGATATCGTCATGACTTTGCGCGGTTCTATCAATTGCTCGATGGTAATTCGTTCACCCACCATAATATTTGCTATCATGAGAGAAGCCTCTAGTGAACACTATGGCCCCCGGGTCTACTTCACATCATATTTTCAGCCCTGCACTTTTACTTTGTTGCACTTTCCGCCTTCAGATCTCACCTTGCAATCAATCGTGAAGGGGTTGACAACCCCTTTGTAGCGTTGGGTGCAAGTTTGCTGTTTTGCGCAGGTACTTTGGAGACTTGGCTTGGTACTCCTACTGCATTGATACCTTGGTTCTCAAACTGAGGGAAATACTTACTGCTACTGTGTTGCATCACCCTTTCCTCTTCAAGGGAAAAACCAACGCAAGCTCAAGAGGCAGCAAGAAGAATTTATGGCTCCGTTGCCGGGGAGGAGGTATCAAGCCAAGAATAGTCTCCCGTCAATGTGCCAATTTCTGGCGCCGTTGCCGAGGAGCATCAAGTCAAGAATAGTCTTCCTCCAACGTGTCAATCTCTGGCACCGGTGATTATTCTAAGTGAAGCTTATCCAAGTAACCGTCGCAAACTCATCTCTTGCATTTACTTTTTTTTTTGCCTCTCGTTTTCCTCTCCCCACGTCTGAAAAACAAAAATTACAAAAAATATTTGCCTTTTTCGTTCGCCCTTTTCTTTCGCTTGCTTTCTGTTCGCTTGTGTGCTTGTCTGCTTGCTGAAGTCACCATGACTGAAAACACCAAACTTTGTGACTTCTCAAATACTAATAATAATGATTTTATTAGTACTCCGATTTCTTCCTGCTGCGGTAACAAAAGTCCTTCCCTGGCGCGTAGGAATTCTTCTTGTTACTTCTCTGGTTTGCCTCGGTTTTTCCCTTGAAGAGGAAAGGGTGATGCAGCACACGAACAGTAAGTATTTCCCTTAGTTTCAGAACCAAGGTATTGAACCACAAGGAGGGCCTCGTCAAGTCCAAAGTACCTGCGCAAACACAAACAAGCTTGCACCCAACGCTTCAAAGGGGTTGTCAATCCCTTCAAGATTGTTTGCAAAGTGAGATCTGAAGGCGGAAAGTGCAACGAAGTAAAAAGTGTAAGGCTGAAAATATGGTGTGGAGTAGACCCTCGGGGCCATAGTTTTCACTAGAGGCTTCTCTCAAAATAGCAAGTGTTACGGTGGGTGAACAAATTACTGTCGAGCAATTGATAGAACCGCGCAAAGTCATGACGATATCTAAGGCAATGATCATACATATAGGCGTCACGTCCGAGACAAGTAGACCGATACTTTCTGCATCTACTACTATTACTCCACAAATCGACCGCTATCCAGCATGCATCTAGTGTATTGAGTTCATGACGAACATAGTAACGCTTTAAGCAAGATGACATGATGTAGAGGGATAATCTCAAACCAATGATGAAACCCCCATCTTTTTACCCTTGATGGCAACAACACGATACGTGCCTCGCTACCCCTTCTATCACTGGGTGAGGTCACCACACGGTATGAACCCAACACCAAGCACTTCTCCCATTGCAAGAATCATAGATCTAGTTGGCCAGACAAAACCCACAACTCAAAGAGAATTACAAGGATATGAAATCATGCATAAGAGAGATCAGAAGAAACTCAAATAAGATTCATAGATAATCTGATCATAAATTCACAATTCATCGGATCTCGACAAACACACCGCAAAAGAAGATTACATCGGATAGATCTCTGTGAAGATCATGGAGAACTTTGTATTGAAGATCCAAGAGAGAGAAGAAGCCATCTAGTTACTAGCTATGGACCCGTAGGTGTATGGTGAACTACTCACGCATCATCGGAGAGGTCATGGTGTTGATGAAGAAGCCCTCCGTGTCCGAATCCCCCCTTCGGCAGGGCACCAGAACGTGCCCCAGATGGGATCTTGCGGAGACAGAAGCTTGCGGCGGTGGAAAAGTGATTGCGATGATCTCCTATTTTTTTCTGGAATTTTTGGGATTATATAGGCGAAAGACCTAGGTCAGGGGACCTCCAGGGGGCCCACAAGCCTGGATGGCGTGGATCCCCCTGGCCGCGGGGTGGGGGCTTTTGGGGCCCCTGGGGCTCCCCTGCCTTGCCTCTCAAGTTCTCTGATCTTCTTCCTTTCCAAAAAAAATCTTTTCGGGGATTTTCTTCCGTTTGGACTCCGTTTCAAAATCTCCTTTGAAAGGGGTCAAAAACATGGAAAAAACAGGAACTGGCACTTGGCACTGAGTTAATAAGTTAGTCCCAAAAAATAAATAAAAGGCATGCAAAACATCCAAAGTTTGACAAGATAATAGCATGGAACCATCAAAAATTATAGATATATTGGAGACGTATCAAGCATCCCCAAGCTTAACTCCTGCTCGTCCTCGAGTAGGGAAGTGACAAAGAATGAATTTTTGATGTGGAATGCTACCTAGCATAGTTGTCCTTTGCAACTTCTTTCACGTGACATGAATGTTCAGATCCGTACGATTCAAAACAATAGTTTGCTATTGACATGAAAATAGTAATACTTCAAGCAAACTAGTAAAGTAATCATGAACTTTCAAAATAACAAGGCCAAAGAAAGTTATCCCTACAAAATCATATAGTCTGGCTATGCTCCATCATGCTCACACAACTAATGTAAATCATGCACAACCCCGGAATTGGCCAAGTAATTGTTTTCGCACTCTTACTTTCTCAAACTTTTTATAACTATCACGCAATACATGAGCGCGAGCCATGGATATAACACTATAAGTGGAATAGAATGTGGTAGTGGTTGTGAGACAAAAAAGTAGGAGATGGTCACACTGACTCGGCGTATCAATAGGCTATGGAGATGCCCATTAATAGATATCAATGTGAATGAGTAGGGATTGCCATACAAGAGATGCACTAGAGCTATAAGTATGTGAAAGATCAAAAGGAAAACTAGTGGGTGTGCATCCAACTTGCTTGCTCACGAAGACCTAGGGCAATTTTGAGGAAGCCCATCATTGGAATATACAAGCCAAGTTATATAATGAAGATTCCCACTAGCATATGATAGTGACAAAGCAAGAAGCTCTCAATCATGAAGAACATGGTGCTAACATGAAGCACAAGTGTGGAAAAAGATAGTAGCATTGTCCCTTCTCTCTTTTTCTCTTTTTTCATTTGGGCTCTTAGGCCTCTTTTTTTTCTTTTTTTCTCTTTTTTTTGGCTCTTTGGCCTCTTTTTTTTCATCACATGGGACAATGCTCTAATAATGATGATCATCACACTTTTATTTACTCACAGCTCAAAGATCACAGTGATGATCACTCCATAGGAAATGCCTCCGACAGTGTACCATGATGTGCAACGATCTAGCATGGCGTATGACGTTGAAACATCTCGCTAGCTATCTTACGATCATGCAATGGCAATATGAGAGTGACGGCACAAGTCATGAGATGGAACGGTGGTAGTTGCATGGCAATATATCTCGGAATGGCTATGGAAATGCCATAGTAGGTAGATATGGTGGCTGTTTTGAGGAAGGAATTTGGTGGGTTTGTGCACCGGCGAGAATTGTGCGGCACTAGAGAGGCTAGCAATGGTGGAAGGTGAAAGTGCATCTATACCATGGGCTCACATTAGTCATGAAGAACTCGCATACTTGTTGCGAAAGTTTTTATTAGTAATCGAAACAAAGTGCTAAACGCATACTCCGAGGGGAAGGGTTGGTAGGTGTAAACCATCGCGCGATCCCGACCTCAACACAAAAGATGACAATCAATAGATCAATTATGCTCCGACTTCCTAACATAGCGGTTCACCATACGTGCATGCTACGGGAATCACTAACTCCAACACAAGTATCTCTAGATACACAACACCCTACTAACATAACTCTTAATATTACCGAATCCATGTCTCAAAACTAATTGAGAGGAATCAAAACTTCTCTTTCTACTCAATGCACATGAAGATGGAGGTTTTTGCATCCTCTTTGGGTACCTAGCACATTTGGGACTACTTTCATAGCATAAGCCAACTACCAAATCACGCACCACCGTGCTCTAAAGATATAAGTGAAGCACAAGAGCAAAAGTATCTAGTTCAAAAGATATAAGTGAAGCACTAGAGCAAAAGTATCTAGCTCAAAAGATATAAGTGAAGCACTATGAGCATTCTAGCAAAATCACAATGAGTGCATGTCTCTCTCTCTCTCTCTCAAAAAGGTGTGCAGCAAGGATGATTGTGACACAACAACAAAAAAAGACTCCTAAGATACAAGACGCTCCAAGCAAAACACATATCATGTGGTGAATAAAAATATAGCTCCAAGTAATGTTACCGATGGATTGAAGACGAAGGAGGGGATGCCTTCCCGGGGCATACCCAAGCTTAGGCTTTTTGGTGTCCTTGAATTTGGCTTGGGATGCCTTGGGCATCCCCAAGCTTGAGCTCTTTCCACTCCTTATCTCTTTGTACATGAGAATATCACCCAAAACTTGAAAACTTCACAACACAAAACTTAAACAGAAACTTGTGATAACATTAGTACAAGAAAACAAACTAGCACTTCTTTTGGTACTGTAGCAAACTTGAATTCCATCTATATTGATGATGGGCTAATGTATTATCACTTTTCCATGGCTAGTACCCCCCCGATACTAACCATAGTTTCATCAAAACAAGCAACCAACTCAACAAAAACAGAATTTGTCAAAAACAGACCAGTCTGTAGCAATCTGTATACTTCGTATACTTCTGGTACCTCAAAAAATCTGAAAAATTGCGACGGCCTAGGAAAAAAGCATATCAATCAGTAGAAAAAATAATCAACTCAAAATATCTTTCTGAATAAAAATGAAAAATCATCTCGTGAGCGAAAAGTTTCTGTCTTTTTCCAGCAGGATCAAACAACCATTACCAAGACTAATCATAAAGGCTTTGCTTGGCTCAAACACAAAAAGAAACACAAAAAACACAATCACAACAGAATTGTGAAAGTGTGGACGCAACAAAACAGAAAGAAAAAGATAAATTCATTGGGTTGCCTCCCAACAAGCGCTATTGTTTAACGCCCTTAGCTAGGCATAGAAGCGATAGAATCACGTATCGTCGTCTTTGGTGCTCAAACCATAAGTGGCGTGATCACTAAGCATCTTAAGGTTTTCATCTTTCTTGCTGGATGATTCACCACTACTTTTAGGGACAAAGACAGACTTGGTGATTTTATTGCGGGTCAAATTTGGAGTATTCTGCACAGCGACAAAAGCGGAACCCAAGTTGGTTATAACATCCTCTAGTTTGCCAATTCTAGCGGAATCATGACCTAGCTTTTCGTTAACTGTGGGTTCCTTCTCCTTTAAACTTTTCAAAACCATTCCCACCTTGGATCCATACTGAGTGATTTGATTGTGGATCTTTTTATCCAAATTCTCAATGAGTTCAGTCGTAGCGACTTTATTTTCAATAACGTCCAGTCTACGCATCACATGTTCCAGAGTTAAGGTAGTTCCATTAACCAAGAGTGGGGGTGAGCCTACCAAATTCATCACAACTCCGTAAGAATCAATGGTATGGCTACCCAAGAAATTTCCACCTACGATGGTGTCAAGAATATACCTATTCCAAGGAGAAACACCCACATAAAAACTGCTAAGCAAGACGGTAGTGGATTGCTTATGAGTAGATCTACTCTGAGCGCTACAAATCCTATACCAAGCGTCCTTTAAGTTTTCTTCCTCAATTTGTCTGAAATTGAGGACTTCGCTCTCGAGAGTATCGTTTGAAGTGGTGGATCTAGCCATCAAGATAGACTATCCCACACAGGCGAGCAGAAAGCAAGCGAGAGAAAAAGGCGAACGAAAAGGCGTACGAGAAATCGAACGAAAAAGGCAAATTGGTGAAGTGGGGGAGAGGAAAACGAGAGGCAACTGGCAAACAAAGTAAATGCAAGAGATGAGTTTGCGACACCTACTTGGATGAGTTCTTGACTTGATCTTCCTCCCCGGCAACGACACCAGAAATTCTTCTACTGCGGCAACAAAAGCCCTTCCCTGGCGCGTAGGAATTCTTCTTGTTACTTCTCTGGTTTGCGTCGGTTTTTCCCTTGAAGAGGAAAGGGTGATGCAGCACAGGAGCAGTAAGTATTTCCCTCAGTTTGAGAACCAAGGTATCGAACCAGAAGGAGGGCCTCGTCAAGTCCAAAGTACCTGCACAAACACAAACAAGCTTGCACCCAACGCTTCAAAGGGGTTGTCAACCCCTTCAAGATTGTTTGCAAAGTGAGATCTGAAGGCGGAAAGTGCAACGAAGTAAAAAGAGTAAGGCTAAAAATATGGTGTGGAGTAGACCCTGGGGGCCATAGTTTTCACTAGAGGCTTCTCTCAAAATAGCAAGTGTTACGGTGGGTGAACAAATTACTGTCGAGCAATTGATAGAACCGCGCAAAGTCATGACGATATCTAAGGCAATGATCATACATATAGGCATCACGTCTGAGACAAGTAGACCGATACTTTCTGCATCTACTACTATTACTCCACACATCGACCGCTATCCAGCATGCATCTAGTGTATTGAGTTCATGACGAACAGAGTAACGCTTTAAGCAAGATGACATGATGTAGAGGGATAATCTCAAACCAATGATGAAAACCCCATCTTTTTACCCTTGATGGCAATAACACGATACGTGCCTCGCTACCCCTTCTGTCACTAGGTGCGGTCACTGCACGGTATGAACCCAACACCAAGCACTTCTCCCATTGCAAGAATCATAGATCTAGTTGTCCAGACAAAACCCACAACTCGAAGAGAATTACAAGGATATGAAATCATGCATAAGAGAGATCAGAAGAAACTCAAATAAGATTCATAGATAATCTGATCATAAATCCACAATTCATTGGATCTCGACAAACACACCGCAAAAGAAGATTACATCAGATAGATCTCCTTGAAGATCATGGAGAACTTTGTATTGAAGATCCAAGAGAGAGAAGAAGCCATCTAGTTACTAGCTATGGACCCGTAGGTGTATGGTGAACTACTCACGCATCATCGGAGAGGTCATGGTGTTGATGAAGAAGCCCTCCGTGTCCGAATCCCCCCTCCGACAGGGCACCAGAACGTGCCCCAGATGGGATCTTGCGGAGACAGAAGCTTGCGGCGACGGAAAAGTGATTGCGATGATCTCCTGATTTTTTCTAGAATTTTTGGGATTATATAGGCGAAAGACCTAGATCAGGGGACCTCCAGGGGGCCCACAAGCCTGGATGGCGTGGCTCCCCCTGGCCGCAGAGTGGGGGCTTGTGGGGCCCCTGGGGCTCCCCTGCCTTGCCTCCCAAGTTCTCCAATCTTCTTCCGTTCCAAAAAAAAATCTTTTCAGGGATTTTCTTCCGTTTGGACTCCGTTTCAGAATCTCCTCTGAAAGGGGTCAAAAACATGGAAAAAACAGGAACTGGCACTTGGCATTGAGTTAATAAGTTAGTCCCAAAAAATAAATAAAAGACATGCAAAACATCCAAAGTTTGACAAGATAATAGCATGAAACCATAAAAAATTATAGATACGTTGGAGACGTATCACTCCCGCCACTAGTGCGGAATCATATGAAATCAATGCTGCTTTGCTGAATCTTGTTATGAAAGAGAAATTTTCCGGCCTTCCTAGTGAAGATGCCGCATCCCATCTTAATACCTTCATTGAGTTATGTGATATGCAAAAGAAGAAAGATGTGGATAATGATGTGATTAAATTGAAGCTATTTCCGTTCTCATTGCGAGATCGAGCAAAAACTTGGTTTTCATCTATGCCCAAAATTAGTATTGATTCTTGGAACAAGTGCAAAGATGCTTATATATCCAAGTATTTTCCACCGGCTAAGATTATCTCTCTCCGTAATGATATCATGAACTTTAAGCAACTAGATCATGAACATGTTGCACAATCTCGCAATTGATGATTAGAAATTGCCCCGCTCATGGCTTGAGTTTTTGGATGATTATACAAATCTTCTATGATGGTTGAATTTTGCTTCTAGAAATATCCTTGACTCCGTCTCCGGTGGAACTTTCATGGAAATCACATTTGGAGAAGTCACAAAACTCCTAGACAATATCATGACAAACTATTCTCAATGGCACACTGAAAGGTCACCCACTAGTAAAAAAGTGCACGCTATAGAAGAAATTAACTCGTTGAGTGCTACGATGGATGAGTTAATGAAATTGTTTACTAGTAAAGGTGCTCCTTTAGATCCAAATGATATGCCCCTGTCTTCCTTGATTGAGAGTAGCAATGAGAGCTTGGACGTTAATTTTGTTGGTAGGAATAATTTTGGCAATAATAATGCTTTTAGAGGAAACTATATTCCTAGGCCTTTTCCTAGTAATCCCTCTAATAAATTTGGCAATCCCTACAACAATGCTGATGGAAATTACAATAAATTACCCTCTAATCTAGAGAGTAATATTAAAGAGTTTATCAACTCGCAAAAGATTTTCAATGCGTCCATAGAAGAAAAACTGCTCAAAATTGATGATTTGGCTAGGAGCGTTGATAGAATGTCTCTTGATATTGATGCTTTGAAAGTGAGGTGTGCTCCTCCCAAGATCAATATGGATGAAACTTTGAAAGCTATGCGTGTTTCCATGAATGAGAGTAAAGAAAGAACCGCCCAAATTCGTGCTAGACATGAATGACTTAAAAAGGCGTGTTCTCGTGATGAGAATCACGAAGATCTTAAAGTGCTTGGTGTGACTCCTATTGAATCCTTGTTTTCTAATGTCAAACCTAATGATGATGGGGCTGGATATGAATCCACTTTGGTTGAGAAACGCCCCAATGATTCGAAGTCTATCTATCTTGATGCTAAAAGCATTGAAAGTGGAGTAGAGGATATCAAAACTTTGAGTAGTAATGAAACTACTACTTTGGATTTCAAGGAATTCAATTATGATAATTGCTCTTTGATTGAATGTATTTCCTTGATGCAATCCATGCTAAACTCTCCACACGCTTATAGCCAAAACAAAGCCTTTACCGATCATATCATCAATGCTATGATGAAATCTCTTGAAGAGAAACTTGAATTGGAAGTTTCTATTCCTAGAAAACTTCATGATGAGTGGGAACCTACTATCAAAATCAGGATCAAAAACTATGAATGCAATGCTTTGTGTAATTTGGGTGCTAGTGTTTCCGCGATTCCAAGGTATTTATGTGATGTTCTAGGCTTCAATGAGATTGATGAGTGCTCTATTAATTTGCATCTTGCAGATTCTACTGTTAAGAAACCCATGGGAAGGATCAATGATGTTCTTATTATTGCAAATAGGAACTATGTACCCGTGGATTTCATTGTGCTTGATATTGATTGCAATCCGACATGTCCTATCATTCTTGGTAGACCTTTCCTAAGGACTATCGATGCTGTCATCGATATGAAGGAAGGAAATATTAAATTTCAATTTCCATTAAAGAAGGGCATGGAACATTTTCCTAGAAAGAAAATAAGATTGATTTATGAATCCATGATGAGGGCTACTTATGGTTTGAGCACCAAAGACGACGATACATGATTCTATCGCCTTATGCCTAGCTAAGGGCGTTAAACAATATCGCTTGTTGGGAGGCAACCCAATGAATTTATCTTTGCTTTTTGCTTTCTGTTTTGTTGCGTCCACGCCGACATAATTCTGTTATGATTGTGTTTTTTGTGTTTCTTTTTGTGTTTGTGCCAAGAAAAACCTTTATGATCAGTTTTGGTGTTGGTTGTTTGATCTTGCTGAAAAAGACAGAAACTTTGCGCTCACGAAATCATTTTTCATTTTTATCTAGAAAGAGCATTTGAGTTGATTCTTTTTGCTGCTGGATGATATGCCAATTGCCCAAATTGTCATATTTGTTCAGAATTTTTGAGATACCAGAAGTATACGAAGTATACAGATTGCTACAGACTGGTCTGTTTTTGACAGATTCTGTTTTTGTTGTGTTGATTGCTTATTTTGATGAAACTATGGATAGTATTGGGGGGTATTAGCCATGTAAAAGTGAGAATACAGTAATATAACACCAATATAAATAGAAATCAAGTTTTCTACAGTACCTAAAGAGGTGGTGGTTTGTTTTCTTATGCTAATGATATCACGAGTTTCTGTTTAAGTTTTGTGTTGTGGAGTTTTCAAGTTTTGGGTGAGATTCTCATGGACAATGGAATAAAGAGCGTAAAGAGCTCAAGCTTGGGGATGCCCAAGTCATCCCAAGCCAAATTCAAGGACACCAAAAATCCTAAGCTTGGGGATGCCCTGGGAAGGCATCCCCTCTTTCGTCTTCAATCCATCGGTAACGTTACTTGGAGCTATATTTTTATTCACCACATGATATGTGTTTTGCTTGGAGCATCGTGTATTATAGGAGTCTTTTCTTTTTGTTGTGTCACAATCATCCTTGCTGCACACCTTTTGAGAGAGACATGCACTCATCGTAATTTTGCTAGAATACTATTTGAGCTTCGCTTATATCTTTTGAGTTAGGCAATTTAGCTCGCATGTGCGTCACTTATATCTTTTGAGCTAGATAACTTTGCTCTAGTGCTTCACTTAGATCTTTTTAGAGCACCACGGTGTCATATTTTTGAGAAATAAGAACTCTCGATCTTCACTTATATCTTTTTGAGAGTGCTATCTCTGAGTAACTTGGTAGTTGGCTTGTGCTATGAAAGTAGTCCTAAGGATGATAGGCATCCAAAGAGGATATACTAAAAACTTCCATATTCTTGTGCATTAATTATAAAGAGAAGTTTGATTCCTTTCAATTAGTTTTGAGACATGGATTTGGTAATATTAGAGTTATGATTAGTAGGGTGTCGTGAATCTAGAAATACTTGTGTTGAAGTTAGTGATTCCCGTAACATGCACGTATGGTGAACCGCTATGTTAGGAAGTCGGAGCATAATTGATTTATTGATTGTCATCCTTTGTGTTGCGGTCGGGATCGCGCGATGGTTAACACCCACCAAGCCTTCCCCTAGGAGTATGCATTTATCACTTTGTTTCGATTACTAATAAAACTTTCGCAATAAGTATATGAGTTCTTCATGACTAATGTGAGTCCATGGTATAGATGCACTTTAACCTTCCACCATTGCTAGCCTCTCTAGTGCCGTGCAATTTTCGCCGGTGCACAAACCCACCATGTACCTTCCTCAAAACATCCACCATACCTACCTATTATGGCATTTTCATAGCCATTCCGAGATATATTGCCATGCAACTCCCACCGTTCCGTCTCATGACACGTGCCGTCACTTTCATATTGTCATTTGCATGATCGTAAGATAGCTAGCGAGATGTTTCAACGTCATACACCAAGCTAGACCGTTGCACATCCCGATACACTTCCGGAGGCATTTCCTATAAAGTCATCATTGTTCTAAGTATTGAGTTGTGACTAAATAAAAGTCTGATGATCATCATTATTAGAGCATTGACCCATGTGAGGAAATAAAAAAAAGAAAGAGGCCAAAGATGCCCACCAAAAAAATTGAAAAAATAGGCCAAAGATCCCAAACAAACAAAAAATGAGAGAAAAAGAGAGAAGGGACAATGCTACTATCTTTTTCCACACTTGTGCTTCAAAATAGCACCATGTTCTTCATGATAGAGAGTTTCTTGGTTTGACACTTCCATATACTAGTGGGAATTTTAGTTATATAACTTGGCTTGTATATTCCAATGACGGGCTTCCTCAAAATTGCCCTAGGTCTTCGTGAGCAAGCAAGTTGGATGCACACCCACTAGTTCTTCTTTTGAGCTTTCAGACACTTATATCTCTCGTGCATCCGTTGCATGGTAATCCCTACTCATTCACATTGGTATCTATTGATGGGCATATACATAGCTCATTAATACACCGAGTCAATGTGACCATCTCCTCCTTTTTGTTTCACAACCTCCACCACACTCTATTCCACATATAGTGCTATATCCATGGCTCACGCTCATGTATTGCGTGAGAGTTGAAAAAGTTTGAGAAAGTAAGAGTACGAAAATAGTTACTTGGCCAATACCGGGGTTGTGCATGATTTAAATTCGTTGTGTGGGAATGATGGAGCATAGCCAGACTATATGATTTTGTAGGGATAACTTTCTTTGGCCTTGTTATTTCGAAAGTTCATGATTACCTTGCTAGTTTGCTTGAAGTATTATTGCTTTCATGTCAATAGCAAACTATTGTTTTGAATCTTACGGATCTCAACATTCATGCCACAAGAAAGAAGTTACAAAGGACAAATATGTTAGGTAGCATTCCACATCAAAAATTCAGTCTTTATCACTTCCCTACTCGAGGACGAGAAGGAGTTAAGCTTGGGGATGCTTGATACGGCTCCAACGTATCTATAATTTTTTATGGTTCCATGCTATTATCTTGTCATCTTTGGATGTTTTGTGTGCATGAATATGCTATTTTATATATTTTTTGGGACTAACCTATTAACTCAGTGCCAAGTGCAAGTTCCTGATTTTCCGTGTTTTTGACCTTTTTCAGAGGAGAATATTGAATGGAGTCCAAACGGAATAAAACCCGCGGAATGATTTTTTCCATAACAGAAGACACGCAGGAGACTTGAGAACCAAGGCAGGGGACCTCGGAGGAGGTCACAAGCCACCCAGGCCCGACCTAGGGGGGCGGGCCTAGCAGGCTTGTGGGCCCCCTTTGGCTCCCCTGCCCTTGTTCTTCCGCCTATAAATTCCCTAAAGATCTGAAACCACGGAAAGGAGCCACAAAAATACTTTTCCACCGCCGCAAGCTTCTGTCTCCGCAAGATCCCATCTGGAGCACGTTCTGGTGCCCTGCCGGAGGGGGGATTCAGACACGGAGGGCTTCTTCATCAACACCATTGCCTCTCCGATGATACGTGAGTATTTCACCAGAGACCTTCGGGTCCATAGCTAGTAGCTAGATGGCTTCTTCTCTTTCTTGGATTTTCAATACAAAGTTCTCCATGATCTTCATGGAGATCTATCCGATGTAATCTTCTTTTGCGGTGTGTTTGTCAAGATCTGATGAATTGTGGATTTATGATCAGATTATCTATGAATCTTATTTGAGTTTCTTCTGATCTCTTATATGCATGATTTCGTATCCTTGTAATTCTCTTCAAGTTGTGGGTTTCGTTTGGCCAACTTGATCTAGAATTCTTGCAATGGGAGAAGTGCTTGGTTTTGGGTTCATACTGTGCGGTGACCTCAGCAAGTGACAGAAGGGGTAGCGAGGCACGTATCGTGTTGTTGCCATCAAGGATAAAAAGATGGGGTTTATATCTATTGCATGAATTTATCCCTCTACATCATGTCATCTTGCTTAAGGCGTTACTCCGTTTGTCATGAACTTAATACACTAGATGCATGCTGGATAGCGGTCGATGTGTGGAGTAATCGTAGTAGATGCAGAAAGTATCGGCCTACTTGTCTTGGACGTGATGCCTATATGTATGATCATTGCCTTAGATATCGTCATGACTTTGTGCAGTTCTATCAATTGCTCGACAGTAATTCGTTCACCCACCGTAATATTTGCTATCATGAGAGAAGCCTCTAGTGAACACTATGGCCCCCGGGTCTACTTCACATCATATTTTCAGCCCTACACTTTTACTTTGTTGCACTTTCCGCCTTCAGATCTCACCTTGCAATCAATCGTGAAGGGATTGACAACCCCTTTGTAGCGTTGGGTGCAAGTTTGCTGTTTTTGCGCAGGTACTTTGGAGACTTGGCTTGATACTCCTATTGGATTGATACCTTGGTTCTCAAACTGAGGGAAATACTTACTGCTACTGTGCTGCATCACCCTTTCCTCTCAAGGGAAAAACCAACGCAAGCTCAAGAGGTAGCAACGGTTAAGGATTGATATTCGTATTGGTTCGGTAAACCTTGGTTTCTTAAATGAGGGAAATACTTACCCGTATTGTGCTACAATTACCAATTCCTCTTTATGGAAAACCCAAGACATATCACAAGTATCAGGAAAGATTTCTAGCACTATTGCCGGGGAATATCATAACCAACTATCAAGTAACTTCACACAAATTATCATTTACTTGTCCTTCTTTTTATTTGTTGTTATATTAAGTTTGCTTGAAGTTGTTCATAACTCTGTAGTGCGCTTCCTGCGACATGATCAGGGTGTTGGTTTCCGTGGGCAAGAGGGTTTTCGCCATGGGTGCCTCATGCTTCTGGGGGTCCCCCTGGACTTCCGCAATACTGAAGACTTGCGGGCTGCTGTCAACACCTTCGGAGAGTTCCATCATTGGGTCAGCGATGATCCTTACTTGGTTCGCTCCATTGTGTTTGCTTCGTTCCCAGACGACCGACTTGTCCCTCGCAGTATCAACTTCTCTGAATATGCTGCTTGGGGGGGGGGCAAGGTGTCCTGGTCTGCACCGGTATACATCCTGGGGGCGGCGGCTACCGAAGTACTGCCCAATGATGAGGATCCCATGCCCCTCAATGGCAACCCTCACCCGCTTCCTAGACATCTCGTCAATGACAATCTGCAATTTGCTCTGCCCCCGTACCCTGCGTTGGGATGGAATGCGGTGCCGCTGGCACCTGAAGATCTAGTGGTACCTGCTGCTACTGATGATGATGACGGTGGTTGGGGACAGCCGCCGGCAGCCGCTGATGGAGGAGGATGGGAACCTGAAGCGGCCCCAGAAGCACATGTTGCTGATCCTGTTCAGGATCAAGAGTCCATGGTGATTGATCAACAAAGTCCTTCTTCCTCCGACTCAGTTCATGAGCTTGTGGACCTTGACCCTCAGCCGCAGGGTGACATGGAGGCGGAACCTGCTGATCAAGCCCCCCGGCCCCCAACCTGGAGGTGATAGTGGCTAACCCTGTCACCCCTGATGCTGACATGGTACCGGTTGTCGAGGGTCCCGCTGCTGAGCCGGAGGAGGATGTGCTTGGGATGGAGGAGGCGCAAGATGACAATCCTCTGGAGATTGTCCTATACAAACCCCCTCACATTCAGTCTGACAACCTCTTTGTTGGGGCTGCCAGGGTTCTTTACGGGTCTCCTCTGCCGCCAGTTCTATCCTGGTCCCGTACTTTTGATGCTTTCATGGGTGCTGCTACTTCTATGCACGTGCCTCGCCAGCTGCAGATGCCAATGGTGGCGCCCATTGTGATCACCAAGCGATCATGGGCGGCGGCCTTCGACCCTGCTGCTCCAGCGCTACCACCACCAGAGCCTGCTAGCAGCACACTCTCCGTGGAGGAGGTAATCCCTGTCAGTCCATCTTCGTCTGCAGATGACTTATCCTTTCATTCTCCTGCTCCAACGAAGAAAGGGACCCGCAAGAAGGCCACTCCTGTCGTCGACTCCTCTGTTCGTCGATGTACTCGCGGCTCCATCAAGCGAGATGGCTTCAAACCAATCCTGCAGGAGCTGCCAGCGCACGTCCCTAAGAAAAGGAAGCCCAAGCCCAAGCCAATGCCTTCTCCACCGCAGGAGTCTGATGAGGTGCAAGTACCTCCTGCCACTCCTATTCTGATGATACACGAGGTTGGGCAGTCACTTGGCATTGCCCCTGAGAAGCTAACTGTGGATCGACTTATGGAAGATCCTGCTGATTCCGCGCCACCATCTGCTGATGATTAATACACTTATGTTAATATGTTACTGTACTGGCTCCATGTACTGTGAGACTTCTGTTTGCTCTGTCTTTTGGTTAACTGAACCTTGGTTGCACAGGCTATTACATAGCCCTGCATTTGCTCTATATATATTGTCCAATGGATAGTCGTTCTATGAGAAGTTGGCGTGTGTTGTGTTGGAATGTGCGTGGTCTAAATTCGGACCATAGGCAACATGCGGTTCGTAACAAGATTGATGAGAGCCTAGCTGCTGTGGTGTGCTTGCAGGAAACCAAAATGCAGTCAATTGAGTTTCGTACAATGAAGTGTTTCTGTCCCAAACGTTTTGATAAGTTTGCCTACTCTCCCTCCAGGGGGGGATCAGGGGGGCTTATCACCCTTTGGAACTCTTCCATTCTTACTGGTCATTTAGTTGAATGCACACCCTATGGTTTGATCATCTCCTTTACCTCAAATCATACTGGTGAATCCTAGACTTTGGTGAATGTCTATGGTCCTTGTCAAGGTGAATCTAGAGATCTTTTTGTTAGCTGGCTATACAATCTTCATATACCCACTGGGGCTAATTGGTTGCTTCTTGGAGATTTTAATTTCATTAGATCCCCTGACAACAGAAACCTTCCTGGGGCTGATGTAAATGACATGTTCATCTTCAATGAAATTATTGGGCATCTGGGATTGCTGGAACTACCCATTAAAGGCAGATATTTCACTTGGTCCAATATGCAAGATTCCCCTCTTCTGGAGCAGCTTGACTGGTTTTTCACATCAGCCAACTGGATCTCCTCATATCCTCTTACACAAGTGCTACCCCTTGCAAAGACAACTTCTGATCATGTTCCTTGAGTGGTCACTGTCAACACTTCCATCCCTAAGTGCAACTTATTTCGCTTTGAAAACTACTGGGTTGAAATGGAGGGCTTCATGGAGTGTGTTCAGCAATCCTGGCTCATTCCTTCCAGGAAAACCCATATTACTGCTGTCATTATGGATAAGATGAAACATCTTTGACAAGCTCTGAAAAAGTGGCTGACAAACCTATCTCAGTTGAAAACTTTCATCTCCAGATGTAATCAAGTTGTTTTGTGCTTGGATGAGCTTGAGGAATTGAGGACACTATTCAGACCAGAGGCTAACTTCAGGAATATTGTTAAGTTACACTTGGAGCATCTTTTGCATCTCCAGTGCTTATACTGGAAAAAGAGAGCCACTATCAGATTTGTTAAAGTTGGTGAGGAAAACACTAAATTCTTCCATGCTATGGCAACTGGGAGATATAGGAGGAATTCCATTGCATCTCTCAAGTTAAATGATGGTTCCATCATATCTGATCATGATCAAATTGCTGCATGCTTTTGGGCATCTTTTAAGGATAGAATGGGCACTTCTCTTGGCATTAACATGGCATTTGATTTACTATCTATGCTTCAGAAGGTGGAGGGTCTGGATATTCTCACAGAACCTTTTTCTAAGTCTGAAATGGACAAGACTGTTCAGGAAATGCCCATTGACAAAGCTCCTGGTCCTGATGGTTTTAACGGTCTTTTATTCAAGAAATGCTGGCCCATTATCTCGTGAGTTTTATCAACTTGCTGCTGCTTTCCATGCTGGTCATGCTCAACTTGAGAACATGAACTCATCTTATATTACTCTGATTCCCAAGAAGAGATCACCTGAGCAAGTGGGAGATTACAGACCAATATCACTTATTGGGATGGGTCTCAAATTTGTGTCCAAAATGATTGCTAATAGGATATAGTTGCAGATTGTGAAGTGTCTTCACAAGAATCAGTATGGTTTTATCAAGTCTAGAACCATTCAAGATTGTGTTGGATGGACTCTGGAGTACCTGCACCAATGACATCAATCCAAGAAACCTATAGTCATTCTCAAGCTGGATTTTGAAAAGGCATTCGACTCTCTGGAACATGAGTTCATTTTCTAGATTCTCAAACACAAAGGCTTCAATGACATATGGATACTTTGGGTAAAGCAGCTATTAACTTCTGGCTCATCTTCGGTCCTGATCAATGGTGTGCCTGGAAAAAAGTTTTTGTGCAAGAAAGGAGTCAGGCAGGGAGATCCCATGTCCCCACTGCTTTTTGCTATTGCTGCTGATTTTTTACATACTCTGGTTAACCAACTGCTGGTGGAGGGTCTGATTCAGCTGCCCATACATTGTCATGATAAGGATTTCCCCATAGTGCAATATGCTGATGATACCCTTATCATCCTACCTGCTGATAAACCTCAATTGTTACAGTTCGAGAAAATGCTCTTACTTTTCTCCCAATCCACTGGATTACAGGTGAATTATCACAAATCTGCCCTTCTACCTGTCAACACTCCTCCACAGCAACTCCAGGACCCGACAGACTCCATTGGCTGCAAAGTGGGATCTTTGCCCTTCACATACCTTGGCCTTCCAGTTGGGACAACTAAACCAAGAATCATTGATCTCATGCCACTAGTTGATAACATGGAAAGAAGGCTCAGTGCTAGTTCATCTTTTCTGGCTCAGGGGGGAAGGCTACAGTATTTAAACTCAGCACTGTCTTCTATGCCTATCTTCTTTCTATGCAGTCTGGATATCCCACCAGGCATACTGAAGCAGCTTGAAAGAATTCAAAGGCAATGTCTATGGAGGAAAAATGGGCAAGATCGTGCACCCTCTCTTGCTGCCTGGCAACTGGTGTGCAGACCTAAAAATAAAGGGGGGTTAGGTATTATGAACCTACCAATCCAGAATGAAGCTCTGCTGCTCAAGCATGTTGATAAATTTCTAAATCATGCTGATATCCCATGGGTTCACTTGATCTGGAACACTTACTATCATGACACAGTACCTCAGGGAACTGTTTGTGGATCTTTTTGGTGGAAGGATATCTATAAACGACTTGACAAATTCAGATCAGTTACATATGTTCAGCCTAACAAGGGTGACTCCTTCCTGCTTTGGTCTGACTCCTGGTTGATTGGAAACTCCACTAGGCCCCTGGCTGCTAGATTCCAAAGACTTTTTTCTTTTGTGGTTGATCCTTTCTGCACAGCTCAAGAGGTCTTCACAACCTTTTATGATGACAGCATGCTCTCTATGTTCCACTTGCCACTGTCTGCTCAAGCTTACCAGGAGCTGCTTTCAGTTCAATATTTGCTTCAAGACCTGGATATTGATCATCAGGCCTCTGACAGATGGGTATGTGGAAAAGATGCTAAGGCCTACACTGCCAAGAGATACTATACTCACATTCACAGCAGTATTACACCAAACCCTTTAGTCAACTGGATCTGGAAAAGCTGTTGTACCATGAAGATTAAGATGTTTGCCTGGATGCTCATCATGGACAGGCTTAACACTCAAGACATGCTTGAACGGCGTCACTAGAATGTTTCCGACTCCAATCTCTGTGTTCTATGCCATGCCCGAGTCAAGGAAGACATAGATCATTTATTCTTCAACTGTCTTTTCAGTACCAGGGTCTGGAATTACGTGCAGATCACATGGCAGGGTCCATCCATGTGGAGTGCTACTGTAGCTGCTAAAAGAGACTTCCATAACCCCTTTTTTGCTGAGGTGGTCTTCACTGCATGTTGGAACATCTGGACTATCAGAAATGCAAAGGTGTTTAACCAGGAGCAACCAAAGTTTAGAAAATGGAGAACTGGCTTCATCCATGACATTTCCCTGTTAGCTCATAGAATTAAGGCTAGTTTCAGGGATGATCTCCTTAAATGGGTTTCCTTTTTGCCTCCTTGAGGCTTGTAGACTTAGCTCCTCATCCCATTTGTACATTCTAATTTCTTCTTGTACATACTGCTCTTATATATGGGAATAAAAGAAAAAAGGCTGTGGGGTTTTTTCCCTATAGTAGCTGGTCAAAAAAAATATCAAAAATACAAGAATATTTATCTTCGCTAGTTACTTGTTTGCTTGCAATAATCATGTTATCACAAAAAAATAGAAAGTAAAGACTTATGGTCCATATAAAGTTTTCTACTTGGATCATCTCCGATCCATTTGTTCTCGTGCTAAAACCCCAACTAGCTTAGCTGAGGGAAAATCATTAGATGAGCATGCTTATTTTATGCATCACCGGTTGTCTCAAAAGGGGAGACTTTTATGCCATCAAATAAAATGTTTGATATGCTATTCTTGGAATATGTGTGAAATTTATGATTCTACTTGTTTCTGTGAGAACACTAAGAAGCACCTTCCCTATCTATGTGAGTTTAATGATAATGAAATATTATCTTCTTATGCCAAGGGTGTTTGTAGTTACTATGATATTGAACAAACCGAATAATTGTTACTTTTAAGGGTGCTTATGAAGTTGCTTCTTTGATTGAAAAGTATGATGCTACTCTCTAAAAATCTGAAATTTTTGTCATACTTAAATATTGCTATGAAAACTATACTTCTAATTCTTATGCTAAAGAATTTATTGAGAGAATGTCTATTGCGTTGGAAGAAAATTATGATTACTTTGATTCGACTGAAATATCCCCTTTTGATGAACGTGATGCTTTATATTCTTATGGCCACGGTGTCAATATTAATGATGCTTATGGAGATGATCTCGCTATATTTTCTTATGTTGAAAATGAAATTATTGTTATTGCACCCAAAAAGCACGGTTGCAATGGTGTTACTATAAATTCTATTAATGCCAATTGTGTTAGCGATATTCAAAGCTACAAGCTTGGGGTGATAATTTTGTTATGTCCAATACTTATTGCAATGTCATGATTGGGGTGATGATGTTTATTTTGATCTTGAAAATTTATTTACGATCCATGATGAATATGTTATGGATAATAATGTTTGCAATAATATTGAAAGTGGATTTGGAAGAGTGACAACTTTAGATAAGAACCCAATATATTCGGAGACTGTTAAATCTTATGATTATATTGATAAAAGTGGGTTTGGAAACGTAATGACTTCAGTTAATGTTGATCCCACTACCTTGGAAGATTGTAAAACTTTTGTGCATGCAGATCATGGAGAAAAATATTTTGTATAATATCTATATAGTTGAATTTAAATATGATCGTACATGCAATTATTATGAGAGAGACAAATACGGTTATAGAAACGTTCACGTTACTCAATTGCCTCTCTTTGTGTTGAAATTATTAATGCTTCACTCTTCCTATTTGCATATGTTAGATTTCACTTGTCTTGAGAATTTGTTTTCCTACAAAATGCCTATTGTTAGAGCATATTTCTTTGTATGTGGTTTTGGTAATTGATGACAATTCCTATGGACTAATGGTTGCCTTAAGTTATATTTGAAGGATTTGTCCATAGGCACTTCTTGAAGTACATATGTTGGTTTCAAAGAGTTTATATGATGACCAAGGTGGTATTCAAGGTATTATCGAAAGAATGGTCATAAAGATACAAGGTTGATCAAGACTAAGACAAAGGGTAAATCAAGTTGATCAACACACAAAGCATACAAGATGTACCGAGAGGGATAAAGTGATCCCATGGTATGGTAAGCATTGTCCATTACGCTTTTGTGTACTAACCCATGGTATTCGTGAGAGTTCTATGTCGGGTCAGGTGTGTTTCCATGGGATTGTGTCAAGGGGAAGATCTCATACAACCCATGGAGGATGACTGCTACGACAACAAACAACATCGCCAGAAATTGACACGTTGACGGAGACTGGGCTTGCGTTGTTTTTTCCCTTGAAGAGGAAAGGGTGATGCAGCACAGGAGTAGTAAGTATTTCCCTCAGTTTGAGAACCAAGGTATCAATCCAGTAGGAGAATCTCGTCAAGTCCAGAGTACCTACGCAAACACAAAAGAGCTTGCACCAACGCTTTAAAGGGGTTGTCAATCCCTTCAAGATTGATTGCAAAGTGAGATCTGAAGGCGGAAAGTGCAACGAAGTAAAAAGTGTAAGGCTACAAATATGGTGTGGAGTAGACCCGGGGGCCATAGTGTTCACTAGAGGCTTCTCTCAAGATAGCAAATATTAAATTGGGTGAACAAATTACTGTCGAGCAATTGATAGAACCGCGCAAAGTCATGACGATATCTAAGGCAATGATAATACATATAGGCATCACGTCCGAGACAAGTAGACCGATACTTTTTGCATCTACTACCATTAGTCCACACATCGACCGCTATCCAGCATGCATCTAGTGTATTGACTTCATGACGAACAGAGTAACGCCTTAAGCAAGATCACATGATGTAGAGGGATAATCTCAAACCAATGATGAAAACCCCATCTTTTTACCCTTGATGGCAACAACACGATGCGTGCCTTGCTACCCCTTCTATCACTGGATGAGGTCACCGCATGGTATGAACCCAAAACCAAGCACTTCTCCCATTGCAAGAATCATAGATCTAGTTGGCCAGACAAAACCCACAACTCAAAGAGAATTACAAGGATATGAAATCATGCATAAGAGAGGTCAGAAGAAACTCAAATAAGATTCATAGATAATCTGATCATAAATCCACAATTCATCGGATCTCGACAAACACACCGCAAAATAAGATTACATCGGATAGATCTCCATGAAGATCATGGAGAACTTTGTATTGAAGATCCAAGAGAGAGAAGAAGCCATCTAGTTACTAGCTATGGACCCGTATGTCTATGGTGAACTACTCACGCATCATCAGAGAGGTCGTGGTGTTGATGAAGAAGCCCTCCGTATCCGAACCCCTCCTCCGACAGGGTACCAGAGCGTGCCCCAGATGGGATCTTGCGGAGACAGAAGCTTGCGGCGGCGGAAAAGTACTTTCGATGATCTCCTGATTTTTTTGGGATTTTTAGGGAATATATAGGCACAAAACCTAGGGCAAAGGAGCCTTAGGGAGCCCACAAGCCAGGGGCCGCGGGCCCCCTTGGCCGCGCCATGAGGGCTTGTGGGGTCTCTCGTGGGCCCGTGCCCTGATTCTCTGGCTCTCCGATCTTTTTCTGTTCTGGAAAAAATCTTTTTGGCAGTTTCATTCCGTTTGGACCTCGTTCAAAATCCTCCTATGAAAGGGGTAAAAAACATGGAAAAAAGGAACTGGCACTTGGCACTGAGTTAATAAGTTAGTCCCAAAAAATATATAAAAGGCATACAAAACATCCAAAGTTTGACAAGATAATAGCATGAAACCATAAAAAATTATAGATACGTTGGAGACGTATCAATGACTTCAAGTGGTGGTCGTCATCAAGATTGTGGTGTGCAATTTCAAGTGGAGCATCATGAAGATATCATGCTTGAAGCTTGTCGTCATTGTGGTGGCAATGGACTTGTGAAGATGTGATGAAGAGTGGCTCACCCATAGTGAGTATGGGGGAGCAATCAACTTATCTTCATAAAGCCAACGCAATCAAGAAAGGTGGTCCATCTTGAAGAAGTCAAAATCGTCATATTCTAGATCAAGTGGACTATGTGCAAGGTATATGTTTTCCCTTGATAGGTTTTCTATTTTAGGATAGATTGTCGTACTGTCAAGGGGGGCTCTCAAGTGAGTAGCTTGATCGTATCGTTCATTGAGAGCTCAAACCATTTGCATCCTTGCATCATCTTTCTTGGTTCTTGTTTGATGGTTCACTTTGTGAGGTTTAGAGCTTATGGTCATCTTTATGACAAGCTTGAGTTCATCGAAAACAGAGTTTATGTGCATCTTCTATGATGTTTTCAATGTTGGAGTTTTTGCCGGTTTTTCATTCATAGAGGTCTCACATCTCTATATCATTGTTATTTTCATAACCACCTCTTCTTAAGATTTCCAGTTTTTGTTGGTTAGTATCCCCAGAGCCCTATATGAGTTCAAAAAACTCACACGGGGGTCAAAGTAGTTCAGAGAATATCCCCACATAATAAAAAGTTGATCGTAGCCCCCAAGACTCTAGTAGGATGATGAAAACCGCCTAGCGGAGGATTTGGAAAAATGTGATAACTTGAGGGTCTAACATGCCTATCTACAGGCTTCAGCCTCCGTAGTGGCCCCCAACTTCGTAGAGTTGGCGGAAACGAACATGAAGCTGAAGAGCTCTGAAGAAGAGCTCGACCGCCTAAACAAGCGGTTTGATGACGCACAAGGTAAGTCCAAACTGGACTAGAACTTCTATTTTTCTCATAAAACATGAGATGTTTGTATTAGTGTCGTTGAATGTGAATTATTTGCATGACAATTATAGCTACTCCCTCAGAGGCCGAGAGGCTCAAAGTCGATCTATGTAAGGCAAGGTAGGAAACTGCCGAACAGGGTGCGGCAACCGAACTCTCGACGGTTAAGTCCGCCACTGATAGGCACAAGGCCATGGTCACGCTCAATAATGCCATCACTAAATGTGAGGTACTTGAGCGGAAAAACAAAGAAACATCTTCCGAGTTGTCCTCGGCAACCGCTGCACTTCAAGATGCACGGAAGGAGGCACACACCCATCATAAGAAGATCCACCACATCAAGCAGATTGCAGATGGAAAGAGATATTTAGTGCAATGTATTTTTGGTGGAAAAAGGTTTGCATTGCTTACTCGAGTATGGAACACTCTAGGCGTATTTGCAGATCTCTCGAAGAGTGCGACGCATGCTTCAAAGCATTAGGCATCCATGAGGGTGAGGCTGAGCAAAGGCTGTTTTGGGCGTAGTTCCAGGCCCCCGAGCAACCCCTTCGTGTCTCTGATCAGCTGAAACAATTGATGGAGCTGCACAAGATGGCTGAGCCGACAATGAAGGATCTCTGCATCAGGCTATGGCCGACAGAACCGCTGCCTAGCAAGGCTTATTATTGTTGGGGAACGTCGCATGGGAAACAACAATTTTTTCTACGCACACACAATATCTATCCATGGTGATGATCGTCTACGAGAGGGGAGAGTGAATCTACATACCCTTGTAGATCACTAAGCGGAAGCTTATATAACGCGGTTGATGTAGTGGAACATCTTTGCAATCCAAATCGCGGCCTGTCCCGCGATCTCATCACGATCCGTCCCGTGATCCCATCACGATCCATCCCGATCTAGTGCCGAACGGACAACACCTCTGCGTTCAGCACACGTACAGCTCGATGACGATCCCCACCTTCTTGATACAGCAAGAGGGACGAAGAGGTAGATGCGTTCTCCAACACGGCATCATGGTGGTGGTGGTGGTGGAGCTATTCCAGAAGGGCTTCACCTAAGCACCGCTGAAACTAGACTAGAGGAGAAACAAATCTAGAGAGAGAGGGCAGCACGTGGCTGTTTTTCCGTGTCTCAAAAACCCTCAATACCTCTAGTATATATATGAGGGAGGGAGGGGAGGAGGCAGCCTCAAACCCACGAGGTTTGGCCGAAATTGGAGGTGGAGGAGTCCTACTCCAATCCTACTAGGAGTAGGATTCCTCATTTCCACTTGGAAACCCTTTCCACCTTTGGGTTTTTTGCCTCTCAAAACCCATGGTCCTTAGTGGGAGCTTATGTCAGCCCACTAGGGGCTGGTTTGTATCATCCCACATCCCATAAAGCCCCTAGGGGCGTGACACCCCTCCCGATGGTCCCCGGTACCCTCCCGACATTCCCAGTACACTATCGATGAGCCCAAAACTTTTCCGATGACCAAAACAGGACTTCCTATATATCAATCTTTACCTTCGGACCATTCCGAAGCTCCTCGTGGTGTCCAGGATCTCATCCGGGACTCCGAACAACTTTCGGTTATCAACACCTATAACTCAACTATACTGAAACATCACTGAACCTTAAGTGTGCAGACCCTGCGGGTTCGAGAACTATGCAGACATGACCGAGACATCGTTACGGTCAATAACCAATAGCAGGACCTAGATGCCCATATTGTATCCTACATATTCTACGAAGATCTTTATCGGTTGAACCTCTATGTCAAGGATCCAGTTAATCCCTTATGGTGTTCCCTTTGTCCTTCGGTATGTTACTTTCCCGAGATTCGATCGTCGGTATCTCTATACCTAGTTCAATATCGTTATCGGCAAGTCTCCTTACTTGTTCCATAATACAGATCTCATGGCTAACTCCTTAGTCACATTGCTTGGAAGGCATATTGTGATGTTGTATTACCGAGTGGGCCCCGAGATACCTCCCCGTCATAAGGAGTGACAAATCCCAGTCTCAATTCACGCCAACCCAACAGAAACCTTTGGAGATACCCGTAGAGCACCTTTATAGTCACCCAGTTACGTTGAGATGCTTGATAACACACAAGGTATTCCTCGGTGTCCGGGAGTTGCATGATCCCATGGTCATAGGAACACATACATTGACATGCAGAAAACAGTAGCAATAAACTCACACGATCATATGCTACGTTCATAGTTTGGGTCTTGTCCATCACATCATTCTCCTAATGATGTGATCCCGTCATCAAGTGACAACACTTGTCTATGGCCAGGAAACCTTGACCATCTTTGATCAACGAGCTAGTCAACTAGACGCTCACTAGGGACAATGTGTTGTCTATGTATGCACACATGTATTTGAGTTTCCAATCAATACAATTCTAACATGGATAATAAACGATTATCATGAACAAGGAAATATAATAATATCCAATTTATTATTGCCTCTAGGGCATATTTCCAACAATTATGATGTTGTATTACCGAGTGGGCCCCGAGATACCTCTCCGTCATACAGGGTGACAAATCCGAGTCTCGATTCACGGCAACCCAACAGACACCTTCGGAGACACGTGTAGAGTACCTTTATAGTCACCTAGTTATGTTGCGATGTTTGATACACACAAGGTATTCCTCCGATGTTGGGGAGTTTCATGATCTCATGGTCATAGAAACAGATACATTGACATGCAAAAAACAGTAGCAATAAACTCACACGATCATATGCTACGTTCATAGTTTGGGTCTTGTCCATCACATCATTCTACTAATGATGTCATCCCGTTATCAAGGTACAATAGTTTTCTATGGCTAGGAAACCTTGACCATTTTTTATCAACGAGCTAGTCAACTAGAGGCTCACTAGGGACTATGTGTTGTCTAAGTATCCACGCATGTATTTGAGTTTCCAATCAATACAATTCTAGCATGGATAATAAACGATTATCATGAACAAGGAAATGTAATAATAACCAATTTATTATTGCCTCTAGGGCATATTTCCAACAGTCTCCCACTTGCACTAGAGTCGATAATCTAGTTCACATCACTATGTGATTGTAATGAATGTAACACCCATGGGGTTTGATCATATCTTGCTTGTGAGAGAGGTTTTAGTCAACGGGTCTGAATCTTTATAGATTCATGTGTGCTTTACAAATCTCTTTGTTGTCCTGTAGACGCTGCTACCACACGCCATTTGGAGCTATTCCAAATGACTGCTCCACTATACGAATCCGGTTTACTACCCAGAGTTATCCGGATTAGTGGCAAAGCTTGCATCGACGTAACCATTTACGATAAACTCTTTTATCACCTCCATAATCAAGAAAAAATTCCTTAGTACACTAGTTACTAAGGATAATTCTGACCACTGTCCAGTAATCCATTCCTGGATCACTTTTGTACCCCTTGACAGATTCATGGCAAGGCACACATCACGTGCGGTACACATCATAACATACTATAGAGCCTACGGCTAATGCATAGGGGATGACCTTCGTCCTTTCTTCTGGCGTGGTCGGGTTTTGGGTCTTTATCAATACTCACACCTTATAACACAACCAAAAACTCTTTCTTTGGCTTATCTATTTTGAACTCCTTCGAAATCTTGTCACGGTATGTATTGATTTGAAAGTTCTATTAAGCGTTTTGATCTATCTCTTTAGATCTTGATGCTCAATGCTCAAGTAGCTAAATCCAGGTTTTCATTTGAAAAACTCCTTTCAAACAACCCTTTATGCTTTCCAGAAATTCTACATTATTTCTGATCAACAATATGTCAACCACATATACTCATTAGAAATTCTATAGTGCTCCCATTAACTTCCTTGGAAATACAAGTTTCTCATAAACTTTGTATAAACCCAAAAGCTTTGATCATCTCATCAAAGTGCATATTCCAACTCCGAGATGCTTACTCCAGTCCTTAGAAGTATTGCTGGATCTTGCATACTTGTTAGCATCCTTAGGATCGACAAAAACTTCTGGTTGTATCACGTACAACCTTTCCTCAAGGAAACCGCCGAGAAATAATGTTTTGACATCCTATGTGCGAGATTTCATAAATAATGCAACAACTACTAACATAATTCCAACATACTTTTAGCATCACTATGAGCGAGGAAGTCTCATCATAGTCAACTCTTTGAACTTGTTGGAAAGAACTTTGCGACAAGTCGAGATTTCTTAATGGTGACATTTACCATCATCGTTTGTCTTCCTTTTAAAAATCCATATGTACCTAACATCATTTATGACCATCAAGTAGTTCTTCCAAAGTATACACTTTGTTTTCATACATGAATCCTATCTCGGATTTCATGGCCTTCGGCCATTCGTCGGAATCCGAGCCCACCATCGCTTCTCAATAGATTGTAGGTTCATTGCTCACCAGCAACATGACCTCCAAGACAGGATTACCGTAGTACTCTGGAGCAGTACGTTTCCTTGTCGACCTACGAGGTTTGGTAGTAACTTGATCCGAAGCTTCATGATCACCATCATCAATTTTCCACTTAAACTAGTGTAGGCGCCTCATGAACATATTCCTGCGCCGTGGTACTCATTGGCTGAAGTGACGGTTCAATAACCTCATCAAGTTTCCACCGTCCTCCCAATCAATTATTTTGAGATAAACCTTTTCTCGGGAAAGGACCCGTTTCTTGAAACAAACGCTTTGCTTCCGGATCTGAGATAGGAGGTATACCCAACTGTTTTGGGTGTCCTATGAAGATGCATTTATCCGCTTTGGGTTCGAGCTTATCAGGCTAAAAGTTTTTCACATAAGTGTCGCAGCTCCAAACTTTTAAAAAACAACAGCTTAGGCTTCTCCAAACCATAGTTCATATGGTGTCATCTCAACGGAATTACGTGGTGCCCTATTTAAAGTGAATGCGATTGTCTCTAATGCCTAACCCAAAAAGATAGTGGTAATTCGATAAGAGACATCATAGTATGCACCATATCCAATAGGGAGCGCCTATGAAATTCAGACACACCTTCACACTATGGTGTCACAGGTGGCATCAGTTGTGAAACATTTTCCACATTGTCTTAAATGTGTACCAAACTCGCAACTTCAGATATTCATCTCTACGATCATATCATAGACATTTCATCCTCTTGTCATGACGATCTTCAACTTCACTCTGAACTTACTTGAACCTTTCAATAATTCAGACTTGTGTTTCATCAAGTAAATATACTAGTATCTACTCAAATCATCTGTGAAGTAAGAACATAACGATATCCACTGCATGCCTCAACACTCATTGGACTGCATACATCAAAATGTGTTACTTCCAATAAGTTACTTTCTTGTTCCATCTCACTGGAAAACGAGGCCTTCAGTCATCTTGCCCATGTGGCATGATTTGCATGTCTCAAGTGATTCAAAATCAAGTGAGTCCAAACGATCCATATGCATGGAGTTTCTTCATGCATTTACACCAATATGCATGGTTCGCATGTCTCAAATGATTCAAAAAACGAGTGAGTCCAAAGATCCATCAGTATGGAGCTTCTTAGTGCGTTTTACACCAATATGACTCAAGCGGCAGTGGCACAAGTAAGTGGTACTATCATTACTACTTTGTATCTTTTGGCATCAACATTATGAGCATGTGTATCACTAGATCAAGATTCAATAAACCATTCATGTTAGGTGCATGACCATTGAAGGTATTATTCAAGTAAACAGAATAACCATTATTCTCTTTAAATGAATAACTGTATTGCAATAAACACAATCCAATCATGTTCATGATCAACGCAAACACCAAACAACATTTATGTTCAACACTAATCTAGAAAGTAGAGGGAACGTGCCATGGTGATCACATCAACCTTGGAAACACTTCCAACACACATCGTCACCTCGCCTTTAGCTAGCCTCTGTTTATTGGGTAGCTTTTATTTCGAGTTACCAACACTTAGAAACCAAACTGGTATCCAATACCCCGGTGCTACTAGGAGTACTAGTAAATTACACATCGATATCATGTATATCCAATACACTTTTGTCGACTTTACAAACCTTCTCATTTACCAAGTATCAAGGGTAGTGCTGCTTCAGTGACTCTACCCCTCATATTAGAAGCACTTAGTCTCGGGTTTGGTTTCAACCTTGGGTTTCTTTACTAGAGCAGCAACTGGGTTTCCATTCATGAAGTATCCCTTCTTGCCCTTGCCCTTCTCGGATCTAGTCGTTTTACAAACCATCAACAATTGATGCTCCTACTTGATTTCTGCTTTCGCGGTGTCAAACATCTCGAATAACTTAGGGATCATCATCTGTATCCCTGACATGTTATAGTTCATCACGAAGCTCAGTAGCTTGGTGGAAATGACTTTGGAGAACTATGTCGATCACTATCTTATCTAGAAGATTAACTCCCACTCGATTCAAGCAGTTGTAGTACCCAGACAATCTGAGCACATGCTCAACGATTGAGCTTTTCTCCCTTACTTCGCAGGCCAAGAATCTTGTCAGAGGTCTCATACCTCTCAACGCGGGCATGAGCCTGAAATCCCAATTTCAGCTCTTGGAACATCTCATATGTTCTGTGACGTTCAAAACGACTTCGGCGCCTCAATTCTAAGCCGTCAAGCATTGCACACTGAACTATCACGTAGTCATAAAAAATGTGTATGTCAGATGTTCGCAACATCCAGAGACGACGCTCGGGGGGTAGCGCACCGAGTGGTGCATTAAGAACATAAGCCTTCTGTGCAGCAATGAGGACAATCCTCAGTTTACGAACCCAGACCGCATAATTGCTACTATCATCTTTGAACTAAGTTTTCTCTAGGAACATATCAAAAATAGTAGAGCTACAACGCAAGGTACAACATAATTTCGCAAATACATTTTTACTATCTTCATGATAATGAGTTCAATTAATCATATTGCTTAAGAACTTGACATCCCTCTGGTTATCCGAGTGGTACATGATCCAAATTCACTAACTCAAGTCCGATCATCACCCGAGTTGAGTTTAGCTTCAATGGTGAACATCTCCATGTTGATCATATCCACTATATGACTCATGCTCGACCTTTCGTTTCCTGTGTTCCGAGGCCATGTCTGTACATGCTAGGTGATACGTCTCAAACGTATCTATAATTTTTGATGGTTTCATGCTGTTATCTTGTCAACTTTGGATGTTTTATATACCTTTTATATCTTTTTTGGGACTAACTTATTAATTCAGTGCCAAGTGCCAGTTCCTATTTTTTCTGTGTTTTTGACTCTTTTCAGATCTGATTTTGGAACGGAGTCCAAACGGAATAAAATCCCCGAAATGAATTTTTCCAGAATAGAAGAAGATCGGGGGGCTTGAGGGCCAAGGCAGGAGGCCCACAGGGGGCCCACAAGCCGTGTAGCCGCCACCAAGGGGGCCGGCGGCTACCAGGCTTGTGGCCCCCTAGAGCTCCCCTGCCCTAGCTCTTTGGCCTATATATTCCCTAAAATCCTAGAAAAAATAAGGGCGTCCACGAAACCACTTTTCCGCCGCTGTAAGCTTCTGTTTCCGCGAGATCTCATCTGGAGACCCTTCCCGATGCCCTGCCGGAGGGGACTTTGGAGCTGGAGGGCTTCTACATCAACATCATTGCCTCTCTAATGACTCGTGAGTAGTCCACTTCAGACCTACGGGTCCGTAGTTAGTATCTAGATGGCTTCTTCTCTCTCTTGGATCTTCAATACAAAGTTCTCCATGATCTTCATGGAGATCTATCCGATGTAATCCTCTTTGGCGGTGTGTTTGTCGAGATCCGATGAATTGTGGATTTGTGATCAGATTATCTATGAATTATATTTGAGTCTTTGCTGCTTTCTTATATGCATGATTTGATATCCTTGTAAGTCTCTCCGAGTCTTGGGTTTTGTTTGGCCAACTAGATCTATGATTCTTGCAATGGGAGAAGTGCTTGGTTTTGGGTTCATACCGCGCGGTGACCTTTCCCACTGACAGAAGGGGCACAAGGCACGCATCGTGTTGTTGCCATCAAGGGTAACAAGATGGGCTCTCATCATAGATTTTATATTGTCCATCTACATCATGTCATCTTGCTTAAGGCGTTACTCTGTTCTTATGAACTCAATACACTAGATGCATGCTGGATAGCGGTCGACGTGTGGAGTAATAGTAGTAGATGGAGAAAGTATTGGTCTACTTGTTTTGGACGTGATGCCTATATGTATGATCATTGCCATAGATAACGTCATGACTTTGCGCGGTTCTATCAATTGCTCGACAGTAATTCGTTCACCCACCGTCTACTTGCTTTCATGAGAGAAGCCACTAGTGAATACTACGGCCCCCGGGTCTACTCACAATTATCATCTCAGCTTTCACTTTTACTTTGCTTTGTTTACTTTTTGCTTTCAGTTCTCACTTTGCAAACAATCTATAAGGGATTGACAACCCCTTCATAGCGTTGGGTGCAAGCTCTTTGTGTTTGTGCAGGTACTTGTGACTTGACGCCATCCTCCTACTGGATTGATACCTTGGTTCTCAAACTGAGGGAAATACTTACCGCCACTATGCTACATCACCCTTTCCTCTTCAAGGGAACACCAACGCAAGGCTCCAAGGCCGCGGGGGAATCCTTTGCATATTTGCCAAGGAAATCCCTATAGGCGTAGCCAGCAGCAGAAGGATTTCAGGCGCCGTTGCGAGGGAGAGATCAAGTCAAGATCTATCCAAGTAATTGCCACAAACTCATCTCTCGCATTTACCTTTTTTGCCAGTTGCCTCTCTTTTTCCTCTCCCCCACTTCACATTTGCCGTTTTCATTTGCCTTTCTCCTTTGCCGTTTTCATTTGCCTTTTTCGTTCGCCTTTTCGTTCGCCCTTTTCGTTCGCCCTTTTTCTCGCTTGCTTTCTGTTCGCTTGTGTGCCATGTGCCTTCAATATGCTTGCATCTTCGCTTGCTGAAAATCTAGTGATATGGATCCTCATCCACTTGCTAATCTCTTTAAGAGATCCAATTATGTTGATCCAATTGCTAGTGAGTTGAGTGCACTTGACTATTTTTATTGATTTTTTGCTTGAGATGCGTGAATCTGAAAATCGTGATGAAGAAATTTATGAAGTGATTCACGAGGGCTCCTTGGATGAAAAGCATGATTGCAATGGTTTCACTATAAATTATATTAGTGACAATCATGCTAAAAATATGCAAAACCCTAAGCTTGGGGATGCTAGTTTTGCTATGTCCATTACTTGTTGCAATAATCATGATTGGGGTGATGATCTTTCTTATGATCTTCAAAATTTGTTTAAGCCTCATGATGAATATGATGTTTGCAATATTATTGAAAGTGGGTTTGGAGACGTCATGACTTTAGTTGATGATAATCCCACTATTTTTGAAGAGCGTCAACTTTGCATGCATGTGGATCATGAAAAGACTATCCTATGTGATAGCTATATTGTTGAATTTGAATATGATCCCACATGTAATGAATAGGAAAATATTGTGGTAGAAACTTCCATATCACTAAATCACCTCTCGTGATGTTGAGATTGCTCTTGTCTCTTTCTTCTTCCTTGCATATGGTAGTTATTGCTCTTGATAACTTGCTTTCCTATAAAATTCCTATGCATAGGAAGTATGTTAGACTTAGATGTGATTTTCACATGCTTTAGGATGCTCTCGTTGTGCTTCAATTCTTGTCTTTTGTGTGAGCATCATTGAATGCCTTGCTAAGGGCGTTAAACAATAGCGCTTGCTGGGAGGCAACCCAACGAATCTATCATTTTCTTTTTGTTTTGTGTTTTCCACACTTTCATAATTCTGTTATGATTGTGTTTTTTGTGTTTCATTTGCGTTTGTGCCAAGTGAAACCGTTATGATTAGTCTTGGGGATGATCGTTTGATCATGCTGGAAAAGACACAAACTTTCTTCTCACGAAAAGAATTTTCATTTTTTTTCTGTGAGAGATTTTGAGTTGATTCTTTTTTCTTCTGATTGCTACGCAAATTCTTTAGACTGTCGTAATTTTTAAGAATTTTTGAAGTACCAGAATTATACGAAGTATACAGATTGCTACAGACTGGTCTAGTGTTAACAGATTCTGTTTTTGTTGAGTTGGTTGCTTATTTTGATGAAACTATGGATAGTATCGGGGGGTATTTGCCATGTAAGATTGAAAATACAATAACCCAACATCAACATAGGTTGAATTTAAGTTTTCTACAGTACCTAAGGAAGTGGTGGTTTGCTTTCTTATACTAATGATATCACGAGTTTCTGTTTAAGTTTCGTGTTGTGAAGTTTTCAAGTTTTGGGTGAAGTTCTTATGGACAAAGAGATAAAGAGTGGCAAGAGCTCAAGCTTGGGGATGCCCAAGGCACCCCAAGTTGATTCAAGGATGCCAAAAAAGCCTAAGCTTGAGGATGCCCCGGGAAGGCATCCCCTCATTCTTCTTCAATCCACCGGTAACGTTACTTGGGGCTATATTCTTATTCACCACATGTTATGTGTTTTCCTTGGAGCGTCTTGTATCGTAGGAGTCTTTTATCTTTGTTGTGTCACAATCTTCCTTGCTGCACACCTAGAGAGAGAGACATGCACTCACCGTGATTTTGTCGAGCTTCACTTATATCCTTTGGTTAGGCAATTCAGCTCATATGTGTTTCACTTATATCTTTTGAGCTAGTTGATTTTGCTCTATGTGCTTCACTTCTATCTTTTGGAGCACGACAGTGCGTGGCGTGGTAGTTGATCTATTCTATGAAAGTAGTATCAAAAGGGGTAATTATCCAAAGGGATATGAACACTTCCACCTTCATGTGCATTGAGTAGTTAGAGAAGTTTGATTCATCTCCATTAGTTTTGAGTTCCGGTTGTGGTAATATTGAAGTTATACTAGTAAGGTGTTGTGGATCTAGAAATACTTGTGATGAAGTTAGTGATTCCCGTAGCATGCACGTATGGTGAACCGCTATGTGATGAAGTCTGAGCATGATTAGTTTATTGATTGTCATCCTTTGTGTAGCGGCCGGGATCGCGCGATGGTTTATACCTACCAACCCTTCCCCTAGGAGTATGTGTTGAATGCTTTGTTTCGATTACTACTAAAACTTTTGCAACAAGTATCTGAGTTCTTCATGACTAATGTTGAGTCCATGGTTTAGATGCACTTTCACCTTCCACCATCACTATCCTCTTTAGTGCCGTGCAACTTTCGCCGGTGCATAAACCCACCATGTAGCCTCCTTCAAAACAGCCACCATACCTACCTACTATGGCTTTTTCCAAGCCATTCCAAGATATATTGCCATGCAACTACCACCATGACATGTGCCACAGCTTCTACATTGCCATTGCATGATCATAAGATAGCTAGCATGATGTTTCCATTGATGTCTATGCCATGCTAGATCATTGTCACGGTACACTACCGAAGGCATTTCATATAGAGTCATCATTGCTCTAAGTTTGAGTTGTAAGTGTGATGATCATCATTGATGGAGCATTGTCCCATGTGAGGAAATAAAAGAGGCCAGCGAAGCCCATTTACAAAAAGAGGCCAAAGATGCCCACAAAAATAAAATAAAATAAAATAATAATAATAATAAAGAGGCCAAAGAGCCCACCAAAAAAATGAGAGAAAAAGAGAGAAGGGACAATGCTACTATCTCCTTTCCACACTTGTGCTTCATAGTAAGCACCATGATCTTCATGATTGAGAGTCTCTCGTTTTGTCACCACCATATAGCTAGTGGGAAATTTTCATTATATATCTTGGCTTGTATATTCCAATGACGGGCTTCCTCAAAATTGCCTTAGGCCTTCGTGAGCAAGCAAGTTGGATGCACACCCACTAGTTTTCTTTAAGAGCTTTCACATACTCCTAGCTCTAGTGCATCATTTGTATGGCAATCCCTACTCATTCACATTGATATCTATTGATGAGCATCTCCATAGCCCATTGATATGCCTAGTCAATGTGACCATCTTCTCCTTGTTTGCCTTGCAACCTCCACCACACTCCATTCCACTTATAGTGTTAAAACCATGGCTCACGCTCATGTATTGCGTGAGAGTTGAAAAAGTTTGAGAAAGTAAAGGTGTGAAAACAATTACTTGGTCAATACCGAGGTTGTGCATGATTTAAATTCGTTGTGCAAGGATGATAGAGCATAGCCAGACTATATGATTTTGTAGGGATAACTTTCTTTTGGCCTTGTTATTTTGAAAGTTCATGATTACCTTGCTAGTTTGCTTGAAGTATTATTGTCTCCACGTCAATAGCAAACTATTGTTTTGAATCTAACGGATCTGAACATTCATGTCACATAAGAGGAGTTACAAAGGACATCTATGCTAGGTAGCATGAAAGCATCAAAAATTCATTCTTTATCACTTCCCTACTCGAGGACGAGCAAGAGTTAAGCTTGGGGATGCTTGATACGTCTCAAACGTATCTATAATTTTTGATGGTTTCATGCTGTTATCTTGTCAACTTTGGATGTTTTATATACCTTTTATATCTTTTTTGGGACTAACTTATTAATTCAGTGCCAAGTGCCAGTTCCTGTTTTTTCTGTGTTTTTGACTCTTTTCAGATCTGATTTTGGAAGGGAGTCCAAACGGAATAAAATCCCCGAAATGATTTTTTCCAGAACAGAAGAAGATCGGGGGGCTTGAGGGCCAAGGCAGGAGGCCCACAGGGGGCCCACAAGCCCTGTAGCCGCGGCTACCAGGCTTGTGGCCCCCCTGGAGCTCCCCTGCCCTAGCTCTTTGGCCTATATATTCCCTAAAATCCTAGAAAAAATAAGGGCGTCCACGAAACCACTTTTCCGCCGCCGCAAGCTTCCGTTTCCGCGACATATCATCTGGAGACCCTTCCTGGTGCCCTGCCGGAGGGGACTTTGGAGCTGGAGGGCTTCTACATCAACATCATTGCCTCTCCAATGACTCGTGAGTAGTCCACTTTAGACCTATGGGTCCGTCGTTAGTAGCCAGCTCGCTTCTTCTCTCTCTTGGATCTTCAATACAAAGTTCTCCATGATCTTCATGGAGATCTATCCGATGTAATCCTCTTTGGCGGTGTGTTTGTCGAGATTCGATGAATTGTGGATTTGTGATCAGATTATCTATGAATTATATTTGAGTCTTTGCTGATTTTTTATATGCATGATTTGATATCCTTGTAAGTTTCTCCGAGTCTTGGGTTTTGTTTGGCCAACTAGATCTATGATTCTTGCAATGGGAGAAGTGCTTGGTTTTGGGTTCATACCGTGTGGTGACTTTTCCTAGTGACAGAAGGGGCAGCAAGGCATGCATCATGTTGTTGCCATCAAGGGTAACAAGATGGGCTCTCATCATAGATTTTATATTGTCCTTCTACATCATGTCATCTTGCTTAAGGCGTTACTCTGTTCTTATGAACTCAATACACTAGATACATGCTGGATAGCGGTCGACGTGTGGAGTAATAGTAGTAGATGCAGAAAGTATCGGCCTACTTGTTTTGGACGTGATGCCTATATGTATGATCATTGCCATAGATCACGTCATGACTTTGCGTGGTTCTATCAATTGCTCGACAGTAATTCGTTCACCCACCGTCTACTTGCTTTCATGAGAGAAGCCACCAGTGAACACTACGGCCCCCGGGTCTACTCACAATTATCATCTCAGCTTTCACTTTTACTTTGCTTTGTTTACTTTTTTCTTTCAGTTCTCACTTTGCAAACAATCTATAAGGGATTGACAACCCCTTCATAGCGTTTGGGTGCAAGCTCTTTGTGTTTGTGCAGGTACTTGTGACTTGACGCGATCCTCCTACTGGATTGATACCTTGGTTCTCAAACTGAGGGAAATACTTACCGCCGCTGTGCTACATCACCCTTTCCTCTTCAAGGGAACACCAACGCAAGGATCCAAGGCCGCGGGGGAATCCTTTGCATATTTGCCAAGGAAATCCCTATAGGCGTAGCCAGCAGCACTAGGCTCGTCAAGTTTAACCCGACTGTTTCGCGTGTGCAAATGTTTTGCACCCGTTGTATGTGAACGTAGAGTCTATCACACCCGATCATCACGTGGTGTCTCGAAACGATGAACTGTCGCAATGGTGCACAGTCGGGGAGAACACAATTTTATCTTAAAATTTTAGTGAGGGGTCACCTTATAATGCTACCATCGTCCTAAGCAAAACAAGGTGGATAAAAGGATTAACATCACATGCAAATCATACGTGACATGATACGGCCATGAACTCGTTCTTCTTGATCTCCATCACCAAAGCACCGACATGATCTCCATCGTCACCGGCGCCACACCATGATCTCCATCATTGTGCTGCCATCGAGGTTGTCGCGCTAACTATGCTGTTACTACTAAAGCTACTACTAGCGATAAAGCAAAGCATCTCCAAGCGCAAAATAATTAAAGACAACCCTATGGCACCTCTTGGTTGCCGTAGCATCGACGTGCAAGTCGATATTTTAACTATTACAATATGATCATTTCATACTTCCAATATATTATATCATGTCTTTGGCCATATAACATCACATGCATACCTTGCAAAAACAAGTTAGCCGTCCTCTAATTCGTTGTTGCATATTTTACGTGGCTGCTATGGGTATCTACTATGATTGCATATTACTTACGCAAAGCCACAACGGTGATATACAAATTGCTATTTAACCTTATCAAAGGACCGCCTCGGTCAAATCCAATTCAACTAAAGTTGAAGAAACAGACACCCGCGAGTCATCTTTATGCAACAAGTTGCATGTTAGTCGATGAAACCGGTCTCTCGTAAGCGTACGAGTAATGTTGGTCTGGGCCGCTTCAATCCAACAATATTGTCGAATCAAGAAAATACTAAGGAGGGTAGAAAATTGAACATCAACGCCCACAAACTCCTTTGTGTTCTACTCCAGATATCATCTATGCATAGACCTAGCTCATGATGCCATTGTTGGGGAACGTTGCATGGGAAACAAAAAATTTCCTACGCACACGCAAGACCTATCCATGGTGATGATCATCTATGAGAGGGGAGAGTGCATCTACATACCCTTGTAGATCTCTAAGCGGAAGCGTATATTACGTGGTTGATATAGTCGTACGTCTTGTGATCCCATCACGATCCTTCCCGATCTAGTGCCGAATGGACGACACCTCCGCGTTCAACACACGTATAGCTCGATGATGTTCTCCGCCTCCTCAATCCAGGGAGCAAGGGCGGAGTAGTAGATGAGTTCTCCGGCAACACAACGACGTGGTGGCGGCGGTGGTGGTGCTATCTCGGCAGGGCTATGCCTAGCGTTACCGAAACCGTGAACGAAGGAGAAAATTATCTAGGGAGAGAGAGGGGCGCCAAGGGCTTCGTGTGTGCTCTTGGGACGCCCCTACTCTCTCTATATAGGTGGAGGGCCATGGGGGAACATCCCCTCCAAGCCCTAGGGCGCAGCGAAGGTGAGAGGAGGTGGAATCCTAGTCCCCTTCCTTCCCTTTCATGCAAAGGTGGACTTTCCACCTTTCCCAACTGCATGGGCCTTGAGGGACTTGTGCGCTTGGACCAATAAGGCCACGACATATCCCGTGAGCCCATGCAAACCCTTGGAACATGGTGGAACCCTTGGTAAACTTCCGGACTCCTCCGGAAGTTTTCGAAACCTTCTAGAAGCTTCACGGTACATTACCGAAAAACCCAAAACTTTTCCGGTAGCCAAAATATGACTTCCCTTATATAAATATTTACCTCCGGACCATTCCGGAGCTCCTCGTGACGTCCGGGATCTCATTCAGGACTCCGAACAACTTTCCGTTACTACCACAAATAACTCATTAATACCAAATCGTCACCAAACCTTAAGTGTGCACACCGTGCGGGTTCGAGAACTATGCAGACATGACTGAGACACTCTCCGGCCAATAATCAATAGCGGAACCTGGATGTCCATATTGACTCCTACATATTCTATGAAGATCTTTATCGGTCAAACCTCTATGTCAAGGATTCAGTTAATCCCGTATACTATTCCCTTTGTCCATCGGTAGGTTATTTGCCCGAGATTCGATCGTCGGTATCTCCATACCTAGTTCAATCTCGTTACCAGCAAGTCTCTTTACTTGTTCCGTAATACAAAATCCCGTGACAAACTCCTTAGTCACATTAGTTGCAAGGCTTATTGTGATGTTGTGTTACCGAGTGGGCCCAGAGATACCTCTCCATCATACGGAGTGACAAATCCCAGTCTCGATTCACGCCAACCCAACAGACATCTTCGGAGACACCTGTAGAGTACCTTTATAGTCACCCAGTTATGTTGCGATGTTTGATACAGACACGGTATACCTCCGGTGTCCGGGAGTTGCATGATCTCATGGTCATAGAAATAGATACATTGACATGTAGAAAACAGTAGCAATAAACTGACACGATCATATGCTACGTTCATAGTTTGGGTCTTGTCCATCACATCATTCTCCTAATGATGTGATCCCGTTATCAAGTAACAACACTTGTCTATGGCCAGGAAACCTTGATGATCTTTGATTAATGAGCTAGTCAACTAGAGGCTCACTAGGGATTGTGTGTTGCCTATGTATCGACATATGTATTTGAGTTTCCAATCAATACAATTCTAGCATGGATTATAAACAATTATCATGAACAAGGAAATATAATAATAACCAATTTATTATTTCCTCTAGGGCATATTTCCAACACGCAATGCGGGAGGAAACAAGGCAATCGGACTATGTGGCTTTAAGTCTTTCACTTAACCATAGGAGCTCGACTACACGTGGCAAAAGAGCCCCCTTGCAAGTCATGATGTTTGGCTATACCGCCATGTAAATAACCATTATTACTTGGTTTGTATAACTCCAAACCTTCTGCATAATAGGGTGAACCCCGAGCGGCTCTTAATTTAGTGCTTGTCATCAAATCGCAGACCAGTTCTTGCTTATTAGGACAATCAGTTTTCGGCTTTCTCCACCGAGGTACTTAAGCATACCAGATCGAAGTACAATCACAACGGTTCTCCCTTTACCCCTTTAGCCGAATGACTGGAACATAAAGGGGTAAGCATAGGAGCCGGCAAACCCAACTATTTACCCAATACATAATTCAGAACTGATGCATATAATGCAATATCCAAGACCCCGCACACATGTAATACCAAATAGTGTTGGAATGATGCTTAGGGCGACCATGACAGCCAAGCGCACGGTAAATTAACCAGTAGCATCTAATATGTGTATAAAGCAGACTTGTGCTTGTGCTAAAAAACAGTTCAGAAAAGAAGGAAAAAAGAAAAAGATGTAGCAAGGATAATCAACCATGAAGAGTGTTCTTTATTTCCGATTAACTCGTATCCGAACAATCCGAATTGCATCAAGCAACTGTTATAGATACAAGGATTTTTTTATAGAATATAGGTTTAAACAAGGTTTTTTCTAGATGGTTTGATGTCCCTTATACTTCCCTACTGCACGTGTCACCTTCACTCTTCGGGAGGTATTCCTTGACACAGGGGAACGTTGGCGAGCAGGCCTTTGACAAAGGTGGTCTTGAGAAGCCGCCGAGGTGTGGGTAGCGTGACACAAAATTGGTCCTTTATGACACCTGCATGTGTCTGAAGACGTTCATGACCATAGTCTGGTTTAGCCGAACACCTGGTCTCGTGTAATCGCTCCCCACAGCTGCCCATGGTATCTTAAGCGCAAAATTGTGCCTTTGAGGCACGTACTTTGCTGCTGGCGAGGTGTTGCTGTGGGGAGCGTATCCTTATTTAGTTTGATCATGGGAGGGATCTGGGAACTGCGGCGGAGCGCGAGCTCGTTTGTGTTCTTTAATGGTTAGCTATGACTTTAGAGTCGTATTTCGAGCCTGTACTTCAGCTGCAAGAGTCGCGGTATGTTCCTTTGTTCGGAGGGTTCGCTCAGTGTTACCATTCACAGTAATGACACCCTTAGGTCCTAACATCTTCAACTTTAGGTATTCATAATGGGGAGTGGTATTAAAGAGAGTGAATGATGTACGGATGAGGAGTGCACGATACCCGCTGCAGAAAGGAACAATGTAGAAGATAAAGTTTTCATTGCGGAAGTTATCGGGCGAACCAAACACTACATCTAGAGTTATGGTGCCTGAACAACGGCCTCAATGCCAGGGATTATTCCTTTGAAGATGGTGTTGTTGGTATTGATCCTTGATGGATTAATACCCATTTTTCTCATTGTGTATGCATAAATTAGATTGAGACTACTGCCTCCTTCCATGAGAACTCGAGTGAGATGGTACCCATCAATGATGGGGTCGAGCACCAAGGTCGCCGAACCCCCGTGCCGAATACTGGTTGGGTGATCCGTGCGGTCGTACATGATCGGACATGCCGACTGTTGGGGATATACGCCACATGTTAACTCGCCACGGTTATAACCCATGTGGGCTATAACTTGGGTAGGAGGCCCTATATGCAAAGGTCCAGTGGGTGGCTCACCAGGAGGCTGACTCCTAGCCCATCGCTTGACATGCCAGCTCATCCAAGGGAAACGTGGAGATTCTCCCTCGCCCAAGTTAGTAATAAGTAGAATAAGACACATGTTGTAATGCGACCTAGACTCTATTGTAATCTCACGACCTCTCTATGTATATATATAAAGAGGAACCCCTGAGGTGTGGAGGACCAGGAAAAAAGCATGAGCTAGGTTAGCGATTGTGCACCTTTGTAATCGAGTTGATCATCAATAAATACCAAAAGCAGGACGTAGGCTTTTACCTCCATCGGAGAGGGAAAACCTGGGTAAACTCGAGTCTCTAAATTCCGATCAACCCTGTTCAAGTCTCCACCTAGTTGCGATGGCCTCACACCTAAGTCCTTTCATGAGGACTTCTACGGTGACAAAACCAGGACAGTTGGCGCCCACCATGGGGCCAACAATCGGTGATGTTGAGTTCTTGAAGGGAGCTCTCCCTGGGATTGAGGGATACGCGATCGGAGAGATGGCCAAGAGTCGCCGTGGTAAGCTCTATATCAACGACTCAGACTGGGGGTCCTCAGGCTGGCTCAATCTAGTACGAGTCTTGGGTCCCCTTCAACAAGATTCATGTGTTCATCAGCAAGATCGGCGCGTCGGGACCCGAGCTGGACCTGTGTACCGACATCGTTGAGCCGGCTCGGCACAAGCAACCCGTCCACATTCAAACTGCCGAAAACACGTCTTCGTTTGTTTTACTCAGGGGGTCGAACTTGCGGATAACTCCATGACCAGCGGGGATACCCTTGTAAACTCTCATGGCGAGTCGTCTATTGGTGACACCATGTCGATCTGCCCACTTTTTGGTGGAAGGCTTGGGGGCTGCTAAGATGATTCAGAGTTTCTCGAGCTGCCGCACCAATCCATAGTCTACATGGCAGGAACTATTGTGGTGCATAATTCCACCATCATCGAACTAGCTAACGGCCTTGGCGGGTTAGTGCTAGCCCCGGGAGCCACCGGGACAAGCAAGATGCCGGCTCAAGTCTTGGCGGACTTGATGATAGAGATGACAAACCTTTTGGCATCACCGGTTACATTGGAAAACTAGGAGGACCGCAACATGGAGCTGGCTAAGCTTCGAGCTGAGATGACCAAGATCCAGGGGTAAATCGACGCTAAGAATGTTTGCATGGCAGAGTTGGAGGCCCACATCCATGGTGAAACTGAGCGTTTGAAGGCAAAAGCATGGCAACTAGGACTTCGCCAAGATGCCTCGGAAATTGTTCACCAGAGGAGACACGAGAGTCGCCGACCCCTTAACCTTGAGCCAACCCGACTGTTTGATGCTCTGCAACACACGCCAGGAACCGGCCAACCTCGAGTGGAACAACCCCATCAGCCGGCTCAACAGCCTGAGACGGCTCAGCCACCGCCAGTCCAGGCATCATTGCGTCATTTCCACAAGTCGGCGGGTCACTTCTCCAACCCGGTGGATAATATTTTGGCGGCAACATGACACCTTGAAGCCCTTCCTATTACTGTAAACACACAAATTGAAGTTGAAGCCAGGAACGCCATCGATATGTTGAAAATAGCAGTCACCCAACATGCAGAATATTCCTATAGTCAAGACCGTATTCATTCTACACCTTACACAAGCTGCAATAAGAGTCGCCACGATTCACCATCAGTGTCTAGAAGTGGTCACATGCAACAACCTCAGAATTCTCTAGATCGACCTATGGTTTTGGATGCCCAAGCAATTGTGGACGCGACTCGAGCCTTACGAGAAGTAGAGGTAGCAGCAGCGACAACGGGTCAGGTACCACCCTCCGTGACCCAGCCTGTCTCTTTGTAGGCGGGTCTAAGCAGTAGGGCGATTAAAGGTTCGTTCCTATCTCCAGCTCTTTGCTGCGACCATATGCCTAAAGATTTTAAGGGTCCTCGCAAGGTTCCCAATTACATGGCCAATCTTGTGCCGGCGGCGTGGGTTGAAAGTTATGAGCTCGCTATGGACATGCTTGACGTTAGCGATGATGTATGCACTAAGTACTTGACTATGATGTTGGAAGGACCGGTTCGTACATGGTTGAAAAAGCTACTCCCTAGTTCCATTAACTCTTTGTCAGAGCTGAAGGAACATTTCATCAATAATTTCCAAGGAACTTGCAAGAGAACGATGACGATTGTTGACTTACAGCACGTTGTACAACATGCGGATGAGTCGACTCACCACTGGACTCGTCGGGTCGGAGAAATCATCCACTCGTCTGATAGTATCACAACTGCCCAAATTGTTTTGATTTTGAAAAAATGCCACTTCCAAACACTTGTTCAAAAGATTGGGCGCCTCAAGTGGAAGGTTCAAGATATGGGAGACCTCATGAATGTCCTTACTAGGTATGCCGAGTCTGACAACACTAAAGATCCCGGCTCACATGAGGATAAATTTGGCAATGGGAAGAAGCATGACAACAACAAAGGTCATCAGGAACACAATTCTGGGCATTAGGAAAACTATAATAAACAAAGCAATGGTGAAAAATGCAAGCATCCGAACGGCGGGTCAGATTTTGTTGCTAATACGAACACTGGTTTTAAAAACCAGCGACGAAACAACAACTCTAGTAGGGCCTATAATGGGAAGGCGTGCAATTATGAAGAAGCACACAAAGGCCCTTGTCCTAAGCACAGTCTCCCCTATAGGCCATCCACTCACTCATGGGAGAATTTCCACTTCATGCAGGCATTCTGGAATCAAGCTTTTCAGAAATTTCAAGGAGGAAACGATGGTAGAAGTTGAGGTCATCCTGACGGGTTTAGTGGCGGCTCATTGATATGTCTCCAACGTATCTACTTTTTCAAACTCTTTTGCCCTTGTTTTGGACTCTAATTTGCATGATTCAAATGGAACTAACCCGGACTCACGATGTTTTCAGCAGAATTGCCTTGGTTTTATTTTTGTGCAGAAATAAAAGTTCTCGGATTGACATGAAAATTTACGGAGAACGTTTTTGGATTTAATAAAAATACCGGCAAAAGAATCTACCGGAGAGGGGCCACCCCTAGACCACAAGTCTGCATGGCGCCCCCTAGGCGGCGCCCCTGGCTTGTGGGGTCCCTGAGGCTCCACCGAGCTCGTTTCCACTTCTATATATTCCCATTCGCGGAGAAAAAAATCAAAGAGAAGAGTTCATCGTGTTTTACGGCACAGAGCCGCCGCCACATCCTGTTCTTCCTCGGGAGGGTAGATCTAGAGTCTGATTTGGGCTACGAAGAGGGGAAATCGACGCCGTCGTCACCACCAACCATCCTTAATCACCAATTTCATGATGCCCTGCATCGTTCGTGAGTAATTCCATCATAGGCTTGCTTGACGGTGATGGGTTGGATAAGATCTATCATGTAATCAGTTAGTTTTGGTAGGGTTTGGTCCCTAGTATCCATTATGTTATGAGAATGGTGTTGCTATGACTTTTCTATGCTTAATGCTTGTCACTAGGGCCCAAGTGCCATGATTTCAGATTTGAACCTATTATCTTTTCATGAATATATATGTGTTATTGATCCTATCTTGCAAGTTATAGACACCTATTCCGAGTTATAATCCGCACCCCCAGGGTGAAAATAACTGGGATTCTTTCTGGTGATTACTGTAATTTGAGGAGTTCATGTATTCACCAAGTGCTAATGCTTTGGTCCAGTTCTCTATTAAATGGAGGCCTTAATATCCCATAGTTTCCATTAGGACCCCACTGCCACCGGGGGGGGGGTAGGACAAAAGATGTCATGCAAGTTCTTTTCCATAAGCACGTATGAACATTGATGAATTGGAGCTAGTTATGTATCACCCTATGTTATGATTATTGCATGATGAATGCCATCCAACATAATTATCCATCACTGATCCATTGCATACAAGCTTTCCACATATTGATATGTGCTAAGTTACTTTTCCGTTGCAACTGTTACAATCACTATAAATCTGCTACTGTCACGTTTGCCACAGTTACCGTTACTTCCATACTACTTTGCTACTAAATACTTTGTTGTAGATATTAAGTCTTTCAGGTGTGGTTGAATTGACAACTCAGCTGCTAATACTCGAGAATATTACTTGGCTCCCCTTGTGTAGAATCAATAAATTTGAGTTGAATACTCTACCCTCAAAAACTGTTGCGATCCCCTATACTTGTGTGTTATCAAGCCCTTTTTCGAGGAGCATAGCTTTATTCTCTAAGTCACTTGGAATTTATATCTGTTGATCATTATGAAGAATTTGAAAGATGCTAAAATCAAGATCTACCCCTCAACTACGAGGGCAGGTAAGGAACTGCCATCTAGCTCTGCACTTGATTCACCGTCTGTTATGAGTAAATTCGCGACACCACCACCTGCTACTGAATCTGATATGTCGCAAGTAATTTATGATGCTACTTCTGCTATGCATGATTCTTATGATGATACTTTGCTTGATACTATTGTGCCACTTGGTGAATTTCTTGATGAACAAATTTCTAGAGTGAATGCTGAAACTGGTAATATTGCTGAATCTAATGAAACTGAACACTATGATTCACCTACTAGACCTAGCTCTCCTAGATATGAATTGCCTAATATACCTCAGGGTTATGTTATGGAAGGATGTTAGGGCATATTTATGTCTAAGTAATTTTGGTGATTGATGACAGTACCTTAGTGGACTAATCGTGCGCATTGAGCATTTCAGATAATACATGACAAAGGCACAAGACGACACCCTCCGTGGAATAGAAGCACGATGTCTTCTACGATTCTCTTTGGTGGTTTTGAGTCGTAGGAACGCCGTACTATTAAGAGGGGATCCGTATTGGGAAGGTCTGGGTGGAATCAATCTTGCACGCACACACTTTTTCTCCATCTCCTTTCCCCTGCAACTATGGAGCTTTTCCCCTCTCTGGTCTTTCTCTTCTTGCAAAAAGGTCCCATGGCGGTAGTACCGCTGGCCTTAGCGGTAGTACCGCTAGAGCTTGCGGTAGTACCGCTGGCCCAGCGGTAGTACCGCCCCTGGTCCGCGGTAGTACTGCTCCAGGACTTTAGTACCGTCATCCTTGCGGCTGTACTACGTCGGACTTTTTGCGAAGACTTTCTTGGCGGTGGTTGGCCCGGTAGTATCTTTGCGCTACCATGGGCTCATCAGTAGTACCGCTGGAGGGTCAGCGGTAGTACCGCTGCAGCCAGCGGTAGTACCGCTAGAGGGTCAGCGGTAGTACCGTTGCAGCCAGCGGTAGTACCGCTGGGCTCGTGCTGTGAGTGGGGAAAACGGTTGGATTCTTTCCCCCACTATATAAAGGGTTTTCTTTCTTAAGAACCCTACCTTTGACCCTCCCAAGATCCATTGTTTCTCTCTAAGCTCAAAAGTGCCCGATCTCTCCCTAGCCAATCAAACCTGTTGATTTCCTAGGGATTGGTTGAGAAGGCCTAGATCTACACTTCCAACAAGAGAAAATTGATTCCCCCCACTAATCCCTTGCAGATCTTGTTACTCTTGGGTGTTTGAGCACCCTAGACGGTTGAGGTCACCTTGGAGCCACATTCCATTGTGGTGAAGCTCCGTGGTCTTGTTGGGAGCCTCCAAGCTTAGTGTGGAGTTAGCCCCAACCTTGTTTGTAAAGGTTCAGTCGCCGCCTTCAAGAGCACCCATAGTGGAATCACGGCACCTTGCATTGTGTGAGGGCGTGAGGAGAATACGGTGGCCCTAGTGGCTTATTGGGGAGCATTGTGCCTCCACACCGCTCCAACGGAGACGTACTTCCTATCAAAGGGAAGGAACTTCGGTAACACATCCTCGTCTTCATTGGTTCCGCTTGTGGTTATCTCTAATCTTTACATTGTGTATGTTATTGTTGTAGACTATTTCTTACTTGCCTTAGCGATTATAGTTGATAGCATCATATAAGTTGATCACCTAGTTGTCATTTTAGAGAACCTTTATGTTGTTAACCCTAACTTGTTAAGAATAGTTAAAAGTGGTAGTTGCCTATTCACCCCCTCTAGTCAACCATATCGATCCTTTCAATTGGTATCAGAGCCACGTCTCTTTATTAAGGGTTTCACCACCCGAAGAGTATGGAGGATGATGAGGGAGGACCCCATGGGCAACCCGAGGCCATGGACTTGACTTCGGTCATAAGGGATGACTTGAATTCGACTATGGCCAACCTCAGGACGTCCTTGACGAACGAAGTCAAGACCATGCTTAAAGAGTTAATTGAGGGAATTAAAAGTTCTCCCGAACCGGCGTTGGTGGTTAAACCCGCCAACACGGATTCAAAGGCCAATTCCTCTAGGGAAGTGGCTAAAGGTATGCGACCTTCTTCCCCTCTCGAAAATAATGGGACTGGAACCTATGCCTCAGTTCCACCTCCCATGGTCTATGGAGGATCCTACACTGCGTATTAATCTTGTTGGTCCTCCTCCTAAGCTTGTTAAGGGTGATTTTGCTAACTGGGTGTTTTCTATTAAGTCTCATTTGAATCACAACTCAACAAATTTATGGAGAATCATCAAGCAAGGCTACTATCCTCATGACCCAAGCAACCTCACTCCAAGAGAAGAAGCGAACAATCAATATAATCACTCCACAATGTTTATTCTCCAGTACGCAGTACCTCCTGAAGATCTTCCTCACTTGCGCCCCTTCACTCTGGCTAAGGACTGTTGGGAGCACATTATGGTGCTGTACAAGGGAAGCTCAAGCATTCAACGGTCCAACTATGAAGTGGTGCTTGATAAGGCCGATGAGTTTGTGATGAAGGAAGATGAGGACCCTCGTGATCTCTATCAAAGGGTGACTGCTATTGTTGTTGCTCTCAAGGATCATGGGAGCAAGGATGTGGATGACACATGGATCAAGCGCAAGTTTCTCAAGGCCATCATGCCATTTAAGAAAGCCATGTCATCTGCCATTCGCCAACGACCAGATTTCCAGTCCTTGTCTTCCAGTGAGGTGTTGGATGAATTCATTGCAATGTCAATCATGAACGAGACCGCTGACAATGCACTTGCTCGCGTTCGGTCAAAGATAGCTTCACCCAACCTTTCTTTAAAGGCAAAGGCTGCTTCTCAAGAAGAAGAAGAGGATGAGGAAGAGGAGAGCTGCCCTGAAGACACTAAGTATGCTTATCACGAGCACATGGCTCTTGCGTCAAGGCAATCCTGGGGCAACAAGAGTAACTCAAGACCCAACTTCTCCAAGAACAACTCAAGTGGGTTCAAATCCAAGCAACGTGTGAGGACATGCTATAACTGCGGTAATGTGAGTCACTTCGTGGCAGAATGTCCCTATGAGAAGAGGGAAGACAACGTGGGCAAGCTCATTCGCAAAGACAAAACCAAGTCATTCCCAAACAAGAACAACTTTGTCAAGAAACCCCACCCAAAGGGTATGGTGGCACTTGAAGAGTACCCCTCCGATGATGATGACGATACGATATGGTGGCAACTACGACTGTCGCCATTGCCACCCCTTCTCCCAAGAATATGTCTCTCTTCAACACCCCCAACGATAACCACATCGCCAAGTGTCTCATGGCCAAAGGTATCGATCAGGTAACACCCAACATTAAGACCAACATCACTACTGCTCCTTCATTGTTGAATTGTGTTGATGATAGTGATGTTGTGGAACTTAATGAGCATGATCTTGACAAATTTATGTGTACGATCAAAGGCGAACCCAAGAAGCACTTTGTTGCTCTTTTGGAACAACTGGGTGAGGCTAATGACCTCATCGAGTCTCATGAGGAGACTATCTTTGAGCTGCAAGGACATAGTCGTGACTATGCCGATGAGATTGCTGAATTATCTATTGCACTAGAAAAGGAGCGCACTCTTCGTTTGGCTCTTGAGGAGGCATACAACGATGACTGCGCTAAATTGCAAAAGGAACTAGATCATGCTATTGTTCTTACTTGTGTGCTTAAGTATGAAAAGGCTACACTTGGGGTTGGCCATGACAGACTCAAAGTGGAGTTTGACACACTTGACAAGGCTCACAAGGTCTTGAAAGGTGCTCATCTCTCCCTGAAGGAGTTTCATGATCAACTCCAAGCAAAGCTTACCAAGGAGATCTCTACTTGTCCTCCTTTCGTTATAATTGATAATTCTTGTACAACTAACCCTTGTTGTGAGCATGTACATCTTGTGGAGGAAAATGCCAAGTTGAAGGATCAACTTGAGAAGGTCCTTGTGTCATGCATCCAAGGCGAGAAGAACCTAAACGACCTCTTGAGCAATCAAAAGGGTGTTGTAGGAAAGGAGGGACTTGGACTTACATCCAATTCGAAAATAAAAAGGAAGTACAGGAACAAATGATCCCTTACCCTCATGGACATCTTTGTCAAAGAGGGCGAAGGGACTCCGAAGGAGAACATGAACAAGGTGGAGAATGGTAGCATCAAGAAGGGCAAAACCATTCCTACCAACACAGCCGGGAAACTCAATCCATCCTATGTTTTATGTCGTGCTGGTGATGGGCATGTTTATGCCAGATTTGTTGGTTCTTACTATGAGTCCATTAAATGGGCTATTTGGGTTCCTAAGACCCTTGTCTCTAACATTGAAGGACCCATTCAAAAATGGGTACCTAAAACCAACCCTTGATCTATTGCAGGAGTTTGCTTCCGGTGGGGTGTCATGGTTGCTCGATAGTGGAGCAACAAATCATATGACCGGAAGCAAGGACTTAGTGGTGGATGTGCATCCTTCCCCATCTATGCCCACCCATGTCCAATTCGTCGATGCATCATCGTCAAAGGTATTGGGATTTGGTAAGGTGGTCATCTCTCAAGAGTTATATATTGAGAAGGTCATGCTTGTTGAGTCCCTTGCTTACAATTTACTTTTAGTTCGTCAACTTGCAATTATGGGCTTTTCCACATTCTTTAATCTTGATGCCGTGGTCCTTTTGTGGAGCAAGACTTTTAAAGTAGCCTATGTTTGATATGTCAAAATGGTATCTATGTGGTGAACTTTTCAAAGAGACCCACTAAGACCGCGACTTGTCTAATGGCTAAAGTTGATGTGGGCTGGCTTTGGCATCGCCGACTAGCTCATGTCAATATGAGATCTTTGCAAAGTCTCCTCAAAGGGGACCATATTTGTGGACTAACAAATGTGAGTTTTGCCAGAGATCGTGCTTGCAGTGCCTACATTGAAGGGAAGATTCATGAAACTACTCATCGTCCAACGACTCTCATTTACACTAAGAGGCCGTTGGAGCTCCTTCATATGGATCTCTTTGGTCCTCACTCATTTGATAGTCTTGGGGGCAGAAAGTACTGCTTGGTGATTGTTGATGACTACTCAAGATACACCTGGGTATATTTCTTCAAGAGGAAGAGTGAGACTCAACAAACTGTCATCAACTTTGCTAATGAAGCTCAATGTCAACATGAAGCAAAGATTTTGATGATTAGAAGTGACAATGGCACCGAGTTCAAGAACTACACCTTGGATGCGTTTCTAGGTAATGAGGGAATCAAACATCAATATTCAGCACCATACACCCCTCAACAAAATGGTGTGGCGGAAAGGAAGAACCGGACGTTGATGGATGCAACAAGAACAATGATGGTGGAATTCAAATCTCCGTGTAACTTTTCGGCCGAAGCCATCAACACAACATGTCATGCATCCAATCGGCTCTATATCCGCAAAGGCTTGAACAAGACCCCATATGAGATTCTCACCGGAAACAAACCCAATCTCAAGTACTTCCGGGTATTCGGGTTTAAGTGTTTCATTCTCAAGAAAGGTGCACGTTTAGCTAAATTTGATTCTAGAGCTCAAGAGGGCATCTTTGTTGGTTATGCTACAAACTCTCATGCTTACCGTGTCCTCAACAAGTCCATCGGGCTCATTGAGGAAACATGTAACGTGGAGTTTGATGAAAATAATGGCTCCCAAGTGGAGCAAAGTGGTCTATGTGATGTAGGTGATGAAATTCCTCCCCAAGCCATAAGAAGAATGGGGATTGGTCAAATACTCCCCATTGAGGAACCCCTTGTGGCCGAAGGAGAAGGACAATGCTCTACTCAAGTGGAGCCATCATCCTCACAAGCCCCACACGCTTCCGATGAACAAAGAGAAAACCCTCAATCAGTTGAACAAGTTCAAGGACAAGATCAATTGCTCAAAGATGGTGATGTGCCCCATGATGTCCAAGTGCTTACACAAGGTTCCAAATCTTCTCAAGATCAAGATCAAATGCAACTACAAGATCCAGACCAAATATAGGCACAAGATCAAGATCAAGAGCAACCACAAGATCAAGGACAAACCAGTGAGCCTGCTCAAGTCGAAAATCAAGTTGATCAGGATGTTGTCTCTCAATTTCCTTCTGCAGCACCTAAGAGGGCTACTGGTGCCAAGGGAGGATCAAAACGCAAGGCCAAACAAAGTAATCAAGTCGATGCTCCCCAGTTATCAAATGCAGAACTCTTGGAGCGTCGCGCAGCCAAGATTGCAAACAAGCTGAGAGTCAAGTTACATCTTATGAAGAATGTGCTTGGTAGTTTGAAAAGGGGAGTATCCACTCGTCGACAAATTTGGAATTATTGTGAGCATCACGCGTTTGTTTCGTATTGTGAACCTCAACAGGTGCAGGAAGCGCTCAATGATGAGGATTGGCTTATGGCCATGCATGAAGAACTCAATAACTTCGAGCGTAATCAAGTGTGGAAATTAGTGCCAAGACCAAAGGAGGAACATAATGTCATCGGGACCAAATGGATCTTCAAAAACAAGCAAGATGCCAATGGGATTGTGGTTTGAAACAAGGAAAGATTGGTGGCTCAAGGCTACTCCCAAGTCGTGGGTATCGACTATGGTGAAACCTTTGCCCCTGTTGCTCGTCTAGAATCTATTCGCATGCTGCTTGCATTTGCTTCTCATCATAATTTCAAATTACAACAAATGGATGTAAAAAGTGCTTTTCTTAATGGTCCTTTAAATAAGTTGGTCTATGTCAAACAACCCTTGGGTTCGAACATCCCAAGCTCCGCAATCATGTGTACAACCTTAATAAGGCACTCTATGGCGTTAAACAAGCCCCACATGCGTGGTATGAGTACCTTACTAAGTTGTTACAAGATCGTGGGTTTGAAATTGGGAAGATAGATGCCACTCTTTTTACCAACAAGGTCAAAGGGGATTTGTTCATATGCCAACTATATGTTGATGATATCATTTTTGGTTCCCCTAACGAATCTTTCAATGAAGAATTTGCTGCACTAATGACCAAGAAATTTGAGATGTCAATGATGGGTGAGTTGAAGTTCTTCCTCGGGTTCGAGATTAAACAAGGCTTAGAAGGGACCTTCATCAAACAAGCCAAGTACACTCAAGACATGCTCAAGAGGTTCTAGCTAGAGGATGTCAAGCCGGTCAAGTTTCCCATGCCAACAAGATGCAAGCTTGACAGTGATCCCAATGGTAAAGCAGTGGATCAACAGGTATATCGCTCCATGATTGGATCCCTTCTTTACCTTTGTGCATATAGACCGGATATCATGTTGAGTGTAGGGATTTGTGCATGGTTTCAATCTGCACCAAAAGAAAGCCATTATATGGCTATTAAGCGAATCTTTTGATATTTGGCTCATACCCCAAACTTTGGTCTATGGTATCCCAAAGGAGCAAACTTCAACCTAGTGGGATATTCTGACTCAGATTGGGCGGGAGACTGTGTGGAGAGGAAGTCAACTTCTGGAGGATGTCAATTCCTTGGTCGTTCACTGGTAAGTTGGTCTTCAAAGAAGCAGAATTGTGTCTCACTATCTTCCACCGAAGCTGAGTATGTGGCAGCTGCGAGTTGTTGTGCACAGTTGCTATGGATGAGGCAAACTTTAAAGGATTACGATGTCACTTGTGACAAACTGCCTTTTCTATGTGACAATCAAAGTGCTATCAAGATTTCCCTCAATCTGGTGCAACATAGCAAGACCAATCACATTGATATTCACCATCACTTCATTCGTGAACATATCAAGCGAGGTGATATTGAGGTTCACTTCATCAACACTGAAGAGCAACTTGCAAGTATTTTCACTAAGCCCCTAGATGAAGCAAGGTTTCGGGAGTTAAGGCATGAGCTAAATATCATTGATTCAAGTAATGTGGATTGAAACTAGGCACTTTGCACCTCACTCTGCATTATATCTTGTTCTAGGTGTAGGCATGGACATAGGGGGAGTGTTGTTCTCTCAATGAACTTTCCCTCCCCCCATTATGCATAAATCGATCAAGTCTTTCACTTTGGCCATTATTAAATGGCACTGGTGCTTCAAAGACGAGCATTGGTCATGAACCCAAGGACAAATCTTCGCGGTGTCATACCTTTGTCTCAAACATAGGTGGCTCCGGCCACCGCCCACCTTTCTCTCTTGTTGTAGAAAGGATACAAAATGACTAGTCAGTATATCTTGCTAGTGTTAACTTTTTCTCTACACTGACTAGTCGTTGCCCACTTCATTTCCACGAAGTCCTAAGTCTCTTTGTGCTTTTCCGGAGTGGTACCACCGCCAGGACCCCAGCGGTACTACCGCCAGGGGGAGCGGTACTACCGCGAGGAACCCAGCCTATCGTGGCTTGACTAGGGCTTTTTAGGGCTGTCTCAAGGGGGAGCGGTACTACCGCTATGACCCCGGCGGTACTACTGCCAGGGGGAGCGATACTACCGCCAGGGTAGCGGTACTACCGCTATGTACCAGCGGTACTACCGCTCCACCCGTGACCTGAGGGCTATATAAAGGGAGAGGGGGCTATTTTCTTGCCCCTGTTTCATCTTCTTCGTGGTTCTCTCTCCCTCTACCCGAAATCTCCCTGCTTGGATCTCCTTCCGTGGAGCCTCCCCTCTCTTTCCGGTTGGAGGGCTTGCTCCCCTCCCCTTCCTCCTTCAAGTGCCATGGACTCTGGTAAAGCTCCTCCCCTTCCTCTCTTGGTTGATGTGTTTGTTTCTAGGGTTAGGAGCTTGTTGATTTGGATCCATGGATATGCTTTATGCTTAGTTTTTGGATGGATTGGGGAGAAATCTTAGGGGATTTTAGGTCTAATGTTCTTCATTGCAATTTTTTTGACATGCCCTAGTTCTCCATGCTTTAGATCTAGTAGCTCTTATCAACCATCTCATGGACTTGATTTAAACTTGGATCCCATTGACTAGGCTTGTCTCCTTCTAGATGATCTAGAGTTCCACATGTTTTAGGGCTATGGTGATTCTTGTGCTAAGTGTATTTGTTAGCCGTGGATCTTTGGAAAGGAATCTAGTAATTTTAGATGCTTCAAATCTGTCTAGATCTGAAAGTGAACCCCTCGCGGTACTACCACTCCACTCGAGCGGTACTACCGCTAAGGAGGCAGCGGTACTACCGCTAGCCTGGTGGTACTACCGCTGAGGGGCAGCGGTACTACCGCTAGCCCCATGTTACTACCGCTATGACCCTAGCGGTACTACCGCCAGGGCGAGCGGTACTACCGCCGGGGGCATTTTATGTTTGATTTCCCTTGGCAATGTGTGCTTCTTCTTATGTTTTTTGAACATTGCCATGACTCCTTTTGTCGCTCTTTTTGTGTTTATGTCTTGTGTGTCACAGGTGGTTCTCGTTGCTCGAATCCTGTTCGTAACACCCACTCCAAGTAGTACCGCAATCCAGAGGCTCCAGAAGGTTCTGCAACTTCCAGTCTGAACCCTACCAAGAAGTCTTTCAAGAAGGTTGCCACAAAGTCCAAAGGGCCCAACGTCCGCACTATGGCTCCTAAGGACTTTTTTGCAGTCCGTACCCGTGATCCCTATGTTAATGAAAAGGCTCAACTCAAGGGCTGTGATCATGTTTGGTCACGGGAACAGGCAATGATCTTTCATGACATCATCGTGCCCTTCAAGAAGATCTACGTCCCAGTGCAGTGGATCGACCTCGCTCACCTTCGGCAGCATCATGACTACTTTGGCGAGGCTCTCTCCTTGGTTGACAAGCTTGGCATTACAGAAGTCATCACCTTCAGAAATGACTTCGATCTAGATCTTGTGGCCCAGTTTTATGTCACCGTTCACTTTCACCCTGATGACGAGCGCACCATGACCTGGATGACGGCTGGTAAGAAGCTAACTGGTACTTGGAGGGAGTTCATGCAACTCCTGAATGTCGACTTCCAGGGGCAAGCAAATGTTCTTGGGCTGTGTCCTCATGCTCCAACTAAGTCTACTTCCAGCCCAAAGGACATGCTGCAACATCTTTACATAAAAAAGGGTGTGCTCCCCACGCATGTGGATGTCATGCATCGGATCTTCTGCAACACCCTCTTCCCTCGTATTGGCAACAAGGACGAGGTGCATGGACATCTGGCTAAGATGCTTCTGCTGTGTGAGGAGGCAAGGAATAAGGCCACTGCGCCTCTCGACATATCTGATGTGATGTTCTGTGAGCTCTAGAATTGCATCATGAACCGTAAGGACGTGTCTTACCCGTTCGCCTTCATTCAGAAGAAGTGGAAGGATACCTATCCGGACGAGGTCCTCCCTGTTGAAGCTGACTACTTTGTGCATGATCCTATCAAGCTACGTCTCAAGGACAAATGGGCCAACACCTCGACTTCTTCTCAGCCCATGGAGACTGACACAGAGACTGCTGCTGGAGGAGGACCTGCTTCGCATACCCACTCTTCTGCTATGCCATCTTGGGCTATGAAGCTAAATAATCAGATGAAGACTCTCTTTTGTATGTAGGCCAAGGGCCAGTATCAGTCTCATGTGGCCCAGAAGGAGAATCGTCAGAGGCACAAGCGTGTCTTAAGGACACTTGATGTGGCAATCTCGAGCGGCTCAGAGGACGACATCACTCGAGAGACTGACTGGATGAGGGCTCAAGGTTATGAGTGAAATGGATCTGATGCTAAGGAGGAGGTTTCTGACAAGGACATTGAGGAGGAGCAGGACGAGCAGGATTCGGATGCCACGGATGAGTCTGAGGATGAGGAGTGACCACCTGTGTCTTAGGTGTGCCCCTTTTTGGTGTCTTGGTTCCAAAGGGGGAGAGAGTCTAGGAGTTGGATTTGGATTTGCTTGCTTTATCTTTATCGTGTTTGCTTTGAACTTGGTTTGATCGTATTTGCTATCTTTACTAGGTGTGATGTGAGACTTGTTTTTTTGTGAGAACTATTTTAATCATATGCCATGAGTCATATGCTCTTCAATTATCTCTATTAAATTATCTTTATGCTCACATACTTTCTACTGTGCAAATCCGGTATTGTCATCAATCCACCAAAAAGGGGGAGATTGTTAGGGCATATTTATGTCTAAGTAATTTTGGTGATTGATGACAGTACCTTAGTGGACTAATCGTGTGCATTGAGCATTTCATATAATACATGACAAAGGCACAAGACGGCACCCTCCGTGGAATAGAAGCACGGTGTCTTCTACGATTCTCTTTGGTGGTTTTGAGTCGTAGGAACGCCGTACTATTAAGAGGGGATCCGTATTGGGAAGGTTTGGGTGGAATCAATCTTGCACGCACACACTTTTTCTCCATCTCCTTTCCCCTGCAACTATGGAGCTTTTCCCCTCTCTGGTCTTTCTCTTCTCGCAAAAAGGTCCCATGGCGGTAGTACCGCTGGCCCTACCGGTAGTACCGCTAGAGCTGGTGGTAGTACCGCTGGCCCAGCGGTAGTACCACCCCTGGTCAGCGGTAGTAGCGCCCCAGGACTTTAGTACCGTCATCCTTGCGGCTGTACTACGTCAGACTTTTTGTGAAGACTTTCTTGGCGGTGGTTGACCCGGTATTATCTTTGCGCTACCATGGGCTCAGCGGTAGTACCGCTGGAGGGTTAGCGGTAGTACCCGTGCAGCCAGCGGTAGTACCGCTAGAGGGTCAGCAGTAGTACCGCTGCAGCCAGCGGTAGTACCGCTGGGCTCATGCTGTGAGTGGGGAAAACGGTTGGATTCTTTCCCCCACTATATAAAGGATTTTCTTTCTTAAGAACCCTATCTTTGACCCTCCCAAGCTCCATTGTTGCTCCCTAAGCTCAAAAGTGCCCGATCTCTCTCCCTAGCCAATCAAACTTGTTGATTTCCTAGGGATTGGTTGAGAATGCCTAGATCTACACTTCCACCAAGACAAAATTGATTCCCCCCACTAATCCCTTGTGGATCTTGTTACTCTTGGGTGTTTGAGCACCCTAGACGGTTGAGGTCACCTCGGAGCCACATTCCATTGTGGTGAAGCTCCGTGGTCTTGTTGGGAGCCTCCAAGCTTTGTGTGGAGTTAGCCCCAACCTTGTTTGTAAAGGTTCAGTCGCCGCCTTCAAGAGCACCCATAGTGGAATCACGGCACCTTGAATTGTGTGAGGGCGTGAGGAGAATACGGTGGCCCTAGTGGCTTATTTGGGAGCATTGTGCCTCCACACCGCTCCAACGGAGACGTACTTCCTGTCAAAGGGAAGGATCTTCGGTAACACATCCTCGTCTTCATTGGTTCCACTTGTGGTTATCTCTAATCTTTACATTGTGTATGTTATTGTTGTAGAATATTTCTTACTTGCCTTAGCGATTATAGTTGATAGCATCATATAGGTTGATCACCTAGTTGTCATTTTAGAGAACCTTTATGTTGTTAACCCTAACTTGTTAAGAATAGTTAAAAAGTGGTAGTTGCCTATTCACCCCCCTCTAGTCAACCATATCGATCCTTTCAAAGGAGAAGTAGCTAGGGACTTTCTTGCTTGTAAGGATAGAGATGATCTTAAGAAATTGCTATGCAAGTGGAAGAAAAAAAATCTTTGAATGCTAGAATACAATATGATCCCAAGTTTGCTACTTCACCTATGTGTGTTACTAATAAGGATTATGAATTCTTTGTCGATCCTGAGTTAATTACTTTGGTAGAATCTGATCCTTTTTACGGCTATGAATCTGAAACTGTTGTGGCACGCCTTACTAAATTGAATGATATAGCCACCCTATTTACTCATGAGGAAAAAATTCGTTACTACTATATTCTTAAGTTGTTTCTATTCTCATTAAAGGGTGATGCTAAAATATGGTTTAATTCTCTTGCTCCTGGTTGTGTGCATAGTCCCCAAAATATGATTTACTACTTCTCTGAAAAATATTTTCCTGCCCATAAGAAATAAGCTGCCTTGCAGTAAATATTTAATTTTGTGCAAATTAAATAAGAGAGTCTCCCACAAGCTTGGGGGAGGCTTCCCCGGTTACTTAATGCTTTGCCGAATCACCCTCTCAAGAAAATGAAATACTTGATATCTTTTATAATGGACTAACCGATGCTTCTAGGGACCACCTAGATAGTTGTGCTAGTTGTGTTTTTAGGGAACGAACTGTTGAACAAGCTGAACTACTTTTGAATAATATATTGAGCAATGATAATGTTTGGACTATTCCCGAACCACCTCCAAAACCAACTCTGAAGGAAAGAGGTATTCTATTCCTCAGTCCTGAAGATATGCAAGAAGCAAAGAAACCTATGAAAGAAAAAGGTATTAAAGCTGAAGATGTTAAGAATCTATCACCTATTGAAGAAATACATGGTCTTGATAACCTGACACAGGTAGTAGAGATAAATTCTCTTCGTAGATTTGATCAAGGTGACATTCCTTATAATAAGTCAGCTAGCCAATGCTTGGATGAATTTGATAACTTTGTTGTTAAACAAGAAAATTTCAATGCTTATGTTAGTAGACAATTGAAGCATAATGCTTACATGCTTGATCGCTTGGGTGATTATATGAGTAGAACTATTAATGACCTTAGGCTTATTAGTAAACATGCTTCCATGGTAAAGTAGAACAGGCACTTAAGGCACAAAATGATTTGCTCAATGAGATGACTAGTAAGAACAATGATCATTCTGCTAGAGTTGTTACTAGAGGTGGTAGAATGACTCAGAAACCTTTGTATCCCGAGGGCCATCCTAAGAGAGTTGAGAATGATTCTCAGAGAGTTAATATTGACGTACCTGGTCCTTCCAATAAAAACAAAAAGAATGATGATAAGACTTTGCATGCTGCTAGTGAACCTGTTATAGAGTCACATGAAAATCCAAATGATACCTCTATTTCTGATGCTGAGACACAATCTGGTAATGAACATGAATCTAGTGATAATATTAATGATGATGTTCATGTTGATGCTCAACCTAGTAATGCCAATGATGTGGAGATTGAACCTGTTGTTGATCTTGATAACCCACAACCTAAGAATAAGAGATATGATGAAAGAGATATTGTTGCTAGGAAGCATGGTATAGAAAGAGAACCATGGGTTCAGAAACCCATGCCCTTTCCTCCTAAACCATCCAAGAAGAAGGATGATGAGGATTTTGAGCGCTTTGCTGAAATGCTGAGACTTGTCTTTTTACGTATGCGCTTAACTGATATTCTGAAAATGTCTCCTTATGCTAAGTACATGAAAGATATTGTTACAAATAAAAGAAAGATACCTGAATCTAAGATTTCCACCATGCTTGCTAATTATACTTTTAAGGGTGGAATACCAAAGAAACTGGGAGATCCCGGAGTACCAACTATAGCATGCTCTATTAAAGGAAATTATGTTAAAACTGCTTTATGTGACCTTGGAGCTGGTGTTAGTGTTATGCCGTTCTGTTTATATCGTAGACTTGATTTGAATAAGTTGACACCTACTGAAATCTCTCTGCAAATGGCTGATAAATCAACTGCTTTACCCATCGGTATTTGCGAGGATGTACCTATTGTGGTTGCAAATGTTACTATCCTAACAGACTTTGTTATTCTTGATATTCCCGAGGACGACAGTTTGTCGATCATCCTTGGTAGACCCTTTCTGAATACTGCAGGGGCTATTATTGATTGCAACAAAGGCAATGTCACTTTTCATGTTAATGGTAATGAGAATACGGTATACTTTCCGAAGAAACAATCTCAAGTTCATAGCATCAACTCCATTGAAAAATTCCAACGCTTCTATTGGAGGCTTTGAATTCCCTCTTCCTACTGCCAAGAAGAAATATGATATACTTATTGTTGGGGACATGCATATCCCCATTGATGTAACCTAGTGTTATTCGAAAGTTCTCCAGTTCCATGTCGTTCAAAAAACGTTGTCAATAAGACTTGATCAACCTTATTGATGCATTATTTTTTATGGGCATGAGATGGATGAATTTAGAAAGCACAACCTTCTATACCCAACCTTTATTTTCTGTTCCTTAGTTTCAATTTAGCAAATAAGTTATTATTTCTCTGTTTTTCGTTTTATCCGTGCAATAGAAAAATGACCTGAAAATAAAAGTTCTCACAACACTCTAAAAATTCAGTGTGATTTTTTCTGGAATATTTGAGAATTTCTGGCACTAAGAATACATCAGGGGACTACACCAGTGGGCCACAAGCGTGCAGGGCACGACCACCCCCCGTGGGCGCACCCCCTTGGCTTGTGGGTCCCACGTGGAGCCCCTTCACTTATTCTAGTACCCACCCACCATTGCTCAAACCCGTGTTTTAGGTCATCTTGCTGCCATTTTCGATCTCCTTGCTCAAAGCTTCATTTGCAAAACTATTTTAGGGGATTGTTCATCGGTATGTGACTCCTCCGATGGTCCAATTGGTTTTTGTTCTAGTGTTTTATATTTTGCAAAATCTTGTTGCTGTGATGACCTTGTTCTTGAGCTTGAATGTCAAATTTGTAGGGTCCCAAATAGTTTTGATGCATGATATAGCTTCTAGGCAGTTGTGGGAGTAGTTGCTATAAGATTTGATTGAGTTTTGTTCATTTTTATGTGGAGTCACTAAAAAATGAGATTTATTTGCCAGCAAAAGAAAAGATGAGGAGATTGTTGAGAGGCTCTTAAAGCTGTGGCTTTAAAGAAAATGAAAATGAGAAGCCTAGATACAATATTCCTCGCACAACGGAAGTTCGACCATGCGAATGGCCAAGTGAGGCATTCTTAAGGGTGGCTGGAATTTATGAAGATCGCTACTATCTAGCAGAAAGTGCAGGCATCACCGATTTCCTCAACGATAAGTGTGACCAGTATCTCCTACTTACTAATGCTTTCATGCAAAATTTTCACTTTTATCCTAGGAAGAATCCTCCCATGGTAGAATTTCATTTATATGACGTACCTAAGGAAATGCCAATTTACGATTTTTGCAATATTTGCAAAATACCTTTTGAGGGCAGCATCAGTGAACCACGTCCTAGAAACATGGAGGATTTTATTGTCGCAATCACTGTAGGGGAAGAGAGAGGGGTGTCAAAGGCAAGAGCAGCAAGCGTACACTTTCCTGTTCTATGTTACTATTCATTATTTGCAGGGAGATGTTTAGTTGGTCGCGGCGAGAGTGGAAGCCTCAGTGCTCCCGACCTCACTATTCTACACCACACTTTATTTGCTAATAGAACATTTAGTCTGGGTGCTATAGTGGCCCAACGGTTGAACTTAAACCGTTTGAAGGGCCCTATATTCGGAGGTATCTATGCATCTCATTTAGCTAAACCCTTCGAGATACCTATTAGGCTTGACAAGGAAGATGAAACACTACTATCTATGAGATATCTAGATTATGATAGGATGGTAGAACATGATTTTATTAAGAAAGACAATAATAAGAGGCTGCTATATAACTTAGTATTTAGTCAGGGTACTTGTGAAATTATTACCTTGTCTGCTTCTTCTTTGTTGAATTCCATTCAGGTAGGTACACTATTATGCCCGAGGACATTTACAATTATTGGGGCCTGTAGCAACCCCCAGCATCCGAGCCTGCACCAGTTCTCGATCCGTATCAGGTTCCAATTTTTCAGTGGGAGCCGCAGAAGCTTGCAAACCAATGGAACCCTCAGTATCCTCCGAAGTATCTAGGAGAGGGTTATTTCTAGCCATGGCCTTAGACCAACTCAGGCCAAAAGCCTAAGCTTGGGTGAGTACGTATTTCTCACCGACATTACATTCATGTTCACACATTCATTCCAGTTGTTGGTGTTCATACTTTTTCCTTGTATCATCCATGGTAGTTTATTTCTTCCTTTTGTTTTCTTCTTGTGTGTTTCATTAACCTTGAGAAAATCCAAAAAATTAGTTCTAGCTTTACCTTCTAGTTTGTTTAGTTGTAGTGTTAAAAGAAAACCCAAAAATATTTTTCGTTCTTCTTTTGCTTGTTGCGGGCTTTCCCGTGTAAATAGTTTTTCTTTCTTCTTTGGGTCGTAAGCAGAAGACCACAATGACATGTTGAGTGGCTCTCCTATTCGTTATCGTTTATCTATCAAAGAGCCCATACTACCTTGTCTTCTCCTTTGAGTAATTGCTTGCAGATTTCAGCTTAGTCCAATGCACATGCACTCTTATTATTATTTTCACATCGTTCGGTCGTGCAAGTGAAATGCAATAATGACGATATATGATGAAGTGACGGAGATGGAGAAAAGCTGGTATGAACTCGACCTATTTTGTTTTTGTAAATATGATTAGCTCATCATTCTGGATTCAACTCGTTATAGGTTGAACATGTTTTCATTGACAATTAGAGATTATAGTTACTTATGCCATGCTTAATTAGCTAGGAGTGAATAATGGTTTGTCTTAAGTGCCAACATGCATATTAAAATGGTTGTGATGTAGTATGATAGAATGGTATCCTCGTCCGAATGATTCTAGTGGTTTGACTTAGCACATCTTCACGCATGTAGTTGAAACAAAACCAACATAGCCTTTACGATGTTTATGTTCATGGTGATTTATATCCTACTCATGCTTGCACTCAATGTTGGTTAATCTCAAAGCATGTTCATGACTGTTGTCGCTCTCTAGCTGGTCGCTCCCCAGTCTCTTGCTAGCCTCCATTTGTACTAAGCCGGAATACTGCTTGTGCAACCATTCCCATAAACCCAAAGTTGTTCCACATGAGTCCACAATACCTACATATATGCGGTATTTACGTGTCGTCCCAAGTAAATTTGCATGTGCCATACTCTAAATCTACAAATAAAATATTCTGTTTTGTGTGCCTGAATCGCTCATGTAGTGACTAGGGGCTATCAATATCTTCCATGCTAGGTGGGTTATTCTCAAGATATATGTTGGTTCACTATCATTCACGAGAAAGTGGATGGTAATCGGGATGCCCATTCCATGCTCAAAAGTAAAATCAAATTTAATGAAACAAAACTCCCCCAGGATTGTTGTTTGTATGGGCGGTACCCGTGGATTTGGCCCGCCGTGGAATGTGATTTATTGGTGGAGGGGGAGTAAAAACTTTACTATTCTGTTTGAGAACCACCTATAATGTATCTAGCATGGAAGATATTGAGAACTCTTAGTTGTTATGTTGACAATGGAAGCATACCACCCAAAATTTTGATTCATCTTTGTTTTAAAAGCTCGAGCTCTGGCACCTCTGCAAATCAATGCTTCCCTCTATGAAGGGCCTATCTATTTTACTTTATTGTTGAGTCATCCTCTTCTTATAAAAGGGCACCAGTTAGAGAGCACATCCGTCATCTGTATGCTTTTCTATTAGTTGATGTTGAGTATGAGTATGACTGGATCTCTTTTACCATGAATTGCAACGTCTAGTAAGTCCTTGTTCTTTGGAGGTGCTCTGCATTTATGTTTTGCGGTCTCAGAAAGGGCTACCGAGATACCAATTTATCATATTGTATTATGATTGTTTTGATTAAATTGTTGTCATCCGAGACTTATTATTATTGCTCGCTAGCCGATTATGCCATTGATATAAGTAAACATGAGACCTAAATATTATTGTGAATGTGGTTAGTCTATAATCTGAGATGAAAATCTGAACATAAGTTAGGCATATTTACAACAACAAAATCAAACACAGTTTGTAAAAGTTTTTTTTATCACTTTCAGTTTTATCTACTGGATTGCTTGAGGACAAGCAAAGGTTTAAGCTTGGGGGAGTTGATACGTCTCCAATGTATCTACTTTTCCAAACTCTTTTGCCCTTGTTTTGGACTCTAATTTGCATGATTTGAATGGAACTAACCGGACTGACAGTGTTTTCAACAGAATTGCCTTGGTGTTATTTTTGTGCACAAATAAAAGTTCTCGTATTGACCTGAAAATTTACGGAGAACATTTTTGGATTTAATAAAATACTAGCGAAAGAATTTACCGGAGAGGGGCCAGCCCCAGGCCACAAGCTTGCAGGGCGCGCCCCCTAGGCCGCACCCGTGGCTTGTGGGGTCCGTGAGGCTCCACCGACATCATTTCCACTTCTATATATTCCCATCAGCGGAGAAAAAAAATCAATGAGAAGAGTTCATTGCATTTTACGATACGGAGCTGTCGCCACCTTCTGTTCTTCCCCGGGAGGGTAGATGTGGAGTCTGATTTGGGCTCCGAAGAGGGGAAATCGACGCCATCGTCACCACCAACCATCCTTCATCACCAATTTCATGATGCTCTTCATCGTTCATGAGTAATTCTATCGTAGGCTTGCTAGACGGTGATGGGTTGGATGAGATCTATCATGTAATCGAGTTAGTTTTGTCAGGGCTTGATCCCTAGTATCCATTATGTTCTGAGATTGATGTTGCTATGACTTTGCTATGCTTAATGCTTTTCAGTAGGGCCCAAGTGCCATGATTTCAGATCTGAACCTATTATGTTTTCATGAATATATATGTGTTCTTGATCCTACCTTGGAAGTTATAGACACCTATTACGAGTTATGATCCGCAACCCGAGGGTGACAATAACTTGGATTCTTTCCGGTGATTACCATAATTTGAGGAGTTCATGTATTCACTAAGTGCTAATGCTTTGGTCCGGTTCTCTATTAAAAGGAGGCCTTAATATCCCTTAGTTTCCATTAGGACCCTGCTGCCATGGGAGGGTAGGACAAAAGATGTCATGCAAGTTCTTTTCCATAAGCACGTATGACTATACATGGAATACATGCCTACATTACATTGATGAATTGGAGCTAGTTCTGTATCACCCTATGTTATGACTGTTGCATGATGAATGCCATCCAACATAATTATCCATCACCAATCCATTGCCTACGAGCTTTCCACATATTGATCTTTGCTAAGTTACTTTTCCGTTGCTACTGTTACAGTAACCATAAAACTGCTACAGTCACATTTGCCACCGTTACCGTTACTTCCATACTACTTTGCTACTAAATACTTTGCTGTAGATGTTAAGTCTTTCAGGTGTGGTTGAATTGAAAAATCAGCTGCTAATACTCGAGAATATTCTTTGGCTCCCCTTGTGTCGAATGAATAAATTTGGGTTGAATACTGTACCCTCGAAAACTGTTGCGATCCCCTATACTTGTGGGTTATCACTCATCTAGGGGCTTCGCGGGTCCTTGCTCCCATGGATCGGGCGGCTCGGGTGTAGGTTATTGACATCCTCACGATAATGACAACGGGCAACAACAATCGGGACAGGGAAATCGACAACATGATGATCAAGCCAATTTTCAAAGTAACCCAAGCAAGTGAGTAGTGGAAAGTATTATGTTTTCACCACTAGTACTTGTTGGAATAAGAGTAAGGTCAAAAAGAGGGCCATCAATATGGTCGAGCCAACGACCCCTAGATATTTGAATTGGTCTGAGTACCCAATCATGTGGAGCAGAGAGGATCATCCAAATTGGGTTGATTATCCGGGTGGTCTGGCTCTGGTGCTAGCGTCTCAAGTGGGAGGTTATGTTCTCAACAAAGTTCTCATGAATGGAGGAAGAAGCATCAACACCTCATACTATGACACTTTTCGATGCATGAACCTTTATGAGGACAAGTTGCCCCCATCTTCTATAGTTTTCATGGAATTGTCCCTGGAAAATCTACATATCCAATTGGCTGGATCAAACTAGATGTTGCGTTCGGCTTGGAGTTCAACTATAGATGTGAATCTTTGATGTTTGAGGTTGTCAAAATTAAGAACCCATATCATGGTCTTTTCGAACACCGGCTTATGCTCAGTTCATAGACCAGCCTTGTTATATCTATCTCAAGCTTAAGATGCCACAGAAAACGGTACCATAATGGTCGATGGGAGTTGAAAAATAGCTCAGGAGTGCGAGGAAGGGGATGCAACTTATGCATAATCAACTTGTGCAACGGAAGAGTTAATGTACTACACGACCAACGTTGACACGGCTGACATGACTTCTCTTAAATAGCCCACCACAGAATCTAAACCCGCCTTGAAGTTTATGTCGGTCGAGGATACTAAGCAGGTGGACTTTACTCCTGGTGATTCTTCCGAGTAGTTCACTATTGGGACAATACTGGATCCTAAATAGGAATGCGCGCTCTCCGAGTTCATCCATGAGAATCAGAACATCTTTGCATGGAAACCTTCTAACATGCCTGGTGTACCGAGGGAACTCGTGGAGCACCACCTTAATGTTGATCCTAAGATGAAACCTATTCGGCAATTCCTCCATCGTTTTAACGAGGAGAGACAGAAAGCTATTGGTTAAGAAGTAGCCTGACTCCTAGGTGTCTGGTTCATCGTTGAAGTATTTCACCCAGAGTGGCTGGCCAATTCGGTGCTTGTTTTGAAGAAGAATGACACTTGGCGTATGTGCGTTGATTACACATATGTGAACAAAGCCTGCCCCAAGGACCTGCTTGCTCTTCCTCGCACTTATCAGATCATAGACTCCACGGCTGGATGTGAATGTCTGTGTTTCCCGAATGCTAATTATGGTTATCATCAGGTCAAGATGGTTGTTAAGGATGAAGAGAAGACGACTTTCATTACCCCTTTTGGCGCTTTATGCTATGTCTCAATGCCTTTTGGTCTTAAGAGCGCGGGGGCTACTTATCAGAGTTGTGTCCAAAACTGTTAACAAAGCTAACTTGGGTGCAACGTTGATGCTTATGTCGATGATATTATGGTTAAATCCCAGAAGAAGGAGACTCTGCTGGATAACCTCAGGGAAACATTTGACAACCTTCGTATATACAAGATGAAGCTTAACCCGGCCAAGTGCATTTTTGGAGTACTTGTGGGCACGTTGTTGGGATTCTTGGTTTTGGAGCGTGCCATCGAGGCCAACCCAAAGAAAATCAAAGCGATAACTTCTCTATCTAAACCGGTAAACATCAATGACGTCCAGCACATGGCTGGTTGTATTTCAGCCTTGAGCCACTTTATAAGCCGCCTTGGTGAGAAGGTGATTCCTCTCTACCAGTTGCTCAAACAGACTGGTAATTTTGTTTGGACCGATGCCACCAATGATGTGTTTGAAGCACTAAAGAGACATTTGTTTGAGACGCCTGTTATAGCCGCCCCCATTGACAAAGATCATATGCTCATGTACATCGCCACAAATGATAAAGTTGTGAGTGTTACAGTTGTCGTTGAGCGCAAGGAGGCAGGAAAAGAATATCCAGTGCAAAGGCATGTCTATTATGTGAGCGAAGTTTTGACCTCATCAAAATAACAATATCCACATTGGCATAAGCTAGTTTTTGTTGTCTTCATGGCTAGCCGTAAGTTCAGGCACTATTTCCAAGAACATCCGATCATAGTGGTTAGTTTAGATCCTCCGGGGGATATCATCCAGAACAGATAGGTCACATGCCGGATTGCTAAATGGGCGATCGAACTTGGACCACACCAGGTGAAGTATGTGCCTCAGACAAACATCAAATCTCAAGCTCTGGTGGATTTTATTAATGAAAGGACTAGATTACAAGTCCTCAAAGAAAAGCCAGATAACACATACTGGACAATACATTTTGATGGGTCAAGACAGCTAGAAGGCTTGGGGTTGGAGTTCTTTTATCTTCCCCTCGAGGTGACCAATTTTGTTATGTCTTACTACTTATGTTTCCTTGCACTAACAATGCAGGTGAGTATGAAGTTCTCCTTCACGGGCTTTTTATGGCCAAGGAGATGAACCTCAACCAGGTCAGATGTTTGGGCGACTCAGATTTTGTGGCTCAACAACTATCACGGACTTGGGATTCCAAGGACCCTCTCATGGCGACTTATAGACGAGCAGTCACACTTACTATAGGTCATTTTCAGGGTTATCAAGTTGATCACATTGATCGTTAGCTCAATGAAGTTGTAGATGCCTTGTCTAGACTTGGCTCTCAGCATAAGCCGGTGCCAACTAACGTTTTCCTCGATGTGCTCCACAATCCTTTAGTTAAATTTCCATCATGGGAGGACATTGCTATCCCAGATCCCGAGGCACATCTGGTGGTGTATCTTTATGCAATCCCTCATTGGACCATGCTATATTTTTAATATCCGACATGAGGCGAGTTCCTTGATGAGGAAATCGTCGCCCGACAAATTGTCAAACGTTGCAAATCCATGACTATAGTCAATGGCGAGTTACACCGACGAAGAGTCACCGACGTTTTTCAACGTTGTGTTTATCCTGCTGAAGGCCATGAAATCCTTAATGAAATACACGTCAGAGATTGTGGTCATGATGCTCGCTCAAGGTCTTTGGTTGCCAAAACTTATCATCATGGTTTTTACTGGCTTACTGCTCATGCTTCTGCAGAAGACATCATGCAAAAGTGCGATGGTTGCAAGAAGTTTGCATGACAGGCTCATGTGCTGGCTCAAGAGTTACGGATGATTCTAAGAACTTGTTCGTTTACAGTCTCGGGGCTCATTATGGTTGTCCCTTTCATAATGTCGTCAGATAAAAAGGCACATCTTCTGGTTGTAGTGGATAAATTCACCAAGTGGGTTGAAGGAGAGCCAATCAGTAAATGTGATGCTGAGACTGCGGTGCTATTCATGAATTTTTTTATTTATCATTATGGTTACCCACATAGCATCATCACAGATAAAGGCACAATTTTGTCTAAAGGAGCTATGGAGGAATTCTGCCAACAAGAACAAATGCGCTTTGACCTTCCATGAGTAGCACATCCGCAATCTAACAACATGCAGAGTGAGCCAACTAAGAAATTTTAGATGGGATCAAACCCTCGCTCATGGTCCCTTTGCACCGAACACCGGGTTACTGGGTTGAAGAAATCCCCTCGGTACTTTGGAGCATATGGACTACTCCCAATAGATCCACACGCTACACCCGTTTTTTCTGGTCTATGGAGCAGAGGCTGTTTTACCAAGTGATATGAGGCATGACTTCCCTAGAGTTATAGATTATGTTGAGGCAGACAATGAACAAGCTCGCCAAGATGCCCTTGATGCATTGGACGAGGAACATGACCTTGCCGCCTCACGATCAGCCATATATCAACAAGACCTACATCGCTATCACAACCGTAGAGTTTGTAGCCGAACTTTCCAGGAAGGCGACTTAGTGTTCCATTTGATTCAAGACCAAATAGACATGCACAAACTTTCGCCACCATGGGAGGGACTTTTGTTATTAGCAAGAACCTCAACGATGGTTCATATTATCTGATTGACATATGTGAGCATAAAAAGTCATGTACCTCAGAAGAGGAAACAAACATACCTTGGAACTGTAACAACTAAGATGCGGTCCTTTCCGATCTGGGGAACGAGGACCCGAATTGGAAAGAAGCGCATCTAAGCATTTCGCAAACATGGTAACATAGCACATACATAATATCAACAGAATGACAATAAGGGATTCCATTGCCATCTCATAAATATATCAGAGTACATCACGCATACAATCAAGGTAGTTCCGCTACGGACTACAAAACATGGGAAATGACTATCCTACCCTGCCTGCTGGCCCACGATCACGACCACGCCTCAATCTTCTGGATAGTTCACATACAAGCGATCATTCTCCTCATTGTACTGCCACGCTAGCTGCGTGCCGTCAGGATCACCTGTATCGGGGGTACCTGAACCTGTTGGTGTTGTGAAGGAATCTGTGAGCCACGGGGACTCAGCAATCTATGACCTCGGTGCCAGAACTAGTCAAGTTATTAGGTTGGTAAGGTGGAGTATTTAGGTTGCAACATCCTAAGCTCAATATGGTGGCTAACTTACGTAGAACAAGAATGAAGGTGGTCTTTACTAGCGTTCGATGATAGATGATCACTAAGTGATCCTGAACACCTACCTACGTCAATCATAACCCCACCGCGTTCCCGATCGAAGAGAGATCTTCGAAGGGGACAATCACTGATATGCACACAGTTGGCAATTTTATTAGCTCATGTTTGAGTTATCTATTACCAGATGTTAACAAATATTCCAAGTTGCCACATAACCGCGGGCACGGCTTTCCAAAAGATTAAACCCTGCAGGGGTGCTCCAACTAGTCCATCACAAATGTACACGGGCCTCAAAGTAATCCTATATCAAGAATCTCGTGATCTCGTCGGATTCCTTAGAGGAAAACCTCAACTCTGGGGAGAACCAAAGCTTGACCGGGATTCCTATACGCAAGATATATCGCTAAGGTAAGACAAGACTAGCAGGACCCCCCGACGTGTCGACGACCCTGATAAGAGCCGCGTATCTCAGTCTGAGGACACGCCGGATGAGCAATGGTTACCACACCAAAACACTGAGTTGCCCCGGGGAGCGTAATAAGCTGCTCTGGGTTGGACCAACACTCATGAGGAGCACTGGCCCGGGTTGTTGATTAAATTCCTCGGGGTAGCTATTCCCTATGTAGATTATTATTAAGTGATTAGCAAATTAACACAAATGTTGGGTCCTGCCGGACAAGTCTTAACACTACACGATTTATCGAGGGGGTCCCCATAACAACCCCGAACGTGTTAGGAGCGATCAATATGGAATCAAACACCGGTAGCCGATAACTATGGCGGCAATAAAGGAACAAAACACCCGGCAAAAGGCTAGGCCTTCCGTTATTTACCAAGTATATAGGTGCATTAATTAAATAACATAATTAAGATAATGATATCAAGCTCATGTTATCACATGAGACAAAGCACTCACATACTTAGCCATTAGTAGGTGAGCAAAGCCTACTTAGCCATTCAAGATTTGCTAGGAAGGGATAAGTGTTTGGTTTCATGTCATATCAGGAGTCAATTATTTAAGTGGTAGGCAGCAAGCATATGATGGAAGAAACGTAATCCAGCATAACAAGTCTAGAGATGGAATCAAGGTCATATCATCTTGCCTGTGATATCCTCAGCTTGGAATGGTTCTTGATCGTCCTGCACGTACTCTCCCGAATCCACATACTCGTTCTCCGATCCCGGCGCTACCCAACACGATAATAACATCCAATGAACAACAACACCTCAAGATGCAACAAGCACATGATGCATGAGATGAATATGAGCATGCATCACTATTTCTATCACTAGCACAAGCATGAGGAGTAAATACATGTTCCTGTACAGAACTGCATCCTAAGATATCTTGACATGCATGAGAATGACATGATCAGATGCGTCTCGTGAAAATGATGCAAAAGCATATAAAGAACATGACAAACGGAGCTACGGATCAACGGGAAACAACGAAACAAGAAATGAAGCCCTACGTGTCAAATCATCACAACACACTCCAATGGCTCAACTCTGGTATCTCCAGGTAACCAAGACATAAAACAAACCAACATGGATGGGGTGGAGCAAATAAGAACACCACATCATCAACTAAGCACTCACAATCACCAAAACATCAAAACTACCCAATCTGCCATAAAGTGCATCATAGCACTTTGTGAGCTACATGCAAAGCACCTACAACCACCTAAACATGGCAAATAAGATATGTGGCTGTAGCTATCCAAGAGTACTACAAGCACAAGAAAAAATATCACACAAATCAGTTAAACACAGAAAGTTACAAAGCTGCAAACTTGCCCAAAAATATCAGATTTCACGGACTTAGTGAAAATTCCAGATTCTCACTAACTATTTATGCTCTGAAGCATTTTGACAACAGACAAAACAATATCTACAAGACTCCAAATGGAATGAAAATTTACAGGGAGCTAGACAAACATGTCAGCTTCAACTTTCCAGTTGAAAGCTAAGCCTGAATCACAACACATTGACTTGCACAAGCTCATCTACAGGAAAAGAAAATATAAACAAATTCTCAGACTTAGTGAAAATCTCAGATTTTCACTAATCTGGAATTTCAGCCACATGCCTACTTTGATTGGGCACAACTTGCACATATGGATTCCTAAACATGAAATGAAACCAACATGTGGTATAGGGGGTCACCCTCTACTACCACAACTAAGAAACAAACCCTTGGGCTCACCACATCACATGGAACCAAGCTCTAAACATGGGACAAATCTAAAATATGCCATCTCCAGAAAATGTTCCAAAGGCAAAATTGACTTCACCAAGGGATTCCTCGGATCTTTCTACCCAAAAACATATATAAAACATATGCACTTGCTTGGAACAAGTGAGCTCAAACTAGGAAAGAAAACCTACAAAGAATCACATCTAGTGAATAGTGCATCATCACATGTGCTATTCACTAGAATAAAACCTACATAAGCATATACTCATGACCACAATATCAATGGTGCACATGAGGGGTAGACCTCATGCCTATGTGCCTTGGCACACCACCACATCATCTCAAGGACAAGCACAACTTATAAACTCCTACACTAACAAAGAGAGTTTGCACACCCTCACATATGGGCATGTGATGGTGCACTCTCACACATGCACCACAAAGCACCACTTGAATGAGTGCCATGACACCCACAAGGTGCACCCCTACACATGAATCTACCATGCTTAAATACAACACCACCTACACATGCTAATCATAGCATGCATCACTAGTGCAAAAACACACACACCATAACTCTCATAAGATGCACTTACACATGAAACTCTAGTGCATCACACACAACAAAATACTATGCTAGCAATCCTACAAGTATACATACAACCTACACAAGCTCTTACCAAGAATATCTACACCACACACAAGTGCAACACCATGGGTTCACAAAGCTAGCAAAATACTACAACACTCCCTTGCTGGTTTGAGAGAAGGAAAAATATATGCTCTCATGTGCAAAGCACACTACAAGGCCACAATGAACAGGGGCTGCATAGAAATCAAAACAGCAAAGGAACATAAAAGAAAAACAAAGAAAAAGAATAAGGGGAGGCACTGGGTTCGAACCCTGTACCCCCTGGAACACTACAATGCACTCAACCATCCTGCTATCGACTTGGGCTCGACAGAACAGAGTAACACATCAAGGTAAGATGTTCTGCGTGCACTCCACTATTGCCAGAAAAACCAATACAAAAAGGGGGGAGTGCTTCCCCTGGGACTCAAACCCACGAGCTCACGGGTCGCCGGCGACAGGAGGGACGACGTGCTGCCCTGCTGCTGCTGTTGCACCACAAGGGATCACACTCCTACTGCTACTGCATGATTGCTACGCCACGCTAGCCTACACGTTGCCGCACACCCAAGTACACAGCAACGCCCATATCACGCACGATCTTCTACTGCTACTACAGGGAACAGTGATGCACAGCGGCTCACCTCGCCGGATCTACACGAGGAGGAAGGAAGGAAGTGGCCGGCTCACCTAGGGAGGAAGAGAGGGCGCCGATCGAGCTTGGAGGAGAAGCCGAAGGGGAAGGAGCTGGTTGGAGACGCCCTGACACAGATCCAAAGTCTCCTACTGCAGAACCGAGGAAGAGGATGGAGTTCACCGGAGCCGAGGCGTTGACGAGCTCCTCGCCGTCATTGAGGTCGCTCCTCGACCTCAGCGATGGCGGGAATGGAGCGCGGGGTGTTTCCTCGTGCCCCTGGACACGGCGGCAGCGACAGACGTCGACGGAGGCGGGGGTAGACGGCGGCGGGGCTGCTCTCTCCCTCTCTGCTAACTAATTTACAGAGACTTACCGAGGGGAAGGAGAGAAGGAGGGAGATGGAGATGGTGGCGACGCGAGATGGTAGAGAAGGAGGAACCCTAGAAGAGGGTGGCACGGGCGTCCACAGATATAGGGGGGGACCTCGACGTTTGTGCACACGGCGGCATCTCTCTCTCTCTCTCTCTCTCGGCTACTGACGGAAAGGAGCAGAGGGGTGGACGGTGTTAGGTAGGAGAAGGGAGGGACGCGCGTGTGGGCTCCTGTGCGCGAGAGGGAATGAAGTGGGCCGCCAGGGAGGGAGGAAGCCCACCAGGTGGCGCAATACAAGAGGAAATTAATCCCTGGAGCCTTTCTATTTACAGGAAAACCATAGAAGAAAAAATAAAGCACAGATCAAACTGCTGAGAATAAAACAAGGCAAAAAATACTCCTAGCCATGGAATAATATGACCTATTTAAATAAAATGGAAAAGGAATATTAGAGGCAAATAAATATTTACAAAACAACATTAAAGGGGCTGTTTTGTATTTGTTTGCTCCTTCTAAACACCTATCCAAATCAGCAACTTCACACCTCCAACTCCATCATAAAACAACCTAAAACAAGGGCATTTCTATAACAGGAAAGGAAGAAGAGTATCTTGAGCTTGGAATAAAAGAGAGAGGAAAGGGTTTTAAAACCTAAGCAACCCAACATGGATGAAGCTACTAGCACAAAGCATAATCCACACAAGCTTCATATCTCACATCACCACACAAGATCACAAGCATCACATGAAATCATATGACCACAAGGCAACTACACAAAGACATGGGCATGACATGATATGTTATGCATGCATGCAAGGAAGAAATACAAAGGAAATCACATGAAATCACATGCATAGATAACTCTCATGCCATTGACAAGGTGGATGCACATAAGAAGGTTCAAAAGGGGAAGGTTACACACTTGGGGCATTACAAATTCTCCCACACTACAAAAAGATCTCGCCCCGAGATCTACGCCTGAAAGAATTCCGGAAATTCAGAAGAGAGGTGATCCTCGCGTTCCCAAGTAGCCTCTTTATCGGAATGGTGTGACCACTGCACTTTGAGAAATTTGACAGTCTTGTTGCGGGTCTTGCGCTCAGTCGCCTCGAGAACCACAACTGGATGCTCACGATAAGATAGGTCAGGCTGAAGGTCGATGTTTTGAAGATGAATAGTGCGCTCGGGGGTCTTGAAGCACCTCCAAAGCTGAGAAACATGGAACACATCATGGACATTTGCAAAGTTTGACGAGAGCTCAAGCTGGTACGCAAGGTCGCCTCTCTTGCCAACCACCCTGAACGGACCAACGAAACGAGGCGCAAGCTTGCCATTGAAGCCAAAGCGCTGCATACCCTTCATAGGCGACACCTTGAGATAGACGAAGTCATCAAGCTCATAAGACATGTCACGGTGCTTGCTATCATAATAGCTCTTCTGACGGGACTGAGCTGCTCTGAGGTTGTCGCGAATGACCCGACACATCTCCTCAGCTTCTTCTATCAAATCATTCCCAAGGATCTGACGCTCGCCGGTCTCGAACTAGTTGAGCGGGGTGCGACACTTCCTGCCATAGAGAATTTCAAACGGAGCCTTGCTAGAACTAGCTTGATAACTGTTGTTATACGAGAACTCCGCAAAAGGCAGACAATCCTCCCACTTCATGCCAAAAGAGATAACACAGGCTCTCAGCATATCCTCAAGAACTTGATTTACTTGCTCCACTTGACCACTAGCCTGAGGATGGAACGCTGTGCTGAAGCGGATCTTTGTGCCCATAGCAGAGTGAAAAGAGTCCCAGAACTTGGAAGTGAAGATACTTCCGCGATCCGAAGAGATCATCATAGGCACACCGTGCAAGGACACAATCCTGGAGGTGTGCAACTCTGCAAGTTGAGCTGCGGAAATGGATTCCTTGACTGGAAGAAAATGAGCCACTTTACTCAACTTGTCGATGACGACGAAGATGGCATCATTACCCTTCTTGGACTTCGGAAACCCGGTGACGAAATCCATCTCAATGTGATCGAACTTCACTCGGGAATGGGCAATGGATGCAAAAGACCTGCTGGACGTTGATGCTCTGCTTTCACCCTTCGACATACATCACATTCATTTACGAACTGAGCAATCTCACGCTTCATACGAGTCCACCAGAAGGTCTGTTTCAAGTCATGGTATATCTTGGAGCTTTCAGGATGAATAGAGAGCAGAGAGTTATGAGCTTCCTCCATGATTACCTTTCTGAGATCACCTTTGGGGACGACAAGGCGATCCTCGAAGAACAACGTGTCTCTGGCATCAACAGTGAAGCACTTATACTTGGGAAGACTCTTTGCCACGCCAATCTTGACTTTCTTCACCATTGCATCAAGAAGCTGTGCTGCTCGGGCCTGATCTTCCAAGGTAGGAGAGATCTGAAGGTTTGCAAGAAATCCCTGAGGTACTAGCTAAAGGTTGAGCTTCCTGAAAGACTCACAAAGACCAGGCTGAAGAGGTTGCAGAATCAGACTGTTGCAGTGCGCCTTTCTGCTCAAGGCATCTGCCACGACATTAGCTTTGTCTGGCGTGTACTCAACACGCGGATTAAAATCTTGGAGCATTTCCACCCGACGTATTTGCCGAAGATTCAGGTTAGGCTGAGTGAAGATGTACTTGAGACTCTTGTGATCGGTGAAAACTTCAACCTTACGTTCCAACAAGAGGTGTCGCCAAGTCATCAGAGCGTGTACCACAACTGCTAGCTCAAGATCATGCACAGGATAGTTCTTCTCTGCTGGCTTCAACTACCTGGAGGTATAAGGAACCAATTTCTTGTCTTGCATCAGGACTGCACCAAGACCCTGGAGAGAAGCCTCGTAGAACACCTGGTAAGACTTGGAATCATCCGGAGGAACCAAGACTGGAGTGGAGGTGAGCTTCTCTTTGAGTGTGTCGAAGGCCAACTGACACTCTGGAGACCAAGCATATTTCACACCTTTCTGAAGAAGACTTGAGAGCGGCTTGGCAATCTTGGAGAAGTTCTCAATGAACCTTCTGCAATAGCCTGCAAGTCCGAGAAAGCTTCGAAGCTGCTTCACATTCTGCAGAGGCTCCCATTCAACAATGGCCTGAACCTTGGATGGATCAACTTTAATGCCCTCGGCAGAGATAATGTGACCAAGATAGACAACTTCTTTCAGCCAGAACTCACACTTGGAAAACTTGGTATACGGCTTGTAATCTCTCAGCTTATCAAGCACCAATCTGAAATGTTCTTCATGTTCTTCCTCAGTTTCAGAAAAGACCAGAATGTCGTCGAGATAGAGCAAGACAAAGTCATTCTTGAAAGGAGAGAATATGTAGTTCATCAATCGACAGAATGTCGGAGGAGCATTAGCCAGACCAAAAGACATGACCATATACTCATACGAGCCAAAACTAGTCCTGAAGGCAGTCTTCGGAATATCTTCTTCGCGAATGCGAATTTGATGATAGCCCATTCTGAGATCAAGCGTGGAGAAGACCTTAGCACCTTTCAACTGTTCGAACAACTCAGTTATGTTCGGAAGTGGATATTTGTTCCTGATTGTCTTCTTGTTCAATGGACGGTAATCGACACACAGCCAGTCTGTGCCATCCTTCTTCTTGACAAATAGAACTCCACAACCCCACGGAGACGAGCTCGGTCTGATCAAACCCAAACACTCCTGCTCATCGAGTTGCCTCTTAAGTTCCTTCAACTCTTCTGGACCCAATTTGTACGGCCGTTTGCACATGGGCTCGGTGCCTGGCTCAAGCTCAATCACAAACTCAACTTCACTATGCGGAGGCATGCCTGGCAGCTCTTCAGGAAACACATCTTCATATTCGCAGACCACTGGGACTTGCGAAATAGGATTGATCTCACCCTTTTCATTCAAAGAGAACAGACGAATTGTATCATCGCGCGCCGCGAATATAATCACGTCCTCTGAAGAGTGGGTAAGCTTCACTTCTTTAGCTTCACAATCAATTGATTCCTTGTTCATGGCCAACCAGTCCATACCAAGGATCAAATTAATGTCGGAATTTCCCAAAGACAATAGGAGACGCCAGAAAAGAATAACTGCCTATTTTGACAGAAGCATCCGGAACCATCATGTGCGAACTCATGCGCATTCCCGGAGAAACCACACGGAAGGGACTATCCAAATGAATTGCAGGAATATCATGCTTAGCAATGAAAGGCTTGGAGATGAAGCAATGCGATGCACCAGAATCAAATAACACTTTAGCAGGAATATCATTAACGAGGAGCTTACCCATGATCACATCTGACGAGTTTTCAGCCTCAGCTGCATTCACCATGTTGACTCGAGCTGATCTGGGGTTGAACTTGACAAGAGCATTACTTGGAGGTTTGCCTGGAGGAGGAGGCGGCAGTCGGAGCTGAGAAGTACGCTTGTTGGCATAATGACCCTTCTGCCCACACTTGTGACAAGTAACCTCTGCTGGTTGCCGGTACTGAGTCTGAGGAGGCCCTTGCTTCTGATGCTGGAATCTCTGCTGGAAGACAGGGTTGGGTGGGTGGGAAGAACCACGACCACGAGAGTGCTTGAGCTACTGCGAGTGCCGAGGAGGAGGAGGAGACACCCAAACTTTTGTTACTTCTGAACCACCTGAGTCGAGGAAGAGCTGGAATCTCTCAAGCGCTTCTTAGAATTCTCCACCCTGAGCAAGGCTGCCTCTGCCCTGGGAGCTAAGTTGTAGAACTTGTCGAACTCCTCAGGATCGTGCAAAGCAAGAGCTAACTGCAAATCTTCTTTCAAGCCACCTCTGAACTGATAAATCTTGCTCTTCTGATCAGGGATATCCTGCAAGGCGTATCGGGCTAGCTCGTGGAACTCAACATTGTACTTGTACACGGAATTGCCACCCTGCTTCAAACGCCTGAATTTCTCATGCATCACCTCCACAAAGCTGGAAGGAATGTAGTGGGACCTGAAGTCACGGCAGAACTCATCCCAAGAGATCACTCTAGCACCTCTGGAGTCCTTCAGCTGTTGCCACCAGATAGAAGCCTGCCCCTTCAACTGGAATGTTGCAAATTTGACAAATACTTAGGACGAACATTGCTACACTCGAAATGCTTCTTCATATCACGGATCCAATCCTCTGCATCAAATGGCTGGTCACAGGAAGTGAAAGTCTTTGGCTGATTCGACAGGAACTGACTCAGATTAGCAAACTGATTGCCACCATGCTGGAAATTGCCTTGCTGCTGATTAGCCCTCTCTTGCAACAACTGTAGCAACATCTGGGTGTTTGCATTAATAGCAGCCATCACCGATTACCAGGCCTCTGCAGGAGGAGGCGACGGCGGCGGAGGATTCTCCGGAGGAGGAGGTGGTGGCGGCACATCCTCACGCCCTGGGTTCTGACGAGTTGGTGGAGCCATCCCGAAGACGGACAACACATTAGCCCACAGAATAAAATTAAGATATTGCTGAATCAAAATGATAGGAATATCTGAACAAGAATAAAGCAATTGCATTCGAACAAAATAGTAAGAATGCTTCCTCAAAGTGACGGTCGACAAAATTCTGATTAAGACCACTGCAAACAAGTATGAGCTAGAACTGCTCGGAACAAACATATGATCGAGATTTCATCCGATATCTTCGTGGATAAGATCGCACGGGCTCGAATTTACAGTAGCCATCCTGTGCAAGGTAGTGCACACGACATACGAAGTATCCCCGAGTCGTAGCGATCTACAAGGACTCTTTAAGACACAACGAGAACCGCTGTAAGACGATTGTGAACAAACGCACCGAGTGAACATCGAATCCCAACCTCCATCATGCATCTGTAGGAAGATAGTCCTATAAGATACTACTTGATATCCCACCTATGAATTCCCGAAATAACTGGTCATGCAATCTGGTACACGGATACAAGGAGTAATATCACACAACTCCTATACTAACCCGTCACCTGTATCACATCCGTCAACACACAACCAGCATCTCGGACCTTCATCTACAACAGACCCTCGTGATCACAACGATACAAAGTATGGCAGTACTCCCGAACAATCTGCACCAGTACTGGGGACATCGGGGTTATCTCGCCACTACCAGTATTGAAGCAATAACGAACATCCTTCGTTCCTAGATACTCAGAAATTTGAATGATGGCGATGTGCGCAAGAATCCCCTGGAGCTCAACTCCCCGGAAGAAATCAAGGCAGACAGGAGGCACCAAGACAGAACTCCGTCACATCGAAATCATATAGATTTCACAAATACCCGCGTGATCCTAAATTTTTTTTGAGCAAGAAAAGGAGTAGAATTAAGATTTCCTAAGTCGGGAACCTCACCAGAGCATGGAAGAGGAGAAAAAAGAATTCTACTCTCTGATATAACTAAGACTCAAAATATTTTACTAGACTCGACTCGGCCAAGTACGATCACACAAACGCTCCTATGGTCGTAAGGCTCTGATTACCAACTTGTAACGACTAAGATGCGGTCCTTTCTGATCTGGGAACGAGGCCCTGAATTGGAAAGAAGCGCATCTAAGCGTTTCGCAAAAATGGGAACATAGCACATACATAATATCAACAGAATGACAATAAGGGATTCAATTGCCATCTCATAAATATATCAGAGTACATCATGCATACAATCAAGGTAGTTCCGTTATGGACTACAAAACATGGGAAATGACTATGCTACCCTGCCTGCTGGCCCACAATCACGACCATGCCTCAATCTTCTGGATAGTTCACGTACAGGCGGTCGTTCTCCTCATCGTACTGCCACGCCAGCTGTGTGCCGTCGGGATCACCTGTCTTGGGGGTACCTGAACCTGTTGGTGTTGTGAAGGAATCTGTGAGCCACGGGGACTCAGCAATCTATGACCTCAGTGCCAGAACTAGTCAAGTTATTAGGTTGGTAAGGTGGAGTATTTAGGTTGCAGCATCCTAAGCTCAATATGGTGGCTAACTTATGTAGAACAAGAATGAAGGTGGTCTGTACTAGCGTTCGATGATAGATGATCACTAAGTGATCCTGAACACCTACCTACGTCAATCATAACCCCACCATGTTCCCGATCAAAGAGAGATCTTCGAAGGGGACAGTCACGGATACGCACACAGTTGGCAATTTTATTAGCTTATGTTTGCGTTATCTATTACCGGATGTTAACAAATATTCCAAGTTGCCACATAACCGCGGGCACGACTTTCCGAAATATTAAACCCTGCAGGGGTGCTCCAACTAGTCCATCACAAATGTACACGGGCCGCAAAGTAATCCTATATCAAGAATCTCGTGATCTCGTCGGATTCCTTAGAGGAAAACCTCAACTCTGGGGAGAACCAAAGCTTCACCGGTATTGCTATACGCAAGATATATCGCTAAGGTAAGACAAGACTAGCAGGACCTCCCGACGTGTCGACGACCCTGATAAGAGCCGCGTATCTCAGTCTGAGGACACACCGGATGAGCGATGGTTACCACGCCAAAACACTGAGTTTCCCCGGGGAGCGTAATAAGCTGCTCTGGGTTGGACCAACACTCATGAGGAGCACTGGCCCGGGTTGTTGATTAAATTCCTCGGGGTAGCTATTCCCTATGTAGATTATTATTAAGTGATTAGCAAATTAACACCAATGTTGGGTCCTGCCGGACAAGTCTTAACACTACACGATTTATCGAGGGGGTCCCCATAACAACCCCGAACGTGTTAGGAGCGATCAATATGGAATCAAACACCGGTAGCCGATAACTATGGCGGCAATAAAGGAACAAAACACCCGGCAAAACGCTAGGCCTTCCGTTATTTACCAAGTATATAGGTGCATTAATTAAATAACATACTTAAGATAATGATATCAAGCTCATGTTATCACATGACAAAGCACCTGCATCTAGCAACGCTAACATTAGTAGCTGAGCAAAGCCTACTTAGCCATTCAAGATTTGCTAGGAAGGGATAAGTGTTTGGTTTCATGTCATATCAGGAGTCAATTATTTTAGTGGTAGGCAGCGAGCATATGATGGAAGAAACGTAATCCAGCATAACAAGTCTAGAGATGGAATCAAGGTCATATCATCTTGCCTGTGATATCCTCAGCTTGGAATGGTTCTTGATCGTCCTGCATGTACTCTCCCGAATCCACATACTCGTTCTCCGATCCCGGCGCTACCCAACACGAGAATAACATCCAATGAACAACAGCACCTCAAGATGCAACAAGCACATGATGCATGAGATGAATATGAGCATGCATCACTATTTCTATCACTAGCACAAGCATGAGGAGTAAATACATGTTCCTGTACAGAACTGCATCCTATGATATCTTGACATGCATGAGAATGACATGATCAGATGCGTCTCGTGAAAACGATGCAAAAGCATATAAAGAACATGACAAACGGAGCTACGGATCAACGGGAAACAACGAAACAAGAAATGAAGCCCTACGTGTCAAATCATCACAACACACTCCAATGGCTCAACTCTGGTATCTCCAGGTAGCCAAGACATAAAACAAACCAACATGGATGGGGTGGAGCAAAGAAGAACACCACATCATCAACTAAGCACTCACAATCACCAAAACATCAAAACTACCCAATCTGCCATAAAGTGCATCATAGCACTTTGTGAGCTACATGCAAAGCACCTACAGCCACCTAAACATGGCAAATAAGATATGTGGCTGTAGATATCCAAGAGTACTACAAGCACAGGCAAAAATATCACACAAAGGAGTTAAACACAGAAAGTTACAAAGCTGCAAACTTGCCCAAAAATATCAGATTTCAGGGACTTAGTGAAAATTCCAGATTCTCACTAACTGTTTATGCTCTGAAGCAGCCAAAACAATATCTAGAGGACTCCAAATGGAATGAAAATTTACAGGGAGCTAGACAAAAATATTAGCTTCAACTTTCCAGCTGAAAGCTAAGCCTGAATCACAACACATTGACCTTCACAAGCTCATCTACAAGAGAAGAAAATATAAACAAATTCTCAGACTTAGTGAAAATCTCACATTTTCACTAATCTGGAATTTCAGCCACATGCCTACTTTGATTGGGCACAAATTGCACATATGGATTCCTAAACATGAAATGAAACCAACATGTGGTATAGGGGGTCACCCTCTACTACCACAACCAAGAAACAAACCCTTGGGCTCAACACATCACATGGAACCAAGCTCTAAACATGGGACAAATCTAAAATATGCCATCTCCAGAAAATGTTCCAAAGGCAAAAATGACTTCACCAACGTATTCCTGGGATCTTTCTACCCAAAAACATATATAAAACATATGCACTTGCTTGGAACAAGTGAGCTCAAACTAGGAAAGAAAACCTACAAAGAATCACATCTAGTGAATAGTGCATCATCACATGTGCTATTCACTAGAATAAAACCTACATAAGCATATACTCATGACCACAATATCAATGGTGCACATGAGGGGTAGACCTCATGCCTATGTGCCTTGGCACACCACCACATCATCTCAAGGACAAGCACAACTTATAAACTCCTACACTAACAAAGAGAGTTTGCACACCCTCACATATGGGCATGTGATGGTGCACTCTCACACATGCACCACAAAGCACCACTTGAATGAGTGCCATGACACCCACATGGTGCACCCCTACACATGAATCTACCATGCTTACATACAACACCAGCTACACATGCTAATCATAGCATGCATCACTAGTGCAAACACACACACACACACCATAACTCTCATAAGATGCACTTACACATGAAACTCTAGTGCATCACACACAACAAAATACTATGCTAGCAATCCTACAAGTATACATACAACCTACACAAGCTCTTACCAAGAATATCTACACCACACACAAGTGCAACACCATGGGTTCACAAAGCTAGCAAAATACTACAACACTCCCTTGCTGGTTTGAGAGAAGGAAAAATATATGCTCTCATGTGCAAAGCACACCACAAGGCCACAATGAATAGGGGCTGCATAGAAATCAAAACAGAAAAGGAACATAAAAGAAAAACAAAGAAAAAGAATAAGGGGAGGCACTGGGTTCGAATCCTGTACCCCCTGGAACACTACAATGCACTCAACCATCCTGCTATCGACTTGGGCTTGACGAAACAGAGTAACACATCAAGGTAAGCTGTTCTACCGTGCACTCCACTGTTGCCAGAAAAACCAATACAAAAAGGGGGGAGTGCTTCCCCTAGGATTCGAACCCACGAGCTCACGGGCACACACACACATGCCATGCCACTACGCTACGGATCGGACGTCTGACAGACGAGGGAACGAAAACTACGTGATATAACAAGAGCGCCTGGTGCTTTGGTTGGGAACGCAGGGTCGCCGGCGACAGGAGGGACGATGTGCTGCCCTGCTGCTGCTGCTGCTGCACCATGAGGGATCACACTCCTACTGCTACTGCATGATTGCTACGCCACGCTAGCCTACACGTTGCCGCATACCCAAGTACACAGCAACACCCATATCACACACGATCTTCTACTGCTACTACACGGAACAGGGACGCACAACAGCACACCTCACCGGATCTACACGAGGAGGAGGGAAGGAAGTGGCCGGCTCACCTAGGGAGGAAGAGAGGGCGCCGATCGAGCTTGGAGGAGAAGCCGAAGGGGAAGGAGCCGGTTGGAGACGCCCTGACGCAGATCCAAAGTCTCCTGGCACAGAACCGAGGAAGAGGATGGAGTTCACTAGAGCCGAGGCGTTGACGAGCTCCTGGCCGTCGTTGGGGTCGCTCCTCGACCTCAGCGATGGCGGGAATGGAGCGCCGGGTGCTTCCCCGTGCCCCTGGACATGGCGGCAGCGCCGGACGTCGACGGAGGCGGGGCTGCTCTCTCCCTCTGTGCTACCTAATTTACAGAGACTTACCGAGGGGAAGGAGAGAAGGAGGGAGATGGAGATGGTGGCAGCGCGAGATGGGAGAGAAGGAGGAACCCTAGAAGAGGGTGGCACGAGCGTCCACAGATATAGGGGGGACCTCGACGTTTGTGCACACGGCGGCATCTCTCTCTCTCTCTCGGCTACTGACGGGAAGGAGCAGATGGGTGGACAGCGTTAGGTAGGAGAATGGAGGGACGCGCGCATGGGCTCCTATGCGCGAGAGGGAAAGAAGTGGGCCGCCAGGGAGGAGGAAGTCCACCAGGTGGCGCAATATAAGAGGAATTTAATCCCTGGAGCCTTTCTATTTACAGGAAAACCATAGAAGAAAAAATAAAGCACAGATCAAACTGCTGATAATAAAACAAAGCAAAAAATACTCCCAGCCATGGAATAATATGACCTATTTAAATAAAATAGAAAAGGAATATTAGAGGCAAATAAATATTTACAAAACAGCATTAAAGGGGCTGTTTTGTATTTGTTTGCTCCTTCTAAACACCTATCCAAATCAGCAACTTCACACCTCCAACTCCATCATAAAACAACCTAAAACAAGGGCATTTCTATAACAGGAAAGGAAGAAGAGTATCTTGAGCTTGGAATAAAAGAGAGAGGAAAGGGTTTTAAAACGTAAGCAACCCAACATGGATGAACCTACTAGCACAAAGCATAATTCACACAAGCTTCATATCTCACATCAGCACACAAGATCACAAGCATCACATGAAATCATATGACCACAAGGCAACAACACAAAGACATGGGCATGACATGATATGTTATGCATGCATGAAAGGAAGAAATACAAAGGAAATCACATGAAATCACATGCATAGATAACTCTGATGCCATTGACAAGGTGGACCCACATAAGAAGGTTCCAAAAGGGGAAGGTTACACACTTGGGGCATTACAAATTGCTCATCTTTGGCCTTACTATACTTAGAGCCACTAGCTCCACAACATTGTACATATCTATGTATACATCTTTGTGTTCAGTATAATAAAGCTGGCACCCCCAAAACTCGAGGTCTATGCCATTTCAGCTACAAAATTGTCTGAGTGTTTATTTCGTTGAAACATAGGTCACCTCGGGGCTCCCGACTCAATGAGTTAGCCAGTTATAATTTCTCTATTGACCTGGCTACAAGCCGAACACAACAAAAAATTATGGTAAAACCTGCCTATCTGCACGATGGTTCTCTGAATAAGGTGACCCCATGTACTCTCGATAAGTCAATCCTTATGGAACTTGAACTTATCCATGTTAAAACATGATTGTGTCACATGACAACCTGCATACATAAAGTGAGGATACTCCATGGGCTATCGAGCCACCTTCTTTGAAACTTGGGTAAACCTACCTGTTTGCTCCATGCTACTTTGACCTCGTGTACTCTATGATAAGTCAATTCGGACTTATCCAGGTTAAAACATCTATTGGGTCATGTGAGTGCCGGCTTACAAAAAGCGACGATAGACCACTGGCTAGCATTCTATTTTGTTGAAGTAAGATTCGAGCCTCAAAAAACCGATATACATTACCGAGCTTACAAAGTCGGCTCATAAATATATCTTATCTCATATTCTTATTATAGGAATTTCATCTTTTTTACAAGGTTATATATTGACCACCAAGCTATAATACTGAGTCACAAAGATGATCAGTTATTTTCTTGGACAAAATTATTTCCGGGTCATACATAGATCATTGGGTTATTATACTGCATCACAAGATGACCACTTATTTTCCTAATCAAGATATCAGAGGAATCTTTATGATTTTGGCATCTTATCTTGTACAAACAAAAGAGGGCAGCTTATCAAACAATCAAGAAGTAATGTAAAGATATATTGATAATACCATCGCAGATTCAAAGTTGAAGTTTTACGTGCATGATGGCACAACAAATGGATCAAATCCACTACCCCCTATTACAGTATCATCCCAGGAGCCACAAAAATATCAAGTTTTTTCACCCATAGTAATTGGAATTACTCCTAGCCGGTGGCTTGTGCAGTTTCTACCACAACCTGTCTGTCTTGATGTTCTGCGTTAGTTGCCTCAGAATCTGCAGCAGCCAGCTCGGTCTCATCAATCCATTGGTCCTTGTTTACCCACTCAATTGAGCATACAGATTGAAAATTTGAAGGACTAGGAACAATAATAGATGAGTTGATATTAGGGGCAAAGGTTCACTTATGACGAGGAGGAATAATCTCAAAAGGCTGGTCCTTCGGGGCACCTATGCGTCCATTGTCCATCGAATAAGCAGCATGGTATTTCTTAATATCCAAATTGTTTGCAAGAAGAGTTTCCACCGTGCGGGTCTCTTTCACACACTTGGTAAAATCTTGCTTCATAAATTGAGTCGTTCACTTTCAGTTTTGGAAACCCGTTAGCTGCTGCTTCAACATCAAATTCTGGAACATAGGCTTTGGCACGAGCAAGCGACAAGTTTGCTCCCCTTCGAGCCGTCGGTCTTTTATATTCCTCATTCCATTGTGGAACCATTGACAGTTGTTTGAGCATGTCCTTAATATTGAACGGAGGATCATGCAAAAAAATCTGCCTTAATTGCAAAAAGAGATCATGTGAATAGCTGCTCTATATAAGTAGAAATGGCCTTCAGCTTCACAATAGGAGGCCGAACGAGATTATCATTCTTTCGTCCTGCGAACAAACCAACAAGAAAATAAACCAGAAAATTATTTAACCCGGAATTAAAAGGACATAAATTCACACATCATACCAAACATTGCAGTAACCATGTCATTGAGTTGCCTTGTAAGAGTCCGCAGCTCTTCCGTGATAGGTTCAAGATGTTTTTCCGCGTCTTCGGTGCATTGCAGCAGGGCAACTTTTTCCCTCTCAAAGTCAGCTTTGGGTTGCTCAAGAAGATTGTATGCTTGTGTCTTCCCAGCTTCAAGCCGGGTCATTTTTTGCTATGCAACAGTCTTCAGTTTTTTCTCATTGACAAGTTGCTTCTAAAGAGTGAATGCAATAGACTCACAATGTTCCAGTGATTCCTGCACAAGCATAAAAATTATAAGTACAATCTCTGAGCCCCTTAAGAGAGATGACTTGATACTTGGAGGCTGCATGATTTAAAAAAATGATCAAATTGACAAAGTCCCATGCAGTTGCAAGCAACCCACATGGCACTAGGGGGCTAATGCGTCATTTTCTTCGCTATACACCAAGAAGAACCGATTTTCTTAAAGAGGAAAGCCGGCCCTTGGGGGCTAATCTTGGCGTTTTTTCATGCAAAGGCCCACCTCTGTCAGGAGGATAAGCTGGCCTTTGGTGGCTATGGTTAGCAAAATTTTACACCTCAAGTCATCTAGGAGGCACCGTCTCATTATTCTCATATATAATGACCCGACCCTTGGGGGCTACACTACTCAAATCGAATTTCTTAAGAGTTCCAAGTCATTGCAGGCATGCGGCCGGACAATTGGGGGCTATGATATTGAGTTGTTTAAACAGATTATAAGTTCCAAATTGAAGACTCGGCTATCTCATGGAGATAAGCTGGCTCTTGGGGGCTACAATCAACGAAATTTATTACACCTTAAGGAATCAAGGAAATATCGAATCATTATTTTTTCATAGTGACCCGGTCATTGGGGGCTATATTTGGCTCATCACCATATTCACAAGACCCAGTTCATTGCTTATTGTACTAAACTAGCTCTTGGGGGATGACACGTCTCCATTGTATCTACTTTTACTAACGCTTTTGCTCTTGTTTTGGACTCTAATTTGCATGATTTGAATAAAATTAACCCGTACTATCCTTGTTTTCAGCATAACTACCATGGTGTTGTTTTGTGTACAAATAAAAGTTCTAGGAATGGAACAAAACTTTTTGGAGATTTTTTATGGAATAAAAGAAAATTTCTGGAACCAAGACCCACAAGAGGGGAGGCCCGAGGCGCCCACTAGACACCTGGGAACGCCGCCCCCCTGGCGTGGCCTCGTGTCTAGCGGGGCCCACACGGCTCCGCTGACCCTAATTCCAGCACTATAAAAGTCTATTTTTGGAGAAAAAATAAGAGAGAAAGTTTCATCACGTTTCATGATACGGAGCCACCGCCACCTCCTGTTCTTCATCGGGAGGCCTAATCTGGATTCCGTTTGGTGCTCCGGAGAGGGGAATCTTCGGTATTCGTCCGCATCAACCCTTCTCCATCGCCAATTTCATGATGCTCTCCACCGGGAGTGGGTAATCCCTTCCTAGGCTTGCTAGTCGGTGAAGAGCTAGATGAGATTCATCATGTAATCGAGTTAGTTTTGTTAGGGCTTGATCCCTAGTATCCACTATGTATGGAGATTGATGTTGCTATGACTTTGCCATGCTTAATGCTTGTCACTAGGGCCCGAGTGCCATGATTTCATATCTAGACCATTTATGTTTTCACCATTATATCTATGTTCCTGATCCGATCTTGCAAGTTATATGCACCTACTACGTGTTATGGTCTATTTACCCCAAAGTGACAATAATTGTGATTCTTTCCGGTGATTATTGTAGTATGAGGAGTTCATGTATTCACTTTGTGTTAATGCTTTGTTCCGGTTCTCTATTAAAAGGAGGCCTTAATATCCCTTAGTTTCCTTATGGACCGTGCTGCCATGGGAGGGTAGGACAAAAGATGTCATGCGAGTTCTTTTTCCATAAGCACGTATGACTATTTACGGAATACATGCCTATATTATATCGATCAATGTGAGCTAGTTCCGTGTCGCCCTATGTTCTGACTGTTATATGATGAATATTATCCAGTAATATCACCGATCCAGTGCCTACGAGTTTTCCACATAGTGTGCTTGCTAAGTTACTATTGTTGCTACTGTTGGTACAACTGCTACAAAACCGCTATCACTGTTACCATTACTGCTGCTACTATTACCACTGCTATCAAAACTATCATATTACTGTGCTACTGATCACTGTGCTGTAGATACTAAATCCCCAAGTGTGGTTGAATTGGCAACTCAGATGTTAATACCTACAAATATTCTTTGGCTCCCCTTGTGTTGAATCTATAAATTTGGGTTGAATACTCCACCCTCAAGAACTATCGTGGTCCCATATACTTGTGGGTTATCAAGAACGTTTTCTGGCGGCGTTGTCGGGGAGGCTAGCTATATTTACTGAGTCACTTGGGGTATCTATTTATTGATCACTATGAAGAATCTTAAATATCCAAGAACCAATATTGTTCCCTCTAAGACGAGGGGAGGTAAGGAACTGCCATATAGCTCTGCACTTGATTCACCCTCTATTTGAATAGACTCGCAACACCACCACCACATGCTATTAATCCTAATATGTCGCAAGTTATTGATGATGCCACCTCTACTATGAATGATGCTAGTACCTTGCTTGATGATATTGTGCCACTAGGTGAATTTCTTGATGAAAAACTTGCTACAGCTAAAGAAATTGAGCATGCTGGAACTGATGATACTATTGAAACTAATGAAGTCTTTGCTACTGAAAATATTGAAATATCTTTTAGACACGACTATCCTAGAACTGAAATGCCCGAAATAGATGAAGGTTATGTTATGGATGAATAAATTGCGAGAGACTTTCTTTCTTGTGAGGATAGAGAAAATCTTAAGAAACTACTATGTAAGTTGAAAGAAAAATCCTTGAATGCTAAAATGAAATATGATCCTAAGTTTGCTACTTCACCTATCTTTGTTACCGATAAGGATTATGAATTCTCTGTCGACCCGGAGATAATTACTTTGGTTCTGATGGGGTTATAGTCCCAGGGTAGGGTCATAGGCCTATCCTATAGGTCCTACCCAAGGACTACCCTTCATAGAGGACAAGGCCCTGAGACAGTTCTGACTGAACTAAGGACGCCTCCGTCATCCAGTTGGCGACGAGCACTCAGAGCATATTTAACGTACCGACTGGAATCCACTCTCTACATCGTAACCTCCCAGGAGGGCAACGGTCATACGTTTTCATACACCATTATTAACATTTAAGGCTTACGTTACCTGTAACGTAGGCATTTATTCGCCACTATTCCACCCCTGTCCACCGGGCCATTATGAAGGGCAGCGCACTCTATATAAGCCGCCCTTCCCCACTGGTGCAGGGGTTGGCACTTGCTGTAATCCCATAATCCACTCGACACTAAGCTCCCAAGAGCACTGAGACGTAGGGCTTTTACCTCCACCGTAGAGGGGTCTGAACTCATACATCCTCGCCGTAGCTAAGGCTCTGCCCATCCTTTCGTACCCCATACATCTACTGTCAGACTTATACCCGCGACAGTTGGCGCCCACCGTGGGGCAGGCGTCTAAGCGACTTCCGGCGAGTTTGCAATTTCATCTTTTCATCATGTCATCTAGCGGAGATCTGTGCATGGGCCATGAGATCCTCTTCGGTGCACTCTCCTTCATCGTCGACGATTTGGCATGGCTTCGGGATGCGCCCCTCGATGTCGAGGCGCTCCCAGTCACGGGGCTACGCACTTCCGTGCCCGTTCCCGTGGCGTCCTTCTTCTCCAGCCATCGGCCCCGGTGTCGATCTTCGCCCTTGTCGCGCGCCGCAACAAGCGATCCCGTCGTCCGCGGCTCCAACGTTGGGTGCGACATGCTTAGGCGCGAAAGAGTGCGTCCTCTCAAGTGGCGGTGCTCGAATCGGTTGTGGTCGCGCCGCCATCCCAGTGCTTGGACCCAGTTCCGACTGAGCTACCTTCCGAGTACCTGGGTCGCGGGCCTGCAGCCGAAGTTCTCATGGACGATTCCCATGAAAGTCCCCTCCGGACTGGTCGGAACAAGCTTGAGGTCGGAGAATCATCCGGCGCTCGTCGTCAACACCATCGTTCTACCAGTCGACGCACTCGCCAGAGCAACGTCGAGGTGTTCCGCACACCCATCCTCAACCTGGCTGCGGCTGCCAGGATAGCCGATTCTCTCCAGCCGACTGATTCAGAGGCTGGTAGAGGGATCGAGCAGATCCGTGCCCTCTTGCATACGGCGCAGCAGCAAAATTCGGTGGTCTCCCAGTCGTGCAACAGGATCCACAACAGTTCTGTTCACGCGAACACACATCAGTCGGTTTTCAACCCCGACTCTCACCAGCGACGCAGAGGGGGCAGCCGTTCCAGGAATCCCGAAGATCGTCGCCGTTCGCGCACCCCTCCGCGGGGTGGGCCTTACGGGCCCCGGAATCACGATGATCGGCGTTCAGTCGGTGACGCGCATGATCCAAGGCCCGTCGCAAGAGGGTATATCGCCCAGAAGAAGGTCGACAGAAGTCGATCCCACCGTGATGGTCACGATAGAGACCGTCCGAGTGGAAGCAGGACCGTCGTCTCTGGTCCCGAGTGCTTCAGTCGGGCCATCCGCTTAGCTGACATCCCTCCGAACTTCCGATTGGCGACGGGAATCAACAAGTTCACATGAGAATCCAAGCCAGAAACTTGGTTGGACGACTATAGAGTGGCGGTCCAGATCGGTGGCGGAGATGACCAGGTCGCCATGAAACATCTCCCCCTGATGCTCGACGGCTCGGCGCGAGCTTGGCTGAACCAGTTAGCTCCGTCAAGCATCTACACCTGGGCAGATCTGTCCCGAGTCTTCATCAAGACCTTCGAGGGTACGTGCAAGCGCCTGCTGGTCTCGTGGAGCTCCGGCACTGTGTCCAGAAGCAGAACGAGCCCCTGCGCAATTTCATCCAGCGCTGGACGACCCTCTACCACACGGTGGAGAACGTCACAGAACACCAGGCAGTCTGCGCCTTCAAGGCAAGCGTGCGGTACAGAGATGTGTACCTGAAGTTCGGTCGGACAAGCGGCATCTCCATGAGCAAGATGATGGAGATAGCCGCGCGCTATGAAAATGGCGAAGAGGAGGACCGCATACGTAGCGGCAAGCATAAGTCAGTCGCCGATGGGGATGGAAACAACAGTCGGAAGCAGAAGCAGAAGGCTCAATCCACTCCGCAGGCAGAGGCAGCTGCTGTTACAAATGCCAAGTTCAAAGGCAAGGGGAAAGCTCAGTACACCCCCAAGAAGAGGTAGTCAGGAAATTCCATCCTGGATCAACCATGTCCAATCCACACGAAGATGGACGAAGAAGGCAACGCCATATTCTCGAAGCATACCACTCGGCAGTGTCGCCTCCTGATCCAAGGATTCGGTGAAGGTCAGCCGAGTGAAAAGGACACCGAGCAGGATGATGAGGACAAGGAGGATCCGTTCCCCCAAGTCCATGCAACGCTGATGATTTTTGCTGATGTGGAAAGCAAGAGTCGACTGAAGCTGGTTAACAGGGAGGTGAACATGGCAACCCCAACCACCCCCACATTCCTCAAATGGTCACAGACTGCGATCACCTTTGATCAGTCAGACCATCCAGCACACATGCCCACCCCATGGAGGCAAGCTCTGGTCATCGACCCGGTGGTGGAAGGAGTCAGGCTGCGCAAAGTCCTCATGGACGGTGGCAGCGACTTGAACATCATGTACGCCGACACTCTCAAGGGGATGGGCATTCCGATGTCCAAACTTAGCGAGAGCAGCATGCAGTTCCACGGAGTCGTCCCAGGACGAAAGGCCAAGTCACTCGGCCAGATCGCGTTGGATGTCGTCTTCGGCTCTGACAAGAACTTCCGCAAGGAGAAGCTGACATTCGAGGTGGTGGACTTTGAGAGTGCATACCATGCGATTCTGGGCCGACCGACATATGCGCGTGATTACGGTCACACGCAATCGGCAGCAGGCCGAGGAGTGTCTGTAGCAGGGGTCTAGGATTGCCGATCAGCAGATGGCTATTCTCGAGCTGGATGAGTACAAGAAGACAGCCGACCCCGTTGACTTGATGCGTTCGAAGAAGCGAGCTTCCGAGTCCGCATTCCAGTCGGCGGGAGACACGAAGAAAGTCAGCATCCACCCGACGGACGACGCCGCTGCTCCCACAAACATCTCCACCACCCTTGATCCAAAATAGGAAGCCGAGCTCATCCAATTCCTCCGTGAGAACTGGGACATTTTTGCATGGAAGCCCGCTGACATGCCACGTGTACCCAGGGAGTTGGCTGAGCACCGACTGCATGTGGATCCTGCTGCTCGGCCCGTCCGAGAACGCCTGCATCGGTCCGCCGGGCACAAGAGGAAGGCAATCAGAGAGGAGGTGGCTAAACTTTAGGCAGCCAACTTCATTCGCGAGGTACACCACTCGGAGTGGCTCGCTAATGTTGTCATGGTGCCCAAGAAGGACAAGTCTCTCCGTATGTGCATCGATTTCAAGCATCTCAATAAGGTCTGTCCGAAAGATCACTTCCCGCTCCCCCGCATTGATCAAATTGTTGATTCGACTACGGGTTGCGAGCGTTTATCATTCCTTGATGCCTATTCGGGCTATCATCAGATCCGTCTGTATGGTCCGGATGAATTAAAAACAGCCTTCATCACCCCATTCGGGTGTTTCTGTTACATCACTATGCCATTTGGTTTGAAAAATGCAAGAGCAAATTTTATGCGCATGATCCAAAAATGCCTCCTAGACCAGATCGGTCGAAATGTGGAGGCATATATGGACGATATCGTAGTCAAGTCACGCAAAGGTTCCGACCTGCTGACTGACTTGGCAGAAACATTCGCCAACCTACATAGGTACGATATCAAGCTCAACCCAGCCAAGTGTTCATTCAGCGTTCCCAGCGGGAAGTTACTCGGTTTCTTCGTTTCCGAACGAGGGATCGATGTCAACCCGAAAAGATCGGGACCATTGTTCGAATGGAGCGGCCGGTAAGGATACATGATGTTCAAAGGCTCACAGGTTGCCTAGCGGCTTTGAGCAGGTTTATCGCTTGACTCGGCGAGAAGGCATTACCTCTGTACCGACTCATGAAGAAGTCAGATACCTTTGAGTGGACAGACGACGCCCAAATTGCATTCGACGACCTCAAAGCCCTGCTTTCCACCCAGCCGGTTCTTACTTCCCTGCTCAGTAAAGAACCCCTTCTTCTGTACATCACGGCTACAAATCAAGTCATCAGCACCGTTTTGGCAGTCGAACGCGAAGAAGAAGGCAAAGCGTACAAGGTTCAGCGGCCAGTATATTATGTCTCCGAAGTCCTGACTCCTTCCAAGCAGAGGTATCCCCATTATCAGAAGCTTATTTATGGGATCTACATGACTGCAAAGAAGGTGGCTCATTATTTCCAAGACCACTCGGTGTCTGTCATATCTGATGCTCCGTTGTCGGAAATTCTCCACAACCGGGATGCATCAGGCCGAGTGGCAAAGTGGGCAATGGAGATGCTATACTGCGACATCAAGTTCGAAGCCAAGAAAGCTATAAAGTCTCAAGCTCTGGCTGACTTCATAGCAGAATGGGTAGAATAACAGCAACTGACTAACATCTACTCGGCCAATTGGACCATGTTCTTCGATGGGTCCAAGATGTTGAATGGCTCCGGCGCCAGTGTAGTGATCATATCCCCAAAAGGTGATAAACACAAGTATGTGTTGAAGATACATTTTGATTCTTCCAACAACGAAGCAGAGTACGAAGCTCTCCTTTATGGGTTGCGCATGGCCATCACACTCAGCGTCCGTTGCCTGATGGTCTATGGCGACTCAGATCTGGTGGTTAATCAAGTAATGAAGGAGTGGGATGTAAGGAACCCCACCAAGACTGCATAATGCAACACAGTAAGGAAGCTCGAGAAGAAGTTTGAAGGTCTGGAACTTCACCATGTTCCCCGACAGAAAAACCAAGCAGCAGATGAATTGGCGAAACTTGGATCCACTCGGAGACCAGTCCCGAGTGATGTCTGCCTCGAGCACCTACACCTCCCCTCGGTGAAGGAAGATCCTTTTACACAGGAGCCAGTACAACCGAAGAGCTCAACAGACCCGACTGAAGTCGAGGTCCCCGCTGTGGTTGATTTGATCATGGAGATTCTTGCTGTCATCCCCGAGTGGACTGTGCCGTTCATTGCGTACATTATGATGCAAGAGTTACCAGAAGATGAAGTCCAAGCTAGGCAGATCGTCCGCAGGTCAAAGTCCTTCACCGTCATTGATGGCCAGTTGTACAGGGAAAGTGTTTCAGGCGTCCTTCAACGGTGCATCTCCCCTGAGGAGGGACAATTAATCTTAGAAGAAATTCCTCGGGAACCTGAGGTCATCATGCCTCCTCAAGAGCAATCGTCGCCAAAGCATTCAGAGCTGGTTTATTCTAGTTGGAGGCGAATGAAATGGCAAAAGATATGGTCGAATGATGCGAAGGCTGTCAGTTCTATTCGAACAAGTCCCACAAGCCAACGTCTGCGCTGAAGACAATTCCTCTTGTTTGGCCGTTCGCCGTGTGGGGATTAGATACAGTTGGACCATTCAGAACAGACCAAGGGGGATTCACTCATCTGCTGGTAGAAGTCGACAAGTTTACCAAGTGGATTGAAGCCAAGCCCATCAAGAAGCTCGACGCCCTTACTGCCATCAAATTTATCAGAGACATCATCGCCAGATTCGAGGTTCCGCATAGCATAATCACCGACAATGGCACAAACTTTGACTCGGATAGATTCAAAGGTTTTTGCACAGGCCAAGATATCCGAGTGCATTTTGCATCCGTGGCGCACCCCCAAACAAACGGGCAAGCAGAGCGGGCGAATGGACTTATTCTTCAAGGGTTGAAGCCTCGACTCCTGCGAGAAGTTGGACATGCCGCCGGCGCATGGGTCACCGAGCTGCCCTCGGTGCTGTGGGGCCTCTGCACAACTCCGAATAGATCTACAGGGCGATCCCCGTTCTTCCTCGTTTATGGAGCAGAGGCAGTCCTTCCGAGTGACTTGCTTCACAACTCTCCGCGAGTCGAACTCTTCTCCGAAGCCGAAGCAGAGCAAGCCAGGCAAGACGGAGTAGATCTTCTAGAAAAAGAGCGCGAGATGGCACTAACTCGCTCAACAATTTATCAACAAGATCTGCGGTGATTTCACACGCGACACGTCAGGAGTCGCACATTCCAAGCAGGCGACCTGGTGCTCCGAGTGGATCAGCAGAGACCACACAAGTTGGCTCCCGCCTGGGAAGGACCCTTCATCATCTCTAAGGTGCTGAACAACGGAGCATATCGACTCTACAACCTCGACAGGGAAATGGACGAGCCACGAGCATGGAATGGAGATCTCCTGAAGCGCTTCTACACATAACCGCCGATGGGGACAATTTAAAGAACAAGTATCATTGAAGTAATACAAAGCAGATTGATTTCTTGCCGACTCAAAATTCTTCCGCGTTTGCAGACTCCGGTCTAAAAAACTCGCTCCGAGTGCCCACTAAAAGTCGCACTCGGGGACTTAGCTGCGACCCAGGGTCGCCTAAGTACAAACTCGCTCAAAGTGCGCACTAAAAGTCGTACTCGGAGACTTAGCTGCGACCCAGAATTGCCTAAGTACAAACTCGCTCCGAGTGCGCACTAAAAGTCACACTCGGGGACTTAGCTGCGACCCAGAATCGCCTAAGTACAAACTCGCTCCGAGTGCGCACTAAAAGTCGCACTCGGGTACATAGCTGCGACCCAGAATCGCCTAAGTACAAACTCGCTCCGAGTGCGCACTAAAAGTCGCACTCGGGTATTTAGCTGAGACCCAGAGTCGCCTAAGTAAAAACTAACTCCGAGTGCACACTAAAAGTCGCACTCGGGGACTTAGCTGCGACCCAGAATCGCCTAAGTACAAACTCGCTCCGAGTGCGCACTAAAATTCGCACTCGGAGACTTAGCTGCGACCCAGAATCGCCTAAGTAAAAAACTCGCTCCGAGTGCGCACTAAAAGTCGCACTCGAGGACTTAGCTGCGACCCAGGGTCGCCTAAGTACACACTCGCTCCGAGTGCGCACTAAAGTCGCACTCGGAGACTTAGCTGCGACCCAGAATCGCCTAAGTACAAACTCACTCCGAGTGCGCACTAAAAGTCGCACTCGGGGACTTAGCTGCGACCTAGAATCGCCTAAGTACAAACTCGCCCCGAGTGTGCACTAAAAGTCGCACTCGGGGACTTAGCTGCGACCCAGAATCGCCTATGTACAAACTCGCTCCGAGTGCGCACTAAAAGTCGCACTCGGGGACTTAGCTGCGACCCAGAGTCGCCTAAGTAAAAACTAACTTCGAGTGCACACTAAAAGTCGCACTCGGGGACTTAGCTCCGACCCAGAATCGGTTAAGTAACAACTCTTTCGGAGTGCGCACTAGCAGTCACACTCGGGGACTTAGCCGCGACCCAGAGTCGCCTAAGTAACAGCTCGCTCCGAGTGCGCACTAACAGTCACACTCGGAGACTTAGCCGCGACCCAGAGTTGCCTAAGTAAAAGCTCGCTCCGAGTACGCACTCGGAGGCTTAGCAGACCCTCACTGAGGCTCATGTGGATGTGAAGACAACTGACAACTACATGAGTAACAACACGCTCCGAGTGTGCACTAACAGTCACACTCGGGGATTTAGCCGCGACCCTGAGTCGCCTAAGTAACAACTCGCTCCGAGTGCGCACTAACAGTCACACTCAGAGACTTAGCCGCGACCCAGAGTCGCCTAAGTAAGAGCTCGCTTCGAGTACGCACTCGGAGGCTTGGCAGACACTCATTGAGGCTCATGTGGATGTGAAGACAACTGACAACTACATGCTCAGCATGTTTGCCAGTGGCTTCACCAAGAGACGCCAAACAAAAACCACGAGCCAAAATCGTGTCAAAAAAAGAAAACTTAGCGAAAGAAGAGCAAAAGATCCGATTCGAATTCAAAGTTGGATCTACGATCAGTCGGCCCGGTGTGAATCAAGCATATCCACACCGAACCACGAATGTGCCGGCCAACAACAGTGGACAAAGTTTAATACAGATACCACTCGACATACCGAGGTAAATGTGCATTCACCATAAAGTTTTTTCAAGCGTCACCGGGACTGGCAGGCTCAACAAAGGTGTCAAGGTCGATTCCGTCTGCAATGCGAGTGGCTGTGTCGAGGAAGGTCTCCATGAAATCTTCGAATCGAAGCTTCTTGGTGTTGGCGACCTGCAACGTCTTCAGCTTTTCTTCGTGAGCTTCCTTGCAGTGCACTCGGACCAGAGATAGCGCCACATCCGCACCACAACGAGCGGCAGACTTCTTCCATGCCTGCACTCTTCTTGGGACGTCCTCCAGCCGAGTCATCAACCCATCTATTTCTTGCCGGGAATCGTCTTCAGGCCACAACTCCTTGTCGATTCGGCCGATGACTTTTCTCAGGCGGCCAATGAAGGGTCCCACCCTGCTAAGGCGAATATGCGCTCGGAGCAAGTCCCGGTTGGCTTCATCGCCGAGTGGAACGTTCAGAACAAGTGACCATTCAACGTCGGCTGCTTCAGCCTCAACGTCCCGACAGAAGTCTGCAAAGAAAATACAAGCAGAAAGTAAGCGCAGAGTGAACTCCAAAGTCAAGAAGCACTCGGCAACAACTTACCACCAAGCAGTGCAACCATCTTCCTTGCCCAGTCGCTGACGTACTTCTCCTGCGCCATGCACCGAGTGTTCATCACCTTCAGCTGGCCCATCCATTCGGATCTCTGACTCTTCAATTTTTCAACTTCGGCTAGCAATGCCTTGTTGGTCTCCCGAGACTCCTCCAAAGACTTCTCTCGGTCAGCAAGAGCCTCCTTCACACCAGCCAGGTCATTCACAGCCGCCTCCAAGTCCGCAGCAAGCTGAATCTTCTTAGCCTTCCGAGCATTGTACGCAGATCCCATTTCGCAAGTCTTCTGCCAAATAGGCACAAAGGGAGGATCAGACACATTCAACAAGGAAAAAGTATCGGCACATATGACAAAACAATCAAAGTCCAAAATTCTTCAGACCCGTGCCGATGCAAGCAATCGACAGCGGTCTCGGGGACTACACCCAGTGGGTTCACTAAGAGTGACCCCACTGGTATGCAGCTCGAACAGGTTGGCCCTATCGAGCTCCATAGCGAACAAACAACACTATGAGACTACTATTACCCAAACTGAGTAACACTACTCTCGGGGGCTACACCCAGTGGGTGCACTCGGAGTGCCCCCACTGGTACCATTCGGGCAGATCAGCTCTGATTTGTTCAGATTACAGAAAATACATATAAAGATAACTGCCGGTGCAAGCACTCGGCAGAAGTCTCGGGGACTACACCCACTGGGTTCACTCAGAGTGAACCCACTGCAAAATCATCCTACTGTATCCGAGTATATCGCTGAAACCCCCAGTGGGTAACAAGAGGAAAGTAAACACTTACTAGCGCACTTACTCGGATATCGTCCCGGAGTTCCAAGCTTTTCTTGTACAAAGACGCGATGGAGTCATACACTCCCTTGGCGTCACCCACCATCAGCTCCACCTGCACCATGGCGTCCTTGGCGGCCCCCATCTGGTCTTCCGGGAGGTGTCGGGCGTCATATTGAACGGTTGATGGACCCGGCACGACAGAAGACTCCTTGGGCATCCCGAGCTCCGCTCCAGTCTGTTCCGCCGTGAGGGGCACCGTCTCAGTCGGCGACACCGTCTCAGTCGGCGACACGTTCATGGTGGGAGCAGCAGTAGATGGGACAACCTCAAGGACAGGTGCCAAAGCTGGCTCGGACCCCCTTTGGTCGTTGTCCTCCAGATGGATCACCTTTGAAGGAAGCCCGACTGAACAACATGAAATTACAGAAAAAGGGCAAGATCAAAGACAACACTCGTGAAACAATAATACAAACTCTCGGAGTCGTGACAAAGTACCTTGCTAGGTTACTCGGCACTATCCACGCTGCCCTCCTGGCTGCCCTCGTCTTCCTCGGCTGGATTCCCGTTCGAGATGGCAGAATACCAGCTGGTCCACTCCTGCACAAAACACAATCGGCAACGTCAGTCAGCGGGACAAGAAAAGCAATTAATCTAAGAAGATTAAAAGCACCCGACAAGATGTGCTCACCTCATTCGGAGGAGGATTGTCGGCGCGGAAGGGCTTCACCCGTCGGGCTCCTTAGGGGTTGTCACATGCGCCTGTGATGCCGCGGACCCATGCTCTCACAGTCTCCCCGGTCACGCACTCTGGATGAGACCGAGTGGAATCCGAAGGCCCCGCGTAGTGCCACATGGCGTGGTGTCGGGCCTGCAGCGGCTGGATGCGCCGACCCAGAAAAGTCTCCAGCAGGTCCGTGCCAGTGACTCCCTTGCGGACGACGGCTATCAGTGCGTCGACCAATGGCTGGATCTGGATCCTTCCCCCTTAGAGAGCGCAAGTTTCCTGGGAGGGCCCGGACGGTCTAGGCTAAAAGGTGGCAACCCACTCGAAGCATTCGGACAAGCAATGTCCTGGCAATAGAACCAGGTCGATTGCCAGTTCCTAACTGTCTCGGACAACTGGAGGGGGGGGGGTAGCTACTCTTTGTTTTCTTCTGGAAGCCTAAACCCCCGCAGAGCTGGAGGAGACGGGTCTTATCGTCCGACTGGCTAAGCTTTTTGACAGTTTGGGATCTAGCGGAGAAGACGTACTTAAAGAGCCCCAAGTGGGGGGGACATCCAATAAAGCACTCACAAAGGGTGACGAATGCAGCAAGGTGGGCTATTGCGTTCGGAGGAAAATGATGGAGCTGCGCCCCGAAGTAAGTCATGATACCTTGGAAGAAGGGGTGGGGAGGCAAGGAGAAGCCCCTGAACACATGGCTGAGCAGCAGAACGCGCTCCCCCTCCTTCGGCGCCGGCTCCGTCTCGCCTTCTGCCAGCCTCTAGGACTTGTTGATGATCATTCCATGCTCCACCAGCTCTAGCAAGTCGTCCTCCGTCACAGAGGAGGGGAGGAAATCCCCATGGATCCAACCCGCCGGCAGCGCCCGCTGCCGCCGCTGAGTAGGGGCCGCCCCCTTCTTCTTCTTCTTCTGCGACTCGAGTTTGCTAGTCTGCCCCTTCGTCATGGTGAAGGCGGCGGATCCGCAGAGGAGGAGGGGAAGGAGGAGGCTCGAGGCGTGCAGAGAGCTGCGGGAGGAGCGGGATAAATGCGAGGAAGATGAGCAGCGCAACAGGAAATCCCGCTGGAGAGGCTTAAATAAGCTTCTGACTGGGTCACTAACAGGTGGACCTGAAATCTTATCTCCCCAACCGGCCGCTGCGATGTTAGTGGAGAAGATAAAGGCACGGTAATCGAGGAGGCAAAACCTACTCGATGGCGATGTCGTCATCCCCGCTGAGCGCGCGTCAACCGAAATTTGAGGATCCCGGAAAATCCGGCGCTGTCAGTTTGACCAGTCACGTCGAAAGATTCCGCGAAAGCACTCGGTCCCTGACGGTTCGTTTCACTGATATATCCACTCGGATCACTGGTTGAAAGGATAAAATGGATTGAGGCAAACCACGCTAAAGCCACCTCCATACCAGTCGGTTCCATACTCCAGACATCACTTCATCGTTCCAACCCCGATCCATTCGAGGACTAATGATGGGGTTATAGTCCCAGGGTAGGGTCATAGGCCTGTCCTATAGGTCCTACCCAAGGACTACCCTTCATAGAGGACAAGTCCCTTAGACAGTTCCGACTGAACTAAGGACGCCTCCATCATCCAGTCGGCGACGAGCACTCGGAGCATATTTAACGTACCGATTGGGATCCACTCTCTACATCGTAACCTCCCAGGAGGGCAACGGTCTTACATTTTCATACACCATTATTAACATTTAAGGCTTATGTTACTTGTAACGTAGGCATTTATTCGCCACTATTCCACCCCTGTCCACCGGGCCATTATGAAGGGTAGCGCACTCTATATAAGCCGCCCTTCCCCACTGGTGCAGGGGTTGGCACTTGCTGTAATCCCATAATCCACTCGAGACTAAGCTCCCAAGAGCACCGAGACGTAGGGCTTTTATCTCCACCGTAGAGGGGCCTGAACTCATACATCCTCGCCGTAGCTAAGGCTCTGCCCATCCTTTCGTACCCCATACATCTACTGTCAGACTTATACCCGCGACAGGTTCAATATGATAATTTTCATGGCTATGAAAATGAAACTGTTGTGGCACATCTCACTAAGCTAAATGATATAGCCACCCTATTTACTAATGATGAGAAAATTCACTACTACTACAGTCTCAAATTATTTACATTTTCATTAAAGGATGATGCTAAGATTTGGTATATGTCGTGGTTTTGTCATGGCAAATGTCCTCCTGGAAGGACTTAAATATGGAGCCATCGCACCTTGGTGGCGACTCAAAGGGGGTGAGCGAAAGCGAGACTCAAATTTACCCAGGTTCGGCCCCTCGTGAGGAGGTAAAAGCCTACGTCCTGCTTTGTGTGGATTAATGGTGATTTCGATTACAAGGAGGGCGTAACTCGCCTGACCTAGCTCTCGATTCTATCTAACTCTTCTGACCTTTACCCGGGACTCGCCTTTATATACAGGTTGAGGCCCTAGGGTTTACAAAAGTCTTGCCATCTACTCCTTGTGGCTTTCCCTATCTCTAAGTCGTCGTGCTCTCCATGATTGGGAACTACCTTGGTAATCTACGATCTGCACGACCTCTTGAACCGCCATCCAGCTTCTGGGCCACGAGACACGCTTTGAAGGGTAAGTCGCTACTCTGATGACCCGACCCACTAAGGGCGGGTTATCCGCAGGTAATATCCCCAACATTAGGCCCCAAATTGTCTTGAATTCATTCATGTCAATAAACCTTCACCAATTTGGGGCAACTCTTACCATTTCTATCTTTTGACGAACGATAAGTCGCCACTCATTGTAATTTTTTCTGACCCGCCGTGTAATCTCTGATGACATCACCTTATCCCCTTAATTCCGGGGTTTTTAATACCGCAACCATCCAACGGATCTTTTGCTCCATATTCACTTATCCCGAAAACCTAGGCGCCATTATCGTAGATTCTGACTTGTCGCCTCGATCTCCGCCTTGACAACCTCGATTCCTGTTCCGGCCCTTTAAATAATCGCAGGAGAAATGGGGGGGGGGGAGCTCCGTCACCTACCTCCATCTCTTCCCTCGTCTTCCTCGCACTCTTCCTCTTCCTGCGCCAGCACCCCGGCGTCGTCACCGGCTCCTGAAGCTCCTCCGTCGACCGTGGTCTTCCGAGCGCCTTCAAGTCAACAAGAAGCATGAAGTTCTCCGCTTTCGTCCCCGGCACCGGTCTCCTTTCCTCAGGTACACACATTCCCTTATTAGGATTAAGCCGAGAATGTCATGGCCATTGTTCCTGTGAGCTAGCTCCGTCACGCGACAAACGTCCCTTCCTACTTTAGATCCGCTTTATATCTTCATAGTAGATTCAGGCAGTGGCCAACCATGGTCACTTTATCGCGTCCTTTCATTATCTTATGCCTTCACGTCGTGGATCCAATATCGTCGCTGCCTTATGTTCATAGCCTTTCATCATTTTTCCGAGCATTATTCCTTTATTTTGATCCACTCGTAGATCCATAGTTTACTGTTTGTTTTTAGAAGCATGTTTGTTCGTCTCCCGAGAACATCCCTAAGGAAAAAATACCGTTGAGAGTCGCCGTTTAGCTCCTGCTTCCATACCGACTTAAATTTATCACCATAGCTACGCCCCCTTCCTTTCCAATTGAAGAGCGAGTTACAATATTTCAAAGATACTCCCATGAATCGCCCGAGTAGCGAGTTATGATGTATGTCACCCATTGGTGAGTCACCAAATCCTTCTTGAACGTACTGTAGACCCACAATGGCGAGTTGGAACACTTCATAGTTTTTACTTAATCGCCTTGTTCCCCTCTCTTTTGTAGTCATGGCTATTTCGAATTGCAATTGGTTACCAACAAAAATCAATGACGCTACTCTCGAGAAGTTTGTTAAGGCGGGTCTTCTTGACAACAAGGCAACCATTGGTTGGAGAACCGCCCCGGGCGAGTTGATTCCGAATCCCGTTGTAGGAGAAGTAGTCATCTTTACCGATTACCTTGAACGAGGTTTTAAACCGCCCGGGTCAAAGTTTTTTGGAGACGTCTTGCATTTTCTTAATGTCCATCCTCAAGACCTGGGACCCAACTCCATCAGCAACCTTTGCCAGTTCCAGCTCTTCTGCGAGGTATACTTGCAGAGAGAACCCACAGTTCCTTTATTTTGGAACTTCTTCATTTGAATCGCCAGACTGAGTTTACCAATGGTCCCAACCATGAACTTGGAGGAGTCAACATTCAAAGATGGCGCGAGCGTGGATTTCCATCAGTCCTTCTGCCCAGCCATCCCAAGGGCTGGGCCGAGTCATGGTTGTATTGCCAAGACACCTCTCCACCTGGCGAAAACCCACTCCCGGGTTTCAGAGAAGATTGCCTGCCTATGGACTTCAAACTGCCCGAGAAACTCACAGAAGAGGAAGAGTCGGAATTTATCCATGTTTTCTCTGAGTTACGGTCTTTGACCAACAACGGGCTCATCGGGATTGATTTGTTCTGCTGCTGGGTGGAGTGGAATATTCTTCCCTTGAGTCGTCGAGACGGGTTGATGTGTGAATATGATGGTACGGTAAACCATCCGTAGTGCTTCCACCACAAAAGACTCTCAGAGAGTGGAATTGTTGGAATCATCAAGAAGCTAACTGGTGAGCCTTTGGAAGAATGTGCCAAGATTGGGCTCAAAGCATTGTGCCGCTCCAACCCGGTGCCGCTAGTAAGAATCCAAGCCGCCTTTCATTTATTTACACTTACCAATGCTCTTGGTTTGAAATTCACTTCTATTCATCAGAAAAGTGATCCATTTTGGCGAAGGGGCCCCAAAGTGACCGCCCAAAAGAACACCAAGCCACCACCAAAGAAGAAGAAAAATAACAAGCAAAGGTAAAGTCGCCGCCAAAGATTCATCTGTTGTCGGCGAGTCACGAGCTGACGAATAGCAGTCAGAGGTAAAACTCCCCCTCACTCATTAACTGTGTATTCTGACTCATGCCTATACCATGCGTCTTTATGTGTAGGGCGAGGACAATGAGAGCCAAGATGATGCGGTCATGGTAATTTCTATTTCTTCCAACTCACCTTCCCCTTCTCCTAAACCAGCGAGACAGATATGTGGGAAAGTGCCCATGTCTCACCCATATGCTTATATGGACCCTGATTTCCTTTTGAAGAAAGCAAGGTATACCCCTAAGCGCAAAACCCATAGTCACTCTGGCGACTTAATCTCCGGACTGCCATGAGAAGACAACCAGTCGGAAGCACACCAACGAGGTACACTTTTGTTTTACCATACCCTTCCTTGTATAAAATATGATTCTCAACTTCCTTAACTTTTAAGCTTTTATTCTACCAGACTTCTCCCCCTACATCTGGCGACTCAGCAATATCAGCTCTCCCGCCGATGGTTCGTGTGCAAGGGTGAGTCCCTTTGTTAATCCCAATTTCTTTTAAATAATGATATGTGCTTTTAATCTTGGTGCCTTTGTCTCAGAGCGCAAGCGAAGAGAAGGAAAACTGGCAACTTATCTTCTTCTCCTAAAACAACTGAAGCCTTAGGCACGAGCGCCTCTGTCCGAGAGATTGATGAGGAGCAAGCGGCGGCTCATGATATTCCTGTGGACGATATTCCCGATGTATGGGATGACTCTCCTGTAATTTTGAAGGAAACTGCTGACAAGGCGACTGAAGACCCAGATGATGTCATAGTCACCGGTACTGGCTACTCTACTCCTCCAGTTGCGGTACTGTTCAAGCATACCTCCAAAGAATCTCGTCCTTCCACTAATCAAGACACCAGTGAATTCAAGCTCTCCCATTATGAGAAGCTGGAATTTGACCAACTTTGCTCTGGCTTCGCAAGTCGCCCAGAGACAAGTTATGAGATGAACAAAGGCTTGATTCATCTTATGAAGGTTAAGCATGAGGTACGTCTACTTATGTATTCTCTTCCACCCATTAGCCTTCCAAGGGTCGCGTCATCTTTTGAAAGATGAGCTGGGTCTCAGATATAATTAAAATCTTCAACATGCAGCCCCCAAGGGCCGGGTCATCTTTTGAAAGATGAGCCGGGTTTTGAATATAGTTAAACTCTTCAACCTGTAGCCCCCAAGGGTCGGGTCATCTTTTGAAAGATGAACCAGGTCTTGAATAAAGTTAAAATCTTCAACCTGTAGCACCCAAGAGCCGGGTCATCTTTTTGAAAGATGAGTCGGGTCTTGAATATAGTTAAAATCTTCAACCTGTAGCCCCCAAGGGCCGGATCATCTTTTGAAAGATGAACCGGGTCTTGAATATGGTATGACTTTGAATAAAATCATACATTAGCCCCCAAGTGTCAGGAGTATTGCTTGCAATAATGTTGAAACTTGTCTCCCAAATTTTATGTGCAGGAGTCTGTGACCCAGACTGAGTCGGTTTTAGCCGACTTAAGGAAGAATCTGGCTGAACAACAAGATGCACAATCTGAGTCGGAGAGAAAATACCGCTTGATTCTGGCTGAGCTGGAGAGGATGAAAGCTGACCATCAAAAACTGGAGAACAAAGCCAAAGCTGACCAAGCCGCCATCCTTAAGCGTGCTGAGCAAGCCGAGGAAAAATTGGAAGCCGCCCAGCAAGAGCTTTCCGGCTTAAAAAAAGCACATTTCCAACATGAGTGTCGCTATGTTTGGTAAGCCTTAACCCTTGCCTTTTGAAGAAATAATCTGGTCCACCAAAAACTATCAAATACTGATGTGTCCTTTCTAGGTTCACGAGCCGCCAATCTTCCAGACGACTGCATGCTGAAGCTAAAAGCTATATATACCTTCACCGAATAGCTATATACCGGGGGCGTGCTGACGATTAAGGCGGTGATGGGCAGCAAGGAGCCAGTCAGAACCATCAAGAACATGCTCAACTATCTGTCCACATTGCCTCCTCAAATAGAGGAACTGAAAAGATCAGCCGCCCGGAAAGGAGTCCTGAACACCCTGAGTCGGTGTTTAGCCTATGCCCCGGAGCTCAAACCAGAAGAAATAGCCGCTGGCTACCCTGAGCTGAAGGACGATGGGTCACAGTTCACCGAGGAGGACTACCACCGAGTTATCATAGAATCGCGCTTCTCGGCGACTCAACTGGCAGCCATCTTGGTTTTGAATAAATACCAAGCCGCAGATGACGAGAAGAAAAAGAAGGTGACGCCTCCCTCGTACAAAATTGCTAGCTTGGTTCCTCGTCGACCCAAGAATCCTTTTGACCTTGACATGGACCTATCCCTCTTCCTTGATGATGAAGATGAGTTTGTTGCCCTATCCAAGTGTAATTGGAAACTGGGCGACTTACAAATCAAAGGCGGAGAGAGCTCAAGGCAAGGTGACTTAGAGGCGGCTTGATTCGTCCCTAGGTGTGAGTGTGACTTTAAAAAGACAATCTGATCCTTTCTTCACTTGGGGATGACACCTGTTTTGGCCATGCGAGCCATGTAATAGCTTGTTAGATTTTGTGGAACAACAATCAGCCAGTAGTACCTTTTGATGGAACCTTTCCTGAACCACTTTTATTCCTTGAATCTATGCATGAATCGCCTGTAAATTTGATGAACCAGGGAGTGTCATAATTTTAAAAAAAAGTCTTCACCTTATGTGTCAGGAAAAACATAAGCCGACTCAGTGAGTGCATGGTAAAGAATAGACCAGCCCCCTGGATTATGGCAAAAAATAGACCATCCCCCCGGGTTATGACAAAATAGGTAAGCCCCCCCGGGTTATGGCAAATAGTGGTTAAGAAAAATGAGTCGGGGCGAGTTATAATCAAAGGCCGACTCAAAGATATTAGGAAACCTTGTGGTCTTGCCATCAAGAAATAAAATTTTGTCGACTCAGTGAGCTACGACAGGATAAGACGAGTTTGCAAAACTCTAGTGTTACCCTTAGAAGGGCTTTGCAAAAAGCCTTGTTGGTTTAGAACGGCTGATCAGGCGCGAGTCAAGCTTCTGTGAAGTAGGTTCAATGAACCAATGGTTTCTCTATTTCCCATGTGTGACTCTAGCCGGTACCTTTTATGTTTTAACCAAGGCGAGTTCAGGGTCCAAATGACGGATGGACTCGCCCTGAGTACATAGGTCCATGTGGCGACTTGTTCAACACATAGTCCAGTATAACCATTTGTAATGCGGTAATTTTTCGCTAGCCAAGAGGGTATTCATGCTGAACTCAATGAGTGGAAGCCCGCAAGTGACCTATGATTCAGGAAAAAGCCGGGCATAGGATCACAGAAGCGTATACGCTCTTACTGCGAAACGACTTGGGGACTAGTAGCCCCCAAGTAAGCCGGCTTAATTCTCAAAACTTTATAAGGCGCCTATGTTTGAACCGTGCAACATGGCAACGCTGGTCCTCTTTGGCTTTATCAAAGCCCAGTTTTGAAGTAAGTGCAGCATGGCGACTTACGCTCTTTGACTTTGTTAGCGTCCATGTTTGGACGACTTATAGAACAATAAAGACTCATGCTTTCAAAAGCTGAAACGACAAAGGACCCCGAAATTCGTGGGTGCCGGCTTTATTGCTTTTATAATTCATGGACTACAATTTTCTGAAAACTGGAAAAAAAGGAGCTTATAGCTCTAAGTGTAGTAAGGCCGCAGATGGGCTATGTTCCAGGGGCGAGTTGTCTCAACCTCTGTAGTTGGCCGATCCGGGCGAAGATCCACCAAGTAATATGAGCCGTTTCGAAGATTCTTGTTGATGACCAACGGTCCTTCCCACGGAGGTGATAGCTTGTGCATACCAGTATGATCTTGAATCAAACAGAGCACCAAGTCGCCTTCTTGGAAAGTTCGGCTCTTGACCCGGCGGCTGTGGTAACGTCGCAAGTCTTGTTGGTAAATCGCCGATCGTGATGCAGCCAAGTCACGTTCCTCCTCCAAGGCGTCCAACGAGTCTTGCCGCGCCAGCTCGTTATCCTGTTCCACATAGGCGGCGACTCGTGGTGAATCGTGTTTGATGTCACTTGGTAACACCGCTTTTGCTCTGTAAATCAGAAAGAAAGGAGTAAAACCCATGGAGCAATTTGGAGTTGTCCTGATGCTCCATAATATTGACGACAACTCCTCCACCCAACACCCCGGAGTACGTTCCAAAGGTACCATGAGCCGAGGCTTAATCCCCCGCAATATTTCCTGATTCACCCTTTCCGCGTGCCCATTAGACTAGGGATGTGCAATCGCGGAAACATCAAGCCGGATATGCTCTCGTGAACAAAACTCTTGCATTGCACCTTTGGATAGATTAGTACCATTATCAGTAATGATACTATGAGGATATCCCAATCTGAAAATCAGTTTCTTCCAGAATTTGACGGCCGTATCTGCATCACACGTGCTAACAGGTTTTGCCTCCACCCACTTGGTAAACTTGTCTACTACCACCAGTAGGTGAGTCTTTTTAGTGGAAGACATCTTGAAAGGGCCAACCATATCAAGTCCCCAGACTGCAAACAGCCAAGTGATTGGTATCATCCACAATTCTTGAGTCGGCACGTGCATCTGACGTCCAAATTTTTGGCAACCATCACATCGACGGACGATCTCCTCTTCGTCTGCGTGAGCCGTCAGCCAATAGAACCCATGTCTGAAGGCCTTAGAAACCAAGGATCGGGACCCAGCATGATGACCACAATCGCCCACGTGAATCTCATTAAGGATCATACATCCTTCTTCAGGAGAGACGCATGTTTGAAATACCCCTAAGGTGCTTCGTTTGTGTAACTCGCCATTGTGTATGACCATGGATTTACACCGACGGACGATTTAGTGAGCTAATAAGTCGTCGGCAGGTAACTCGCCTCTGGTGAGATATGCCATGTAAGGGGTTGCCCAGTCTGGAGTAGCGTGAAGAGCCGCCACGAGTTGAGACTCAGGGTCCGCTACCGCTAAATGTTCCTCTGAAGGCAGTTTTATCGAGGGGTTATGCAATACATCCAAAAAGAAATTGGGAGGAACTGGCTTACGTTGTGAACCGAGACGGGAAAGAGCGTCCGCTGCTTCGTTAAGTCATCGATCGATGTGATCCACTTGATAACCATTGAAGTGACCCGCTACATCTGACACAGCTCGTCTGTAAGTCGCCATCAAAGGGTCTCATGAATCCCAGGTGCCAGAAACCTGCTGTGCCACCAGATCTGAATCGCCCAGACACCTAACTCGCGTGAGGTTCATCTCTTTGGCGAGTCGCAAACCATGGAGCAAGGCCTCATACTCCGCTGCATTATTAGTACATGGGAACATGAGCCGAAGGACATAGCAAAACTTGTCACCTTGAGGCGAAGTTATCACCACACCAGCCCCCGAGCCTTCCAATTGCCTGGACCCGTCGAAATAGATGGTCCAATAAGTATGATCGGGCCTCTCCTCCGGGATTTGTAACTCGGTCCAATCATTGATGAAATCCATGAGTGCTTGAGATTTGATGGCCAGTGGAAGGCTCGATTGTGTATGATGTCGCCGAGGGGGGCGGAACTGACGACCGTGATCGGGTGTTCCTGGAAGTAGTGCTTCAGCTTCCGACTCACCATAAACACCCCAAAAACCAGCTTCTGCCAATGTGGGTAACGTTGCTTGGAGAGGGTGAGGACCTCGCTGATGAAATACACCAGTCGCTGGACCAGATACTCCTTTCCTTCTTCCTTCCGCTCGACAACTACTGCCACGCTGACTACTTTGGAATTGGCTGCAATGTACAGAAGCATAGGTTCCTTGTCTGCCGGAGCCGCCAACACTGGCGGGTTAACTAATTGTCGCTTCAAGGCTTGAAAAGCTTCGTCGACTTCGTACGTCCATACGAAACAATCAGTTTTCTTGAGCAATTGATAGAGAGGGATGACCTTCTCCCCGAGGCGACTTATAAAGCGGCTCAGAGCTGTGATTCGACCCGCCATACGCTGGACCTGGTTAACGTTGGCCGATTTCCCCAGTGAGGTAATTGCCTCAATCTTGTCCGGGTTGGCCTCAATGCCATGCTCCGACACCAAGAAACCAAATAACTTCCCTGCAGGGACACCAAAAACACACTTGGTGGGGTTAAGCCTCATCTGGTAAACGCGCAGGTTGTCAAAGGTTTCCTTGAGATCCTCCAAGAGTGACTCCTTTCGGTGAGACCTGACCACGATGTCATCCACATAAGCATGGACATTACGGCCTACCTGGTTGTACAAGCAATTTTGGATGCAACGCTGATAAGTCGCCCCCGCACTCTTGAGCCCAAACGACATAGACACGCAACAAAAGGCTCCGAATGGGGTTATGAAGGATGTCTTATCCTGATCCGCCACCGCCATATTGATCTTATGGCATCCCGAATAAGCGTCCAAGAAACACAGACGTTCAAAACCCGCTGTCGAGTCAATAATTTGATCAATGCGGGGAAGGGCGAAGGGATCCTTCGGACAGGCTCTGTTGAGGTTAGTGTAGTCGATGCACATGCGGAAAGTGCCATTCCTTTTTAGCACTAGGACCGGGTTAGCCAGCCATTCAGGATGGAAAAACCTCGATGATAAACCCGGCGGCCAGAAGCCGGGCTACTTCGTCTCCGATCGCCTTACAACGCTCTTCATTAAACCTGCGAAGGTACCGTCGAACTGGCTTAACTTTAGGGTCAGTATTAAGATGGTGCTCGGCGAATTCTCTCGGTATACCTGGCATGTCAGAAGGTTTCCATGCAAAGATGTCCCGATTCTCATGGATGAATTCGATGAGCGCGCTTTCCTATTTGGGGTCGAGACCCGCCCCAATAGTGAACTGCTTGGTGGAGTCGCCAGGTGTAAAGTCTATAACCTTGGTGTCGTCCGTCGGTTTAAACTTGAGGGGCGGCTCGGAATCGATGGTCGGCCTCTTGAGCGGCGTCATGTCTGTCGGGTCAACATTAGCTTGGTGAAATTTGACCTCCTCAGCCGCGCAAGCCGACTCGATGTAAGCTGCGTCTCCTTCTTCACATTCTTGAGTTATCTTCCTATCTCCGCTGATGGTAATAGGACCCTTAGGGGCGGGCATCTTGAGTTTGAGATAGACACAACATGGACGGGCCATGAATCTGGCGTGCACCGGCCGTCCAAACAACGCATCATAGGGGCTCTTGATTTTGACAACTTCGAACAGGAGAGACTAGCTCCTGTAATTTGACTATGTGCCAAAAGCCACGTTAAATTTAATCCGTCCAATGGGATACGCCGACTTACCGGGGACGATGCCATGGAAGATCGTGGATGATGGCATCAGGTCTTTCTCCAAGAGGTTCATCCGTCGGGAAGTATCAAAGTATAAGATGTTGATGCTGCTGCCTCCATCCATGAGGACCTTGGAAAGGGTGTACCCTACGACTTGGGGAGCCACAACCAAAGCCAAGTCCCTATGTCTTCCCTGCTCTAGGTTATGGGCTGTTCAGACCAGTGAAGGTATCGAGGGAGCGCCGCCTCAGCTATGCTGAAGGTTCTATGCTTCACCTTATGATCCCGCTTGCAGGTGTTGGTGGTGAACACATGATACTGCCCGCTGTTCAATTGTTTGGGGTTATTCTGAAACCCACCACGATCCTCGTGTTGCCGGGGATCCCGTTGCGGGGGGGGGGGGGGATTGCTGGAACACCCCTGGCGGGTGGTATTGCTGATTGTGAACATGGTACTGCCCAGCGTTGGGCTGTGACCCGCCCTGTGGTCCCGGGTTAGGAAAACCACCGAACGGGACCTGGCGTGACCCAGATGCGCTGGGTTGTTCCTGTCGCTGGCCCTGTTCACCACCTTGACCTCTTCTGAGCGCCTCGGCCTGGAATTCCTGCATCACGTACCAATCCTCCCAAGAGTGAGTCGCCGGTCCCTCTGCCGTGGCATGCTGCGGACAAGGGCCTTTGAGCATTTCGTGATAATTGCACAGTTTCTTCCCACTAAAGCCCCGCTTCTTCTAGCGTGGGTTTCTGTTGCCGGTATTAGTATTAGCGACAAATTCCGTAGGACCTTCCTGTTGTGTCTTTCTGCCGTGCCCACCGGAGTGGTGGTTGCCCCGGCCCTGAAATTGAGAATGGCCCTTGTGTAATTCGCCCTTCCTGGTGGTACAAACTTTGTCGTCGTCCTCCCTGGGATCCTTGGTGTCGTCCGACTCAGCATACCTAGTAAGGGTATCCATTAATTCGCCCATGTCATGTACTTTCCGCTTAAGTCGCCCGAGCTTTAGTACCAGAGATTCGTAATTACAGTTCTTCTCCAGGATCAACATCGCCTGAGCCGCCGAGATGCCTTATGATGAATGAATAACTTCCGCGACTCGCCGGGTCCAATGGTGGGCGGACTCATCCGGCCGCTGAACGCAGTGCTGTAGGTCGACGATGGTCATCAGGCGTTTGCAAGTCCCTTTGAAATTCTTGATAAAGCGCTCTTTTAGCTCTGCCCAGGTGTTGATGGAGTTGGGTGGTAAGGTTTTTAACCATGCACGTACCGTCCCTTCGAGCATCATAGTGAAGTACTTAGCGCAAACCGCCTCATTTACGTCGAGCATGTCCATCGCGAGTTCGTAACTCTCGATCCATGACCCTGGTTCGAGATCCGGCGAGTAATTAGGGACCTTCCGGGGCCCTTTAAGTCCTTTGGCATTCGCTCGTTGCGCAGAACCGGTGCAAGACACAATACACTGATGTGCTTGCCTCCGGCGTCCAGGGGCGCGTGAGGTGATGACGTGTAAGCCGGGTAGACCTGACCCGCCACGGCTACTGTATCTATTTGACACGCAGCTCGTGTCGCGTACACGGTATCTTGAGCTCGCGTGTCTGGCATCCCGAGCGGGTTATGTTGAGGGAATCGCCGCGGCCCGCTGGTTACCGCGGGTAAGTCCTCGTGGCGACTCCTTGTGTGGCTCGCCTGAGGCATGGAGTGCAGTCGGTCGAGGCTATGAGAGTACTGCGCGTGCTGGCCCATGGCCGTCTTTAGCTTCTCGATGGCGTTTCTGGCCTCTATCTCGGCCGGGGAGTTTCCGTAAATCGGCAGGGTCTCCAAGTGGCGGGTTGCCGCCGACACATTGACCACGGGATTCGAGAAGTGACCCCGGGGCGTCTGGAACTGAGTCGCATGGGCATCCATTGGTTGAGGCGGCGGTGGATTGGGCGGTGGAACCGGACCTCCCCTTGGAACAGTTTGTAAAGGTCGACCAGGACCCGCCCTGGGGGTGTGTGAGGTGTCGAAAAGGCGAGTTGGATGTAAGTCGTCCGAAATATGGCCGTGGTGCCTCCTTTGGTGAATGGCGTCGGACGCGTGCTGCTGTCTCTCGAGCCGCCAGCCTTCGGTGTTCAACCGCTCCGTCTCTGCTGCGATCGCGGCATGCTGCGTCTCCACCCTGTCGGCTTCTGCTTCCATGTCCCGCTGCGCCTTGGCCATCGCCTCCCGCAGCTTTGCTAGCTCGGCATTGATAGACTCCTGATTCTCGGACGTGACGGTAGTTGCCATAAGGCCGACGACCTCCGTCGCTAATTCTGCCATGGTTTGTGCCGGGGGTTTGGACGTCCCACCGGTCTCGTTGTTGCCGGTTGGATTTTGCTGAGGCTGCACTGACCCCGCCATGTAGATGGCAATTTGTCGACGGGATCTCTCGAGGACCTCGGGGTCCATTGCCAACGACATCCCTCCGAGTTGTCCTTCCTAGAGAGGGTGCATTGAATCTGTCTCACCCATGGATGACTCGCCGTCAGAATTTACGGGGGTGATATCCTGGACCGCCGCTTCGTCTTGTACGTCATTTCCCTGCGTAAAATCGACGAAAACATGGCGACTCCTGTCCCGCCGTGTGATGGGGAGGACGTACCTGGCGGCTCGACGATGTCGATGCAGGTGTCCGGCTCAGGCACGGGCGTCCCAATCATGCCGATGAAGACGTTGATTTTGCCATAGGGGACTCGGTAGCCAGATTCGACTGAATCGGCTTCCGGCTCCCACAATGAGTTGTCGATGTAGTATCTCCCGCGGCGGCTCTTTGTCATGATGCCGACCGCATAGCTTTCTAACCCTGGTAGGGCTCCCTTTGAGAACTCAACTCCACCATGCGCTAGCCCCACGGTGGGCGCCAACTATCGTGGTTTTGTCACGGCAGATGTCCTCATGGAAGGACTTAGAGATGGAGCCATCGCACCTTGGTGGCGACTCAAAGGGGGTGAGTGAAAGCGAGACTCAGATTTACCGAGGTTCGGCCCCTCGTGAGGAGGTAAAAGCCTACGTCCTGCTTTGTGTGGATTAATGGTGATTTCGATTACAAGGAGGGCGTAACTCGCCTGACCTAGCTCTCGATTCTCTCTAACTTTTCTGACCATTCCCCGGGACTCGCCTTTATATACAGGTCGAGGCCCTAGGGTTTACAAAAGTCCTACCATCTACTCCTTGTGGCTTTCCCTATCTCTAAGTCGCCGTGCTCTCCACGATTGGAAACTCCCTTGGTAATCTACCATATGCACGACCTCTTGAACCGCCATCCAGCTTCTGGGCCAAGAGACACACTTTGAATGGTAAGTCGCCCCTTTGATGACCCGGGCCACTAAGGGCGGGTTATCCGCATGTAATATCCCCAACAGTTAGCGGTGCACGGCGAGCTGGACTGCCCGCTAAGCCGCAACGCTGTCCCGCAAAAAAAGCCTACTACGGATCGCTGGCCTGACCGCACCAGCACAAGCGGGATCAGACGGCAATGACTGCTTCGTCCGCCCGGGTGTCCCGTACATCCTGCATATGTCTTTGTAGGATCGGAGCTATGCTAAGCCCAGTCCAGGTCCCCAACTCCGAACTCGTGCACCTCCTCCAGCGAGCGGAACGCGAACGCGAGGCGCTGCACGCCGTCGACGGCGCCTTCGGCAAGACCGTGCTCCTGCTCCGGCAGCAGCAGCGGGACGAGCGCGTCCATGTCGCCGTCCTCCCCTCGCCGCCGGCGCTGGAGCCGCTGCGGCAGCCGCAGCTACTGCTGGTGGTCACGGCCACCGAGCGGTCCGACCTGGAGCGACGGGCCGCGGGGCTCACGCGCGCCGCGCACACGCTCAGGCTCGTGCCCCCGCCCGTGCTATGGCTGGTCGTGGAGCCGGGGGCAGAGGCCCTGCCTACCGCGCGGCTGCTGCGCGGCGCCGGGGTGGCGTACCGACACCTGACCTACGGGAAGAACTTCACCAACGGCGAGGCAGAGGCCGAGCAGCACCACCAGCGAAACCTGGCGCTGGAGCACGTGGAGGAGCACCGCCTCGCCGGGGTCGTCCTCTTCGCCGGCCTCGACGACCTCTGCTTCTTCGACCATGGTGACCACGTCGGTGGAGTTTGAGGATGCATTAGTGGATGGTTGACAAGCAGTTAATATGCACTAGACTGAAAGTAGGCCATGGTGACCATGGCGACCGATGAGCAGGAATCAGCATGATGGATGTCACAACACAGCACTCGGCAGCACTAGCAGTACAATGCTGTCGTGTGACTGCACCCATGCATGCATGTGCGGACCATGCTCTACTATGCTCTTGATGCCCTGCATCCTGTGCATCAACGCCGAGGCTCCCTCGCGTCGCCGCTGCCCCGTCAAGGGTGACCGTTCCGAGCTGACTCAGTTGCAGTACATGCACCGACTGTCTGGCAGGTCGATGGCGGGCTCATGCGGGCTGCCGCGTTGTCCGCCAAAAATGAAGCGGTGTGAGGCGGGCTGTCTGCGGTGGCCGCTAAAAGCACAGCCTCCCGCTTTGTTCTTCGGCGGGCAGCCGCATCCCGCCCCGCCTACAACCTGAGCAACAGTATACGACTCTTGCTCCTGGTTGTGTGTTTAGTCCCTAGGATATGATTTACTACTTCTCTAAATAATATTTTCCTACTCATAAGAAACAAGCTGCCTTACAAGAAATATTTAACTGTGTGCAAATTGAAGAAGAGACTCTCCCACAAGCTTGGGGGAGTCTTCTCCAATTACTTAATGCTTTGCCTGATCATCCTCGTAAGAAAAATGAAATACTTGATATATTTTATAATGGACTAACCGATGCTTCTAGGGACCACCTAGATAGTTGTGCTGGTTGTTTTTCCAGGGAGCGAACTATCGAACAAGTTGAGGAGTTATTGACTAATATATTGAAGAATTATGATGAATGGACACTTCCTAAACCACCGCCTAAACCCACTCCAAATAAGATGGGCATCTTATTCCTTAGTCCTGAAACTATGCAAGAGGCAAAGAAATGTATGAAGAAAAAGGCATTAAAGCTGAAGATGTTAAGCCTTTACCACCTATCAAAGAAATACATGGTCTCAAAACACCACCACAAGTGGTGGAGATAAATTCTCTTCTAAAGTTTGATGAACGTTCATCCCTTACAATAAACATCCTAGTCAATCCTTATATGAGGTTGATAATCTTCTATTATATTATTAAGACGATAGAAAATGAACGGCTAAGATTCACTACTATAAAGTTTGGATATTGAACGGTTAAGATTTATAAGGGCTAGGTCTCATGTGTTGGCTAAAAAAATAATTCATCAATCTGTACAGAAGTCGTAACAAAATTAATAGTATCAATTTGTTTACGGTAGCACAGGACCTGAGCATGCACGAATCGATACGATGCATCATCGAGTGGGCTTTCCAAAAGAGTAACAGCGTACATGCCTTTTAAAAAGACTTCGCCGGATATCAAGTACGTCAAAGCTACTAGCCTGAAAGCTTTTTTTCTTACAACCAATTGAACGATCGTCACGTGTGGAGACGGTCTTTTTTAAAACTCCACTAAACATACGACTCTACACGGGTACATAAAAATTACTCAACACACTGTTCTGAAAAATACAAGACATATTGTTTTTAAAGAAAAAATACCAGCTAGACTAAGGGGAGTGCTACGCATCCACCGGTAGATGGCTAATAAATATCCATCACTACGACAATCGTCGGATGTTCACGCGCACAGTCGTCCGTAACTATCCGATCTAATTCCTGGCATGCGGCTTGGTCGTCTCCTCAACACATTAATTCTTGAAACAACAAACCAGTTGCGGAAACAACCTCTTTGTTTCGGTCCCGACAGAGCTGTAAACGACTATATTTTTTTCTGTCATAAAGATTTAATACGGGATGACCGACTGATTAGGTTACAACTTCTGCAACAAGCATAATGTTGCGTTCGAATGTTTGCGATATGGGCCGTGTTGCGGAACTTTTACAACATAGATATTGTTGCAGAATTTTTCTGCAACAAAACTAATGTTGCAGATTTTTTTAACTTTACATTGGTGTTACGGAAAAATGTTTTGCAACATAACTAATGTTGCAGATTTTTTTTTGCAACACGGAGGATGTTACAAGAAAAAACACAAATCCAGCTATTCATCCTCCCAGCGAGACGAGCCCCGAAACATTCCTACTGTTATCCAGTATCAAGAATACACGTTCTGAAACAACAGGTCAGTTGCAGGAAACGAAAAAATACCAGCTAGACTAAGGGGAGTGCTACGCATCCACCGGTAGATGGCTAATAAATATCCATCACTACGACAATCGTCTGATGTTCACGTGCACAGTCGTCCGTAACCATCCGATCTAATTCCTGGCATGCGGCTTGGTCGTCTCCTCAACACATTAATTCTTGAAACAACAAACCAGTTGCGGAAACAACCTCTTTGTTTCGGTCCCGACAGACCTGTAAACGACTATATTTTTTTCTGTCATAAAGATTTAATACGGGATGACCGACTGATTAGGTTACAACTTCTGCAACAAGCATAATGTTAAGTTCGAATGTTTGCGATATGGGCCGTGTTGCGGAACTTTTACAACATAGATATTGTTGCAGAATTTTTCTGCAACAAAACTAATGTTGCAGATTTTTTTAACTTTACATTGGTGTTACGGAAAAATGTTTTGCAACATAACTAATGTTGTAGATTTTTTTTTTTGCAACACGGAGGATGTTACAAGAAAAAACACAAATCTAGCTATTCATCCTCCCAGCGAGACGAGCCCCGAAATATTCCTACTGTTATCCAGTATCAAGAATACACGTTCTGAAACAACAGGTCAGTTGCAGGAAACGAAAGCGGCTTTAATACACGCAGGACGATGCGCGACTGTCTGATCAAATCAAACGGTCACGAAGCTGACGGACGGCCGCGGACGATCGGCCGGTGGAAGATAATCTTTTCCCCTAGACTAAACACCAATAGATGTATGTATAGGTGTTTTGCTTAAAAATAGATACGCACAAAATTATTTTCTGTTGATTCGTATTAGGACGGCCGACATAAAAAAATCTACACGGAACAGACAAGATTAAAAGAAAAATCTACGCACGACGGTTGAGATTAAGTGATGAAAGATTCTGTACACCATTTGTCGTGCACAGATAAGTCTTACATTTATCTTTTTGCTAAATAAATCTTTGATTGACACATACTCCCTCCGTTTCTAAATATAAGTCTTTTTAAAAATTCTATATATAGACATACTTTATAGTGCAAATTTATTCATTTTGTTCCGTATGTAATTCATAATAAAATCTTCAAAAAGATTTACATTTAAGAATGAATGGAATATAATCGAGTGTGTCATGGGTACGTACAATAGAACATCACACCGTGCAAGAAAATATACAAATGAGCCTCCTAGGCATACACACGTTGAAAAGAATGTCTGAGGTGGGCAATCAATGTCCGGCATGCAGGAACTAAAAAACGTATATTGATTTGTTTGCCTACTTTAGCTTATCTTTCCTCTCTCTTAGTCTCTTCGTAAAGAAATAAAAAAGCATTTAGATCAACACTTTAGTGATCTATAAACACTTATATTTTTTTTAATAGAGTACATGCGAGTATGCAAACTAAGCCTAAGATGTAATTCTTCGTGCGCGCGACAAGCATCATCCATGCGCATAGTATGTTCGATGTGTGTACGTCTTTTCTTAAATAGACTTCATGCAAGTAAGAATTAGCTCCAAAACATGAATGAACACTTTTTAAAGATTGTATCAAACTATATTTTATCCATGTACATATGTACGCGAGCATATCACACACACAAAAAAGAATAGTTTTCTGAATAGTACCGAAGTATTTATTTTTCTTACATAGGAGTATCGAATGTTAGAAACAAGCAAAGCAAGTTGATATATTTAGGGACAATGAAGCAGATTTTAACACTAGGTTGACACACAGAAGATGTTATATTGTTTCTTCCATCTCTTACACATATATGACCACACAATTTTTGATCGCTTTCGTGCTTTGTCATTTCCCATCTTTCTGTTTACTTCTCATATGTACATCCACTTCCACATCACTATTCAAATATAAACATGTTGGAAGAGTGAATGAACATATATTGTAGAACTTTTCTAACAAATACACATATATTCACATTTAACTTAGATAGCTAAGCAACAAAGGTAATCACAAGAAGATGAGCACGGTTGAAAGTACGCTCACCATGAAAAATAAAAATAAAAAGAGTGACTACAAGCTAAAAGTGGTAAGATTTATAAGAAGAAAAATAGTAAAATTTAATTCTTGGCAAAATCTCCTATTAAGAAGTCGATGGAAAGAAACCAATGGATAAGTGGAAGAGATATAAAGGCACTCTCCCAGTTTCACTACAGTTTTAATATTAATTAATTCAAATAAACATTTGTGTGAGTTTAATAACCAACCAGAAATAGTGCAGAATAAGTTATGCATCCTATACATACAATACAAACTTCCATATAATTGTCAATCTCTAACTAACTAATGTAATGCTGATGTAGACATGAGGAAATGAGAACATATGAATACACAAGATTAAAAAACATATGAGGCTTTGTATTATACTTTCTACCTAAACAATAACCATATGTTTGCCAACTACGTATTCTGGCTACCTTTTAGCTACTTAAACTAAAATCTATCCTGATACTATAAACTACATATGTAATTTCATAGAAAAATAATAATAATTATTAAGTAGAAGCCAAACAATTAACATAGTATACGTTAAAGCATGACAAATCTAGCCGCGCGAATGCGCGGGTCGCCCCGCTAGTTATATTATAAAAGCAAGATCATTTCAACTCCTATGTCATGAAACAATTGAAACAAAACTCTGATATGATTGCCCGCTTGAGTGACTTGTTATTTAGAATCACAAATGATGTAAGAGGTGTAGGAAACATGCTTCTATGGTTCAAACCCAATTAGAACAAGTTGCCAAATCTCAAAGTGAGCTACTTAATGTAATGACTAATAATATGAATGATCGTGGTGTTAGAGTAATGACTAGAGGAGGAACAATGACTCAAGATCCATTATATCTACATGGTCATCCTAAAAGAACTGAACAAAATTCACAAAGAATTAATGTTGATGCACCTAGTCCTTCTAGGAAGAAAAATAAAAATAAAAATGACAGGACCTTGCATACTTGTAGTGAACCTGAAGTAGAAAAACCTTCTACTAATGCTAATGATATCTCTATATCTCATGCTGAAACTCAATTTGATAGTGAGCATTCACCTAGTGATAATGAAAATGATGATGATGATGCTCATATAGATGCTCAACCTGACGATGATAAAGAACCAGATAATGATGTTGAGATAGAACATGTTGTTGATCTTGATAACCCACAACCTAAGAATAGAAAATATGGCAAAGGAAGAGAGCCATGGGTTCAAAAACCCATGCCTTATCCTCCTAAACCAACTAAGAAAAAAGATGATGAAGAATTTGAACGCTTTGCTGAAATGCTTATGCCAGTCTTTTTGCGTACTCGTTTAACTGATCTTTTAAAGATGGCCCCTTATGCTAAGTACATGAAAGACATCATCACTAATAAAAGAAAAATACTTGGAGATGAAATCTCTACCATGCTTGCTAATTATACTTTTAAGGATGGAGTACCTAAAAAACTAGGAGAGCCACCAATACCAACTATACCATGTCGCATAAAAAATAACTACATGAAAACTGCTTTATGTGATCCAGGAGCTGGTGTTAGTGTTATGCCTTTCTTTTTATACAAAAGACTTGACTTGAATAAACTCACACCTACTAAAATTTTGTTGCAAATGGCTGACAAATCAACTGCCATACCTATTGGTATTCGTGAAGAAGTACCCGTTGTTGTTGCAAATGTTACTATCTTCACGGACTTTGTTATACTTGATATGCCCGAGGATGACAACATGTCAATTATCCTTGGTAGACCTTTCTTCAATATTGCACAGGCTGTTACTAATTGCAACAAAACCAAGGTCACTTTTCATGTCAATGATAAAGAACATAATGTGCATTTTCCGAGGAAACAATTTCAAGTGAATGGTGTTAATGTTATTGAAAAATCTCAAGCTATCACCAATGGAAGCTTTCAACTACCTCTACTATTGCCAAAAATAAATATGAGATGCTTATTGTTGGGGATATGCACATCCCCATTGAGGTAACTTAGTGTTTTTTACGAAAATTGTTCAGGATCATGCTATCTCGAAGTGGTTATTAATAAGACTTGATCAACCTTGTTACCGAATCATTTTCAAGAAGCATCAGGTCGATGAATTCAGTAGGCACAACTTTGTGTATCCATTTTATTTTTCATGTTATTTTTATTTAATTACAATAAATGTCATGATTATCCTGTTTTTTGGAAAAAAATCGCGCAATAAAAAAGTGCCCAAAAATAAAAGTTGTCCAAGTCACCTGAAATTTTCACATGATTTTTTCTAAATATTGGAGAATATCTGGCACTAAAAACACTGCACGAGGGTGTCCCAGGTGGCCACTAGACACTAGGGTGTGCCAGCCCCTCTGGCGCGGCTAGGTGTTTACTGGCCCCCTCAGGGGTCCCCTCACTTATTCCTTCAGCTCACTGCCTCTCTTACCTCCAGAAAAAAAAATCCTTGTATCGCTCTCTCTCATGTTTTTGCTCTCAAACGCGTAGATTTCGATCTCTTTGATCCAAACTCCATTTCTGAAAATGTTTTGGGGGGATTGCTCCTTGGTATGTAACTCCCTCACTCCTCCAATTAGCTTTTGCTTAGGTGGTTTATCTTAGAAGTAATTAGCTACTCTAGGTGATGTTGTAGATGAGCTTGCATGTTGAATTCTTGAATTTGGAAGTAGTTTGAATGCTTGTTTTGGGCTCTAGGCACCCCTATGAGTAGTTGCTATTATTCTTGTGAAGTTTTGTTAACTTTATTTTGTGACCCAAAAAAAGTCAGAAAATTGTTCTTGGAAAAATGAACCTCTTTAGGAGAAGTTCATAGAAGAATAATGCCAAGAGGGCTATTGGTGAATCATCTGCTACTGGACTAACCACCTCGCGCTTGTTGGAGGTCCAACGTGCGAATGGTCACACACTCCCTTCATGGAAGAAGCTGGATTTCACCATGAGTTTGCACAATTCATGGCAAATTCTTGGTTGATCAACTTCATCGCAGATGAGTGTGACCAATACCATACCCTCACTAACTCCTTTGTTCAAAATTTCTATTTTCTAAATAGGTATGATCCACCTTTAGTGCAGTTTAAACTATATGCTGAAACCCGACAAATACCACTTACTGAATTTTGTGAGATATGTTTGATTCCCACTCAGGGGGAGTTAAGAGAACCCAAACCGGTTGAGTTTGCAGATTTCCTGCTAACCTTAACAGTCGGTGAGACGAGAGGCGTGTCAAAAGCGACAACCCCAAGCTTGCAGTTTCCTTCGGTGCACTACTTTGCTTTATTCATCATGAAGTGTTTAACTGCTAGGGGGAAGGGTAGTATCCTTAGCGCTCCTCACCTTGCCATTTTGCAGCGAGCAATCCATAATGATCATACCTTTAACTTGGGAGCTATTTTTGATCTATGTTTACACAATAACCGATCTAAGGGTAAAATCCACGGTGGTATTTATGCCACTCGCTTAGCGAAACGCTTTAACATCCCTTTTCGTCATGATGACTATGTTTCACCAGAAGCTTATCTAGATCGCCAACCTAAGGTTGATCACCAATTTATTGACAGTGATGACTCCCTGGATAACCTTCCTATAACTTAGTTTTTAGTGAGGTTACCCAAGATATTATCCCGTTGCCTGCACCTGCTTTATTTGATTCTATTGCCAGGAACAGATACATGATCATGCGTGAGGACATTATTGCCTACCGGAACGCCCATGCAGCGGTCGAGCAGGAGCCACGGGAGTGTGACTCTCTCGTGCAGCCACCCGAACACTTCCAAATGAGGCTAGACGGCTATTACGGGTGGTGATTACCAAGCTAGGCCAAAGGCCTATGCTTGGGGGAGTACGTGTTTCCACCAACTTTACGTTCATGCTTACACATTCTAGTTGTCGGTGTTCACACTATTGCACTTTATTATCCATCTTAGATTTATTTTCTTGCCTTCTTGTGTGTTTGAAAAACTTCCACAAAACCCAGAAAGATTTCTTTTTTCTTCTTTTACTTGTTGGGAGCTTTCCCGTGTAAATTGTTTTTCTCGTTTTAGTTTTTCCTTCTTTAATTTGCTTTCTTCTAGAAAAACTATAAACTCCAAAAATATTTTAGTGTGTTTCTCTGATTTTCTTTTCCCTTCCTTGAGTTATACCCAAGGGGAAGACCACGATGAAAATGTTGAGTGGCTCTCTTATTCATTATTATTGATCTAATAAAGAGCCCATATTACTTTGTCTTCTCCTTTTTTGAATAAAATGTTGCAGCTTCTAGCTTAGTCCATGGCACTATTGCACTATTATTATTTCCATATCGTTCGGTCATGCAAGTGAAAGGCGATGATGATGACACTTGATGAAGTGGTTGTGGCAGAGACAAGCGGGTATGAACTCAACTTGTTTTTGTTTTTGTAAATATGTTTAGACTAGTATCCATGATTTAGTGTATTATGACCAAACATGTTTGCAATGACAATTAGAGATTATAGTTGTTCATGCCATGCTTAAGTAGCTAGGAGTGGATAATGATTTATCTTGGATGTCAACATGCATTGAAATGGTTGTGATGTAGTATGATGATATGGTATCCTCCTCTAAATGTTCGAGTGGCTTGACTTGGCACATGTTCACTCATGTAGTTGAATCAAAACCAACATAGCCTCCATGATATTTATGTTCATGGTGTTTATATCCTATGCATGTCAGTATGCAACGATAATTATTCATAAAGCATGTTCATGATCGTCTCTGCTCTCTAGCTCGTCGCTTACCAACCTAATTGCCAGTCTTTGCCTGTACTAAGCAGGAATACTGCTTGTGCATCAAAATCCTTGAAACAAAGTTATTCCAGATGACTCCACTATACCTACCTATATGCGGTATTACCGTGCCATTCCAAGTAATTTTGCATGTGCCACCTCTAATATTTCAAATGAACTTTTGTTTTGTGTGCCTGAACCGCTCATGGAGCGACACAAGGCGGTTAGTATCTTCCATGTTAAGCGGTTATTGTCGTGATGAGTGTTTACCCACTCGTCCTTGCACGAGAGGGGCCGGTAAAAAGGGACTCCGAATCCCGAAATCATAAATCACAAATAATTAAACAACCCCCCCATATTGTTGTTGGTATGGATGACACCTGTGGTCTGGCTAGCCGTGGAGTGTGTTTGTTGGTGGAGGGGGAGTAAACCTTTACTTTTACCGCTTGGGAACCACCACTATTTTTTTTGCACATAAGATACCGATAACTCTTGGTTGTAACGTTGACAGGAAGGGTGCAACTCCCAAAATAATTTATCTCCTATTTTCGCTATGAGCTCTGGCACCACTTCAAATCCCTTTCTTCCATGTATGAAGGGACTTTCTATTTGTTTTAATGTTATTTATTTTTACTTTGAGTCATCACCTTCTCAAATAAGCACCAGACCTTACAGCACCGCAATCATCCTCATGCTTTGTGTCTAGTTAGTCATTGTTTGCAGCATGACTGGTTCTCTTTTACCATGAATTATGATGTCTAGTCACTCCATCAACTTTGGAGGTGCTCTGCATTTATGTTTTGCGGTATCAGAAAGGGCTAGCGAGATACCACTGTTGTCATATCGTATCATGATTGTTTTGACAAAGTGTTCGCGTTTGAGTTATCTTATTATTGCTCACTAGTTGATTATGACATTCATATGAGATAATATAGTTTCTAATGGTTATTGTCAATATGATTAGTCATGATTTATGCTGAAAACCTGGGTGCTCTCTAAGCATGAATATGTAAACAAGAACAAAAGAGTTCGTAAAAGTTTTTCTTTATCACTTTCAGTCTGTCAACTGAATTGCTTGAGGACAAGAAACGGGTTAAGCTTGGAGGAGTTGATACGTATCCATCGTATCTACTTTTCCTAACGTTTTTGCTCTATTTTTGGACTCTAATTTGCATGATTTATATGAAACTAACCCCAACTGGCGCTGTTTTCAACAAAACTACCATGGTGTTGTTTTTGTGCAGAAATAAAAGTTCTCGGAATGGAACAGAACTTTTTGGAGATTTTTATGCAATAAAAGAAAATTTCTGGAACCAAGACCCACCAGAGGGAAGGCCTCAAGTGCTCACTAGACACCAGGGCATGTCGCCCCCCTCGCGTGGCGTGTTGTCTAGTGGGTCCCACGGGGCTCCGCTGACCCTAATTCCAGCGCTATAAAATCCTATTTTCAGAGAAAAAATAAGAGAGAAAGTTTCAGCGCGCTTCACGATATGGAGCCGCCACCACCTCCTGTTATTCATCGAGAGGTCTAATCAGGAGCCCGTTTGGGGCTCCGGAGAGGGGAATCTTCGGTCTTCGTCATCATCAACCCTTCTCCATCGCCAATTTCATGATGCTCTCCACCGGGAGTGAGTAATTCCTTCATAGGCTTGCTGGTCGGTGAAGAGATGGATGAGATTCATCATGTAATCGAGTTAGTTTTGTCAGGGCTTGATCCCTAGTATCCACTATGTTCGGAGATTGAGGTTGCTATGACTTTGTTATGCTTAATGCTTGTCATTAGGGCCCGAGTGCCATGATTTCAGATCTGAACCGTTTATTTGTTCACCGTTATATCAATGTTCCTAATCCGATCTTGCAAGTTATATGCACCTACTACGTGTTAGGATCCGCATACCCCAAAGTGACAATAATTGCGATTCTTTCCGGTGGTTACCGTAGTATGAGCTGTTCATGTATTCACTATGTGTTAATGCTTTGCTCCGGTTCTCTATTAAAAGGAGGCCTTAATATCTCTTAGGTTCCTTATGGAATTCGCTGCCACGGGAGGGTCGGACAAAAGATGTCATGCAAGTTCTTTTCCATAAGCACATATGACTATCTATGCAATACATGCCTACATTATATCGATGAATGGGAGCTAGTTCTGTGTCGCCCTATGTTGTGACTGTTATACGATGAATATTATCCAGCAATATCACCGATCGAGTGCCTACGAGTTTTCCACATATTGTGCTTTCTAAGTTACTACTGTTGCTACTGCTGTTACAATTGCTACAAAACTACTATGACTATTACCGTTACTGCTGCTACCGTTACCACTTCTATCAAAACTATCATATTACTGTGCTACTGATCACTGTGCTACAGATACTAAATCGCCAAGTGTGGTTGAATTGACAACTCAGCTGTTAATACCGACAAATATTCTTTGGCTCCCCTAGTGTCGAAACTTTAAATTTGGGTTGAATACTCTACCCTCAAAAACTATCGCGATCCCATATACTTGTGGGTTATCAGGGGTCTACAATGGTATATACGATAAGCAAAGGGTTAAATTTTTATACCTCATATTTGGTCTTCATGATATGGACCAAGTTCATTTCAAAATCCTGGCTCTCAGACTGTTGGGTCAGATACTACTGGTATAGCCCTTGGATGTCAAAACCTCCGAGTTTCGGGAGCTCAAGCTTGGCTTTCCCTTTATCCATATGTGTTTGCTCATCTTTGGACATAATCTTGGTTAAAACGGCTGAAGGGCAGGGGTTTGATAAGACCCGCCAACAAAAACCACTTCTGCTTCATCCTTGCTAGTAGATGGAGTAACTTTGTTTGTACGAGGTACAAGGCTGGAAGGAATAGTAGGGCTTGGAGGATGAAACGTCGGGTCATCAGACGTGCCTTGATTACCACGAGTTGTTATTGTAACAACGGGTTCCTCAACATGAGCCATTTCTATGTCATGCGCCGGCTCAACATTCATGTCCGGATCAACTTGAGCAGACGGCTCAATGTGAGTCACCACTTCACCTGAAGGTGGATTTTGAATATTATCCTTCCCAGCAGCCGAAGAAGATTCATCCACATTTTTTCCTATTAAATTCCTGGGCCCTATAAATCATAGAAAAGTGCATCCAATTGAATAAAAAATGAATGATGACATGGTCAACAAAAGACGGCTTAAATAAGCTTACCCATGGTTGATGGTGAAAGCTCGAAGTTGGGTTGCAGTCGAGTCACCAGATAAAGGAGATGACTCCTGGTAATAAAGTGAATTAGATGGACTAAGGGGTTGTTTAAAGATACCGGCTCGAGGGTGAGAATCAGTTGGACTATGTGGCACCTCATGGAGTTGCCCACGAGTAGGTGGTTGTAAGCCGGCGAATAACTCTTTGGAGCAACTCCGGGTTTTGAATTTTGATTGAACGGTGTGTTGACCTCGCTTCAAAAGAAAGTTGGGATCTAAGTTATCAACTAGATGACAAATCTTAACCTTTCTGATGGCTCGTCTTGTCTTCTTCACAACATATGTTTCCGAAGACTCGAGGTGATCGAAATTACCTTGACATCATGATGACCCACAAGTATAGGGGATCAATCGTAGTCCTTTCAGTAAGTAATATTGTCGAACCCAACAAGGAGAAGAAGGCTCTGATAAACGGATTTCAGCAAGGTAATAACTGCAAGCATTGAAAGTAGCGGTAACAAGTGATTGTGTAGAGAGGTGAAACGTAGCGAGAAAAAAGTAACAAGTAACTAGTAGAAATGGTGCAACAAGTGTCCCAATCCATTTTGTAGCAAGGGACAAGCCTGAACAAAGTCTTATAGGACGAAAAACGCTCCCCAGGACACACGGGAATTTCTGTCATGCTAGTTTCATCATGTTCATATGATTCGCGTTCGTTACTTTGATAGTTTGATATGTGGGTGGACTGGCGCTTGGGTACTGCCCTTACTTGGACAAGCATCCCACTTATGATTAACCTCTCTCGCAAGCATCCGCAATTACGAAAGAAGAATTAATACAAAGTCTAACCATAGCATTAAACTAGTGGATCCAAATCAGCCCCTCACGAAGCAACACATAGACTGGGGTTTAAGCTTCTGTCACTCCAGCAACCCATCATCTACTAACTACTTCCCAATGCCTTCCTCTAGGCCCAAATATGGTGAAGTGTTATGTAGTCGACGTTCACATAACACCACTAGAGCAAAAACAACATACAGCATAACAAAATTCCGAACGAATATCAAATTCACATGACTATTATTAACATGACTTATCCCATGTCCTCAGGAACAAAAGTAACTACTCAAAAACATAATCATAATCATGATCAGAGGTGTAATGAATAGCATCAAGGATTTGAACATAAACTCTTCCACCAAGTAATCCAACTAGCATCAACTACAAAGAGTAAACAACACTACTATCAACCTTACAAGTACCAATCAGAGTCGCGAGACGAAGGTTGGTTACAAGAGATGAACTAGGGATTGGAGAGGAGATGGTGCTGATGAAGATGCTGATGAAGATGCCTCCCCTGTGACGAGAGGAGTGTTGGTGATGACGATGGCGATGATTTCCCCCTCCGAGAGGGAAATTTCCCCGGCAGGATCGTCCTATCGGAGCTCTAGATTGGATCTGCTCAAGTTCCTCCTCGTGGCGGCGGCGAAACCACGAAAAAGCTCCCAATTGATTTTTTCTGGACCAGGACGCTTCATATAGAAAAAGAGGGGGGCTAGTGGGCCTTCAGGCAGCCCACAAGCTTGCCCACCGCCACCAGGGGGTGGTGGCGGAGTGGGGGCTTGTGGGGCCCTGGTGGCGCCCCTCCGTAGTTCTTTCGCCCAGTATTTTTAATATATTCCAGAAAAAATCCAGGTAAATTTTCAGGGCATTTGGAGATGTGCAGAATAGTGGACTAGGATTTGCTCCTTTTCTAGTCCAGAATTCGAGCTGCCTCAATTCTCCCTCTTCAAATAAACCTTGCAAAATAAGAGAGAAAAGGCATAAATATGGTACCACAAGTAATATAACAGCCCAAAAAGCAATAAATATCAACATGAAAACATGATGCAAAATGGACGTATCAACTCCCCCAAGCTTAGACATCGCTTGTCCTCTAGCGAAAACCAAGTTCCATAAACATGTCCACATGTTAAGGGACGAATGTGTCGATAAAACATAATACGGACATGAGGGCATCATGATCACACATAGAACAACAATACATCATAAAGATTCTTATGGTAAAGTAACAATTCCTTCACAAAGCAAAGCATGAAGTAAAAACCTTACCGAGAAGTAACCAACAATAGTCCATAGTCATTGAAGCAATTGCAATTTATCACAACATCAGAAAGAGTCAAATAAGAGCTTGTAAGGCAAACCCACATACTCAATCATCTCTTTTGTTTTCCACAATTGTTACAACTCACGTGGTACTCATGGTTTCAAAGTTTTAGCTGGACACAGAGGAAGATAGGGGCTTATAGTTTTGCCTCCCAATGATTTACCTCAAGGGTAAAGTCAACAACAATAAAGCATGAGTACTCAACTCCAAGTTGATATATGAATATAGATCTTTCCCAAGCATGTGACGGTAGCCAAGACAAAGGCAAAAAGGGAATTGGTGATGATCACCATGACTCTTACAAGGGTAAAAAGTAAAGGTACAAGATAGGCCCTTCGCAGAGGGAAGCAGAGGTTGACATGTGCTTTTGAGGTTTGAATGCGTGTCCTCTTAGTGCGGAGGAACGTCACTTTATATTGACTCCTGTGACAAATAACTTTATTATGCAGTCTGTTGCTTTTATGTCTTCCTCATCACAGGTTCGTACAAATCTTATTTTCCACACACTAATAGATCATACATATTAGAGAGCAATTTTTATTGCTTGCACCAATGACAACTTACTTGAAGGATCTTATTCAATCCATAGGTAGGTATGGTGGACTCTCATGGCAAAACTGGTTGGAGGTTTATGGATGCACAAGTAGTATCTCTACTTGGTGCGGGAGTTTTGCCTAATATGAGGTGGAAGCAATCGTCACATGCTAAGGGATCTCTAATCATATAACATTGTTTGGAACCAAGCAAACACAATTCATTATGTTGTCTTCCTTGTCCAACATGTACTCCTAGGCATGTAATAGTTTGGTGAGTGCTCACAATTGTAAAAAGTGTCTAAGATGATATTTTTATATGTGGACCTCTCTTTAGTTATTACTTCTTATTAATTGCAACAATGACTGAGGTCTATGTTGATTTATTCTCAACAAGTTTCAATCATCATTCCTGTCATAAGTGAAATTATCACTTTCCATAAGATCGTCTCATGATCTTTCATGCTATCGTTCTTTTCATAATTTTGATCATGGCACAAAGCAAAGCCCTTGACTAAGAAACTCTTTATTATATAGCTCGTAAGCTCGAATACATCGGGGGAGAGACAAAAGCAAAAGACTCAAACTAAAAACTAAAGACTTATTCCTCTAAAACAAGAAATAAAAACTGAAAAAGGAAAGAACTAAAACAAAGGTAAAAGCAAAAGATAAAAAGGTGATACGATACCAGGGCAACTCCCCCAAGCTTGGCAGAAGCCAAGGGGATTGCCCATACCAATGTTTAGTTGTCTTCCTTTGGTGGTGATGCTGGTGTTGTTGGAGTAGTTTGATCCTCCGTCTTCCAAGGCATAGGTGCTCCATCATGGCAGGATGAACGAGTCGCCGGAATCCTAAAATTTGCAGCCAACCTTATTGATTTAAATCTGTACTCATACTCACAGTTTTGATTCTGCAGGTCATAGATCTGGCCCTGAAGTTGGTCAACCCTATCGTAGAGCCTGGAGAGGTGTTTCCCAATATCAATGGCATCCATCTTGTGTTTGCTAGTGAACTCCGTGATCATCGTGTGGTTGGCGTTGAGTCCACGCTCCACCATCCCTTGGCACTTGAAGACTTGTTGCTCCATTGCTTCAAGCCTTGTCTCCATGCTTCCGGTCTTCTTAGGCCCCTCAACATCACGGATGTGCAACATCCCCTCGCTCATCTTGATAGATTGAGGGTGTTTCAGCACTTCTGTGAGGTAGGGATTGATGACCTTCTCGAAGATCTTGTCCTTAGGACCGTTTGGGGAAGTCATGATGATCTAGATCTGCGGCAGAAACAAGCTCGAAACGAAAAGAGAGGAAAACTACGCGATACGGAGATCAAAACCTTCGGGCAACTATATATTGATTTTTTCTGGGCCAGAAGGAGTCCTCCGCAAGAAAACGGAGTCCGGGAGGCACACAAGGTGCCCACAAGCTTGCCCACCGCCACCAGGGGGGTGGTGGCGGAGTGGGCCCTTGTGGGTGCCTCGTTCGCTCTCCGAACTGCTTTTTATTTTTCTAATTTTCCAAAAATTCCAAAACTAAGGAAATTTCCTATTGGAAAAGTATCGGAGTCCAATTTCTTGCCGAAACAGATACATCTTCGTTTTCAAAGTCTGAAACAGGCTGATAAACATCCCTTATGTACTCCTCTGGAGTTATGACATTGATGATATTGGTCTCAACATTTATGGGATTACCAGAGATGTAATGCTTGATTCTTTGCCCATTTACCACTCTAGGAAAATTTCCTTCCGTGTTATTGATTTTGATGGCACCAGAACGATATACTTCCTCGACAACATAGGGACCTTCCCATTTGGAGAGAAGCTTGCCTGCAAAGAATCTCAAACAAGAATTGTATAGCAAGACATAATCACCTACATTGAACTCTCGTTTCTGTATTCGTTTGTCGTGCCATCTCTTAACCTTTTCCTTGAACAACCTGGCATTCTCATATGCATGGGCTCTCCATTCATCTAACGAGCTGATATCAAACAACTGCTTCTCACCGGCAAGTTTGAAATCAAAGTTGAGCTCTTTGATTGCCTAATAAGCTTTGTGTTCCAGCTCAAGAGGTAGATGACAGGCCTTACCGTAAACCATTTTATACGGTGACATGCCCATGGGATTCTTATAAGCAGTCCTATAAGCCCATAGTGCATCGTCAAGTTTGTTAGACCAGTTCTTTCGAGATCTATTGACGGTCTTTTGTAGGATCAACTTGATCTCCCTATTACTCAACTCCACTTGACCACTAGACTGAGGATGATAAGGAGATGCAACTCTATGGTTGACATCATACTTAGCTAGCATCTTGCGGAAAACACCATGAATGAAGTGTGAACCGCCATCAGTCATCAAGTATCTAGGGACTCCAAATCTTGGGAATATGACTTCTTTAAGCATCTTAATAGAGGTGTGGTGATCAGCATTTTAGTGGGGATAGCTTCTACCCACTTAGTAACGTAATCCACAGCAACTAAGATTTGAGTGTACCCATTGGAACTTGGGAAGGGTCCCATATAATCAAAGCCCCAGACATCAAATGGTTCAATGACAAGTGAATAGTTCATAGGCATCTCCTGACGCTTACTGATGTTCCCTATCCTTTGGCATTCGTCACAAGACAAGACAAACTTACGGGCATCCTTGAAGAGAGTGGGCCAATAGAAACCTGATTGCAATACCTTATGGGCAGTTCTATCTCCAGCATGGTGTCCTCCGTAGGCTTCGGAATGACACTTCTGCAGGATCTGTCCATGTTCATGTTTAGGCACACAACGTCTAATAACACCATCTACTCCTTCCTTATAAAGGTGAGGATCATCCCAAAAGTAGTGTCTCAAATCAAAGAAGAATTTCTTCTTTTGTTGATAGGTGAAACTGGGTGGTATGTATTTGGCTACGATATAGTTTGCATAATCGGCATACCACGGTGCACTATGTGAAGTGCGGATGACATTTAATTGCTCATCAGGAAAGCTGTCATCAATAGGTAGTGGGTCATCAAGGACATTCTCTAGCCTAGACAAGTTATCTGCTACAGGGTTGTCAGCGCCCTTTCGGTCAACGACGTGCAAGTCAAATTCCTGTAGTAGGAGAACCCATCTGATCAACCTAGGCTTAGCGTCCTTCTTCTGCATAAGGTACTTAGTAGCAGCATGATGAGAGTGAATAGTGACTTTGGAGTCAACTATGTAAGATCTGAACTTTTCACATGCAAACACGACTGCTAAAAATTCCTTCTCCGTATTGGCATAGTTTCTTTGGGCACTGTCTAGAGTTTCACTAGCGTAGTGAATGACTTTCAACTTCTTGTCAACTCTTTGTCCTAGAACAGCACCAACAGCATAATCACTAGCGTCACACATGATTTCAAAGGGCAAGTTCCAGTCAGGTGGTTGAACAATAGGTGCGGTTATCAAAGCCTTCTTAAGTATTTCGAAAGCTTCCTCACAATCCTCATCAAAAACAAAAGGAACATCCTTCTGCAAGAGGTTGGTAAGAGGCCTAGAAATCTTAGAGAAGTCTTTAATGAACCTTCTATAGAAACCAGCATGACCTAAGAAACTTCGTATACCTCTGATATCTGTGGGGCAAGGCATTTTCTCAATTGCATCAACCTTAGCCTTATCAACTTCAATGCCTCTTTCAGAGATTTTGTGTCCTAAGACGATACCTTCATTAACCATAAAGTGGCACTTCTCCCAATTCAAGACAAGGTTGGTTTCTTCGCATCTCTGTAAGACTCGATCAAGGTTGCTGAGGCAATCATCAAAGGAAGACCCGTAAACGGAGAAGTCATCCATGGAAACCTCGACGATCTTTTCACAAAAGTCAAAGAATATAGCCATCATACATCTTTGGAAGGTGGCAGGTGCATTACATAAGCCAAAAGGTATACGTCTATAGGCAAAGGTACCGATAGGGCAGGTGAAAGTGGTTTTCTCTTGATCAGATTGTGCAACAGGTATGTGCCAGAAACCTAAATAACCGTCTAGAAAGCAGAAGTGTGTGTGTTTTGATAGCCTTTCTAGCATTTGGTCGATGAACGACAAAGGATAATGATCTTTCCTGGTTGCCTTGTTCAGTTTCCGGAACTCTATCACCATTCTATAGCCGGTAATAATCCTTTGTGGGATTAGTTCATCCTTATCATTAGGAACGACGGTGATACCTCCCTTCTTAGGTACGCAATGTACTAGACTTACCCAATCACTATGAGCAATAGGATAAATGATTCCTGCTTCCAGAAGCTTTAGTATTTCTTTTCTAACGACCTATTTCATCTTAGGATTTAATCTCCTTTGATGATCAGCAACTGGTTTAAAGTCAAAATCGGTTTTAATCTTGTGCTGACATAGAGTAGGACTAATGCCCTTAAGATCATCAAGAGTATATCCAATAGCAGCGCGATGCTTCCTCGGAGTTTTTAGTAACTTCTTCTCTTCGCGCTCTGAGAGGAGAGCACTAATAATGACATGATATATCTCCTTCTCATCAAGATAGGCATACTTAAGAGTATTAGGCAACTGTTTAAGCTCGAACACTGGTCACCCTTTGGTGGGGGAGGATCCCCAAGCAGTTCAACATGCAGATTATTCTTGAGAATAGGATATTGTTCTAAGACAATTTTATCTATCTCATCTCTCTCCTCCATATGCATATCATTTTCATGCTCAAGCAGATATTGCTCTAAAGGATCCGTAGGAGGTACGACAATAGAGGCAAGAGCAATGATTTCATCCCTACCAGACGACTCTCTTTCATGGGGTTGTCTTCCAAACTTGGAGAAGTTAAATTCATGAGACACACCCTCGAAACTTACTGTGACGGTCTCCTTAATGCAATCAATGTGAGCACTGACAGTGTTGAGAAAGGGTCTACCGAATATGATGGGACAAAAGCTATATTGTGCAGTACCAAGGACGAGGAAATCAGTAGGATACTTCGTCTTACCACACAGGACTTCTACGTCTCTCACAATTCCCACAGGGCAGATAGTGTCTCTATTAGCTAGCGTAATAGTGACATCAATGGGTTCTAACTCAGCAGGTGCAATCTTATCTTTGATTTCATCATATAGAGAACGGGGTATTGCACTAACACTAGCTCCCAGATCACATAAACCATGGTAAGAGTGATCTCCTATCTTAACAGAAACAACGGGCAGGCCAACTACACGTCGGTGTTTGTCTTTCACGTGAGGTTTAGCAATTCTAGCGGAGTCCTCACAGAATTTGATAACATGCCCATCTATGTCTTCGGCTAAGAGATCTTTGATAATAGCCACACTAGGTTCAACTCTAATATCCTCAGGGGGTGCAAGTGGTCTAATGTAACCCCTACGTATCACAGTTGGAGCTTTAGAATAATCCTTTATCCTAGCAGGGTATGGTGGTTTCTCAGTGTAAGCATAAGGAACAACAGGATCACTAAAAGCTATGATTTTCTCCTCAACTAGATTGGTTTTGGCTATGTTGCTTTCTACAGGAGGATCATATTTAAACAACTTCTCTTTGGGAAGATCAACATGAGCAGCAAATGATTTACATAGAGAAGCTACTATCTCATAGTCAAGTCCATACTTAGCGCTAAAATCTCTAGAAGTGTTTGTCTCAACAAAAGATTTAACGCAATCAAACTGGAAATTCATACCTGACTCCTTACCTTCCTCCAGAACCCAATCTTCAGAGTTGCGTTTGATTCTCTCCAATAAATTCCACTTGTGATCAATATCCTTCTTCATAAAAGAACCAGCACAAGAAGTGTCAAGCATGGTACGATCTTCATGAGAAAGCCGAGCATAAAAGTTTTGAGTGATGATTTCTCTCGAGAGCTCATGATTGGGGCATGAATATAGCATTGATTTAAGCCTCCCCCAAGCTAGAGCTATGCTTTCCCTGTCACGAGGCCAAAAGTTATAAATAAAGTTCCGATCACGATGTACTAAATGCATAGGATAGAACTTTTGATGAAATTCCAATTTCAACCGATTGTAGCCTCATGATCCAGCATCATCACAGAGCCTATACCATGTTAATGCCTTATCCTTCAAAGATAAAGGAAAGACTTTCTTCTTTACCTCATCCTCGGGCAAACCTGCAAGCTTAAATAAACCACAAACTTCATCTACATAGATTAGATGAAAGTCTGGATGTGAAGATCCATCTCCTATAAAAGGATTAGCCAGCAGTTTCTCAAGCATACCCAAAGGAATTTCATAAAAGATATTTTCAGTAGGTACCACAGGTTGAGGAGAAACTCATCGTGCTTCCATTCATGGTGAAGATACCCCGAACAAACTCCTCAAAGGAAGAGTTTCCATAGTGACAAGTGACAATAAATTTCAGCCCGGTATATAAATGTTTCCTTACCAATTTCCACTTACCAAAGGCGCTTTACTCCCCGGCAACGGTGCCATAAAAGAGTCTTGATGACCCACAAGTATAGGGGATCAATCGTAGTCCTTTCGATAAGTAAGAGTGTCGAACCCAACGAGGAGCAGAAGGCTCTGATAAACGGATTTCAGCAAGGTAATAACTACAAGCACTGAAAGTAGCGGTAACAAGTGATTGTGTAGCGAGGTGAAATGTAGCGAGCAAAAAGTAACAAGTAACAAGTAGTAGAAATGGTGCAGCAAGTGGCCCAATCCCTTTTGTAGCAAGGGACAAGCCTGAACAAAGTCTTATAGGAGGAAAAACGCTCCCGAGGACACACGGGAATTCCTGTCATGCTAGTTTCATCATGTTCATATGATTCACGTTCGTTACTTTGATAGTTTGATATGTGGGTGGACCGGCGCTTGGGTACTACCCTTACTTGGACAAGCATCCCACTTATGATTAACCTCTCTCGCAAGCATCCGCAACTACAAAATAAGAATTAAGAAAAAGTCTAACCATAGCGTTAAACTAGTGGATCCAAATCAGCCCCTCACGAAGCAACGCATAGACTGGGGTTTAAGCTTCTGTCACTCCAGCAACCCATCATCTACTTACTACTTCCCAATGCCTTCCTCTAGGCCCAAATATGGTGAAGTGTTATGTAGTCGACATTCACATAACACCACTAGAGGAAAAATAACATACAGCATAACAAAATACCGAACGAATATCAAATTCACATGACTATTATTAACATGACTTATCCCATGTCCTCAGGAACAAAAGTAACTACTCACAAAACATAATCATAATCATGATCAGAGGTGTAATGAATAGCATCAAGGATCTGAACATAAACTCTTCCACCAAGTAATCCAACTAGCATCAACTACAAAGAGTAATCAACACTACTAGCAACCTTACAAGTACCAACCGGAGTCGCGAGACAAACGTTGGTTACAAGAGATGAACTAGGGATTGGAGAGGAGATGGTGCTGATGAAGATGCCTCCCCTCCGACGAGAGGAGTGTTGGTGATGACGATGGCGATGATTTCCCCCTCTGGGAGGGAAATTTCCCTCGCAGGATCGTCCTGCCGGAGCTCTAGATTGGATCTGCTCAAGTTCCGCCTCGTGGCGGTGGCGAAACCACGAAAAAGCTCCCGATTGATTTTTTCTGGACCAGGACACTTCATATAGCAAAAGAGGGGGGCTAGTGGGCCTTCAGGCAGCCCACAAGCTTGCCCACCGCCACCAGGGGGGTGGTGGCGGAGTGGGGGCTTGTGGGGCCCTGGTGGCCCCCCTCCGGTAGTTCTTTCGCCCAGTATTTTTAATATATTCCAGAAAAAATCCACGTAAATTTTTAGGGCATTTGGAGATGTGCAGAATAGTGGACTAGGATTTGCTCCTTTTCCAGTCCAGAATTCCAGCTGCCTGAATTCTCCCTCTTCAAATAAACCTAGCAAAATAAGAGAGAAAAGGCATAAATATGGTACCACAAGTAATATAACAGCCCAAAAAGCAATAAATATCAACATGAAAGCATGATGCAAAATGGACGTATCACATCGCCGACTTGACTAGTCTCTGTGTTCTCGTGATAAAAGGACGCATCAGCAAGTTCGATAAGCAAACAACCAAGAGAATTGAGTTCTACCTCTGATTCCTCTCCTGAAGATGACTCGGGAGCCTTTTATTTTTGATGGCTTGAACAAGGTGCAGAAGCCTTGGAAATGGCTTTCCAGAAATCAGAGCCAGCCTGCAGAAATATGAGCTGGGAAATAAGTACGGAGCACCAAATAGAGTTGAAAGAAGAAACTAGACAAAGATTGCCAAAATACATACTCGAGGGACTGGATTCTTCAAGCAGAATGGAGCCAAGCCGGTTGTGCTACACTTTTCTTTAGAGTGAGAAAATAATGTCTTGGTCAGCTTATTAATGGCTTTTTCAGTCAAGTCTATCTTGCTAAAGTGTTGCGCATCCTTCAACTCGTCGGTGTGGTTGCACATTAAGTCGCTCCTTATACTAACGGGTTGAATATGCGAGGTAATCCAACATCGGATCAGGTCGATCCCAGTGAGTCCATTGGCATTGAGGCCTCTTAACTTCAATAGCATCGGGGCTAGCAATTTCCTCTCCTCTTAGGTTGGCCAAGCCGGAAATTCTTGATTGGGTCCAAGCTGGTCCAATCTATAACCCGACAGTGGATTCTGGTCCATAGGAGTGGTGTTTTTATAGTAGAACCAAGTCTTATTCCATACTTTTGGATGACTCGCCAGTTTGGTCTCACGGAAATGACTATTCTTTCTCCTTTGTATGGAAACACCACCAAGTTCCACACTCGGGCCATCCTTACTTTCATTTTGACGATTAAGATAGAAAAACTCTCTAAAGAGAGTCACACATGGCTCAACCTGAAGGTACACTTCGCAGAGTACCTGGAACTTACAAATACTAATCATTGAGTTGGGACCAATATCTTGAGGCCCAAGGTTACAAAAGTGAAGGAGATCCCTGAAGAATTTTGAGTCAGGTGGCCAAAATCCCCTCTACACATGGTGAGTGAAACAAATTATCTCCCCTTGCTTGGGTTGAGGGGAGTTTTCTTCGTCACGCGCCCGCCAACTAATTACGTTCTGAGCCGGCAAAAGACCTTCGGTGACAAGGTTTTCCAAGGTAAGAATAGATTCTTGGGACCTCACCCAACCACAAATTTTGCTCGTCTTGGGAGGCATGTGTAACACCCTGGTTTTCGCTCCCTGTTTTTTTTCATTTTCGGGATTTGACTCCCGTCTTATTTCTCGGTGTTATCGGATTTCTTTCATTCCTGGGTATATGAAGATGGTCATCTATACTTGCCTTCCTTACCCAACCAAAGATTCGCCTCAATCCAATCTTGCCACCCAAGATCTTTTCTCACGGATTTGCCGTCAAAACCATACCTTCCGAATTGCCGGAAGGGAAACCCTAATCCTTTCAGTTTCACATAAACCCCAATTTTCTTTGCCCTGTTGGCTCCCAAACCTTTTACCAGTGATCGTCCCTTATTTTTAAACCCTGGATATGCAAAAATATTGCTAAGTCATTTGCAATATTTTTCATTTATAATTAATTCCTTTATCTGCCAGTTGAAGGAATTAAATCCAGGAAAATATCTATCCATCTCCAAAGTTCATGAAAACTTGTGGAGATATTCTTTGTGATCATATCGACCTCCCATTAAATTTTGGCCATTATTAGATGAGGGAAAATTTCCTTTTCCTATTTAATGCCAATATTGCTTTTTGGGCACTTTCTAAAGGAACTACCATTTTGGTAACCAGGAAAAATCCCAAATAAATTGTGGAGCTTCTTCTATCCATATATTATCCATTTCCATCAATATCCCAAGTTTCATAGTTCAAATTTTGAGCACAACATCAATTTGCAAATTCTGTCCAATTGGGCAATTTTCAAAGGAATTGCTTGATTCCTTGATCTCCTTGGGCTGAAATTTTGCACGGTGATGCAATATGATATATTACAATTGTTCTCCAAAAATATCTCAATCCGTCTACCCATTTTGCCTCAGTAATTTTCCCAAGTTCCTGTCCATTTGAAAGCACTGTGAAGGTAGTTCCATTTTGGTGTCCCCAAATGGTATGAAATTTTCACAGTAGCTTCATATATTCAAATGACTTATCTCCATAGAATTTAAGCCATTTTCATCTAGCCAATTTGTACCAGCAAGTCCTTTTTCATTTCTGGCCAGTTTGCAAGTTTGCAAAGGAGGTGCCATCTAGAGCAATCCATTGGTGCTGAATTTTGGTAAGAATGGTCACCCTAGTGATTGATCACTCTTTGCCTAAGATCAGGCCAAGGTGAGCACTGTGGTGGCCGTGCCACCTGTCAAACACCTTCTGCTCAAATTGGATGTCAGCTCAAATCATTCATTCTTTGCCTTTACTTCCATTCAAACCCCCTCAGTTCATATCTTCGACCAGTAAGCAACATGTTTCACAAGGTCCTAGAGCCATCTAGTGTCTTGGACACGCGGTGACGGCGTGACCACAAGAAGAGCGTGCCAAATCGGTGCATTGTGGCCACAACCGCCGTTCGGTCGCTTCCAGCAGGTCGCATCTCATCTTCGAGCGTAGGGAAGTCTCCACCACTTGCGTGCGCCGTCCAGAACCCTCTTCCCCCTTGTCCCCTAGCTCCTGGCCTCCTCTGCCGCCATGGATTGTCCACAAAGATCCGGCCATGGCAACAGTGAGCTTTCGGAGCTTCGGCGAGCATCGAGCAGCTTCCTCCATCGGCTATTTAAGGCGCCCCGAGTGCACCCTCCTATCAAGCAGCCCAGCCCCCGCTTTCCCCGAGCATCCCAAGCTCTCTTCGCCGCCAATGGCCGCCATGGCCGTCGGCCTCTGGTTCCAATCTCCAATCCGTCTGTCCCTGGTCCACCCGAGCATTTCCCCGGATGCGCCATCCCCTCGTGAGTCTGCCCACCCATTCGACCACTCTAGAGGACCCCAAGGTTGCCGGAATTGCGCCGAAGCCGAGCCTCTGCCACCGCACGTCGCCGCGCCACCAGGCCCCCTGCTGCCCGTGTGACTTCCCAATGGACACGGCGCTCGCCGGCACAGCCGTCCATGGCCTCACCCTGGCCGGAGTCCGCCTGAGACGCCGGGGCCCGACGCCGGCCACACCTCTGCTCGCCTCCCCTGCTCCTGTCGAGGGGAAGAAGAAAGAGAACGGGAGGAGAGAGAGGATGGGGTGGGACCCGCCTGTCAATGACTAAGGGCCGGTCCAGCTGGATAAGTGGAGGCGTCAGGCGCCCGGTGCGTTTCCCCCCTCTGGGAAACGTATTTCTCAGAAGGCGCCAGTGGCTATGCTCTCATGGGCCCGATGGCAATTATTTTAATTGCAGATTGGACTTTCTTCTTCGAACACTTATACCTTTTTGCTCGTGACTCCGATTCAGGTGAAACCAACGCCCATGTCTTTGTCTCGTCGATCCCTTCATGTTGGTATCATTTTTGTTATGTGTTCACATGGTGAAAATGACCATGTTCCCCTTGCCCTTCCATCAACCTTCTTCGAGAGAGAATAGTTCCTGGCGATCCCTTCCGCGGACTCTCCGCACCTCTTCCGGGAGTATTCTTCGACCCCATGCAAGACGGCCATCTAATATATGCCCTCAAGCTTTGCTCTATGATGTTCTTGCATATTTAAACTAAAATGCTTATGTCTGGGTGCATAGTAGTGTGTTGTATGAGATGGTGACGAACCCTTGCTCCCACTTTCTTCAATGACGGCACCACACGTGAGTCTGAGCTGCTTTCGGCCGTCCGGGGTGGATGCCGACTTTATATTTCTCTTGTCAGCAAGAGACCCGTGTTCTGAGCAGCTTTTCATCCATCGCAGGCAGCTGTTGAATTTCTTTCCGTGGCAGTGACCCTATGCTGTGAGCTGTTCTTCGGCCATCTTAGGGAACTGCTAAATTCTTCTTATCAACACCGCGTCATGCTCTAAGCTTCTTTCCAGCCGTCTTGAGCCGGGATTGAGTTATTCCGGTAATGTCCCAGATATGTGTTGTAAAGACCGTTTTGGTGGCTACCGATTTTATACAAGGGTTCTGAGGGTCTAATTTACAGCTAGAACTTGTAAAGTAATAACTTATCATTTACATCATGTCTTATTAATAACTCATGGTGATATGGAGATAGGTTGTTGTGTTTCTACCACAGTTATCATCATGTTAAGTTATTATTGATAAACAACCATGCTTGATAAATATGTTGTTAAAACCAAACCTAGTTGGTTGATCGGGAGTCACATGTCCGAGCATATTCATGCAACCACATTTCCCAGTATGGGACAGTCGTGACTTGGGCTGATCGCGTGACCTTTCATCGGTACCTCCAAAGAGGGAGGGTTATGCACGCGTGCTACCCTGATCAGGTAGGCGGTGATAATCCTGTGAGCCCAGTTGAGTTGTTTGGGTACCCGTCCCCGGTTGGGACAGTTTAATTTGGCCACGGCAGTGGCAGGTGTCATGAGGACACAAATCCACTCATGGCAGGACTCCGGGGGAGGATGAATGTCGGTGGTATGATGAAAGAGTCATGTGTGAGGCAAGTTTCGTTGGAGCAACACTGGTCCACCCGAATGGGATCATGATGTCAGTGCTCCATGGTGTGGGTAAAGTGTGCAACCTCTGTAGAGTGTCAAATCTATTCGAATAGCCGTGTCCACGGTATTGCACAACCCATCTAGACCTCAGTAGGGGGTCAACTATATCAGTGACAATAATGATGAAATAGCTCATCTTGTGCAGACATCGGAATATGTCAGGTGTATAGCATGTTAGACATGGGATGGCTATGAGATGAGTGGTCGGAGGACCACTTGAGTTGGATTGGATTTGGATCAGATTCAGATTGGATCGTGAGAATAGTCGGAGTATAATCATTTACCTAATATGCTTTAACTTATCGTAATTACTTTAGAAGTTATCTTGTTGGATAATCCTGTTATACCTTGATAAATAATACTGCTAGCTATGTATGCTATGTAATGATAATTAATATTGCTCTAATAACAAATCCATGCTTGAATGCCATAGATTGCATTGCTTAGTGTATATGTTAGTTTGGTTTGCTTGCGAGTACATTCAAAAGTACTCAGCGGCTATTAACAAGGCCAGGTTCACATAAGGATCCACCGTCCGTCGTCAAGGAGATAGAGCGTTCGCGGGCTAGCAGCGTAACCAAGTCTGATCCCTATGGATTGGAGCCGCACCAGGACCATGCTGCCTTAGATAGAGCTTTTTCCCGTTGCCATCACCCTTGTAGTTCATCATGTAAAACTATTATATTCATTGATAGAAATGCATGTGTTCATGATACTTGTTGTAAACGTGCATGCCAGAGTGATTTCCTGGGCTGGTATGCGCGGCGACCGTATGGCTACAGTGGTAATCAGGCGGAGTGCCACAACGAATGGTATCAGAGCATCCAGGCTGACTATAGGTTACCCTAGCCAGACTCCACTGTCTTGTGTTCAGTAGAAGGCCTAGATGGATTTCAGCCATCTTTGCCACCTGGCACGGCTACTATTGATCATAAGGCAACCCCATAGGTTTTCGGCTTCATCAGACCCCAACTCTCGTGGCCCTTGCCTCCAGTGTGAAATGCCTGCACCGGGAAACGACCCATGAGCCCTGAAACCCCTAGGTAAACTAGATATCCTTACCCTGTTTGCTAGCCATGACATTTCTCTCTTTACTCTAGTTTCCTTTGGGAAGCACTTATAAATTTCGTCTTTCCCCAATCGTTGACTAAGCCATTTTGGCTATGGTCCTGTATTGGGAGTGATGTTCCATAAGGAAATAGTAGGAGCTTGACACCAGTGCTACCAGGAGCATTGTGTGGTTTTGCTTCTAAATTCTTAGAGGTACATCGAGTGCACTATATTAGTTATACTAGTGAATCCTTGGCCATGAGTATAAGGTCCGCAATACTTGAGCTTTATTTGCCTTTTGTTTTTTGCGGTTCTCGTTTCTTTAGTCGGTTTCATTTTCCCGCACCGACTGGATCCATCTGCAAGAGTTGTCTAGGAAGATCAGCATGCAACTTGGATAATACCCAATAATCCAGATTCAACAAGAGTCAAGCCAAGTCAATTGCCTGGTATTCAGAATAGCAGCACCGCATATGTCAGGAATGAAGAATGAGTCAAAGGCAGAATATATGTGCAACATACAAGGCCAAAATATATACCTCACAGAGAATTTGCCTTAGAATAAATCATGCCTAAGGAACATACATATGAGCTACCTACCGAGAATGAAGATCACTAGGGACAAATTATTCCGTCCGCAATACAAGGATTATTTCAGTCAGTGGGGTGTGATACGTCTCCAACGTATGTGTAATTTTTGATGTTTCCATGCTATTATCTTGTCAACTTTGGATGTTTTATATGCATGAATATGCTATTTTATATCTTTTTTGGGACTAACCTATTAACTCAGTGCCAAGTGCCAGTTTCTGTTTTTTCCGTGTTTTTGGCCCATTTTCAGACAGAGTCCAAATGGAATGAAACTTTACGATGATTTTTTCTGGACCAAAAGAGACCCCCGAAGGTTTGAAAGAAGGCCAGAAGAGCCACGAGGGAGTCACAAGCCCTGACGGCGCCACCACCCCCTAGGTGGTGGCGACCAGGCTTGTGACCTCCTCGTGGGCCCAACCGACGTAATTCCACCACCATAAATTCCTATAAATTCACAAACCTCCAAAATGAAACCTAGATCGGGAGTTCCGCTGCCGCAAGCCTCTGTAGCCACCAAAAACCAATCTGGAGCCTGTTCCGGCACCCTGCCGGAGGGGGAATCCATCTCCGGTGGCCATCTTCATCATCCCGGCGATCTCCATGGCGAGGAGGGAGTAGTTCACCCTCGGGGCTGAGGGTATGTACCAGTAGCTATGTGTTTGATCTCTCTCTCTTGTGTTCTTGAGATGTCTTGATCTCGATGTACCATGGGCTTTGCTACTATAGTTGGATCTTATGATGTTCTTCCCCCTCTCCCTCTTGTAATGAATTGAGTTTCCCCTTTGGATTTATCTTATCGGATTGAGTCTTTGAGAACACTTGATGTATGTCTTGCACGTGTCTATCTGCTGTGATCAACTTGCGGGTTTGTGACAATTGGGAACCTATGCATATGGGTTGGCACACGTGGATTCATGTAAGTACTTGATGTATGTTTTGGTGATCAACTTGCGGGTTCGTCACATTGGGAACCTATGCACAGGGGTTGGCACACGTTTTGACTCTCTGGTAGAAACTTTGGGGCACTCTTTGAAGTTCTATGTGTTGGTTGAATAGATGATTCTGAGATTATGTGATGCATATCATATAATCATGCCCACGGATACTTGAGGTGACAATGGAGTATCTAGGTGACATCAGGGTCTTGGTTGATATGTATCTTAAGGTGTTATTCTAGTACGAACTCTTGAATAGATCGATCAGAAAGAATAACTTTGTGGTGGTTTCGTACCCGACAATAATCTCTTCGTTTGTTCCCCGCTATTAGTGACTTTGGAGTGACTCTTTGTTGCATGTTGAGGGCTAGTTATATGATCCAATTATGTTATCATTGTTGATAGAACTTCACTAGTGAAAGTATGAACCCTAGGCCTTGTTTCCACGCATTGCAATATCGTTCGTGCTCACTTTTACCATTTGTTACCTTGCTGTTTTTGTAATTCCGGATTACAAAAACCTATATCCACCATCCATATTGCACTTGTATCACCATCTCTTCGCCGAACTAGTGCACCTATACAACTTACCATTGTATTAGGTGTGTTGGGGACACAAGAGACTCTTTGTTATTAGGGTGCAGGGTTGCTCGAGAGAGACCATCTTCATCCTACGCCTCCCGCGGATTGATAAACCTTAGGTCACCCACTTGAAGGAAAATTGCTACTGTCCTACAAACCTCTGCACTTGGAGGCCCAACAACGTCTACAAGGAGAAGGTTGCGTAGTAGACATCAAGCTCTATTCTGGTGCCGTTGCCGGGGAGGTTAGTGATTGAAGGTATATCTTTAGATCTTGCAATTGAATCTTTTTGTTTCTTGTTGTTTCGCTGAAAATTACAAAAAAAATTGGAATTGAGGATGCCTCATATGCTCCATCTTTTCAATGTCTTTCGTGAGCATGATGAGAAGGAAAATTGTGCTCAAGTGCTGAAAGAAGAATTACATAGAATGCTTGTCATAGAATATGTGAATGATGAGCATGATTGTAATGTTGTTAGCACGAATTCCTTGAATACCCATGATGCTAATGATATGCAAAGCCATAAGCTTGGGGATGCTATATTTGATGAAGATGATCTTTTTAGCTCTTCCACTTTGAATGATCAAAATTATTTTCATGAAAGCTTGCCCCCTATCTATGATGATTATTGTGAGGATACTTATGCTTTGAAGAAGAGGGATGATAAAACTTGTCATACTCTCGAGAACCCTTTTGCTAAACCTGGCTTTTTCATTGTGGACAATTTGTAGTGCTCAAGTCTTTTACGATACTCCCACTACTATTCTTGAGAATAGATTTCCTTATGTGGAGAGTAGTAAAATTCCTATGCTTGTAGATCATGAAAAGAAAGCCTTAGGTGCTGGTTATATTTTTTAAATTCATTCATGATGCTACTAAAAATTACTATGAGAGAGGATCATATGCTTCTACTTATTGCAATAGTATCAAGCTTCCTCTCCATATGTTGAAAATTTTGAAGCTATGCTTGTTTTGCCTTCCTATGCTAGTTGATTCTTGCTCCAATAAATTGTTTGATCACAAAATCGCTATGCATAGGAAGTGGGTTAGACTTAAATGTGCTAGAAATTTGCTCCATGATGCTCTCGTTGTGTTTCAATCCTTACCTTTTATGTGAGCATCATTGAAATCAATGCCTAGCTAAGGGCGTTAAACGATATCGCTTGTTGGGAGGCAACCCAATGAATAAATTTTTCTTTGCTTTTTGCTTCCTGTTTTGTTTTCTCCACACCATAATAATTCTGTTATGATTGTGTCTTTTGTGTTCCTTTTTGCGTTTGTGCCAAGAAAAACCGTTATGATTAGTCTTGGGGATGATCGTTTGGTCATGCTGGAAAAGACAGAAACTTTCTGCTCACGAAAAGAATTTTCACTTTTTTTCTGTAAGAGCTTTTGAGTTTATTCTTTTTGCTTCTTATTGCTACGCAAATTCTTCAGACTGTCGTAATGTTTCAGAATTTTTGAAGTACCAGAGGTATACGAAATATACAGATTGATACAGACTGGTCTGCTGTTAACAGATTCTGTTTTTGTTGTGTTGGTTGCTTATTTTGATGAAACTATGGATAGTATCGGGGGGTATTAGCCATGGAAGATTGAAAGTACAGTAACCCAACATCAGCACAAGTAGAATTTAATTTTGCTACGGTACCTAAGGAAGTGGTGGTTCGCTTTCTTGTACTAATGTTATCACGAGTTTCTGTTTAAGTTTCGTGTTGTGAAGTTTTCAAGTTTTGGGTGAAGTTCTAATGGACAAAGAGATAAAGAGTGGCAAGAGCTAAAGCTTGGGGATGTCCAAGGCACCCCAAGAGATTCAAGGATGCCATAAAAGCCTAAGCTTGGGGATGCCCCGGGAAGGCATCCCCTCTCTCGTCTTCAATCCATCGGTAACGTTACTTGGGGCTATATTTTTATTCACCACATGTTATGTGTTTTGCTTGGAGCGTATTGTATCGTAGGAGTCTTTTATTTTTGTTGTGTCACAATCATCCTTGCTGCACACCTAGAGAGAGACATGCACTGACCATGATTTTGTCGAGCTTCACTTATATCTTTTGGTAGACAATTCAGCTCACATGTGCTTCACTTATATCTTTTGAGCTAGATACTTTTGCTCTATGTGCTTAACTTATATATTTTAGAGCACAGCGGTGCGTGGCTTGGTAGTTGATCTATGCTTTGAAAGTAGCCTCAAAAGGGGTAGTTATCCAAAGGGATACGAAAACTTCCACCTTCATGTGCATTGAATAGTTGGAGAAGTTTGATTCATCTCAATTAGTTTTGAGTTGTGGTTTTGGTAATATTGAAGTTATGCTAGTAAGGTGTTGTGGATCTAGAAATACTTGTGTTGAAGTTAGTGATTCCCGTAGCATGCACGTATGGTGAACCGCTATGTGATGAAGTCTGAGCATGATTAGTCTTTTGATTGTCATCATTTGTGGCGGTCGGGATCACGCGATGGTTTATACCTACCAACCCTTCCCCTAGGAGTATGCGTTGAATGCTTTGTTTCGATTACTAATAAAACTTTTGCAACAAGTATATGAGTTCTTCATGACTAATGTTGAGTCCATGGTTTAGATGCACTTTCACCTTCCACCATCACTATCTTCTTAGTGCCGTGCAACTTTCGCCGGTGCACAAAAACCACCATTAGCCTCCCTCAAAACAGCCACCATACCTACCCACTATGGCTTTTTCAAAGTCATTCCGAGATATATTGCCATGCAACTACCACCATGACATGTGCCACCATGTCTACATTGCCATTGCATGATCGTAAGATAGCTAGCATGATGTTTCCATTAATGTCTATGCCATGCTAGATCATTGTCACGATACACTACCGAAAGCATTCCATATAGAGTCATCGTTGCTCTAAGTTTTGAGTTGTAAGTGTGATGATCATCATTGATGGAGCATTGTCCCATGTGAGGAAATAAAAGAGGCCAAAGATGCCCACCAAAAAAAGAGGCCAAAGAGCCCACCAAAAAAAATGAGAGAAAAAGAGAGAAGGGACAATGCTACCACCTTCCCACACTTGTGCATATTAAGTAGCATGATCTTCATGATTGAGAGTCTCTCGTTTTGTCACCACCATATTATTGGGAAATTTTCATTATATAACTTGGCTTGTATATTCCAATGATATGCTTCCTCAAAATTGTCTTAGGTCTTCATGAGCAAGCAAGTTGGATGCACACCCACTAGTTTTCTTTAAGAGCTTTCAAATACTCGTAGCTCTAGTGCATCATTTGTATGGCAATCCCTACTCATTCACATTGATATCTATTGATGAGCATCTCCACAGCTCATTGATATGCCTAGTTAATGTGACCATCTTCTCCTGGTTTTGTTTTGCAACCTCCACCACACTCCACACAATCTATAGTGCTATAACCATGGCTCACGCTCATGTATTGCATGATTGTTGAAAAGGATTGAGAAAGTAAAGGTGTGAAACAATTACTTGGCCAATACTGGGGTTGTGCATGATTTAAATTTGTTGTGCAAGTATGATAGAGCATAGCCAGACTATATGATTTTGTAGGGATATCTTTCTTTTGGCCTTGTTATTTTGGAAGTTCATGATTACCTTGCTAGTTTGCTTGAAGTATTATTGTCTATACATCAATAGCAAACTATTGTTTTGATTCTAACGGATCTGAACATTCATGTCACGTGAGAGAAGTTACAAAGGACAACTCTGCTAGGTAGCATGCAACATCAAAAATTCATTCTTAATCACTTCCCTACTCGAGGACGAGCAGGAGTGAAGCTTGGGGATGCTTGATACGTCTCCAACGTATCTATAATTTTTTATGGTTCCATGCTATTATCTTGTCAACTTTGGATGTTTTATATGCATGAATATGCTATTTTATATCCTTTTTGGGACTAACCTATTAACTCAGTGCCAAGTGCCAGTTTCTATTTTTTCCTTGTTTTTGGCCCATTTTCAGACGGAGTCCAAATGGAATGAAACTTTACGATGATTTTTTTGGACCAAAAGAGACCCCCGAAGCTTTGAAAGAAGGCCAGAAGAGCCACGAGGGAGTCACAAGCCCTGACGCCGCCACCACCCCCCTAGGTGGTGGCGACCAGGCTTGTGACCTCCTCGTGGGCCCAACCGACGTAATTCCACCGCCATAAATTCCTATAAATTTAGAAACCTCCAAAAAGAAACCTAGATCGGGAGTTCCGCCGCCGGAAGCCTCTGTAGCCACCAAAAACCAATCTGGAGCCCGTTCTGGCACCCTGCCGGAGGGGGAATCCATCTCCGGTGGCCATCTTCATCATCCCGGCGATCTCCATGACGAGGAGGGAGTAGTTCTCCCTCGGGGCTGAGGGTATGTACCAGTAGCTATGTGTTTGATCTCTCTCTCTCGTGTTCTTGAGATGTCTTGATCTCGATGTACCATAGGCTTTGCTACTATAGTTGGATCTTATGATGTTCTTCCCCCTCTCCCTCTTGTAATGAATTGAGTTTCCCCTTTGGAGTTATCTTATCGGATTGAGTCTTTGAGAACACTTGATGTATGTCTTGCACGTGTCTATCTGCTGTGATCAACTTGCGGGTTTGTGACAATTGGGAACCTATGCATATGGGTTGGCACACGTGGATTCATGTGAGTACTTGATGTATGTTTTGGTGATCAACTTGCGGGTTCGTCACATTGGGAACCTATGCACAGGGGTTGGCACACGTTTTGACTCTCTGGTAGAAACTTTGGGGCACTCTTTGAAGTTCTATGTGTTGGTTGAATAGATGATCTGAGATTATGTGATGCATATCGTATAATCATGCCCACGGATACTTGAGGTGACAATGGAGTATCTTGGTGACATTAGGGTCTTGGTTGATATGTATCTTAAGGTGTTATTCTAGTATGAACTCTTGAATAGATCGATCAGAAAGAATAACTTTGTGGTGGTTTCGTACCCGACAATAATCTCTTCGTTTGTTCCCCGCTATTAGTGACTTTGGAGTGACTCTTTGTTGCATGTTGAGGGCTAGTTATATGATCCAATTATGTTATCATTGTTGATAGAACTTCACTAGTGAAAGTATGAACCCTAGGCCTTGTTTCCACGCATTGCATTATCGTTCATGCTCACTTTTACCATTTGTTACCTTGCTGTTTTTGTAATTTCAGATTACAAAAACCTATATCCACCATCCATATTGCACTTGTATCACCATCTCTTTGCCGGACTAGTGCACCTATAAAACTTACCATTGTATTAGGTGTGTTGGGGACACAAGAGACTCTTTGTTATTTGGTTGCAGGGTTGCTCGAGAGAGACCATCTTCATCCTACGCCTCCCACGGATTGATAAACCTTAGGTCACCCACTTGAGGGAAAATTGCTACTGTCCTACAACCCTCTGCACTTGGAGTCCCAACAACGTCTACAAGGAGAAGGTTGTGTAGTAGACATCAGGGTGAACCCTGAGTTTTCTTTCAATGGATCCAAGAATCATTTATCACCCACCGAAGACATACTTCAAGGATGTGAATAAGCCAAAGGCAGCAACAAAACTCCAGTACAAATTTCAAAGCATATTTTGAAGTTCACCAGTACAGATACAAGGTTTCCTGGACACTGTGAACAAGGATTGCAAGGAATATGGATAAGTTTGCGGTTTCCAGAATCAATGAGAACTTTACATGCTTGGAAGCTCAGCTGAACCGAATGGAATTATCCGTCAACTGCTTACTATCGGCAATACCTGGGTTGAATGCAAGAGGTATTCTGAATTGGTTAACCACATGAGGTTCGCGTCAGTCATGCGACCTTTACAACAACAATGATCAGACTAGCAGAAGGACAAGCGATGTGCATGACCAATGGAATATCTTCGGTCAAGGTATGGCCTATATCAAGTTGTGGCTCCGTTGTGGGTAAAATTACGGATACTACAAAAGGAAGCCATAACCAGCCCTAGATCTGACGATTCATCACAACAAAAGGCTACTAGAATAAGTAACCTAGCCTTCCCCCACGAGCTACCAAAAAGAGCTTATGATACCACATTGCCTCGGTACGCCACTCGGTGAGAGATCCTTCTCGGATACGGCACCCCCATCTTCCATAGCATGCTACCACGGAAAATTTTCGATATAAGGAACCCGACCTTCGGCAATAAGGCACATGAAGGAAAGCTTTTGAGGTATGATACCCAACCTTCTTCGGCACGCTACCCCGGCAGAAGCTTTGAGTATAAGGAATTCAGTCTTCTTCCAACACGCCATCATACCTACAACAAGCTTATTGGAAGCTAGAACTAGCTGGTACACATATTCGCCTCAAAACCCAGTGGTGATGAAAGGATCTATCCTACACTTGCATATGTTGTGAACATACAGTCTAGCGGATCAATTCATGCAAGCCACTCGTACACGGGAATGACTGTGTTCAGAGAATCATCGACCCTATGTTGAAAAGAAGAATATGAGCACCGCAACCCCTACGAGATATGCAAGAGTAAGTTGTGAGGACAAGCCAATAAACAGGGAACACAATCAAGGAATAGTGTTGGCAGTACATGAAAGGTCCATCAAAGGATTCCACAAGCACAAAGAAACTGTGGACAAAAAACCTGTGTGACGGTCAACATGATACAGCTTCGCAAACAGAGAGATATTACCAATTCTTGTCAGGCTCTTGCATATGCGGCCACAACAATGCACTACTTACGGCCACAAACGAGGTTGCCGCGCTCCACACGAATATGGGCCATCAACCCAGATAAGAAGCTATGCCCTAAAAAATACACCAAATGATAACCATACTATGCTCATCTCAGTGGGCACAACAAGGACTATAGAGGCGATATATGACAGAGCCATCTCCACGAGCAATAAAGTTTGCAACAAGATAGAATGGCTCAAAGCGTACCAGCATCAACAGCTTGTAGGCATCATGACATAAGTAGAACAAGAGATTACTGCCTATGATTACTTTGTGATCATGCCTGACATTTCACTTGAGGATATATCAGTAATAATAGCTTGTTAATATGGATCCCTTGAGTCGTGGCTCACCTAAGGGCAAAGATAGGATGCATAAGCCAGAAGGAAACATCAGAACGGAACATAGAGCGGGACTGAGCATTCTAACACAGCAAAAAATAAGCCACTCCCATTCACTCGAGGACATACGACCACGTGAGCCAGGTACCAGGAAAGGAGGTACTACCCATGACAGTTAGGGTACGAAGCATTACAATAAAGCCCAAAGCAGATACTTCCAGGCCCTGGAACTAAGGTGTTTGTTGGTAGTACCCGCTACCCCACCCTGCAACACTACTATAAGAATAGAGAGTACACCCGACAGGAAAGAGAAGGAATCAAGAAAGCTATGTGCAGAGACAACACCGAGTCCCTCCGATGAGGCAGTTAAAAAGGTTAGAGAACCAACGAAGACAGGACAACTGATGGATCCAAGTCACACACAGGTAAGTCCCCCTTCCCCGGGAGGTAAGCCTGGAAATCTCGAGGACGAGATTTTCTTAAGGGGGGTAGGTTTGTAACACCCTCGTTTTCGCTCCCTGTTTTTTTTCATTTGCGGGATTTGACTCCCGTCTTTTTTCTCGGTGTTATCAGATTTCTTTCACTCCTAGGTATATGAAGATGGTCATCTATCTTTGCCTTCCCTACCCAACCAAAGATTCTCCTCGGTCCAATCTTGCCACCCAAGATCTTTTCTCACGGATTTGCCATCAAAACCCTACCTTCCGAATTGCTGGAAGGGAAACCCTAATCCTTTCAGTTTCAAAGGAACCCCAATTTCCTTTGCCCTGTTGCCTTCCAAACCTTTTCCCAGTGATCATCCCTTATCTTTAAACCCTGGATATGCAAAAATATTGCTGAGTCATTTGCAATATTTTTCATTTATAATTAATTCCTTTTTCTGCCAGTTGAAGGAATTAAATCCACGAAAATATCTATCCATCTCCAAAGTTCATGAAAACTTGTGGAGATATTCTTTGTGATCATATTGAGCTCCCATAAAATATTGGCCATTATTAGATGAGGTAAAATTGCCTTTTCCTATTTAATCCCAATATTGCTTTTTGGGCACTTCCTAAAGGAACTACCATTTTGGTAACCCGGAAAAATCCCAAATAAATTGTGGAGCTTCTCCTATCCATATATTCTCCATTCCCATCAATATCCTGATACGTCTTCGTCGTATCTTCTTTTCCGAACTCTTTTGCCCTTGTTTTGGACTATAATTTGCATGATTTGAATGGAACTAACCCAGACTCACGCTGTTTTCAGCAGAATTGCCATGGTGTTGTTTTTGTGCAAAATGAAAGTTCTCGGAACATCCTGAAAATTTATGGAGATTTTTTCTGGAATAAAAGAAAAATACCTGCGCAAATTTCCATGTGAGGGGGCGTGCCAGTGGGCCACAAGCCCCTGGGCCGCGGCCACCCCCTATGGCCGCGACATGAGGGCTTGTGGGGCCCACGTGGCACCACCGCCCCCAATCTCAGTCCTATATCTTATGTTTCGCCTGGAAAAAAATCAAAGAGAATGTTTCATCGCGTTTTGTGATATGGAGGCGCCGCCACATCCCGTTCTTCATCTAGAGGGAAGATCCGGAGTCCGTTTCGGGCTCCGGAGAGGGAAAATCGCGCCATCGTCATCATCAACCTTTCTCCATCGACAATTCCATGATGCTCTTCATCGTTCGTGAGTAATCTCATCGTAGGCTTGCTGGAAGGTGATGAGTTGGATGAGATCTATCATGTAATCGAGTTAGTTCTTGACGAGGATTAATCCCTAGTATCCACTATGTTGTAGATTGATGTTGCTACTACTTGGCTATGCTTAATGCTTGTCACTAAGGCCCGAGTGCCATGATTTCAGATCTGAACCTATTATGTTGTCGCCAATATATGTGTGATTTAGATCCTATCTTGCAAGTTGTAGTCACCTACTATGTGTTATGACCCGGCAACCCCGGAGTGACAATAGCCGGAACCACTCCCGGAAATGACCATAGTATGAGGCGTTCATGTATTCATCGCATGTTAATGCGTTGGTCCGGTTCTTTATTAAAAGGAGAACCTTAATATCCCGTAGATTCCATTAGGACCTCGCTGCCACGGGAGGGATGGACAATAGATGTCATGCAAGTTCTTTTCCCTAAGCACGTATGACTACATACAGAATACATGCCTACATTAGATTGATGAACGGGAGCTAGTTACTTATCTCTCCGTGTTATAGCTGTTAAATGATGAATCACATCCGTCACACTCATCTATCACCGATCCACTGCCTACGAGTCTTTTACTACTGGTTCTCGCTATGTTACTTTGCCTAGGCTTGTCCCTTGCTACAAGAGGGATTGGGCCACTTTGCTGTTGCTGTCACTTTGCTACTGTCACTTTGCTACTGTTGTTACTTGTTACTTTGCTACTAGTACTACAACTGTTCCTTGCTACTCCGTTGTTACTTGTTGCAAGACTTTGTTGGAGCTAACATCCCATCAACAGGGCCTTTTCTGGCGCCACTGCTGGGAATTGCCAAAGCTTTTCCTGGTGCAGTTGCTATCTTACTACCTTGCTACTGATACTTTGCTTGCAGACACTAATCTTTCAGGTGTGGTTGAATTGACAACTCAGCTGCTAATACTTGAGAATATCCTTTAGCTTCCCCTTGTGAGCGAATCAATAAATTTGGGTTGAATACTCTACCCTCGAAAACTGTTGCGATCCCATACGCTTGTGGGACATCAAGGCTTTTTCTGGCGCCGTTGCCGGGGAAGCACAACTATATTCTCTGAGTCACTTGGGATTGACGTCTGCTGATCACTATGAGGAATCCGAAAGATCCAAGAACTAAAATCCTGCCTTCCACTACGAGGAGAGGTAAGGAACTGCCATCTAGCTCTGCACTTGATTCACCTTCAGTTTTGAGTAAGTTTGCGACATCGCCTCGTGCTAGAAATCTTGATATGTTGCCTGTGCTTGATGATGCTACTTCTGCTGCCCATGATGCTTATGATGCTATGCTTGATACTATGCCTGATGCTATGCTTGATACTATGCCTGATGATGCTATGCTTGATACTATGCCTGATGATGCTATGCTTGATACTATGCCTGATGATGCTATGCCTGATACTGCTTTGCCACTTGTGCCCTTGATGCACATATTGCTAGAGTTGCTGCTAGATGTGATGATACTTCTAAAACTGCTGATACTATTGAAGTAGAACCTGCTACTATGCCTGAATTGCCTGTTATGCCTCATACGCGCTATGTTATGGAGGGAGAGATAGCTGAGGATTTTCTTGCGTGTAAGGATAGCTATGATGTTGAGAATTTACTGCGCAAGTGGAAAGAAAAGTCTGTGAACGCTAGGATGAAATACGACCCGAAGTTTGCCACTTCACCTATCTTTGTGACCTATAAGGATTATGAATTATCTGTCGACCCTGAGTTAATCACTCTGGTCGAATCTGATCCCTTTCACGGTTACGAGTCTGAAACGGTTGTAGCCCATCTTACCAAACTGCACGATATAGCCACCTTATTCACTAGTGAGGAAAAGATCCGCCACTACTATATGCTCAAGCTGTTTCCTTTCTCGCTAAAGGATGATGCTAAGACCTGGTTCACTTCTCTTGCTCCTGGTTGTGTGCGTAGCCCCTAGGATATGGTCTACTACTTCTTTGAAAAAATATTTCCCTGTCTATAAGAAGCAAGCTGCCTTGCAGGAAATATACAACTTTGCTCAAGCTGAAGAAGAGAGTATCCCACAAGCTTGGGGGAGGCTCATCCACCTACTGAATGCTTTGCATGATCGCCCTCTTGAGAAGAATGAAATACTTGATCTTCTATAATGGACTTACCGATGCGCCCAAAGACCATCTAGATAGTTGTGCCGGTAGTGCTTTTAGGGTACGAACCGTAGAACAAGCTGAGATTCTGTTGAACAACATCTTGTGCAATGAGAATGCTTGGACTATTCCCGAACCACCTCTTAAGCCAACTCCAAAGAAAAGAGGTATTCTATCCTCAGTCCTGAAGATATGCAAGAAGACAAGAAATCTATGCGAGAGAAAGGTATTCAATCTGAAGATGTCAAAAATCTACCACCTATCGAAGAGATCCATGGTCTCGATAACCCGATACAGGTAGTAGAAGTAAATTCTCTCCGTAGGTTTGATGAGAGTGATATTCCTTTTGATAAACCTGCTAGCTTATGCATGGATGAATTTGATAACTTCGTTGTCAAACAACAAAGTTTCAATGATTATGTTAGCAGACAATTGGAACATAATGCTCGTATGCTTAGTCATTTAAGTGCTTGTGTGGACAGAAATGTCAATGATCTTAAACTTATGAATAAACATGCCTCTATGGTTACTACTCAGGTAGAACAAGTACATAAAGCTCAAAATGACTTAATCAGTGAGTTGAATGACAATTCCGTCAGAGTCGTTACTAGAGGCGGTAGAATGACCCAGGAACCTCTATATCCTGAGGGTCATTC